>NC_088886.1:57870627-58502293 GCF_037157495.1 Lathamus discolor | reverse complement strand
TCAAGAACACAATATATTGGTATGTCCCTCTCCTCCCTCTTTTTAACAACCTTTCAGACTTTGATGTTGTTGTTTTTTTGCCCTGCCTCCAGTCACATGGGATTTAAACTAAATCTACCCAGGTACACTTGTAAATACATATTACATACACTGGAAACAACTTTTCAGGAGTGCTCAGATTAAGCTGAACACTGATTTAAGGAGCTAACATACGAAAGAACAGGGCTCTTTTTTCCTTATGATGATGCTAACCATCAACTTGAATTACAGTATGCTGAATAGCTAAAATAAACAGCACCTTAGACATCCTTTACAAAGGCCAAAACCTTTGGAGAAGGAGCACAGATACGAGAAATAACCAAAATAATGACAAAAAATAAAGGTACTGCACCCAGTGAGATGGCACCAGCTCAAGTGAGCAGCCACTAAGAGAAAGCAATACAGACAGAAAATTACACAGCAGAGCAGACAGCAAAGGTCTAGAATAAAGGTAGGGGGAGGACAGAAACAGCAGCAAAAGGAAAACCCAACAAAGCTGTCTGCTAGGAATGACTTGGCAGGCAAGCAGAAAGCAAACTTACTGCAAGCAGCTTTGTCCTCAACCTGCTCCTGAGGGCTCCGAGTGGTTCCTGGAGATGGCAGCTCACAAGGCAGGTCCTGCTCATCACCTCTGCACGGAGAACAGATGTCAAGAAGTCAGTGCACCACCTCCTTGCATTCCCCATGCCTCCTCCTGCCCAGGCTGTTTCATCCCAGCACCCTGTCAGGTATCACAGAATTGTTTAGGTTAGGAAAGACTTTTAAGATCACCAAGTGCAACCGTTCCCCAGCACTGCCAAGACCACCACTAAACCATGTCACTAAGGGTTTGTCTACATGGGTTTTGAACCCTTCCAGGGAGGGTGATTTCATCACTCCCTGGGCAGCCTGTTCCAATGTCTGAGCACCCTTTCAGTGAAGAAATTGTTGCTAAGTACCCAACTTGACCACTTCTTTTTATTAAACTCTGCAATTGGTTTGATTAGTATAAATCACTCCTTCCCCTTGTAACCTGTGATCTGTGAGGGAGGAAAACACCAGCATTTTTGTATCAAGGCTCCGACATGCGCAGCCTCTAGTGGGGGCTATCAACCACCAAGTATTTTTGCTTTGCAAGGCAAGCGTGCTCCTGCGTGGAAACCAGATTTTGCAGTGATTTTGCTAACAAAGCCATCGGAAGAATCTGCATAAAAACCTCCTGAATGTTTTGTTGTTGATTTCTTTTCGTTTTGTGGTGGTTTTGGTGTTTTTTTTTTTTGGGGGGGGGGAAGGGGAAGGGTTTGGTTGGCTTATCTTTTTCAGCGTAACATACACACATACACTCCTGATGTTTGCCACCTTGCAGAGCTGGGGGTGTTACCTGTGAAAAAATGGACAGACAGCTTCAAGGGCAAGAAGACCACAGGATTTACTAAGGAATGAGTTACACTGCACACACATTGGGCTCCCAAAATCTAAAGAGAAAGGAAGGACCCCAAATTATGGAGGACTCACTTCTGCCAATCCCATCAGGTCCTGTCTGTAGCCATGATGCAGGAAATAGCATCTCCTCTCTTTGCCCTTGGTCATGCAAAAAAGGAACAGAATCAGCAAATAATGCTGCAAATAGGCAAGAGAAACCAATAATTACTTAAAATTACTTACATCTCTAATGCAGCACTTTGTCTTTATTCCTTAAAAATGCTTTTGCAAGCCAGAATTTTCCATGATTTCAAAAAGCTGAACCCCTCCAAGGCGACGCAGGAGAACAGATGCACATCCACAAGAAACTCATCCTGTTCAGTAACAACAGTAAAGACCAGAGGTTTTTCTTCAAAATTTTATTTCAATTTAAATTATGGGGCCAGCCAGATTTTTTGGATAAGAAACGCATTTTCCTCAGGAGAAATGAAATGCTACCACGGAAACAGAATTACAATTGTATACATCTCTTATTTAAAAGAAAAAAAGAAGACAAAAACCCAAAACCCGCTCGCACTTAAATACCTTTTAGTAATATCCTTAAGCCTTCAAGCAGATAAGAAACCACTTCCAGAACAACAGGTTTTTAATACGAAGAGCACGTCAAATGAGCTGTAATTTAAATACAACTTCTTCTCGAAAGCCAACATTCAAATGTTTCCACATATTAAAAAAAGTCACCATAGCCATTGTTTCCAAGGCCTAATATAGAGTAACCTCCATCCCAGTCCAAATGTTTTCACTTCTTTACATATATAAATCTTTAGCATGTCTACGTTTTTCTAAAGAGGAAGCCTTATATGTTATGGTGAGTAACTTGGCAAATAATGCTTTCCTCCACTCAGCTATGATAAACCAAATGGTAATAGACTGTACTGAACTATAATACCATCTCATGGCCAATTCTGCTTGCCTGCGATCTTCAGAGTAAGCTATTTTCCTTCTCGTAGGCAAAATGAATCGGTTTGCAAAGGACACGTTAATAACCTTTATAAGACCAATTATGATGATAAGAGCAATTTTAAACAACTCAATTTGCTGGAACTATCTGACTTCCATTGCGAAGGCTTTCAAACCAGCTTACACGTCACTTTGGAGTTTCTTCTTGCTGATTGCAGAATACTTTAATTAGGAAGAGGACAGGAAGCAACAAACATTTTCTATAGCATTCGCAATCGGATTCAGCCATGCAGAATTTGAACTCTGACTCCAATCCGTAAGTTTGCTTGGTTGTGATCTTAGCATTACTATATGATGGATAAATACAATTTTAATAACATTGAGCTATATTTAGTAAATTCCTTTTGTATGGTCACAGTAACAAAACCATGGTGCAAAATCAGTTGGGTTTTTTTTTGTTTTCATAAATACTGACAGCTTGCAGCATTAAAGAACAAAAGCAACAAAATTAAATCATTTTGTTACCCTAGGACATCTATGAAGTTGTTTCCTGAAGTCAGAGGGGTCAGAAGGAATTAAATCACTCACTCACTCACACAACTACTATACTGAGTTATTTACTATAAGAAAGAAATGATGCACTGCAGGCTCCCCAGCAGTAAGAGGAATCAATACTAATTTTGCATAACCTTTGCTGAGCTGGTGAGCACAATGTTAGTTTAACTGAATAAGGCCAATATTATCCAGTAAAAATGTAGTATAAAGGGTTCCAGTTCTCTATTTCAGCCTACCCTAAGCAATGGCACCCCATTAGATAAGAGAATTTGTTTGGGTTTTGGTGGGTTTTTTTTCCTTTTAATGCTGCAGGATTTAAGATTGTTAAATCAGCATTTCCATGTGATCTTAAGTATTCAATTACATATGAGCATTCATTTTGCAAAACTCAATATTAGGTAATAGTTACAGACTAATACAATAACATTCCTCTGCTGTACAAATTAAATCATATTTTAAAGAAATGAGCAGCCTAGGAGTTATATACAAAAGAAACCAGCAAGCGTTGTTGAAATGAAATGCAAAATGTCACTGCTAGGTCTACTGTCTGAAATACCTTTGAAGTAAAATTAACAAACCCCCTTAGAACATATTTCCAAGTTTACAAGTCAATTCTCAGAAAAATCAAATCATGTCAAAAAAAAAAAAACCAAAAACGTTCTATAAAGCAGTGAAAGGCATATATACATTTTCCTTATGAACCTGGAGATTTCACTCTTTTAAAAGTTGCTAAGTTTCAATATCAGTTTATTTGCAAGACAACTGTTTATCCCAATAAGCTCACATCTTAGATACATTTCCCCTTTGATTACAAATAAAGCACTGCACATTTTTGTTTTTTTTTAAATCAAGGCATATAATCTTATACTATGGTGCCAGGTATGCACAGGTCACATTGTGCTCATATCTCAAACAAGGTAAGTGCAAACATACAGATTTATTCAGATTTGCAAGCATGCAACCTGTTACTTAACTACATTAATACCTTCTCTCCTAAACCAAACTAGTATCTATATGTTTGCTTTCACGAACCTAGAATCTTTCTTTTCAGGACTCCTAAAACAAGCAGTGTCTTTGAATTCTGAAATGACACAAATATCAAGAAAGTCCACATTGTGCAAGAAAGCAGCAGCTATGTTTTTCAACTTGGACTAAAAAAGAAAAGAGAAAAACAAAAACCGTTCACTGAACAGCAGATTAGCAGTAATGTTCCTCATGAATCGATAAGAGTGCCTGATGCTGAATATCTAACAGCAAATGCTGAATTTGGGTTTAATATTTTAAGGGTTTATTGGAGGTTAAGCTTCTTGCTGTGCTGGTCTCTTCAAATCCCTGATCTGTTTAACTAAATAGGTCTTCTCATCATTAAATTGTTCATCCTCGGTCCTGTCATTCTGAAACTTGCTGAGGAACTCAATAAGTTTGGTCTGATTCTTTAGAAGGATGTCTAATATAGGCTGTGTCTTGTTAGGATTGGCTACAAACACCTGCAAGAAAATAAAAGACATTTAGCATGACAATAAGAAACAGAAGGCTAAGATAAAAACAAACCCAGCCAGCAAAACAGTGATGACAATAACTTCAAATGTTTTCATTATTCCACACTGCAGTATCACTACAGACAAAAAATAATGGAGCAAATGCAAGGGGGTTTTCTTAGAAGCTGAATACCAGTATCAATGTAAATTAAATTTGTAGGAGGTGACCAGTCAAAATACCCTCTGCAAAAACCACTGAAGACACCTCACGGTTAAATCTGGTAGCAAATGCACAGTTTCATGTTATATACAGCATCAGATGTGTATCTTAAAGTTCCCTAAAACATTTATACCTCAAGTTACATCTCCAAGCTCTTAGGTATTTGCTTGTCTGCTGCCAAGTCAGAAGGTATCTGCTACAATGTGCAAATTACAATTCAGGCTTTGAAATCTAGGTGACTTGACAAAAATACTGCTACCCTTCATCAATCATGCAGCATAAAACCACTTTTTAACCCCAGGTTGTTTCATGATCTCATGCAAAATCATGCATTCCTCCTTATCTCACTGCTCTTCATCCTTCTGAATTCCAAGATTTTCTGAGAGAGATCACACGCTATCATATGGAAGTCCCTAAGTGTTTTCTCAACGTTTTTTTTACTTGTAAAGATGGATCATAATAAAGACCAACATTATCTCCCTCTTTATTTAACCATACGGTAATTAAGATAAGCTCCATTTAGGCTCAGCTAAGTCCTTTACTCAACTAAGCGACTTCTGGTGGGTTTCTTTTGTCGTTTGTTCTATGGTGGGGGGGGTTAAACATACCTTAAACACATGAAAGGCCTCAAATTGAATGTTACGACTCTTGTCTCGTAGGAGGTTCATCATGAGTTTGAGATTTTCAGGTTTACTGATGTACTTTGTCATAATTGTGAAGTTGTGTCTGTCCAATAACAATTCACCAAGGAGCTAAAAGCGGGAAAACAAGCCCAAACAAAAAAATGACTTGACATTGGTCGTAAGAGACAACCCATAAACGCGCACATAGCCATTTCTACACAGGGAAAGAAATTAAGTTTATGTGTGCTTGACACCAACTAATGGAAGGACTGGACACTAAAGCAAAGTAGCTCGTCTCAAGCACTAAAACATATGAAAAAATAAACTAAATACTACCCAAGGCAATTACTGAAGCCATTTCAATTCAAGTCAAAGCACATGAAATTGAAGGAATTCCCTAACTTTGCACTGAAGAAGAAAATGAAAGTGCCTTACCTTAAGTGACTGCCTCTTCGTCACGTAATTTTCCGAATGAAGCAACTTCTCATATTCACTGAAGAACTGAACACAGAATAAAGAGAAGTGTTAGGACCTTCCCAACCATCACACACACTCTTCTTTCACATGATTATAACTAACTGGAGGAGATGCAAATCTGCACCAAAAATGCAAACAAAATCCGAAGTCTGTAGGTTCCTGTAAGTCACTACTGCTTAAACACTGCATATGCCTTATAAAAAAAAATCAGTTACTCTTTCAGGAGCATTTAATGGTTAGATTGCAACATGGTGGAAGTAGTTATCTCACTAGAGAATCATAGAACGTTTGGTTGGAAAGGACCTTAAGATCATCCAGTTCCAACCCCCCTACCACAGACAGGGACACCTTCCACTAGACCAAGCTGCTCCAAGCCCCATCCAGCTTGGCCTTGAACATTTCAGGGATGGAGCATTCACAAATTCATTGGCCGGCCTGTGCCAGTGCCTCACCACCCCTCCCAGTAAAGAACTTCCTTAAATCTAACCTGAACTTCCCCTGTTTAAGCCCTTCACCACTTGCCCTATCACTACAGTCCCTGATGAACAGTCCCTCTCCAGTATCCTTGCAGGCCCCCTTCAGATACTGGAAGCTGATCTGAGGTGTCCACACAGTTTCTCTTCTCCAGGCTGACCCAATTTTCTCAGCTTGTCTTTGTATGGAAGATGCTCCAGCCCCCGATCATCCTTATGGCCTCTTCTGGACTTGCTCCAACAGCTCCATGCCCTTCTTACTTAGGGGACAACCAGAACCGAATGCAGTATGCCAAGTGGGGTCTCATGAAAGCAGTGTAGAGGGGCAGAGCTCCTTTGACCTGCTGATCACCCTTATTTCTTTAACTATAGTAATTCCTGGTACTGGATGCCGTTTATTAGTTTCAGGAGTCCCCAGCAGGTGGAGGGGGCTATCTAGCATTCTTCGGTTGCTCTGAGCTAATACAGCCATAAAACAAAGACAAGGAAAGGGTTCCCTCTAGTGGAAAAATCAGATCAAGTTTTCACAGAACTAGATTTCTGCCACCACCTGTTCTTACGTCTTTCTACATTCAACAGTAAGGTCTTGATCTTTAATTACCTGCTTGGCAGAAATTGCTGTAAATTCAATTTGGTTATATTGTGTGTAAATTTCCAAACACAAAGTTAAAAACAAGGAACGAAAATACTGATTTCTTCAAGTAAGATACACAGCACTAGAAAATTCGGAGTATTAAAATGCATCTGCTCACCCTATCGTAATGTTGTTCCAAAAATTCTGCACTTAGCAACTTGTGTCTTGTAAGCAAATCCTGCAAAACAGCACAAAACCCACTATTTTCACTAAAATATTTAAACAGTACATAGGTATTCTCATTAGACAGTGAATACACATAAGACATCCAATAGAAAATGTTGCTATTTCATTAAATGAAGAAATTCAGGACATGAATGTGCAGTTATCTGGACATTGCCAAGGATCTTGGCATCACTTAGGAAAGGTCTGGGATGTATTATGTTAACTGACACAGGTAAACAGTCCATGGAATTATCACTGAAGAATGCTATTTATAGATCAAGGCTATGCTTGCACAGAACTTCACACAACCAAGATTAAGACCCAGTATTTAATAATGACCAATACTATGCGTACAGTCCCAAGAGTGGTTGTTTTAGGGTAACAAAAGATTTCCCCAGACAAAGAATCAGCATCAAATACACTCAGGTATGTAACAGAATATATTCACATATTAATGCATGACTTAAAGTTTAAATCTTGCTTTCTGGAATAAAAGTTATTGGAACACAGCATACACATTTTAAAGCTATGTCCTGCATTCTGAGAAATAAGGAACAGCATCCTGCTTACCCATCTGCATTACACCTACTTTTTTACCCCTCTCCATAGGGTTGTTTTGCCCAAGAACATAACACCCATCATCTGGGTTCACACAGCGGAAAGCTGCATAAGCAATAACAATCCAAATGTTCTACATAAATTACCTTGAATGTAGCAAATGCATCTGAAGCAATGTCAAATGTTGACATTTCCACGTATCTGAAGAAATCGTAGAACTGTTCTGACCACAAGATTATTTTAGCAAGTGGCTCATGCCTGATGCATTCTCTAAGCATTATTCCACAATTTAGAGCAATTTCTGGAGACTCGTACCTATTAAAGACAGACCAACAAACAAAAGAGCAAAAGAAGATTCTTTACAAATACCTTCACAAGTTCGCAATGCAACACCACCCTGCTCATAACAGGTTTCAGTGCTATCAAGTAAACCAAAAGCCAGAAGTTAGGGGTACTTGTTTCCACATTAACCTCCGCTTTTACATATTTCTAGGAAATATGACTGAAATCACTGCCAGTTAAATGCCAAATTACAGCCAATGCAAATGACTCTCACAGACTGAGAAACAAGACTAAATGGAGTATTTTCTTCATACTCAAAATCAGTTATTTTCGTATTGGTAGGATTGCAGACAGCTGGAAAAGCAGTAAGTGACCTGTGTCTTAAAAGCTGTTTAAACGTGACAGCAATTACACCAAACTATATGATATGAGCATGAAGAGTTAACAAGACTAGACATAAATTTGTATCTCCTCTTTTGTTAAACCATTTTTCCAGCATCACTCCACATATCATGGGCTTCAAACCTGGAATGCTGGCAACATTGTCTTCATATTCTAAGACCAGTATCAAACACCTGCCTCTAAATCTGCACCTTCTTACAAGAGACCTCCGAAACACGTCCATCAGTGATTTGATAGAAGTGATGAAGCCATCTCTGATGGTTTAATTTCAAAATTGTTGCTACATTTCCTTGGCAGGCTTTCTTGCTCAAATACTGTAGGTTCTCTCAGCTGATGTCAGCATACACCAACAGCAGCTGTCAAGATCGCACAACGGTGTATTTATGACACATTTGGTAGAAATACACCTTGGTACTTATTACTAGTTCCTTGTTTCCCCAAGCAAACTAATAGTAGAACCCTGGATGAAGCTGAAACTACCTTTCCAAACCAAGAACTCGTCTCAGTATGTTGCAATATAAGCTATTCCAGGATAGAGAAAAGTTGTATCTATTGTTACCTACCTGGCTCTGGAGTAGTCAAAGCCCCTTCCTGCCTCCTACCTAAAGAATCCTTCACCCTATACCACTGGAAGCTAATTCAGATTCACCAGAATAATCCAGGAGCAAAGCATCATTGTCCATACTAAGCATTAACTCTATTACCATACAAAAAACATCTGCTTATGAATTAATTTTTGTGTTAAATCCTGCAATACTTTCCCATTTAAACTGTCAGGGAGATTTGAAATCTACTGAACTTTTTGCAACTCACCCCATAGTTTAAATTTACAACAAATTGACTAAGCTGGATACCAGATATCACATTTAAGTTGCTAAAGCTAACTAAATGCCCATTTCAAACATCGTGACTTATGAATGTGTTTCAACAATCCATGTCAGAATAACGCTCTCTGAAGGGTGACAAGAGACTAAAAATGAGGACAAACGTTACAGCCCTCATTCAGTCAGAGATCAGTGAGAACATGCTGAGAAAGTAGTTTCATCTCTGCACCTCATACATCTTTGCCTTCTTTTGTAAATTATTTTGAAGAATTACTGAATCAGTATTTCCGCTGTGTTACGCCACAAGTAATAATCCTTTGGTCCCCCCAAGTCTTGCTTCCCCCCTAAATCAGGGCTCTGATGTGGAGGAGGGGAGAGGGGAAATAACAAAGCATTTCTGGTAGATGAGTGTTGGTCTTACACACTTGTAAGAACTGAAACAAATATTCCTACTACTTCTTGCATGATGCATTTTCCAGTGGCTTACACAAATGACGAAGATTACGTAAATTTAGAGATACTACAACAAAACAGCTTAAATAAACAACTTGAAATACACATAACTTGAACAGCTGTAAAAGTAGTACTTGAAATAGCTGCATTTTTAAAAGGTTTGATGAACTTTTCTATCGCAAAATAACACACTGCAAGTGCACTTTTCAGAACTTTCTTAACTCATGTAATTAGAAATGTGAGAAATTCTTTCACATGTAGAAAGCACATTCTCTGTTTTGCATCTTGTTTTAACATGAAAATGTTAACACCACCTTTCTGTTTTCATGTGTGAGGGCCACAGCTCTACATACGTAACTACATATTCAGTATGGCATGATTCTCCAATATCCAGCACACCAGATAATACAAGAATAGAGGAAGACACAGCCGTTTGTCGTGCACCATATGCCCCAGTCAAGTCTGAGTTGGTGCATTTGTTACCACTTCAGGATTATAAATCACTATGAATAACAAGTCTAAAAACAAACTAAGACCAGGGAATAGGACAGCAATCTGGAAATGATAGGTGTTCAAGGAAAAATGCAGCCTTCAGCTCTTGATGAGTAAACAAGGAAATTGTTTGAATAGGATCAAATAGTATACTGAAAGGAAAATGTCTGCACTACCCCAGTAAAAAGTCTTTTAGTTCCTAACAGTTCTCAATTTTCAGTCATACTTTATGCAGAAGTATATTTTTTGGTGGTTTATTACTCAAATTTTCCTTTACTTTGGGGAATTATAGACATGAGAAAAGAAATCTAGCAAAGAAAGAAAAACTATTTCAGAACTCATTGCTTCTCCATGAATGTAAAAACTTACTTCATGTAAAAGCGTATTTATGTTTTGCAGCATACATACCCTTTTAACAGCATGAACAATATATTCTGTTGAGTGCAGATGTATTCAACTGTGGGAGTTCTTGTACCAATTTGCCTTCTGAGGATGTTGTTGAAGATTTGCGCAACATCTTTTTTGCCCTGTCAAAAACGTTGGCAGTTAAAACACACAGTATTCAAATCCACTGGGCAAGTTTACAGTTAACATTATCATCACCTCACACATTCATACCTTGTGAGCTCTGGAGTTCAGTCAGCCTCTGTCCTCTGATCTTAAACAGATCAAATATCCTGTTTCTTTATACCCATTTCAAATACACCAAAGCACTCAAAACATTACGTCAGGTTACAGCCAGATCACAGGTAATTTACGCTAAGTAAAGCCAGCTGATGTCTCATCAATCTCCTGGGCTTGTTTTATACTTGTTTTTGATAACAACACACCAGTTTTTAACTGTGCTCTTGCCTGAGTGTTTCTTCATTATTCCATTATCCTCTCCCTTTGTCTAGAAACACACCTTAAGAGTGTGCTGAGCATTTCTGATGGCAGTGCTAACATCCAACTTAAAACTGCAACTTATGGAAGTTAAATAAATAAATCAAAACTGTAAGGAGAAATCATCCACTCACCTAAAATGCAAGTCTCACATTTTTCAGTGCACAAAAGAAGTATTAATAAGACCAGGATGCTGGAATTCAGCACAGATGATACACAAAGAAAATATATAAGGATAGCACCAGACAGTTTGAAAGTGGCTGGGAATGTTCTCCGAGTATATATACACATCTCCTATTAATTTCTTCTGTCAGACCACAGCTAAAGATGGCAAATTCATACAGACATCTAACAAAAAGCTGGTTATAAATATAAGCACTTTCCAGTGTCACTCAACACGCACCGTTTAAAGGCCAGATTTCTGCAATTAACTTTCCATTCTGGGCTGCCATAAAGATAACTTTAGGACTGTGTTATCAGATCTAAGCCAGAAAAAAATAAGGTAAATGTGTATTAAGCCTGGATTTGCAAATAAAAGACTTGTTGAGCAACTCCATGCGAAGCTTCCCTGAATGTGATACACAAAACCCGAATGTAGATAATGTAGATAATGCCCCGGGTAACATCAGCCAGCCTGTGAAGTAAAATACAGGCTTATTTAATTAGAAAAAAGTTAAAAAACATCATTTATTCAAAATTATTTTAGTTTCCTAATCAGCATCAAGAAAAAAAAAATCAAATGTTTACAAAAATGTAGGGTGTAGTTTTACAAATGAGATGTTTGTGAATTACCATGGGCAGTTTTGTTTGAGTGTTGTTTTCAGGACATAAGAGTTTGTTTGTAAATGTTTGTTTTCTCAATTACAATTCCATTGAAAGCCAGCCCAAAGCAATACCAGAACTCTTTGTTCTGAAATGAGTAGAGCAGTGTTTCCAGAAATTGCTTTACTCAAACTCCACATAATATAGTCATCAACTCTCATTCACTAACACTGCCAATTTTGCGCTGGATCTCACAATTTGCTTTGGCTCCACCAGCAAGAACAGCATTTCCTTATTATGCACAGAATTGAGCTGATAGTGGTACACTGTAATACCAAAGCTAGTTATTGTTAGAAGGATGTATTACTAAGTGATCTCGTGGCCTAACAAGGGCAAACAGGCACTGAACCCTGTGCCAATAGTCACGACTGCGAGAGGTGAGAGGGAGACTGTGCTAGTATTGTCTTCCGAGCAGAAGGATTCAGTCCCCCTTTGTTTTGGGTTTTTTTCCTTCATTTAAAGAAATAATAAATAAAAGTTAAAAAAAAAAAAAAAAAAAAAGAACAAAACCACCAGTTGCACAAGGGAAACCACCTCTTCTACAGGCACACTAGCGTAAATCAGAAGGGAGAAAACTAGTAAGACTGCTAAGTAGATGGTCGTGTTGACTGCTCTGCTTGGAAAACAAGCTTCCAGATGAGGAAATAATTTTAAATAGGTCTTTACATACAGCAAGGTCTGAATGGTCAGTTTCTTAATTATATCATTAAAACATTAAGTTAGCTACTTTTTTGGGGGGGTTGGTTTAGTCTGGGGGGGGGTTTTAACCATACTATTCAGATTCAAATACACTTCAGACATTTTTAAGAGTCAAGAGTGAACAGTCCCTGCCGATTGTTTAGTTGTCTATCCCTGTCCTACAAAGGAAACCTTCAGGAATGAGAGTGAAGTTCTTGACTTAAAAAAAGGACATGCCTGCTCTTCAAGTGTAAGAAGATTTAGATTGGATATAAGGAAGAAGTTCTTTCCTGTTAGGTGCTGAGGCACTGGAATGGGTTGCCCAGGGAGGTTGTGAATGCTCCATCCCTGGCAGTGTTCAAAGCCAGGTTGGACAAAGCCTTGGGTGGCATGCTTTTGTGTGAGATGTCCCTGCCCATGGCAGGTGGGTTGGAACTAGATGATCTTAAGGTCCTTTCCAACCCTAACTATTCTAACCAACAGAAAATCCAGTGCATATCTCCACCAGTTATGGAGAAATCATTTCAAATGCAGCAGTAAGCCTACAACCATAGAGATCTGATATATGAAAGCTAACATCTGATGGACTTCGTAACAACTAGAAAGGTAGTATATGCTTGGAGCACAGGTGTGTTGACATTAATTCTAGGAAACAACAATAGCTGGACAACCTGCCAGATCCCATCCTTAAAGAGCAGAAATGGTCAGGCCTAGAAAGCAGCCTGAATGACTTGTTCTCAAGGGGGAACTGTCACATCCTCATCTAACAAAGCAGCAGAAAGTCCTCTAGTAGGAAACTACTCGCAATCTTTTGAAGTCCCCTTAGAATAAAATGAATAGCGCTCCTTAATGACAGCATGTAGGAATTGTTATCATTCTCCATTATCAGGAGATGATGAAGGTTTCCTTCACTAATAACCAGGCTGAGTAAACACCAAGCTGATAAGAATCTAGAGGTCAGCAGAATCCAGATGACGTTTCATGACTTCCTTTCTTCAGCAATTAAAGGCCATCACATTTCAGCATTCCCTCTCAGCTTTCCCAGGTCGCCTTGCTTATTTAACAACCTGAATGTTTTATGTTTGGTATAAACAGTTGTGTGGGTAAGGAAAAAATACCACTGTATTAAACACAAATCAGAGGGAGTTATGGGTGGGGTGGAAGGGAGAGAAGAAAGAAAAGAGAAGAAAGCCATTGTTTTTGGAATGTCATACAACAATAGGACTTTAAATGGTTGTGTTTGCATCGTGAACAACTTGTTTATGAACAATCCCATTTTTAAGCAACCTTAAGAGGGATGGTCTTTATGGTCAAGGCTGTGGAGATACATGGGGTTTGGCTCCCTTCCTAGACCACATGCCTCTTGTGGGACCTCAGGGAAAACAGGAAAATCCAATTGTACTGCCATTTCTTTTAACTAAATAGGGTGATTTTTCACTGTGGCACTGAGAAGCTAAATTTTTCCATGTGATGTGGTGACAAATGCCAGATAAAGGTTTGTATAGAGTTTGAATATAAATAATTGTTGCTAATTTGAAGTAATCAATAAAAACTTGCATCTGTTGGGGCTTTTTAATAAACAGAAAAAAAGAAGAGGCAAACAGAAAAAAGGCTGGATCATTTGTTTCTAAAGAGAGCAAGAAATACTGGACTGCTAACAAAATCAGCAGCTGTAACTTAGCTAATTCTCCACAAATGTTACAATAATTCTCTTTACCAAGTCCTTAAATTTAATCAGAGGAGAATATAAACATGCCCTCTAGTATTATAGCTTGTGTAAGCTATGGTATGACCACTGAGCGATTAACCCTTCTGTGTACACGACAATTAATTATTCTATTAACAGAACTGTATCATCAGGATTAGAAGCTTATCTACTTCAATTCTGCACTGTTTATGTGCCTAAATTTACACATTTCATGTTCTATATTGGCTTAATTTTCCAGGTAGTTTGGAAAAGGGATCTGTTTTTAACGATTATGTCCCAGCCAGAAACAAAAGCTGAAGACGAAAAGATGTCTTAACCAACTGAAGTGGCAGGAAATCAGATGTGTTTATTTTAACATATACAATGTAAGTACCAAGCTTCTTTTCTTACCTCAAAATCAATTAGTTGCAAGTCAGCTACTAGGGTACTAAGAAGACCACTGTTGTACAGCTCTTGAGCTAGCTGCGCCACAGCTTCTGTCTGTGGTTCCTTTTCATTTGTGCCATACAAGATCTCTTTCATGGCAACAAGGTTTTTTGAGACCTCCTCAGTGGCCTGAAGAAAATGAGAGAAGAATACAGTTAGAGCACAATGTCATTTGTCTTTGTAATCACACACATCTGCAAGCTTCCATTAAGGGAAAAACAAGCAGGAAATGGCAACCTGTTAAAAACACAATATATAATCTCCCTGCGAATAGGACTGTTACAGGTTATTTAAAAAGGGCAAGACACAAGCAATTCATTTAGCAAGTTGCCAAAAGTAAAAACCTTTTTACTGCCTTCAAACTTCCTATTCAAAAACCCCCTAAAGAATAGCTATAGGGTGTAAAACAGAGGAATGCAGAATCAGATGGGGAAACATGACATGGAGACACATGCTTGTCTAGTGAACTGCTCAGAGAGTGAAAATGTATCCCTCCAACAGATCTTGCACTCATTAAGTTTTGACAAATGCTAGGTTCCCATTCCAGACACTGGGGATGATATTTTTCCTTTTCAACTAACAAAACCCAAAATAAATCCTACTTTATACTGAGTTATCTCGGTATACAAGAACAAACTGGCCAGGTTGGATGGGGCTTGGAGAAACCTGCTCTAGTGGAAGGTGTCCCTGCCCATGGCAGGGGGTTGGAACCGAATGAGCTTTAAGGTCCCTTCCAACACACACCAGTCTGTGGTTCTATAAAACAGACCCAGAAACTGGTGCACTCAAACACAGTGATACAGGAGACAATCAAAAGCATAAGAGGCTTCCCATCTTACAGCAGACAGACAAGTCTGCCCCTTCACTTAGGGAATCCAGTGTAAGAATTCCTAAGGTGCTGGGATGGGCTGGAGCAGCATTTAGCTATTGAAGCAGAGTTATCTCATGAAAAAAAAATAATTTAATTTAATTTGTCTAATTTAATTAGACAAAAATTTAAACTAAATTTAAAAAAAAAAAAAACAGTAAGAACACTTCTAAACACTCACTTAGAATTTTCAAACACAGTTTTCTTGGAGAAAAATAAAAATAACTACTCCTTTTATATTCACATATCCTGGGGGAGCAAAATGCTGAAAATGATAATCATAAATAGCTGGTTTAATTATATTGTATTCTGCGCATGCTTAAAAGGTATGAATGACTGGCAAGTGCATTAATGTTTTGTATTTAGATGAACCTTCCATCAAGGTATGCATCCACTTTTATTTATGTAAGGTATTTATGTTCGGCAGCACATGGAAAATTAATCAACTGAAAAAAACAATCACATTCTGGATACTGCCAGTCTTGTAAGGGGCATGTAAAAAGGTTTCTCATTTGTGCATTACACCTAAAGAGGCTCAAGATCAGCATGACTCACACACTACTCAACCCAAAGCCATTCCAGCTTTGCTAGGTATGCAAGTAAGAAGTCCGTGACCTTTAAGGAGGCTCCATATCATCTTTAGCTCCTCCACAACTTTCCACTCCCTGTTGCCTCCCTCTTTTTCCTAACTGCAGTTACTAGTCCCAGTTGTCTCCTCCTCATTCGAAATTCCAAAGGATTTTCTGTGTACTGCTAGTAAGACAGCAAGAAGCAGGTGCTCGACAGCTCCTGAAGATGTTAAATGAGAAAGCCAGCTCATCATATTATAATATTATTAGGCCACACAACCGCTCTATTTCTTTAAAATTCAGATGAAATATCCTTTACTAAGAACAGGAACATCTGTCAAATGTGGAGATAAGAAGAGATGAATTGATGCATGGCTACAAGGAAAAGAGGAAGCAGCAATAAAAATTCTATTGCAGCTTGTCCCTGCATACTAATTTAGAAAGCAAGATGAAAGAGGAAGAAAGGCAGAGGTTCAAGTAGCTACCTATTTTTAAGTCAGATGGTGGCAGGCCTGCAATTAAGAACACCAGTGGAGAATTTTTCCTTCTGGTCTAACATGAAGATACAATTCAGTAACTTCAAAAAGACCAGGACTTGAATTTATTTCGAATACTCTTCATAACTGTCAAGACCATCTCAGGATGCTTCACTTGAACATGGAATAACACATGACTTCAGGAGGAAGTAATGGTTAGAGATACAGAAACACAGCTTGGGGTGGAAGGTACCTCAAGAGGTCATCAGGGTCCAACAACAAACTCAACCTCAAAGTCCTGTCAGGTTGATCAGGTTCATGGCCATGAACAACTCCACGGATGGACACTCTACAAGCTCTCTAGGCAACCTGTACCACCTTCACCATGAAGAGACTTGCTTGTATCAGTGTAACTTAGGCCAGACTATTACTAAATACCAAGGTCTACTGACACACTACAATTCCATAAAAAACGACATTTCTGTATTCCCTTCTCTTCTACTCTAAAACTCAACATCAAAATGACAAGAAATACTCTTACAAATTTGTTCTAGAAGTTCTAAAAGAACTCTACCCCTTTATATTCCATGAACTCTCAACATATTGCAAATACATGATGTGCAGAGGTCTTTTTGCCATTTCAGATGCAGAATGGAATTTAGATAGCTACACCAAAAAATTATATGCTACATTAAGTACCAGCGTTAAGAGCTAAGGGAAAAACTAGTGGGAAAAAAGCAGGACAGACAAAAGAAGGCCAGCTAGCACCACTTGCAAGCTTTCCTAAGATACTGGTATCTCAATTGCCTAATGTACTGCTTTAATCAAAAGTGAAATTAACAACCAGACACCATATATAAAAAAATATATTCTTTCTAACATAAGTAATGGATATTTTTAAATATACAGATATATATACACAGACTATAACATATATTCTACATATTACACTCTATAAATATATATTTATATATTATATATTTTCTATGTATTGTATTATTTTATGTATATCCTCAGCTCTGAGAAGGAGCAACCAGTGTTTTCGAGAAACATTCTGTGACAAGTCACATTTGAAATTCAATGGTGCCAGGCAGTCAATACAATGTGAGGACAAGTCAAACTAAAAGTAAAATGTAAAGTAAGGAAAATAAAGAAAGAGTTATTTTTCTATTTTTATCAGAGACAGGAAGATATTATTTAAAAATAAAACCAGACACAATGAAGTCACATGCATGACTGTCAAACCAGAATAGCTGTATGCCTTAATAACTATAAACCATGATAGCTTATTCCAGTCTTTTTTCACTGATATTCTCAAAATTTACTATTTCTTGAAATGCTAAGCACTGCCAATACTTCACTTTGACTTTTAGACCGGCAATATTTGAGTTTTCTGAAGCAACACGTACTTTGAGAAACTGTAGAAAAAGATGAAGGACACATAGTCCTGAAGTATTTAAGATGAGCTCAACAGGCTCCAGGTCTATGGGTTCTATCCACACCATAATGCAGTTACATAACAGACTGTTAATGAAAACATCCATCAAAAAGTAAACTGACTGTAGCTTTGAGCCTGTATGTGGTGACTGTTCTTACTAGTCTACAGCAGTATCTATCATAAGTAAAAAACACCACTGTAATAACTCTATGTAAATTTGCAACAGAACAAGGGGTGATGGTTTTAAACTAAATGAGGGGAAATTCAGGCTGGATGTGAGGAAAAAACTCTTTACAATGAGGGTGGTAAAACACAGGCACAGGCTGCCCAGAGAGGTGACAGATGCATCATCCCTGGAGACATCCAAGGCCAGGCTGACTGTGGTTCTGAGCAACGTGATCTAGTTGAATATGTCCCTGATCATTGGAGGGGACTGGACTAGGTGAGCTCTGAAGGTCCCTTACAACCCTAAGTATTTTATCATTGAAGGGACTGAATTGAATGGATTCCAAAATGCTTACAAAAACAATTAAAATTTCATAAATACACAATTACATCAGTACCACAGGTTTATTTTGAAGGTCAAAACTGATTATTTTTCAGCACACATTTAGCATGAAGATATCGTTGAAGAGCTAAGCTCAACTAAAAGGGTCTTCTCACCCATTACTTCCTGATGAAGTCCCATCTTTACCCTTTGAGTAACAGCTCCATACCATACCATAGACAAGGTAGATTCCTTAACCTTCAGCCTTCTTTCAACTACAAATCAACTGCATACACGAGTTAAAATGCAGTAGAATTCTGTACTTGTTAACAGCAGTGTTAACTCAATCTCTTCTATGGCATATAACATGATATTACATGTGGACAGCTTAATCAAAATAGCATACTGCATTGTCCCATACATATAAATATATTGTCTACTGTATAGGGCTGGTAATGTGAAGAGAAACCAACCATGTCTACAACAGTCAACCCACATGAGTTAACAACATGGCAGAAACAATCATCTGAAAGCCGAAATGGGAGCTGTTATGAGCAGGTGAACCCGAGGTCAGAGGGTAGGGAAGAACAAGTTTGTTACATGAGTAAATATTTACCCTCACAACAGTAAACGTGTGCCACAAAGG
This sequence comes from Lathamus discolor, assembly GCF_037157495.1. NCBI lineage: Eukaryota > Metazoa > Chordata > Aves > Psittaciformes > Psittacidae > Lathamus > Lathamus discolor. The sequence goes on along the minus strand of NC_088886.1, from coordinate 58,483,257 downwards.
GAACTGATCGTATAAAAATAAATGCTGATGTCAGACAAAGAGGAGGAAGAGATGCAAGTAAAAGACTAACTAATGGACTACATAAAGGGTTGGTCCCATTTATATGAAAGTTTTCCTTCCCCTTCCCTTCAGCCCTTCTCTCCGAAAATACACAAGCAATGGAAAACTAACAGCATCTGTGATGAACACATTTTCAGTAATAAAGCACTTGACATTTCAAGTTTCCTCAGGACTACTTCACCAGCCCTCAAAGGGGGCCTACAAGAGATCTAGGAAGGGACGTTTTACAAGGCCATGTAGAAACAGGACAAAGGGGAATGGCTTTACACTGACAAGAGAGGAGATTTAGGCATTAGAAAGAAATACTTCCCTGTGAGGGTGCTGAGGCCCTGGCACAGGGTGCCCAGAGAAGCTGTGGCTGCCCCATCCTTGGCAGTGTTCAAGGCCAGGTTGGACACAGGGGCTTGGAGCAACCTGCTCTAGTGGAAGGTGTCCCTGCCCGTGGCAGGGGGCTGGAACTGGATGAGCTTTAAGGTCCCTTCCAACCCAAACCAATCCAAATCAGTGGAAGTAGTCCCTGTCCCATTCTATGATTCAAAATCTGTATTTCCAAGTGTGTTAGCAAGCTATCAAAGAGCATCCTCTATATAGCAGCAAAATCTGTATTTTCATAACAGCATTGTGCTGCTACTGCATGGTAGGAACTACATATAAAAAACAAACCCACTGTGGCACTGCAGTAAAAAAAGTACTAGTTTGTCTTTGGAACCTCAGCCAGCTAGAAGGTATAAAACAAAAGGGACATTTATGATTATTTTGTGGAAGAAATACATATACATTTCAAATTCCCTATGCTCAAGAGCAAAGAAAAATCACAACCATGTGAACCCAGGTTTGAGAAACAATGTGGTGTAGCAGCCGCAGCTTCTCTGGGCAACCTGTGCCAGGGCCTTATCAACCTCACAGGGAAGAACTTTTTCCTAAGATGTCATGCAGGAAACACTCACACTTCTTCAAGCAGAATGTGTTACCTTCTATATGACACAGGAGAAACAACTCTACAGGCTTAGCATATTATTCCTTGTCAAAGTAGCAGCCTCGCATAAACAAGGTCTTTAAAGAAAATGGAGATATGGGATTAAAGGCTAACAAGAAGCAAATGGTACATAATAATCTTTAGCTACAGCATCAAGAACACGGGCATGTGACACAGTGCACACCTATGCACAATGGAATGAAGCCGGTCTGTTCCCCATTAGAGATCTAAGAAACAGAAAAAGATGACACAAGAGCAAGGATTTTAAGATCAAGACACATCTCCAGGTATTAATAATGAGGCTGAGATGAAGGAGGTAGTACCATGTTCCATCACGAAGCACATACCCTTCCTCTCCTGACAGATGTCTTTATTAGGGACAGAAGAAAAGCAGCAACAGCTGAAAATCCTCTCAGCCTCCACACTGGCCTGCATAACAAGCCATAACATTTACCTCTCCAGTAGGAGAGAAGCAGCATCAGTGAAAAATACTATGGTATACCGCAAGAGACCTGGAACATACCACATGCTGGCACTGGGGCAGAAGATGCTGATTTTAAAGAGTACCTGGATAAAGACATCAATCCAGTTAAGACCTGGATTCTCCTGCACTTCAAGCAGCAGTGCCAAATCTAGGTAAAACTGGATGCAGAGAAGCAGGCCACACTCTGCTTAAAAATGCTGGTGAACACAAATAATGTTGTGACTAACTCCTACATGGGACTATGTAAGGACGCCAGGAATGGCAGAGAACAGTTAAATAATGCTGGGAGAGGATCCACGGATGGTATCATAGCCTGCTTCAAAAACTAGTAAACTGGAGAAGGACACGTTTTGTTTGCTTGGGTTTTTTTGCTTGGATTTGGGTTTTTTTTTAGTGTACTGAAATCTATGTCTTTGTGCTGAGTTTATCAGAAAAAAACTTCACCTAAACAAGTAAATACCCCTCTATACAAGTCACTAGTTGGGATGCAGCTGCACACAGGCTGAACTTGAAAGTACGTTTTAGAAAAGCTATCAAGGCTATCTTGAGAAATAAAGGGCTGTTGACAGGTACAAATCCCGAAGCGCCAAACCATAGCATCTAAAGGAAACTGCACTCGCACAGGAACTTTTCACACACCTTCATGTGGGCTGTAGAAGAGTTAAGGAAAGGTGAATGCATATCCTCTACTGACATCCACTGAGACACAAAGTTCCTTGGTTTCAGTAACAGAGACACTCTGCTCTCAAGAACTGCATCAAGAAGCACAGAAGAACTACTGCACAATAATAATGCCATTATGGTGGACACAAGCACCAGAATACTGTATGGCTGTGAGCTGCTTATTAAAGAACGCAACATCCTACAGTTCCAAACCAAATTACTTTAAGTATCATATCAGCTGCCAGTGCCATAAAAATGGAAAGCCAACTAACATGAAATGCACATTCAAAGGTACATAATAACTTACCCTTTATCAGAGTATAAAACTCAGAACTAATACTTAATTTATTCAGTTTCAACAGCTGTGAATTTCTCCCCATCTTTCGATTACTGTTTAGCAATTGAAAAGTCCCAACTGTACCTTTTCTGCCTTTTTGTCAGAGATGTCTTGTTTTTCTAGAACTGCCATACTTTCTTTCAGGTTCTTCACTATGTCTGCAGGAGACTTGTGGGACTTGCCAAAGGGGAATGGCATGATTGCGAGCCACAGGATCTTCCTTCTACAGCTCCTGCTTCACCTGGGAAAGGAGAAAGAAAAGCATGTCAAAAATAGAAGAGGTCAGTGTAATGCCACACATAAAGATCAACAGAGCAGCAAAGGTATTTATTCATACATGGAGTAACCACCCTTGGCAGCTGAACTACACAGCTGAATGTCTTACCAAGAACAACTTGTGCTTCTCATTCTTTTAAAACACAAGATACAGAATCTAAGAACTCACATTACGACCATCTTATGCTACAGGAAGAAAAAACAGTATATTAATTGTATCCAAAGCCACATACTGGCAAGACTAAACATAGATAAATTATTCCAATTGATGCTGTCAAGCAAAATACCTTTGACACGCAAGTCATCATGTGTCAGTGGCTCTGCAGTGACTGTCCAGGCACATGCTTTTAGCCATATTCATTTGACAACATATGTAAAGTAGACCACAGAGCCTGCACCTCAGCACAGGAGCTAGGAGCACAGCACAGATGTGGCTACAGACAGCAGCTTATTTCCATGTCAAAACATTTGATAAATCCTGGCTTTTTCATATCAACATTACTGTAACTTCATACTGAAATACAGTCTCGCCCCCACTCACTTTATGGGAACAGAATTTGTCACCAGTAACAGGGATAAAAGAAGGCACCTGAAAACACTAGAACCAAACACCTGATATTTATCTTTTTCAAGAAGATAAAACTTGTCTTATGGGAGCAGCTTTCCTTTCCTAAAACCATTTGGTTCTTGAACCCAAATACATTAATTCTTCTATTTACCTACATTTGCTTTTATGCACATAAACACCTCTACATTCACTTCTGTACACAAAATATAAAAGTACTACTAGCATACACAAGCTTACAAAAGCTTTTGTTACTAAACACATACAGCCTCACTTGATAATAAACAAGTGAATTCCATAAAGCATACATCTATAAGTCTAACCTAGACAGAAAAAAAACAGGAAATCCTGCATTAAAAATGCTGACAGTGCTACTTCTGCTAGACATAAAAGACAGCTGAAGCTAACAGGGAGGAGATTACACTGCCATTACAACCAAAGGATACTACCCTGAAAGTTGGTAAAGTCAGTAACAAGTCAATTATAACCATTACACAGTAAAGTTTCATATCTAAGACCATGTGCTTTGATCCTTGATTAAAATACCAGCTCGTTCACTATGAACTCCACAATGGTCATCCTGATCTTATTCAATCCTGTTTTGATCAAGGACTAAAAACACCCATTTGGTGTTGTATTTGAGTTACCCGATTTTTAACACAAACAAGTTGTGCTGGCCGAAGGGCAACAATTTTAAGGTGAAGGACAGAAGCACTCAGATCTCTAGCCAACAAAATGGCTCTCAAAAGGTATTTCAGCTACAGAGATCATGCTGTTACATGCCTGCGACTGACCCAACACAGCTGATAAAAAGCATAAGGCAGGTAGCATATAAGGTAGGTATGGCTACACTTTCAGATAAAAGTATCAGCATAAAAGTTAAAACAAGACCTTTCGCCAGCTATTTCCACTCTAACAGCTTAAAACTTCCTGTTGCTTTTATTTTGAAGTACAGAAATTCTCATTACAGAAATCTTTCATTCACAATCCGCACAAAGAAGGGGGCGTAACACTGAAATCAGAAACATAGGACTGGTACCCTAAGAGATATAAAACAGTCAATCCTTAAGCAAGAGAATTTTATGCCCCAACTTTGTCACATGTAATGGTACAGAAACTTAACTGTAAGAAAAGCATGACTACTAATAGTTATTTCATGAAAATGTAATGGTGTTCAAAGCAATGTTTAATGAATATCACTCTATTTTCACACAGGTACTTTACTCCTAGAAAGAGGCAGGTGTGAAATAAGTACAATTTCTCCACAACATAGATCACATACCTCAAGCATCATAGGAACATGTGAAATGTTTCCTTTATCTCTCCCTCCAATTACTACTCCTGCCAAATTAGGACAGGGCTTGAAAACAAAGCTGGATCCTTTCAGGCTTGCATATCATCATGGATAATAATAGTACATACCAACCATTCAGCATATACACTCTGGAAGATGGCTATGCCAGTGTAATAGAGCAGGACTGGCTCAGAAAGTTACCAGGTTTAAATCCTTTGCTATGTGTTAAATCCAGTAGGAATCAAAACAGTTCAAGCAAATAAAAATATTCTATGGAATCCCAGAATCTGGTATTACAGCAACGTATAAGAAAATAAAACCAAGAAAATACCCCTGCACACTCATTTTCTGGATCACAAATATGTTACTTCTAAACTACAGAAGTACATGGACAATATAAAGAACATAAATACAGGATAATGACAAGCAACTGTCCTCATGGTGCGCCCAATGTTTAGGCTTGCAAAACTTTATTTCCCTCCAGATAGTGCTCAATTTCTCATTTAAATTAAAAACAGTCTACAACTGGGACTTGAAACCCTCTAGGTTCTGCAAAAATCAGATACACACTCATGAATATACAAGTCACACATGAGTTTTAGTGTAAGTACTAGCATGCCTAATAGAAAATAATCATAGAATCAGAGGCACAGAATGGTCTGGGTTGGAAGGAACCTTAAAGCTCATCCAGTTCCAACCCCCTGACACAGGCAGGGACACCTTCCACTAGAGCAGGTTGCTCCAAGTCCAACCTGGCCTTGAACACTGCCAGGGATGGGGCAGCCACAGCTTCTCTGGGCACCCTGTGCCAGCACCTCAGCACCCTCACAGGGAAGAGCTTCTGCCTAAGAGCTCATCTCAATCTCCCCTTTGTCAGGTTAAAGCCATTCCCCCTGTCCTGTCACTAAAGGCCCTTGTTAAAAGCCCCTCTCCAGGTTTCTTGTCAGCCCCTTCAGGCACTAGAAGCTGCTGTAAGGTCTCTCCATAGCCCTTCTCTTCTCCACAGGGAGAGAGCCTTTCTCTTCTCCTACAGAGAGGGCTGGAGCAGCTCTGCCCTGGAGACAGGCAGAGAGCTGGGCTGGTTCAGCCTGAAGAAAAGGCGGCTCCAGGAGACCTTATAATCAATTAATAACAGTTCACCAGCACTTATTTATACTAAACATTTTTTCCCAATTCAGGTAAGTTCCTGTATGAATTTCTCAGAAGCAATTTAGAAAAATCAGGAAATACTGCCAGCACCAGCAAGAAGGAAATCCACATCCTTGATTACTGAAGGTGACATTTTGCTTCAAGGTATTTATTACATAAAATGGACTAAATGCATTGTTCTTGCTACTTCAATTTTATTACTGGAAGGACTACAGCAGTGACAGGAACATCCTCTGGGGCCTCAAGACCCCACTAACCCTGACGCAAAACTGTATTACTGAAGAACCTGTGCCACATCCGGCCAAACAAAAAAATAGCAGGAGCAGTCCCTCTGTCTCTCTGAGCTGTATTTGATGCAGCAAGGAGAACACAGACAGGCTGTTCCCTTTCCAGCCGAGCAAAACTACCCTAAGCAGCATTCTGTGCACAATAGACAATGACAACATCTGTGCGAGATCGGAAAGAACCACAATGACCCACATCTGCAGAGTTAGGAAAAAAAGGAAACATCAAATGGCATCTTAAGGACAGACCTTCCATCATGACAAGTGATAACTGTTACATACTACTGGCACCTGGCTGCCTTGTAAATTCATAACAAAGTTTTGACTGTGGCTTAAGAAAGGGATCAGAGGACTCTTGAAGGGTTAAACTGTAACAAGTACATGGACAGCTCTGTACTCTGCTGGGCTGCTTTGCTTTATCTCACCTCCCCAAAAGCCTTGCTGCTTTTATCCATTTGTTAAGAGAGACTGTGATCAATATTATTCAAAACTCAGGCTTTCATCAGCATGTATTTTATTTTAGCAATACTCAAGCATGCCAAATGTAACAAATTTGAAGGCCCTCAAAGCACTGGTGTCATGGCCACATTTAGAAATCTTAAATGCCATTGTAAATCCAAATGGACTGTCAAACGTCAGTATGGCATGCAGCCAACACCCAGTGATTGAAGCTGGACTGACACACACTCAGGCACACTGGGACATTTGGGCTTTTGTGATAACAAGAGATAGTAGCCCCACTGTTTCACATAGTATATCATTCCCAGCTCTGTCTATGCAGCATGCACCAGTGCAGTTTGCTTTATGTTGAAGGCTTTATAGTTTTTATTCACTGCATTGAATACATAATCAATCAATGTCTGAATTAAAACCAATGCATTCCGTAAGTAGGATTGATTTTTAACTAAGCAGACAACACTTAAAAGCATTTCTCTGTGAGGACAACCTGCTTGCAACAAGACCAAACACAGAAGCACAATAAACAAATCCCTCTATTGTAGTAAATTTTAATAGATTTAGCAGAGAGCATACCCCAGACTAGGCTCTGTTCACTTCTCATTTGGAGGTCAGAAAATGTGCTACCTATTTAACAGAAACATGCGCTACAGTTGAAAACCTGATTATTTAACAGTAGAAGGTTGGGTTTTTTTTGTTGCAGATAGTTTGTTTTGTTGTGGCTTCAAATAAAGCATATTGTAAGATGCCTGCATGGCTATCTTCAGGAAAAATACCAGTACAAGAAACAGAACAGTAGCACTCGTGACTGCAGTGCAAGGAATTACTCCACAGACAAATGAATGACTACGACTGAAACCTGCCCAATGCAGTCTTTGAAAGCTACAATGAAGGTAACAATACAAGCTGTGTAAGCAAAGACACAGAAGCAAACTCAGCCTTTCTGCTTATGAGATAACACCAGTGACCACAACACTAACAAAGCTGCAACTTTTTTGTCTGCATAGAAGCATAATCCATAAACAAAGCATTAAATGAATTCAAGTATTCACACTATTGCAGCTCAGCAGAGCAAATGTCCACTTTACCCAAAAGGCAAAATGCTACTTAAATAGTGCACAGAATCCAATTCTGAGAAATAACCAGGTAAAATAAACTCAATTTCTTATCCTGCTGCAGGCCCCACAACAAACCTGTGATTCTAGGTTATAAAAATCCAAGCCCACTGAAAAAGCGCCTGCAACATCAAGCTAATGTGCACTAAAGAAAAAAACACCTGCTGCAGATAAACAAAACCAACATAATTTTTAATAAGGTCAAGCAACTAACAATAAGGTTCCCTAAGGTAAATGAGCCAAGCTAACAGCTGGCTGTGTCCAAAAAGGTCCCATTCCCCCTCTGCTCCCAGCACCATACTCCCACTTATACACCAGGGCCAGCTCACCCATCCATGAGCCTATACATAGAACCGCAGACTGGTTTGGGTCGGAAAGAACCTTAAAGCTCATCCAGTTTCAACCACCTGCCATGGGCAGGGACACTTTCCACTAGAGCAGGTTGCTCCAAGCCCCTGTGTCCAACCTGGCCTTGAACACTGCCAGGGATGGGGCAGCCACAGCTTCTCTGGGCACTCTGTGCCAGCGCCTCAGCACCCTTGCAGTAAAGATCTTTTTCCTTATATCTAGTTCAACTCACTAGGCTATCAGCTAACATGTAAAAGAAAAGTAAACAATGTGTACAGAATGAAGAAAAACTTCCCTTTGACCAGCAATAGTTGCGAATCAGCTCCTTCATCTCATGATCTCACTGCAGAGGCACTTCATGGTAAGGCTGGAGCTGAATCAAGAGCAGGAGTGAAGAGGGAAGCTCGCTCACCATCAGTGATTTTGAGTGATGTGATACTTGTCTGAACGCCCTGCGTGCTGACTGAACTTATCAACATGGCAGAAGACAAACCCAGCAAAAATGAGGAAGAAAAAGATTTCTGAAGGGTCCTTAAGACAAACCAGCACAAGGCACTCTCAGCCGTAAGCCAGAGACAGCCCTAGACAAAGAGAAGAGGGCTGGGGCACATCACATTCTCCTCCTCCAGGTAGAAGCAGGCTGCCAACCTCTCTCCTGAAATCATGTGTCCATTACAATCAACAATGCTAATACCAGACAGGAGATGGCCTTAAGGAGATACAGTTAAGTTACTGAGTCTACCAAGGACAAAATACCTAGTTTCACAACAAACAGTTGGGTCTACTCTGCAGATTTTTAATTGACAATTTATCAGTCTATTACTGAAAACATGCTGCATCCTGCTAGAGAGAGAGGCATGTTTGTATTAAAAATGTGATGCCTCCAGCATGTGTTTGTTCCCGATAGAACTGATTTCCCCTCAGAACCTGTTCTTTTGTTGTATGCCTCTTGGATTAACAAGGCTCATTAGACCAGTGTTGAAAACAATAACATAAATCAGTTTTCATCAGGTCTTATTGTTACAAGCAGCTGTTAGTTCAGCTAAAATTCATTGCTGTGAAGTCTGCCTGAGTGATAAAAACAGAAACAGATCAAGATATTATGCATTTTTAGAAGTGTTGCCTCACTCTCAGACAACATACCCAGCATCCAGAAGGAAAACTGACAAGCCATTCCTTTGATCCAACCATTTTTTATGCAAGCTACCATGCTCTTTGGGAAAAGAATATTCAAGTACTTCAAAGCCAGAGGCAGACGCTGTATTAGTTATTCAGCCTGCTTGTACAAGATTATGGAATGCTCCTGGTTATCAGAGTAGTTAGCCAGACTTAAGTTACTGGTTTTATTTTCTGTATCATTAGCTGTAAATACCATTTCTGCAAGTCCCAGGGCAGGTGCCCCATCTGGTGTGACAGGACAGCAGGCAAGTGCCACTCCAAAGCATCCCAAATACCATCACCAGCTCATCACTGCCAACTCCTGGATGAAACGGATCTCCTGAAAGGCCTCACACTTGTTATTTTATAGCATCACAAACTGGTTTTTGTTGGAAGGGACCTTACGACTCATCCAGTTCCACTAGAGCAGGTTGCTCCAAGCCCTGTCCAACCTGACCTCGGACACTGCCAGGGATGGGGCAGCCACAGCTTCTCTGGGCACCCTGTGCCAGCGCCTCAGCACCCTCACAGGGAAGAATTTCTGCATGATGTCTCATCTCAGTCTCCCCTCTGTCAGGTTAAAGCCACTGCCCTTGTCCTGTCCCTATCTGCCCTTGTCAAAAGTACCTTTCCACGTTTCTTGTGACCCTTTTGGACACTGGAGCTGCTCTAAGGTCTCCCCTTAAGGAGCTTTCTCTTCTCCAGGCTGAACCAGCCCAGCTCTCTCAGCCTGGCTCCAGAGCAGAGCTGCTCCAGCCCTCACAGCACCTCCACGGCCTCCTTACTCCAACAGCTCTACGTCCCTCTTGTGCTGTTGCCCCAGAGCTGGACACAGGACTGCAGGGGGTTCTCAACAGAGTGCAGTAGAGGGGGAGAATACTCTCCCTCAACCTGCTGCTCACACTGCTGGTGATGCAGCCCTGAACTATTTGCAGAAGTATAGTTGACTGAAGGTAGCATCCATCATTTCCTTCAGTGTATTATTTACAGTGAGTACTCACATTCATCATTAAAACATTCCTTGACATTTTTCACATGCTGTTTTCTACTACATCTTTCTGGATATGAGACTTCACACTAGATTAAACTATTTTCTAGAGCCTCAGCATTGTACCAAAGTAAGTTCTCAATTTTATTTTGGGTATGCTAAACAAATGGAAACATGATGGCCTGCCATCCAAAATACTTGTCTAAATAGCATAGTTAGTTATTACAACATCACGTGCAAAAGCTTCCTCCCATGAAGGAAATGAGACTGATAGAGCAGAAATGGCACATACCTCAACCTCTTTCAGGGCTACAAGCATGAACTACTTAGTATAACCATGGCTTTACCTGCATCAGCATACTATCAACAGAATGGCTATAGCTGTAAATGGTATTTAACTGGCACTACCAGCTGGCAAAATCTAAGAGCAAACTCCAGCTCTAAGACTTTTTTGCCATCCTCTAAATACTTCTGCACACCTTTTCAGCACTTTTCAACAACATTTTAAAACATGGATAGAAGGACTGGATCAACTGTCTCACGTGTAATAGTAAAACTTTTGATATCCTAAATGGCTACAGCAACTATCTGTTTGGATCTGTTCTGTTATTTTGTGAGGAACACAATATAAATAAGTTTCCCTTCACGACAGGTATGTTCGTCTTATACCTGGCACATCTCACCCACCACCGAACACTAGCATCTTCCTTAGAATTCACTATTAACTTGCCCTATCAAGTCTGCAGCACACAAGAGCTTTAATCTGATTCAAAAGTAGTTTCACAACTCTGCATCACAGAATTATTTGTGGTGTGACCTACTTAAAAGATTAAAATGGAAAAAAAAAAATCCCCTAAGAATGGTAACTTCATTCAGAGAAAAATAAAAATCAGGGAAGAAAAATCATCTGCTGTGACACAGATGAACAATTCAGTGAACAAAAAAAAGATCTATTCGGGGGGGGCAAAAAAAGGGGGGAAAAAAATTTCTTTGTAAAAATTAAATCCATAATGTGAAATGGCTTCTTGCTTTCTGGAAATTTCAAAGCAATTAAGTCCCCAGCAGTTCACAGCCCTGCTTGTTTCTTTAGCACCAAACGCCAGATGATTCCTTTCATTAAGCAGGCTTCTCTCTTCCCATTCAATTATTTTACTGATCCTTCTGCCTCTTCAAGAGCCTGCTTCTCCAGCAGACACCTGCACCGTGCCGGGGGAACAGTAGGGCAGCTACAATCATTAGGCTCTCTAGCTCACCACAGCCTCCTAAAACTATGTTATACTTTGGACTGCACACCGTTATAATCATTGCAGCTTAACACACAGCTTTTGCAGAATCTTAAGTAGGAACTGCTTTTAAATAAGGCTGTGGCTTTTAATGGGCTTCTGACACCAAGGAGAAGCACAAAATCTTGTTACTACCAATGCTTAGATTCTGAGTTCCCAGCTCTTTCTCCGTATTCAAGGAAACCTCATGACTCAGCTGCTTTCCCTGGAGTACCGTTCAGTTACCCCACCCATTCGCTTCCCCACAAACCTTGCTGCTCTGTTACAATATGGTCTACAGACCAACACTTAAATGCCTCACCCGCTCCTTGGTAAACACAGCTGTTAGAAAATAATCATCACAAGTTTCATAGCAAAAAAGGAACTCCTACCTCTAACAGGCTGGGCACAGAACAGGAACTCACTGCCCGCTCCAAGAGAAGTCAGTCCATATGCCCACTTCTGGCCAGGGTGAAGCTTGAATGATTTTCTCATAGCCTGGCATCCCAGTCAAACCCCTGTTGGCTCAGATGCCTTTACTGCATCATCACAAACCCCAGAATATTTGTTACATGACAAAAAATGCTGCAATTACTCACATGCCATTCTACCCGTCCTTGGAAGTTTGAATGCAAAGCAAGAGTCTCCTTCATACATTATTTCTGTTCCTTTCCAGAGGATTTCTCGTTTCGTCATATTTCAATATACAGTTACAGATTAATTTTGAGAGTGAAGTGGCAAAAGGGGAGGCAGAAAGTAAACTGCATGTTAATCTCTAACCCAGTTTCACATAGGGCAAAGGGGTCTACACTTACATGTTCCAGTAACTAAAGATGGCTGTATGAATTATCAGAAACCACACAGGCGAAGGACAGGAAACCTCACTAGCACCACAACATCAACATCTAGTCTTAACCAGAAAGGCAGTGGAATGGACAGAGGAAAAGATGTATTACCTAAAACATTAATTAGCTACATTATAAAGGAGGATGAGACTCGTAAGTACCAACACTAGTTGCAAATGGAAATGCATGTGGGCTCTTTGGTGCACCTTATTTTGAAGAGAAGCTGAGAACAAGTAAACCATGAGAATGGACCTGGGACTGCTCCAGATGCAATCCCCAAAAATACCACACTCAGTAAAACCATTCTGTAGAAGCACAAGTAACAAAGCTAGGGGGAAAAAAAATCAAAATAGATAAAGTATTTACCTAAATGCAGTTTTAGTAAGAACCATGTCAAAGTATAACTGTTAAAAACAATGTTTAAGAATATCAACAATATTTTTCCCATGGTTCCTTTACTTCCTTTGCAGACCAGATTCTGTGGCCTGCAAGAAACTTCAGATGTTTGACCTAAGTTTATTCAAGTTCAACACATTATAGCACTTAAACTAATTTATCTGAAGAACAACAGATCTTTAACAAACACAACCTATAAAGGAACAAGATCACTTAAGGAACAATGGCATTAAAGCATGAAGGTAATGGGCTGTAAAACTGTGATCCTGATGAAACTCAGGAACATCCTAAAAACACTGACTTAAGAACTGGGAAGATGTATCAGGGAGTATCCATCTTCCCTTACTGATTACTACTGGCCCCTTACATGGGCAGAATATAACAAACTACGTAAGTCTCTGCTTTGATATACTACTTGTGAAGGCTTCCCTTCCAAAATAATCTATGTGGCAGTTCACAATTAAAGACTGTTTATGTTAGACTACTGTACAATTCACCTCAGCCCCAACAGCCCTTTACAAACCAGCTTAGATGACATTCAACCAGGCACAGCTTAGTGTCTCTGGGTTTACTTTTGTGCATTAGCTTGACATAAGTAGGGCTGAAACCCAAAACCAACAGGCAGAGCAAGCTGCACTGCAAAGAGATGTCGAGTCAACTGGTGAGACTCCCAAGAGGTGACTCCAAGGCCGTGGATGACTCCTCAATTCTGCTATTTCTACCTCTATTGAGAGATCTCACTGCCTTGACACAAAGATTGAAACGTAAATTATTCTGAGATCAACTCCCATGAATCCCAGCTGATTCTTGCTACACAAAACCAAGGGAACTTGGCACATTGTTCAATGATTAAGCATCTCCTCTGTGAAAGGGAGTTCCTGACAACCTATGGGAGTTACATACTGAGTCACAGAGAAAGCAGAAGGCAATCAGTAAATGACCCAGAATCATGACCCCAGCATTAGTGTGAACCCTTTTCTTCTAGTTCATTACACCCTCATTCAGAGAAGGCAAAAAACTGTTCAGTTCTTGGTTTTTATCCTTATCTCTTACCTACTACTAGGAACTGACGCACAAGCAGTATCTCAGCTGATACACAAGCCCATCATCCATTTGACGAATTTGCTTCCTGTCAAACTGTTTTTTGCCATGGTCCCTGGCACTTAAAACACATATTTGATGACAACACAAAGGGTTTACCGACACAGCTCTGCTGGTAAATCCTACAAGTACAGCTACAGCTTATACCGGTAAAAAAACACCACCTCTGACCACAAGTACCTTTACAAAGAGTGCTCTTTCCCTCATGCTGCCAATCAACACCAGCACCACCATAAAGCAGCTGATTTTCCCAAGCTAGCTGTGTGGAGGTATGTTTTAGTATGGAAGTTTCATCCAGCTTCTCCTAAAATGAAAACCCCCAATTCCTCTTGCGTATGCAGTGCCAAGGACAATGGGATGATGGGAAAACAGCACTAACGACAAAATCAGAGGCTACTCAGGGAAAACTCCCTTTTCCCTAAATACTCAAGATGGAGAATTAGTTTCATGGGTATTGCCTGAAAGAGCAAACAATCAAAATCAACACATTATAGGCCAGAACACACCTGTGATATTCAGATGTACATCTCATTGCTACCAATATAACAGTGTGTTTGTAAGAAATAAACTTATGAGAAATAGCTGGCTGTAATTCATAGGATCACAGGAATCATCGGATGGTTTGGGTTGGAAGGGACCTTAATTCAGCCTGACAAAAACTGCCATGGGCCTAGGAAAAAGAAAATACATTGATAATACTATCTTCTTTTTTGAACAAACTAGAAGTCATTAGTGAATTCATGTCAAACTGTGCCATGGTAATAGACAAACTAGCAAACACAAGAAAACCCTAAAGGATAATTCACTCCATCCTCCCAAGAGGAGAACCAGGCAGAGTGATACAGGAATTCCACATAAGTAATTTCAAGATCACCTGAAGCAGCTGTAAAAGTGTCCTTTACACGGTTCACTCAAAACCTCTGCCTCTCCTGCTGATTCATGTGTTTAGTGTACATCTTCACAGTCAGTAATGGCTTTGATTTCTGATACATAAACCACACGGCTCCTCAACCGCCAAGACAGGTGTGTTCCTTTGGGACAAGGCCGATCACACAACACAGAAAGACAGATTTAAGGGCAGAGATGATGCATACCAGGGTTAGGAGAACTATCCATGGCACAAACCTTCAGGACAGATGAGGCAGCAGCCAGAATTTTAATACCATGCCGTTGCATTCTCCCTCAGTATGTTTTGAGGCAGAGAGAGGAGTTTGAACTTAACCCTTAACTCTACTTCATGCTATGAAATGCTCTGCAGGATAGGAATCAAGAGGGGGGGGAATGATCTAGACTGCCCCTCAAAGTGTGTACAAGCTCTAGCTGTGCCAACCTAAGAGTTCTTCTTTATACACACTCTGAAAAGCCATATAATTCTAGGCGACTCACACCAAAGTCCTTTTCCCTGATGACACCACCTGAGAGTTCCAGTTACTGAGAACTACTTGCACATTAATTGGGAATAGAATAGAAACAATACACCAGATGCCTGTGGTGAACAATCAGATATACATGCACTCCACATTTCATCAGTCTTTCCCTTTTGAGGACACTTGAGTTATCTTTCCAGATGGACCATCACGGCAAGCAAACTTCCCTGCTTCCATCAGAGCAACAAATAAAAAAAACCAAAAAACAACAACTCTTTAGAAGTTTAACATTTAAATTGATTCCAGCTAAAAAAAAAAAAAAAAAAAAAAAAAAAAAAACCAAGAAACACCTTATACATCCTTCTTCTTAGAACTAAGACAGGTTGCCCAGGGGTTGCAAAAAGCACTTCTGCATATAAAAAAGAGGGGTAGGGGGAACACCTCAACAGAAAGGTACCTTTCCAAAAGGAAGACTTTCCAACTCATTTTGCTTCAAAGCAGATAGCAGTAGCTGTTGTAGATGTGATTTTCCGAGGCAGACCAGCCCAGAAGCTTTGCAAAATGTAACTAAAACCAGCACTGTTGTTATTTTCTCTATGGCAGTCGGCATCAATCCTGCAACACACCTTGAGGTCCACAAACCAAAAATGACTGAGAGCTATCTGTCTAGAGACAAGAAGTTAAAAGAACGAGGCTTGAAAGAAGAAGCAACTAATATTAGGCCAAGTAACACAATGGAAAAACTGAAGCATCTCCGAGGGACAGTTCCCTAATCTGACCTGCTAAGAGCAGCTCAACTGGAAAAAGGAACTATCGGATTGTTTCGCAACACTAAAGTAAGTGTCTCCCAATTCTCCTCTAATGCAATTGCTGTGTAACACTACCAAGAGAAACTTGAACACTACCAGAAGTTACCATCTCTACAAGCTTACCAAAGGAATGATCACATATTACCCCTGTGACCACTGAAATAAAAAACATTCTGAAGCACAGCAAATCTTCCAAAGGGCAGACACCAAGCTCAGGTGGAAATGCTGGCACTTCAGCCTATACTTAGAACCATAGAATAGTTTGGGTTGGAAGGGACCTTAAAGCTCATCCAGTTCCAACCCCCTGCAACAGGCAGGGACACCTTCCACTAGACCAGATTGAGCCACAGCTTCTCTGAGCACCCTGCGGCAGCACCTCACCACCCTCACAGGGAAGAATTTCTTCCCAATGTCTAATCTCAATCTCCCTTCTGTCAGGTTAAAGCCATTCCTCCTTGTTCTGTCGCTATCTCCCCTTATCAAAAGTACCTTTCCAGGTTTCTTGTCAGCCCCTTTAGGCACTGGAGCTGCTCTAAGATCTCCCCTTAAGGAGCCTCCTCTTCTCCAGGCTGAACCAGCCCAGCTCTCTCAGCCTGGCTCCAGAGCAGAGCTGCTCCAGCTCTCGCAGCATCTCCGTGGCCTCCCCTGGACTCGCTCCAACAGCTCCACATCCCTTTTGTGTTGCTGCTCCAGAGCTGGTCGTGAGACTGCAAGACAGAGTCTTCCCAGAGCGGGAGACACTGTGTATTACCATTTCAGCTACACCACTACCCTATCAACACCTTATATTCCTCAGGGCTATGTGGGGGAAAAAACAAACCAACCAACAACCCAAACCAACCTTTATAATTGTTAATTGGTGCACCAGCTTAACACTAATTTTATTTAAATAAGGGATTATAAAAATTACTTGGATAGGAGTTTACAACAGTATAATGTCATTGCTTTCCACACCAAGAGGCTTCAATCAAGAGCCCTTAAACAATTAAATACTCTAGAAATAAAATAATTGCAGCTATCAAAACTCACAGTCTTGGTAAACTCTATGTTATGCAAAATCTTTTCTATGTTCTAACAGACTTGTTCTAATTACAGAGGCAAGCCGAAAGAAATCATAATGCGCACACGCACACACACAAAGAATTCTATACCCAAGTTCCATTTTCAACAACAAAAGTCATCAACATATTAGAAAAATGCTACCTTTAAGAAGAAGGTAAGGTTATGCTTTCAAGACTACCACCTAAGGTTTGACTGCAGTCAAACTGCACTCTTGATTATAAATTCTGCAAGATGATGTGTAATGGTATGTTTTACATTTCTGAAAAGAACAAATACTATACAGGCAGTGTAAATTTTAGAATCTAATAACCATCCTCTAAATACAAAAGGAAATCGGGGACTTCACAGAATTAAGGTATTTCTCAAAATACTTCTTTTTTTCCACTACTAAGAGAAGATTTTAATAGACAATGTGATTTTCAAACTATCCAGATTTCTCTTTTAGCTCTTAAAAGACAGATTCTAATTTCTCCATTCAATCATTTTAATTTAGCTTGGTTACCTAATTTAGGGATTTGATGAAAGTCCAGATTTTCTCAGTTTTAGTATAAATCCCAAAGTTTTGAATCCACAACACTGGAAGTTAAAGTACCGTAATAAATAGCAGTGGCAAGCTACAGAAACTTCTGCTGTACTTATTAAGCCTTTTCATGCTTGCATGTAATTCTGAGAGTTAAAAATAACCCACTTAGAGAGGAAAGATTCTGTATTTCTGGCCAACAGCCCTTCTCCTTGTTCTCTGAAGAGATCATTAACAGCTACTTCTGAAACACGGGTTTGACATTTCTTCCTAGATTTGATATTGCTAAGTCCCAAACCTGTGTAAATACATGAGATGCACACACACAAATATGCATATACTTTTCCAAAACAAGAATGAAAGCCCACTTAGCAGAGTTCATTTCTCTTTAGCTATAGATTTAAATGTACACATATACAGGTAGGAAAGAATAACTACAATCACCAGTTAGAAAGCTGGGGGGGGGGGGGCGGGGGGGGGGGGCTGGAGGCTGTTTGGGTTTTTCCATGTTAAAGGAAAGAAGAAAACTGATATGCAATTCTTTCACAGAATTTAAACTTCCAGTACATTCACAAGTTTGTCATCACAAACAAACACCCTGAAGTTTTTGTGACTTCTTAGGAAAATATTCCGTAAGCCTGAAATATAGAAGCTCTTTTGGATCTAAGGATGTCTGTCCCCACACCCTACCACATGGGTTAAGAGTAACACCAGTCTGACAGCACAGCTATGCCAGGACTCTGCCCAAAATGCTCTGTGAATGGATGCAGTTCCTAACAGAAAAACTGTTTACTCCAGCTCCACCCTATTACAGAGTTAGCAGTTTAAATATTGCTCAATGGCAATTATAGATGTAAACCGGAACTGTGTTAGTCAATACTGATGAGTCAATATACTGCTGTTCTTGGAGATTACCAATCTCAATAATTACAGCCAGAATACCACTTATTTAGAAAATTTATGATTATTTTCAAGAAGATTCCTTCATTTTCAGTCATTATCCATGAAATCCATGGAAAAAGTCTGTTTGCCCTTGTCACTAGAGCTCGAGTTTGCTTTCAGACCGTATTTGAATTTCTCATGTTCAAGCAGCAAGCTGAACACCCAGTGCTTCAAGATTTAAGGTTTTCTGATTGTCTTGATAATTTTAGCTTTCCTCAATCATACTTTATTTCTTTAAAGAGAAGCCTTCATTCATCCCACTGACAAACTACATCAGACTACAGAGAAGACCAGTTTTTCACAAGTACTCTTCCTGATTTGATTTTTAAGTTGGAAAGCATTCAACAAGGCAAAGAACAGCAAAATCCTCAGTCAAGACTCACTCGTGTACTGCCCCAGAGAGCAGAATTCTACCCCAAATCCTCCTTTCTCATTAGGCAACACACAACTCAAGTGCCTAACATGTGGTCACCACATCCTCTTCTTGATTCTGAGGCTAACTAATACCACAGCACCAATTCAGGTGCCTGAATGATAAACAACACTGCAAATGGCAAAGCTGGAGAACAGCACAGCTAGTCTCCCAACTGCCCCATCAGAAAATCACAACCCTCCTACCTGTCTTGGGCAGATGCCCTGGAGCATCTAAAATACTATTAGGTATCTATGTTTAGGTAATTAAATCTCACACCACAAATGGATGTCACCAGAAAAAAGCTCTGGAAGTGCACCACCACATAATACACACAACATCACACACACAAATACATGAAAAAATTCTTTGTGCTTAAGCATCATTAACTGAGAAAAAAGAGGAAGAATAACCACACTGCTGAAGAACACTGTGGAAAGTACCTTCATTAATATCTGTGAACCAGTAAAAAGCCCACAGGACCTGAATCCTGATGGCTTCAGTAAACTGAGTTTTATACAACGAAGTAAAAGACCAAATGCCACATCACAACTAAAGCACACAAAAAAGGATGCCCTTTTGTCAGTGCATGTGTTCTCTACTGCACTGACAAACAAAAGGTCCTACTGAAAACAACCTGAACGCTATCACTTAAACTTTGTGTACCAAATAATAAGCAGAATGAAGTTCTGAATACATTACCTTTTGAGAGATCCACTTTGCTTTCTCAACATCAACAGTTTTCTAACAGTACTGAGCATACCCAAAGCCTGTATCAAGAACTGTGCCTCAACTCCTTCCCCTACAAGGTAGCTCTTTAAATTCCCCCACAAAGTTTCTCCATCATACCAATCTCTGGTCAGAAGAAACTTGGGACTTGAATAGCAGGTGTTACAGGTTAGAAGAACGATGCATTCATAAACTGTGTGGGAGAGACTTCTCGGGGATCACCTGTGTTACACTCAGTGCATGTCTATCACTAAGGTCTCATTTAGACAGAGTAACACCCCTACATTTTCTTTCCTAAACTCTTACTTCCCTGTGAACAAACTTTCATTTCGCCTTTTCTTTGTCTACACACTATATTCAATAAAGTCCAAATGTTATATGCCAGTTAACTTTATAAAGCACTACAATACCTTGGGGTGGGGGGGAATATATCTTTTGACATACATTAAAAGGAGTATAATCTGCCAAAGCAGTAAACGGCACACTTCACACCTAACAACCAAATTCACATGTAACAATCATGGTAAAATATGACACAAGTTACCTTTTGCCTAATTTCTACAACTGTAGCAAAACCTCTTGAAAATGCCTACCCTAAGGAAGAGATCAGAGATTCTGTTGCACAGGATGCTCTGAATATGTGCTATCAGCACACACATCTACCACATCATCCAAGATGTAACTGATAACTCAGTGTCTACCGGTTTATTCTGAAGCAACCTCCTCAGCAGATGACCTGGGAAGCTGGCACGGCTCTGAGTGAATACCTGAAAGAACAAGAGGTATCCATCCATACTAAGCCTTCCCAAGTGAGCTCCTGTCCAGGGGAGTGAAAAGCAAAACAACAGAGGAAGTCACAGAGTCAACTTCTGCCTGGCAAAATCCGAAACAGCACCAGACAGAAGCTGGCTGGCAAGACGGAGTGGTCTTCCTCAAGTCTTTCGTCATCTTTCTAGGCACTAGCATGCTTTACTTAAAACCCAGTAAATAAAACAATAAAAGCTTTTCAGATAGGCATTTCTTTAGAGGTTGGTTGTTTGCCTGGGCACTTCTAGCAGCCAGAGGATGATGATGCATTCCACATTTCAGGAAACACTTTTCATTATTTTCATTACATGTTTTAACACAGATATCTTCAAAGGAGCTAAGGCATTTCATACACACGAATGACTGAACATAAGTACTTCTCCTGCAATCACGCATATTCAACTCCCTGAAAAGCTGACATATTAATTCAATTTAATTTATAGCCAAGTTCTATCTTCAGTATTTTTAAGCATCACGTTTCAGATCTTGCAGGGTTTGCAGCTGAACTTCTAGTTACATTATTTTAGTATGAAAAATGAATTTGTTACCAACACATATGGATCCAAAAACCCCTACACAACAGGGTAAGGATCAAAGGCAGCACACAGTAATTTTTCACTGGTGCAGCCATTTTCACTGTGAAACACTTGACAATATAACTGACCACTTAAAAATAACTCCTAGTTACTCCTAAATAACTTCAACCAAAGATGTTTCCAAACTTAGAAACACACGTTACACTAATAGTACAGTTCTGTACTAATTATAACTCCTCAGGTTTTGAACTGTCTTGCTATATTTAACTTTTTAGAGATGAATTCTCAAAGTATTTGAGGGCACAACTATAGAGCTAACAGATCTTTAAAAAGGAACTAGTTATTGTATGAGAAGTAGCAGATTACCAATAAACAGGAAAATTATCTACAATATTGTTGTGGTTTAACCACAGCTGGCAACTAATTACCATGTAGCCCCTGCTCCCACAGTGGGATGGGGAGGAGAACTGGAAAAAAGATAAAAACATGGGTTGGGATAAAAAGAGTTTAATAATTAAATATAATACTAATAATGATAATGAAAATGGAAATAACAAAAAGAGAGATAAAACTAAAAAGAAAAAAAAAATAAAGGCAACAAGACAACAAACAACAGTGATGCACTGGACAAACATTCAGTGATGCCCCCCCAGAATTTTATGGCCTTGTGGATAGGCTTAAAATTACTCCATTTTAGTATATCTGAAGTCCACAGTCTTGAACTTTTTATAGTGTCTTTTAAGTATACGAAGTATTAGCTGGAATACTCAAATCAAGGGATTCGGAAAGCAAATTGCAGTTGTTTATTTAAACCTATGCAATTTACTTTCTAAATTAATGCTGTCTGAAAAAAAACAGGGCATGAAGGCTGCTGAGGAACAACCACAGTTATTCCTGTAAGCACACAGTATTCCATCTCCTTCCAGTTTGAATAAATACTGGATTCAATCCTTTATAGACTATTTAAATAGGGACAAATGAATGTGCCACTTTATCATCAGGTGGAATAATGAAAGCACATTGATTTGCTCAGGCTAAGACTGAACTCACATGACACCAGTTTAAGCCTTAGGTACTCCATAAGCATGCATTTAATAAGTCTAGCTCATGTCCATTAAAATAATTCAAGACAGCCTCATCTTCTAATTTAACTTTGTGTTTGTACTTGGGGGGCAGGGGAGGGGGGGAGAAGGAGGAGGGATCTCAGCATAAAGTTTCACCTTCTAACTGAAGACATTCGGCTTCTTCCTAGTGCACACTTCTACATCTTGTGGTGCAAGAAGCACGATACCAAGCAAAAACATGGGGAAAGAAGAGAGCCCACAAGGAAGGGAATGACAGCTGAAGTTGCAAACTACGCAGAATAATAAAAACCCTAAACTAGACAAGAAACCAGGGGCATCGCATTTGTCCAGTTAGAACAGCACAATCTTGAACAGTAACACCAAAAGGAATTTTTCATCTTGCTTAAGGTTTATCTACAGCTACAAAAATACAGTTACAGTGAACACTACGACTTAGGGTCATTGGACTAAAAAGCGGTTTGTCCAATATGATGTGTATCTGGCTTTAACTATTGCAGGTAAGAATTGACAGAAGTGTGCACAGCCCATTCTTTCCTTATCAGAAATTGCTAAATTTACAAGACTTTAACTGTACAGCATCAAAAATACAGTATTCAAAAGTCAACCCATATTTCTGCTTTGCACATTATTCACATAAATAGCTGCAGGCTGTTGTGGTACTATTCATTTTGAAGGAGCCGATGAGTCAAATCTTATTTTGATAGAAAGCTGCAAGATGCCTCCAATTAGACAAAGGTAATTACACTTTAATAGTTGCTCTTGTAATTAAACCATGTTTTAGGGTGTCAGAAGTACAGAAAAGCAGGGCCAAAAGGGAATCTGAAAGGTCATCTAGGCTCCTTCTTCAAATCAGCATCAACTACTAGAGCCCCATTCTACATACAGTACAAAGAAAACATCCTTTTAGCAAGTGTCTAATGCCTCTAAGCACATTACAGCAATTATCAAAGATTTCAGAAAGATTTCACACAAAAAAATTAAGGCTGCAAACATCACACTAAAAGAAATATTTAGAAGCTCAATACAGAATTGATTCAAAAATGAGGACACTGGTTGGTAATTCCAGTATTCAAAAACCCTAGAAACTACAGCATGGAGAACACAACACTAAGGTCTCACTCAACTACCATCCATTAATTAATAAGACATGCATTAGCTTCCACAACAGAATGCAAAATAGACACCGTTCCCTCCTGAATGTTTCATAAAAACAAACAAGGAATTCTAAGAGGTGGAGTTTTTCTTAATACTATCCCACCCCGATGGGAATACACATTTGTCTGTGGCTTGATAATACCCAATAAGCACAATTATCTCTCAGAGACATATTGTCACAAATTGTTATTTAACTGGCACTTTTATTTAGTCTCCTTTATTTGGACAAATACATATATCTTAAAAAAAAAAAGGTTCTATTTTATACTTCTCCATCCCCAACTATGCATTAAATGTGTACAGAATGAATCAAAGTTTCAGAACTCCGTGTCAATATAAAGAGAAAGCAATTAAAGTGAAATCAACCCAATGCTGCCAGCAGATAGAAATACTCAGCAGCATGCCAGCCCACACATACAAACTTACATTACAAGACCTTTATTCTGCTTACTCGCAACACCACCCAACACGATCTCCACCTGTACTAAGGTGCTTTTTCAGTCTGAACAAGTAAATTCCCCTATAGCACATGTATCACTCTACCATTGAGATTACAGTTTAAATACAAGAAAATTTAAGCCAAGCATATACTACCTTGCTGACTCAGGGTCTCGCATCACAAGACCACTATAAAGCTAATTGTAAAATACAATATTCTTACAAAATCAAGCCCATGACAGATAGAATCTCACCAAAACATAGGGGCAGAGGGCACCATGCCACTCTTAAACATCCAACAAGCTGCCAAATGATAAAAATCAAGTTATTTCTGATCCCAAAACAGGTGCCGCACTTATAATTCACAGAATATCTCTTCGCCTTTCTTTTCTCTGCAATTAAAGGCATGTGCCACATCAACAGGTATTAGGTAGCAGGTATTAACTAAAGGTACACAGTGTTTTAGATAGTAAAAAATCTACTATTTAAAAGCTTAGATGCCAAGGCGCGAGCTCAGGATGTTAAATTTCCTCTGACAGTATATGATTTCATAAGCTCTCTGGGTAAAAAAGGAAGCCAAATTTCCTGACGGTGAACTATACTGTTGAAAGGAAAACGCAGGCCCTTGAATTAGATTTTCTCACACGTAAGTCTAACAAAAAACACACACACAAAACTTGGCCACGTGTTGATGCTAACCGACTTTCATTTCTGATCCACATTTAAACTGCTCCTCCAAACATTGTTACTCTCTTCACTGAAACTGAAGAGCCTAGGTCATGTAATTTAATCTTTGACTCATCATGCAAATTAAATCACACCATTCCCATAAGGCTGCATATAGGCTTTAAATAAATCCTATGCACCTACATGATCATATACCAAAAATTACATTTCCTTTGATTAAAAAAAAAAAAAAAACCCAAAATATTGGATACATCCTGGTTTCAGTGTTAGTGCTATTCACAGATTGGTAGAAAAACAATGAAAAAAACTTTATTTAAGGAGCACAGCATAGTTTGCAAAAATAGGATCGTCATAGTCCTCATATCCAGCACAGAGGCCTATGAGGACGATGAACGTGAGTAACAATTGTAGGAAGAGGCCTTAGACCTGGACATTGAGCGGGCTGTGTAACTTCGTGCCTGCTCCGCACCTCTCATCGATTCATGTAACACAAGCCATAACAAAGAAGAGGTTGTAACTGGGTGTTCTCCTGACCGAAGGGCTCAGTCTTCCCCAGCTGGGCAGAGCATTCATCGCCCCTCTGCCCACCCCAGACCGGGCCGTGCGGCAGCGGCTGCCTCCCGCCCCATAACCGGCTCCTCCGCTGCGGGCTGAGGTAAACCCGGCGCAGCTTTGCATCTTAATTCGCTGCCCGGCGCTGCATTTGAGGAACTCCGGGATACAAGGCGCTGCCGCACTACTAAACACAGACGCTGGCCTGTGCCCTTCCCCTTCACGCTGCCTCCAGCTGTTACACACCGACACCTCCCCCCCAGCCGCACCGGGGGCAGTCGGCACTCGCTGGGACCTGCCCTCTGCCCAGGCCGACAGCAAGCCCCGGAGAGGCGGCACCGCCTCCGAGGCCCATCTAACCCGGCCGCTGCCGACCCGGCAGTGGGGGCCGGCAAGCGGCGGGCACCGGCCGGGCCAGGCCGCGCTCCCCGCGGCCCGCAAGACACGGCCCTGCCCTGCCCCAGCCGGCCGCCCAGCACGCCCCAGCCGCGGGGGCACCGCTTCGCGACCCGGCCTCACGCCGTGGCGGACAATGCGCGCCGGGCCCGGCGGTCTCCGTCCCCCTCGCCGTGCCCCGGCCCGGCCCCCGGCCCCACCGCCTCAGTACCTGCGTGCGGAGCGCGGCCTGGCACCTCCTCAGCGGCGTGTCCGGCGGGGCCTGCCCCTGGCGGCCCGACCGCCCCGGCTGCAGCGGCTGGCGGCTCGGCTCCGGCGGCTGCAGGCAGAGGCGCGGCGCGGCCCCGGCTCGCCCGGCCCCCTCCCCCCCCCCGCCCCGCGCTCTGCTGCGTCGCAGCGGCCCTTCCCTCGCCCGGCGGCGGAGCGCGGCGGCGGCGGGCGGCGGAGCGCGGCGACGCTTCCGCCCGCTGCCGCACGACATCGCCCCCTGCCGGCGCGGAGGGCCGATCGCGGCGCACACGCGGGGGACACGCACCGGGGGCGAAGCGGAAGCGCGGCGGAAGGCTCAAAGCTCCCCCTCCCCGCCCTGGAAGCGCTGAAGGCTCCAGTAGGAGCGGTGGGCTGGGGGCTGCGGCAGCCCGGGCTCGTGTCATCAGCGTTTGCTACCATTCCTTCCATTGTTTACTGTTATTCCAACGTTATTAGTTATTATTCCAATAATAATAAGATATATCCCAATGTTATTAGCCTTTGTTTCTATTAGTCTTATTATTTCTATTTATTATTAACATTTTGGACTGTAGTCCAGAGGGGCTGAAACTCCTCTCGCTTCAGCTGTACTCACAGCTCAGCAAGCTCGTATTCGACAGTGAGAATCTGCTCTAGCCATGCTGAGGTAATGGGAAGAGGGAAACACAAAAGCCCTTTCCCTGCTCACCCTGAATTAGACCAATGGGATTTGCATGGGGTGCGGGACCTACAAACTCCCCTGGGGACTGCAGGGTCTCCTCTCTTCTTCCATGCCTGGCAGGCATTCTCCAAGCTGGAAGTTTACCAAGTTAAAACCGAACAAACTCAAACATAAGCCAAAACAGTCTTCTTACCCAGGCAACAAATACCATCCCATATGTCTGAGAGAGCCCAGAGCTCTGGCAGTGCTTGGCTGGCATTGTGCTGCCCCATGTGTTGCATTTTGGCTATATATCCCATGTACTCTGCCCTAGCTGTAACTTTAAGCAGCCTCGCAGCAACCTCCAGCATTTCACAGTCCAACTTCTCACCCCTGTGACATGGATTTTCTTTCCTGGACCCTTTGTAGTACATTGGCTCCCCTGCTCCAAGTCACCTTGTTCTCCTCCAGCTCCCACCCTGATGGCCTCCCTTGGCTTGGCTGCAGCGTCCTCTGGGAAACGACTCCTTAACACCAGAAGAAAATTGATTCCTGGTGCTGTCTCTATTGTGGAAAGACTTCACAGAACATGTGAAATGCTCGGCCAACAGGTCTTCTTGAATCAGCCTGCTTAGTCAGCTGTGTGCTACACCTGGGATGCAGAGATATGTTTCTCACCACACTTACAGCCATCTCTGCATCCAGCAGCATAGAAGCACAGAGAGAGTTTTCACTGGGCGATATAACAGATATTATGTGTATATATTTTATGTATGATATATATACACACTTTATATATATACACATGGATAAAAAGATATAACAAGTGTAAATATATATATTTATATTTATACTTACTTCCTTGCTTATATCCCCCAATACTTGCTCTTACATAAAGATATAAGAGATGAAGCAGCTCTGGACATGGAGCAGTCAGGGGGAGACGCTGCGTGCCTAGGGTGATAGCCCCTTGGGGAATGGGTTGCCAAGCTCGTCTTGACCCACGTTGCGTCATCGGCAAAACATTGGCAGTTTGTATATCCCACTTGTGAGCCGGTTCCAAAGCCAGGGTGGAAAGGGTGCATATGTCTGCATTCAAATTGTTAACCTGTAATTATGCTAAAAGACATTCATCTTTAAACAGATAAAATTCAGGGCACTGACTACAGAGAAAGTAGGCATTAAAGGCAAGCGCTGGCACAGGGATTTGACATCAGCTCCTGGAAAATAGACACTATTACTTTATAAATGACCATTGGAAAAAAGATCATGCAAGGAATAGGTTCAGTGCAATTACCAACCCTGTGTGGTGTACTGCAGGGAAATCCCTGGGCAGAGAGAGCGTGATTTTCCTAAGCTCTTAGAAGCAGGAATTAAATTGAACATGTGAGAGAGCTCTTAGTACACTAGCAATTCACTTATTCACAGCCAGGACTGAGACATCCATTGTGACTTAATTAATCCTTGCAAATTAGGAAGTGAGTAAATGTTAAAAAATCCAAGTTACTTTGCTGGAGGAAACAAACAAAGGCAGTTAGAAAGGCAAGTACTTGGATGCTTTGCTCAGGAGGGACAGGCAGCTGAATGGGATCCTAGGGGGTTTTGCTGCTAGTTTGAGGCACAAGGTTCAGCTCCATTAATCACCATCCTGCACTGACAAATGGTCAAAGTAGGGAAAAATAATATATCCTCCTGTGAAATGAATCCTCCTTTGAGCAGCTCTGTTTTACTCACCTCTTTTCTTCCTTTGGGTGTACCGTACGCAGAGCCGCTGTATCCCATGCGGGATGCTGGGTCCTGCACGGCAGGAGCTCGCTATGCAGAGCCAGCCTCCCTTGTGCGAGGTCCTGCATGTGCAGAGCCTCCCTCAACTCTCCTTAAGGCCAAGAGGAAGTCGGCCAACAGCAGGGAGGCTGTTGAGAGCACCACCAGCTCCTGTGGCTCAGCCAAAACCCAGGCTGGGCCAATGCATTCCTGCAGGAGCATCCTGCTAGTGGGATGCCATTCACACAGGGATGCTTTCCTGAAGAGAGCACCCACACAACTGCCTCTCAGATATGATTTTAAAGTAGGTCTGCAGCAGCCCCAAGGGTCTCTGTCCTACGCCATCCCCATCCCCAGGGACCAAGGCTTATTTCTTAATCTCTCTGCTGCACCCTCCTCTTCCTCAGGCTCAGCACTACCAAATGACTGGAGGGCTCTGGTTATTTTTAAGATGCTCTCCCTGTTGGCTTAGGCTTTAAGAAAATTATGAGCCAAATTTACTACCTTGGTTCAGATTTAAGTACGCACATACACACCCCACCCCCCCGTTTAAGGTTTGAAGCTTCACCCCTTCAAAGGACTTTGCAGAAGCTAATTAATTACCTCTTACAGCAGAGAACCACTGCAGTGAATGGCCTGGGCTTAGTGCTGCTGTTCAGCTGGATTTGGTCCCAGCTGCTGTGAAGCTGAGTTAACACAGGAGCCATTGCCAAGTCACACTTAAACCTGCGTTGAGCCACTCCAGCACATACATGCAGGGACATTCCCTGAGGCTCTTGTAAGCTTTTCCATGCTTCTCTTCCTCCTCATGGGAGCCCTGGCTCCTGAGAAGGGCACTTTGGAGCTCTGCCTGTCCCCACTTTCAAAGTCAGGCACTGGTTTGGGGAAGGGCTCAGTGGGATTCACCTTTGAAAGAGAGATCATTTACATTCTATGGTGAAATCTGTATCACCTCTGAAAGACACCCAAGCACCCACCTGAGCCCAGGTATTCCTCTGGAAAACTCCTTAGGGAGCTCATATGTATTGTGGCCTCTGTCGCTTTTTGACAGAGCAAACCCAGGGCACAGCTCCTAATGTTAAATGTAGACAAGAAAGGCGAAAAAAGGGTTGTGACCGTGGAGGTTTTGTTACTAGTTTTATATGCCTCATTATGGAGAACCTGAAACAAGTGCAAGCTGCACTTTTCCCCTTCACAGACCAGAGCATGGAGCATCATCCACCCTCTCACAGAGCCTGACTGCTCTTCACCTCATCAGGGCTTTCATCTTCCTTACACTGAGCAACTGTGCCCCAAGAGCTGGTAGGACTTCCTACGCCCTTTGGTTCCTCCAAAGGAATGAGGAATCCTCATCCCTATAAAAAAGGACAGGTTCCTTGATGGATTTGAAGAGGGGGGAAAAAAGAAGTTAAAGAGAAGAGACAGTTGAAAGCAGACAGCATTTATAAACCAAAAAGCAGCATAAACCACTTGGCTTTAATTGGTTAAACAAAATAAATCTAAAACTATGGATACAAGAGATTAGCTCTGAGAGCAGGATGTGATTTTATGTACCATCCAGGACAGACCTGGTACCCTCCTATCCTAAACCCTGCCGTCT
The DNA here is from genome assembly GCF_037157495.1 of Lathamus discolor. Taxonomy (NCBI): domain Eukaryota; kingdom Metazoa; phylum Chordata; class Aves; order Psittaciformes; family Psittacidae; genus Lathamus; species Lathamus discolor. The sequence goes on along the minus strand of NC_088886.1, from coordinate 58,453,750 downwards.
TCTGCTGTCCCAGCAGCAGCTGAGCTGCACTGAGGCTGACCCAGCAAGTGCAGAGCAAGTGTTTCCCCACTTCCTGGGGTGCTGCAATCCCAGCCCTGCAGCACCAGAAACAAGCAGCCATAGGAAATGCTGTTGATAAGGACAGGGGCTGCGAGTCCCTCTCCCCACAGAGCATCACCGGTGAGCAGCCTTGTTGGTGCTGAAGTGGTGTTTTGTGCCAGGGGGTCAGGATGAGGGGTCAGCACACATATAGACACCTACTACACAAAGAAAGCTGTCACTGGCACATGGCCACGCTGAGATGAAAGCCATGTTTGTCATGGTTTATCATAGAAGCAACTAGGCTGGGCAAGACCTTTAAGACCATCGAGTCCAACCCTTACCCCAGGACTGCCAAGCCCACCACTAACCAATGGCACTGGGGGAAAACTGATCTCCCCTCATGATCCCCACTCGCAGCCACCCCTCATCTGCCCCCCATAGTGACCCACACTGTAGAGCTGCCGCCCCTACCCCTTATGGCCACCCCTCATCTCCCCTTGAGATCTACCCTCACGGCCGTCCCTCATGCCCCATGGCCACCCCTGCTCTCCCCTCACCATTTCCCTTCACAGAAAATACATTTGTCTCACAAAGGTGAAACTTCACTCAAGTCCTGCAGCTTCAGGAACTGAGAAGCTAAGACGACATAGACTGTACAGGATGTGCAAGGGCTAGAAAATAGGATGTGCAGGGGCTGGGGTACAGGGTGCTGAGCCCTGGGTTCTGACATCTGGGGAGCCCAGCACTCGTGTTACAGTGAAAGAGAAGCTTACCAAGCACTTGCTGCATTACAGGTGAGTCTTGTTATCACACACAAAGCAAAAGAAACCCTGGAGCTGCCCTCCTGAACACAACAACCCCTGGGACACCCTGTGAGGAAAGATCAAGAGCCCTCTTTGCGTTCTCCCTCAAAGGCCCCTAAACCCTCTCCACCAAGCTTGGCTCTTCCCCCCTATACCACCCCTTGGGCAGAGGCAAGGGACTAACCCTCATCATCCTGTCACCACCCACATGGCTTATCAGGTTTTCTTCTTCCTATAGGGCCTAGGAGCTGTGTTGCAAGCAGCAGCAGGGCTGCGAAGCAGCAGATAACACTTCCTCCGGGGCAGGGAGCACGGCTAACTCACCAGGCAGGAGATGGCTTGAGCAACAGCAGGAGCATCAGCTGATCCTTAACATCCCTAACAGGAAGGCTGGACGGGGGTGTGTGAAAGAGAAGCTGAGAGTTACTCAGCTGTTAACAGCCTTGTAATTATTTCCTATCCCAGAAGTCCGCTCCCAAAGTACCTTGATTTCCTACCCCAGGTGCCATTCCCTGGTACCGAGGAAGCTGAGCTGGGGCTACTGAGGTTTGCTGCGCTGATCTTCATCAAGAGACGTTCCAGAAGATATCCAGTGCAGCTTCCGGAGCTGGACTTCCCCTATGATGAAAATACTGCACGTCCAAAGCCACAGATGTGTTCTCTCTCTCCACCTGTAAACATCTCTAGAGCAGATAAGCCTCCAGCTGAGCTCCTACCCCTGTCTACACCACGGTGAATGCATAGGACATTGCCCTGATGGGCCACCACTCAACCATAGACATCAAGACTCAACTCCCAGATCCCCTGTGCCTCTTTCCCGCATGCCACACAGCACTCACCCAGCCACAAACCCCACTGCCAACAACAGTGACCTGGTACAGACAGCATCACCCCAGCTCCAAGGATTTAACCTTCCCCCACAAGGGGCATCCGGAGCAGCCTTCCCCAGCACAGCCGCAGCTCCCCTCACTTTTGGTCCTGTGCCCCATCATGGATGGTGACTGCAAATGCTCTTCTCCACACCCCATGCACAGATAAATCACCCTTTGCTTCTCTGCCACAGCTTATTTCCAGCACTACCCTGTCCTGGCTGGGCTGCAGGACACGTGGTCCCCCTGCGGACCCTGCTCACCAGCCTGAGGTGGGATACATAGGGTACCACATCCCGAACTGAGGAACGGCTGCAGTTTAAGTGTCTTCGATGGGACTTTTCTTGGCTCTGCTCCTTTTTTTCCAGGCATCCCATTTTCCTATGAAGTGCCCATACTGAAACATTACCAGCTTTTCTTATTGTAAACCATTTCATTTTACCACCTGGAGAGAAGGGGAGAGGGTGAACAAAAGGTTCACAGAAAACACTTCTTTCTCTCAATATATTCTTTTTCCATTCAAAAAAAATCCTCTTTCGTCAAAACCAGCTTTACGAGGATCCTTCAACTGGTCCTACTTGATAGGGTTGGGGATTCTTTTACTACGGGCAGAACCTCTTAGTTAACAGCTTCATTAAAGCCCCCGCTCCCGCAGGTACCTGCCTGCCCCCTCCTCTGCTGCCGCCGTGGGGCAGCCACCTCCCATGCACCAGGTCTGCAGACCAGCAGAGACCTCCAAAAGGACAGCCCTTGGCCAAACCACGCTGTTGAACACCCCACAGGGAGCAGGTCACGGGGGCAAGGAGGGGACACCCCTGCTTGCAGCCTTGGGGACACATTCCCTCGTCCTGTGGCCACCGGCTGCCCCGGTCCCCTCGCCGGCAGGCCCGGGGGGCACTGCCCATTCCTGTGCTGGTTATTAGATTGTTCACGGCTCTCAGGTTTGTTTGAATAAGGCCTTTTGTTCGGCGGCGCTTTCCCACGTCCCTCCGCTCGCTCGGCAGTCGCGTGTCCCGAGTCAAAGAGGAGCCCAGGCCCGCCAAGCCCCAAAGGAGGTTTTCTTCGGAGCAAGACATCTGCGTTGGAGGGAACCTGCCAACATCTGCCACACTTTTCCCCCTTTTCAAGAGCCTTTCTTTTCCCGCTTCAAAAGTTGCAGGAACAGATGTTAAAAGTTGTTTTCTTTCTCCAGGGTGTGAAATGTGGACAAATAGCAAAAAAAAAAAAAAAAAAAAAAAGAAACTTTTTTTTTGTGGGTTTTTTTTTTGGAAAGCACAGGAAAAAAAGAGAAAAGAGGCTTTGTTGATGAAGGAGAATCCCTTTTCAGTGGAACCTGGCAGTGGGCAATGCGAAAGGAAAGCGGGAATCTGCAGAAAGCTCCTTTTAATGCTCATTTGCATTGGCCTGGTGGGTCTCTACAATCCCCGGCACAGATGTCAGCCTTCCCCAAAAGCCAGGGCAGCTCCTGCCTGCACCCCCCCCTGCCTCCAAAATAAAGGCCTTTGGCATGACTGAGAGGTGTAAAATAACTGTTTACAGCAAAAGCTGCTCCTCTTTTTCACTGCGGGGCTGTCTTACAAATAAGCCTTGAAATGAGCTCACCCGGAGCAGATGCCAACGGGCAAGCCAAGGGGCTTGTCCCACCAAAGATGGGGACTCAGCATGGGCTGGGCATGGACCACGGCTGGGCACAGGGGGCTACCACAGTCTAATGGGACCTGTGTCACACCTGGCTGTCTCCAGCACCCACCACCTCGACACCAGCACCCCCCTGCCTGCTAGATTCGTGGGAGCCACTTTGCTATGGGAGCACCCCTCTTGCAGAGCATCCCCTTTGTAGAGCATCCCCCCCTTGAAGGGCATCCCCTTTGCAGAGCGTACCCTTTGCAGGGCAAGGAAAGCAGGAGGGAGGGTAAGGCAGGAGCAGCAAGTCCGGGCCAAGGAAGAATGTGGGGGCAAGGAAAGAGATACTACCACCACCACTGAGACCAGAGAGACTTTTCCTCTCAAATTCCTGCTTTCCTTTTGCATTGCCCACTTCCAGGTTTCACTGAAAATGGTTGCTTCTTCATCAGCAAACCCTCTGTTTTTACCTGGGCTTTCCAACTGAAAAAAGGAAAGAGAAAGGGGTGAGCACTGTTTGAAGGTTTCTTTGTTTGCTGTTCGTGTACCTTTCACACCCTGAAGAAAGAAAACAACTTTGAACACCTACACAAGGTGCTGGTGGAGGGGTGTTTGTGGGGGGACTTCTCTTCCTCACCCACCATCCGAGCCAAACACAGGTAGAAGCTGTGTGATGGGCAGCGCTTCCATTCTCCAGCACCCTAGCAAAGTGCCCAGAGCCAGGCATGCACCCACTCCTTGTGCCCCTACCCCAGTGCAGCTGCTGTCTCTTCCATGCCGAGCCATGAGAATCGTGTGGCAATGTGGATACACCTTGTATAAACACTGGCAACACTCCGCTTCCCACGTGAGCTGGAAAAACCTTGTACAACACGAGGAGTTTTCGCTGGTGAGCAAGCTGGAATGGCTACATGAGGGGTGGTGGGATCTCCTTTCACTGTGCACAGGACACACCTGAGATAAGAAGCCCATCCCTGCTCCCTTTACCTGGCACTAAGGACAAGTTATCAACCTTCCCCTCCCAAACCCTCCTCTCCCGGTGCAACAACTACACCAGCCCATCCCAGGCCCTTGCCAAGTAGGACGCTTATAAAACCAGGTAGCTGCGAGATACCACGTCTGGGGCCACGTTTCCATGCTGAGCCCTGCAGCAGGGTGTGCAGGTATGTTTGCATTCACGCACACACCCACAGCGTTTCAGCAAGGGACGTGATGTCCTCGCTGATATCGCTGGGGCACATCCCTACCCCGGGCTGGAGGCGGGAGAGGGCGCTGGGAAATCCCACCGGCTCGCGGTGCTTCTGACCCGCTGCGGCTGCTTCGTCTCCATATCAATAAGGTGACACATTCAACACCGACCCAAAGGGATTCACCTGCGGGACTCAACGGGACACTGCCAATTCCTGCTCATTAGCAAAGTGACCATCAGAAGGCAAAAGCACGGTCATGGAAAACACCCTCATACCTCCCTCCTGAACTAAGCAGAAGGGAGGAAGCATCAAAGCACGTTCTCACCCTGTGCCAAGTCTCCTCCAAAGACCCCTCTGCTTCTGCACTGGTGTTTCAGAGGAGCAAACAGAAAAACACCTTTCCTCCCAACACCACCCAAGCCTCCTTGCCGCAGAGGGGAAAAATACAACAGAAGTGGAAACCCCATAGAACTAACCCAGCTCTAGGTTTGTTTGCGTCTGTAAGGGCCTGTCTGTTTAGTGTGAAATTCTACACACCAGCCAAAACCTAGAAGAGTTACTGATTTCCTACATCCATCCATGTGCAACAGAGAATTCGGGTTCCCAAAGGGAAAATAAAGTCTTTGTGTTTTCCTTTGAGGATGTCTGTGATCAAAACCACATTCCTAAGGGTATCTGCTGTCAACAGGTTTTAATCAATCAACATTACCTTGTAATAATAATCCCTGGGAGCAGGAACTCCTGGCTCCAGTACTTGATGATTAAATTAAGAGTCTTCTTCGAAGATGTGAAGTGGTTAGCAGGTACATATAGGCAACGCTTCGAGACGTAGAGGGGGAAGAGCTGGGCAGAAGGCATTTTCCCAGGTGTAACTCAACCGCTTCCCGGCCATTGTTTCCCTCCCTGGGAATGTGTGCAAATTGAGCAAGGGGCTGTGCAAGCTGCTCAGAGCGCGCCCATTTTCCTTCCCTTCTTCCCTAACAAAAGCCGCCTCCAAAGCCCGGCGTCAGAGGCTGGACATCTGTCGCCGTTTTGGGGGGGCGGCTTGGTCATTGTAAGGAAGCAGTGACCTGTCAGCTTTGATTGATGGCCACAAACCTCCGGGCTCGACCCCTCGTGTGGGAAAAGAAGTCCCGCCAAGGCAAGTCCCCTTTCACATGCTAATTCTGGGTTATAAATACAGCACGGGAGCAGCCGAGCAGCAAAGAGCCCAGCGCCGGAACAGGAGAGACCCACTGCCCGACTGCCTCCGTCCCGTCCCATCCCGTCCCGTCCTTCCCAGTGCCTGGGTGACAATGACTGCCACTGCTACCTCCGGCAGCACCCACAAGCTGGCCAGCACCAAGGAGGAGAGGAAGGTAGGTCCCCTTCACACTACTACAACAGCAGCCCCATGCCTGGCTGCTGGCGCAGGGCATGTGAGTGATGAATGTGGGCTATGGGCACCCTCTAGGAAAGAAAGGGGACTTGCTTTATCATCTTAAGATGCTTTCTGTGAGTTTAACCGATGTGGGTGTTTGTTTTGCTTCCTTTCTCCATCTTAGAAAGGCTCCTCTGTGTTTCATTTAGGTAAACTCTGCTTAAGATGAGTGGAAGTGAGAGTTTAGAGTATGTAAGGAATAGGCCATGAGCTCCAGAGTTAGAGATGCACACTAACCCTAACCCATCTCTTGCCCCTGCCGAGCACTGTGGCACCCTGCACTGGCTTCATGCAGGGGATGGGGCTTTCTGCCCTCACTGAACTGCGGCAGAGATGAGAAGAACAAACATCAACTGCATTTTTCCCCCTGTCCTTTTCTTTTCCTTGCCAGTTACGGAAGCCCCTCATTGAGCGGAAGCGAAGGGAAAGGATTAATAACTGCTTGGACCAGCTGAAGGAGACGGTTGTGGGTGCGTTTCACTTGGATGTAAGTGCTCGTTTTTATGCTGTTTTATATCTTTTTGCTGGTGGGGGGGTGTGTGGGGTTTTTTTGAGGGGGGAGGGGCTTCTCTTCTGGATGTGGTACAAACCGTTCTAACCCCTGCACTCTTTCCCTATCAGCAGTCTAAACTGGAAAAAGCAGACATCCTCGAAATGACGGTGAAGCACCTCCAGAACATCCAGAGCAGCAAGCTGATGGGTGAGTGCCTGGTCCCCCACCCTGCCAGCACAGGCAAAAGCACCTTTCAAACCCGGAAAGTCCCGCCCGGCTGCTCGGGTTGGGTTTCTCCACTAGATGGGGAGATGGAGCTGGGCACTGGTTAACCCACGCAAGGTGGATCTTCTCCTCCCAGAGCCAATTTCTGCTTTTCGGCCGGGTTTTGCCCTGCATCACCTACCCCTTTGTGATGGGTTGACCCTGCCTGGGTGCCTCATGCCCACCAAAGCCCTGCAAACGATTCAACTTAAAGCCCAGTCAGCTTCAGCAATGAGCCTCAAGGAGCCCATCTGTGTGTATGCAAAACCTACAATCATAGAATCGGAATAGTTTGGGTTGGAAGGGACCTTCAAAGCTCATCCAGTCCAACCCCGTGCAATGAGCAGGGACATCTTCAACTAGATCAGGTTGCCACATCCAGCCTGGCCTTGGATGTCTCCAGGGATGGTGCATCCTCTCTGGGCAACCTGTGCCAGTGTTTTACCACGCTCATTGCAACAAATTGCCCTCACACACCCAGTCTGAATCTCCCCTTTTTTAGTTTAAAACCATCACCCTTCATCCTACCTCAGCAAGCCCTGCTAAAAGGGACCTGGTGAATGCCTGTAAGCAGGAGCACACAGGGCACCTTTTACCTGCTCACCAACTCCCCTTTGTCCCCTCTCCAATACAGCCGACTCCAAAGTGGGCCTGGAAGCCCAGCAGCGGTACAGCACCGGGTACATCCAGTGCATGCACGAGGTGCACAACCTCCTCCTCACCTGCGAGTGGATGGACAAGACCCTCGGGGCGCGCCTCTTGAACCATCTCCTCAAATCCTTGCCCAGGTCAGGTGAAGATGCCTGCAAAGCAGCATTAAGGTCTTTGAGCCCATCCCAGCACCCTCTCTTGACACCAAAAGGCTCCCTGAGCCCTAAGGGGAGCACTCGGGGCACAAACCCATCACAGGAGTGTTTCTATGCTGTGGAGAATAAGCAGGCTTCCAAAAACTCCTTCCATCTGCCACCACTCTCTGCTTTCAGCCAGGCTGATGCTGCACCTCCCAGACAGGTCCTCCAGCCCAATTTTTCCCATAACAACCCTAGAATGGGGTCGTTAGATATGTGGAGACCGTGGTAAAGCCAGTTTTAAAACGTTCATCCTAACCTTAGCCACTCTTACGTATGTATCTTATAGATATGTTTCTTTAAAACACTTGTGGAGCAAGTCTGTTCCTGTAGGTGTACTAAAGACCAGGGTACTTCAAGCCGAAGTAAACCTATGTGTAGCCTGCATTGTAGAAGGCTGCTATTATTGTTTTATTTATTTAATACATCTAAATTATTGTATAGAATCCTCTTGTGCTCTTTAGTGTACATCAATTATACAGCTTGCTTACATCCTTAAAGTAATTAACTTCCTATTAATAATGATACAATACTAAAAGACAACAAGCAATGAGCCTCTCTGGCATCAAGCTTACCTCTCAGGCCTCACATAAGCCACTGAGATCACTGTGTTGGATGAAGGGGGACATTGCCGATGTCTTCTCCTTTGTAATTTTACTATTATCCCAGTGCAGCTGTAGGAGATGCTGGTTCTGATTCCTGTAAGAACACTGCTGTGATTAGAAATAGAGAAAGGGAAATATTTCGGACTGTTTAGGCTGTTTTGAAATGCTCTCTGGATTGCTTACTCTGGCTGTGCTCTTCCCAAACCTGGACATCCTGACGTGACGGTTAAACCGGTGAGCTGCGTGTATATATGTATGTAACACATAGTTAAATTTAGGGATTATTTCTTTTGTCTCCATAACTGGAAGTTCTAAATCAACTTTTGGAAGGTAACAACTGATATTTCTCCCAGCCTTGTCCTGTCTGCTCTGAATAAACAGTTCTTGAGGATCTGCTTTTGTTTTCTTCTCTCACAAATAGTTAATTTCTGAATCCCAGACTGGTTTGGGTTGGAAGGGACCTTGAACTCATCCAGTTCCAACTCCCTGCCATGGGCAGGGACACCTTCCACTAGAGTAGGTTGCTCCAAACGAGAAAAGAAATCAGGAGTTGGGTTTATGAGCCTGGGTCGATGCTTTACCTTGTACTTACAAGGGAATGGCAGAGATAATCTAAAGGGCAGAAGGTAAAATTCCCTGCAAATTCAACCAAGGAGACTGGAGCAAATCTGTGGGGCAATATTTGTTCCCAGTTCTCCATCTCAAAGGCACCTAAAAGCTCCTCAGAGTTCAAATAAAAGAGCACGGAGAACTTAAACAAACACCACACATACAAATTAATGGACCTGCAGTTCAGAGGGGTTCATTATGCAGCGGGATCTATTTGATGAGGTGCCGAAGGAGTGAAATCCATCACCTCTGGGTTTAGCATCTTTTTCTCTGAAGTTCTCCCTTTCATCCTGCCCTCCTGAAAAGCCATTAGGAGCAGTGGCATAAGGGTGGTAGGAGAAACAAGTGGCCTACACATGGCTCTGTGGAGGCAAGGCAGGTCTCTTGAGCCTCAGGGTCAGAAGGCTGGTAGAGGCACAGAACTGTACAGATCTTACCACAACCTCAGTTTCCACCCCCTGCCTGAAAACTTTCTCCTTTACTGAAGGCAACCTTTGCAGTGATCACCAATGCAGAAAACACACCCCTATCATAGAGTTATAGCATCACAAACTGCTTGGGGACAGAAGGGACCTTAAAGCTCATCCAGTTCCAACCCCCTGCCATGGGCAGGGACACCTTCCACTGGAGCAGGCTGCTCCAAGCCCCTGTGTCCAACCTGGCCTTGAACACTGCCAGGGATGGGGCAGCCACAGCTTCTCTGGGCACCCTATGCCAGCGCCTCAGCACCCTCACAGGGAAGATTTTCTGCCTTAGATCTAAACTGAACTTCCCCTGTTTCAGTTTTAACCAGTTACCCCTTGTTCTATCACTACAGTCCTGATGAAGAGGATCACACCAGCACAAAGATCCAGATGAGGGTGGGAGCTGTGGCCAGCCTGCACAAATCCCTGCAGCCAAGCACACAGAATACCCACAGGCAGAGTAAACAAGTAGGCAAAGCAAACTACAGATCCTGGACGAGACATTAAAGACCTTCCCAGTTCATTATCACACATAACGGCTGAGTTTAGATGAAGCCCCTACGGCTGCCCTCACCAGAGGAACATCCATTGCCCAGAGCTGTGCTCTGCACACCAATGGGGCAGGCAAGAAAAGCAGCTCTGTACCCAAGATCAGGCCTGAAGTTTTCTTTTACTTCTAGATGGTGTCAGTAACGTACCTCGTGGCACTTGAGGCCACCTTATTGTTCTGCTGGGAGAGGCTGCGGTGAAAATATTCACTATGGTTTGACAGCACCAGCTTAAAAACGTACTTTCCCCAGTGGCCGCAGTGATCAGCTGTGATTACTGTGCTGGAAAGAGGTCAGTGGGAGATAAGCGTTTCTCACCGTCCCTGCTTGCTTACTTTGTGGTTGGTGAGTTCTATTGTTTCCTGTTTCTAATCAGTTCAGGGTTTCTCTTGTGCAGGGTGCAGAGGGAAGGGTCACGTCGCTGCTGGCCAGAGAGCTTTTATAAATAGAACAGTGTGAGTGCAATCCATGGCCAGTGACGTCCAGGAACAGTTTTAGTTCAGGACACTCACTTTTCATTGCCTTCCTTTCCATTGCAACTGATGGTGACCTTCTCTGTTCTCTCCCTGCTGCCTACCCAGCGAATGCTGCGGGAATCTGTTGCGAGTCCCCAGTTTCCAGGGAAGGAAACACTTCTCCAGAAAGGCAGAACATTACTCATAGCACTTCTTATGCACCAGTTTCAGCTGTTAATGGTGTTTGACAAAGGAATTACGCATTTACTTCAAACCCACGTGGTTTTACCAAAACCAGGGCTGTACAAGAGCAACCATATTTTGTTCTTCAATAGAGGCACCTCACCACTGACCACCCAAAACCACGTTGCCAGCTACTAGCATGTTCTCCCTGAGAAAAAGGGGGCATAGAGAAGGTCCCCCAGCCAGCTGGCTAATACAAAGTAGATAGCACTGTCCTTGTGTCCTGGGTTCAGTCTTTGAAGCTGCACCATCACACGGGCTCTGGACACAGCAGCAGGGCCAATACAGATGCTATTTTCACATCTGCAGCAAGCACCAGCAGCTTTATACAAACCTGTGATGAGATGACCCTCTTCATCAGGGGCTGTAGTGATAGGACAAGGGGTAATGGGTCCAAACCTTTACATAAAGTGTGCTCCCAGACCAGCTCTCATGGAATCCAAGCGGAAAACTCCTACTTATTTCTCAGAAAACAGGACCAAATCCTTTCTCATAAGGAAAAGCAACCTCTTTCTGACCCACACAGTCCCCATAACAATCAGGCCAAAATGCTCCAGGGATTCAGGTATGCTGCTTAAAAATGAGCGAAACTTCCAGTTGACCTCTATTGAGGGCTCAGTGGGGCAAAGAGGAGCTGTAGAGAGGCTCCTGATCCCCTAATCCTCCACACTCCCAAACAAGCACCTTGTAAAACCCCATGCGAAAGCAATGCCAGGGCAAAACATTTGCCCACTGCTCTGAACCACACTGCAAGTGCTTGTAGCTCACCAGTGAAGTGCTCCTCTAGGGAGGGAAGCACCAAAAGCACAACACCAAAGACTTCACTTTACCTCCATATGTGCCATTATCTCGTATCTTCCACCATATACGTTCCTGTCTTAACAGGGACATGCTCAGAGTTCATCTCATGAGAAGTAATGTTGTGTTGAGAACCTAACCTTCAGGGCTTTCACATCCTCATGAACTACAGAAGAAGCTGAAGACAGCCCTGGATCCATTCTGCTGTGATGGGATGCTTCATTTATAAATCTCAGCCCTGGTGAGAGCATGGCTTGCTGCTTGAGCATCACCACAGACCTGGGAGCCTGCAAACTCACTCTGCTTCTGAGACTCTCCTATGAGTCCTGCATTAGGTGTCACAAGTCCTACCCATTTGGAGTTAAATAGCATGGTAGCGCATCGTCATCAAGTTTCCTATGGCTAACCCCAACAAGCAAATGGACTTCTTCAATCAGTCCCACATCTGCTGCCATGGAGAGATCTGGTCCTCTAGAAACAGCTCAAAGGGGCTCTTCTTTGGGGCTGAAGGACTGTCCCTTCTGCTCTACCAAACAGAAAATGCCCTCAAAGAGAGCTGGGAACGATGGCTCCTCTCCAGCTTCTCCTCCCAGGGAGGCCAGGGGAAACAGCAGGGCAGAAGCTTTGTGGCTGCGGGAAAGCTGCTCAGCAGGGAAGGGCTTCACTGGGGTAAGAGGAAGGATGGAGAAACCCCCGTTAAGCTATCCCTTCCCTCATTAGGAGCTTCCTGAAATCCTCTCCTTTCTCCATCTGACCCTACCCAGCGCCCCTTGAGCATACCCACACAGCAACCGTCTGCTGTAGGAGCATTTCTCACTCACATAGCCATGACAGTACGACCTTGTTTTAAACCCACCGCCCTGAAGCTTCCTCTGCAGACCAGGCCTAGGTGGCTGAGCTGCAAACTTCTTTGCAGGGAGGAGAAACTCAGTGGCTGGTCTTGCTGCCCCGTCAGAAATGATGTCCTGTGTTGCAAAGAGCCAGGTTGCTGCCTTCCACAGCCATATAATGAAGTGCTCACCTTTCTACTTTTATCCTCTATGGATAAGGATACAGCAGCTCCCGCATGCACCTGGCCCACCCTATCTATTTAAAAACACCCTCCTGCCCCTGTGTGTCCCTCACCCTTTGCTCCAGGATGTATGGAGAAAAACTGTGAAGCCAGAAGCAAGCCCTGCACAAGGAACACAACTACAAAGTGAGGAAAAACCCCGGAGCGGCCATTCGTTTTTGTCCCAGACAAGCCGTGGATGGAGCATGGACCATACCAGGCAGCAGGTAACCTCCCACCACACTGAGCTTTGCAAACTGCTCAGCTATCCCCCAGCAACCTCTCTGCACCATCTGCCACTGCTCAAGCTGTTCCTTTCTGCCTCCTATTGACAGAGGGAGAGAAAGAAAGACAGAATAAGCATTTCCGCATGGTTCAGGACAGCAGATGTCAGGCAGGACAGGAAAGGGAGCCCGGAGAGCCACGGCTGAGCTCCCTGGGGCAGAGGAGGTCCCACGGCAAGGGCAGAGCATCCCTGTGGAGGCGCTGGGACTTTCCTGGGTCTCTCTGGAGCTGTGAGAAGAGCCACTCAGGAGCAACCACACAACCTCAAACCTCTCTGCCCCTGCCCTTCCCTTGCCCTACCCTGTTTAGCCAACATGAGTATTAAAGTACAAAGCGAAGCGCTGCAAGATATGCACTCTTCCCAGCGGAGAGGCTGTGAGAACAAGCAGTCTGCGTGGGACAGCAATCACATCACCTCCTGCACTCCTCAAAGTGCTGAGATATTGATAGGTGAGATAGTACAACTGTCCAGACCACGGAATGCATCGAAAGCAATACCTGGACAGACAGGTTCTCCAAACCAGTCACATTGCTGTCAAAATCCTCTGGGGAAAAGGAGACCAATGCCTCCTGGCATTTCCCATAGTTTGGTGCTGCACTCATGAATACACACCTACGAGAAGACCTCTGCAGCAGGCCAAGGTTTTGTCCAACTTTATCCACAAGAACCCGTGAGCAGAAAACGCTTTCCAATACAGACCAAAGACTCTGGAGGAGAGCCCTGAGCCTACCAGTACTCAGCCGTGGCTTTGGACCTGGTGTCAGTTGCCCCATGGCTTTTCAGGGCAGACACAGTTACAGCAGTGTAGTGTGGGGCAGCAGCTAAGCGTGGCCCCGCAAGAAAGCTAATCTTGTTCTAAGACCAACTCTCACCTCTACCTGCTCCACACATGGATTTCTCCAGTCTCACGTTTGGGGGTGATGAGTATATTAATCTCAGAGATCTCTAGATCACAAGCACTAGCAAGATACCAGTGATTGCACAGATTAAAGAGATGAGGCAGGACTTGAAAAGCACCTCTCCAACCATCACGTGAATCACTTCTCCACTGTCTTTCCAACTCCAGCACTTTCCTTCTTCAAAGTGCCTCTGTACCAACATACCAACTGGAGCCTGCCCCACAGTGCAGACAGTGCATGGCCCAGCGTTCTCCCTGCTCTCAGCCTTGCCTGATCCACACTTCCCACCTAACTTGCACCACCCAACTGCTCCCCATTTTGTTGGCGATGGTATGGTTACCCCAGGCTATGCTACCCGATCAGAACTGCCCAGCTCACACGATGCACAGCATCAGTCCTGTCTGAACTCACCCCACACATCTGCATCAGGTCAGGCACTGGTTGTCCTCCCACAGCTGACATAAAGGCACTATGAAAGCATGAAGCTGTGCTTGGGAAGGTGAAGCTGTGGCTGGGTCATACCTTGGTTTTGCAGATTGACCCTCTGTTTCTTCCACAAGGAATTTTTTCCAGTCCTAGCCCCTTACCAACCAGTTGGAGGTGATGCCTGTATCAGAGCAGCAGCCTGTGCTCAGCATCTCTGCCCCTTCCTGCTGGAGGTGATGCCAAGTCACCCTGGGCACTTGTGATTCCTTTGGGAAGTGTGTGATTTGAGGAGACCTGCGGCTGGGCAAGGAGGAGCGAGGAAGCCTTGGCACTGCTCTAAGTATTTGTTCGCTGGTTAGGCTGCCAGGTCAGAAGGACAGAACCCAAAGGCGGTGAGTCTGGAGGTGCCCCCAGGGGTATTCCCTGGCACAGTGTAGCTCCTGGGTAGGCTCAGCCTGGCTTCAGCACAGCCAGAGCGCAGTGCCCGGCCCTGAGCACAGCAGCACTGCTGGCAGTGGGGCAGGGCAGCACACCTCACCTCCGGCAAAAGGCTTCCAAAGAACAACCCCAGCACCTCCCACACCCTGATCTTCTCCAGTGGAGGTGATTTAACAACAGGAGAGGGTGGCAGGGGCCTTCCCGAGGGATCGCAGGTGGCTGCAATTGCCTTCCAGACCACAGCAACCCTAGGGAAACACCATTCTCTGTCCTGATGGAGGTCTCAGCAAACAGAGACAGAGGAGGAAAACCCTTCTGGCCATTCTCTGAAACACCTCATGTATGAAAGAGCAGCCTGTGTTCTTGATGGCCCATGCTGACCCTACCACACAAGGGGAACACTTAGCCCTTGCTCTGGCAAAAAGGAGCCTGCAAACACTTCAGCTCAGGCCATTCTGCAGCTGTAGGTGTGGGACACAAGTGTGATGACCTATGGTCCCTGGAGACCTAAACTTCAACACCCACTTGAGGCCACTGCTCACCAAGGGCTCAAGGTCACACAGCTCAAGGGCAGTGTCTACATCAGCAAACAGAGGAGGTCAGGTGGCTGAAGCAGTTGTTTTGAGGCTTCTGTATCTACCATGTATGCTGCTCCAAGGTGCTGCTTCCAGCTAGACTTAGTCGCCCTGACCCAAACCTAGGTCATGCATGTCATTCACAGCTACCCAGAGGACCAGGTGCTGCTTCTGACTACCACATCCTCCTCCACAGCTGGAGAACATCTGGGACAAGCTCAGAGCAGAGCTTCTGGTCTAGTTTTCACCACAATGAACCCAGTTTGTGCGCACAAGAACTTCGCTGCTGACCAATACAGTGTGCAAAGAGTAAGGACCATCTGGAAACCTGCTTCAAAACCACATTGACTGCTCCAAAATGAAACACTGGGACAGTTAGAGCCTATGATCTCTCAATTCCCACTGGTTTTTGGGGAGAAATATGCCTACACCAGATGGAGCTTGACGTGTTTCCATAAAGTTTTGGTTTCACAGCTTTAATCCTAGGTCCTTGGTGGGGGTGGCGGTGGTGGAATTTTACACACCTTTCACCTTTCATCCAGCTGTCTGTGTCTATATCCAGCTCCTGGCATGCAGATCAGAGGGGCCTCTCCCAGCATACAGACAGCTCTCCTTCCCTAAAAGCAGGGCAGGCATTGCTCCAGCTGTACAAAGCCAGCCTGCAGCACCGCTGGGATTGGAAAGCAAGTCTGAGCAGGAAGGGATCTGCCTGCCAATGGCACACCCCTGGCCCAACAGTCTGGAGATGTTTTTGGGTAGCACCTATCTGTCCTCAGCTGGTCAGGGTCCCATCAGGAGCAGGGGTCTGTGCTCCACAGTACTCAGTATTTCCCATTTCAGGCAGAATCCTATGAACATGGAGAATTCTGTCATAGAATCATAAGATCTCAGACTGGTTTGGGTTAGAAAGGACCTTAAAGCTCATCCAGTCCCAGCCCCCTGCCACGGGCAGGGACACCTTCCACTAGAGCAGGTTGCTCCAAGCCCCTTCCAACCTGGCCTTGAACACTGCCAGGGATGGGGCAGCCACAGCTTCTCTGGGCACCCTGTGCCAGGGCCTCAGCACCCTCACAAGGAAGAATTTCCTCCTTATATCCAATCTAAACTTCCCCTGTTTAAGTTTTAACCCGTTACCCCTTGTCCTGTCACTACAGTCCCTGATGAAGAGTCCCTCCCCAGCATCCCTATAGGCCCCCTTTCAGATACTGGAAGGCTGCTCTGAGGTCCCCACGCAGCCTTCTCTTTTCCAGGCTGAACAGCCCCAACTTCCTCAGCCTGTCTTCATACGGGAGGTGCTCCAGTCCCCTGATCATCCTCGTGGCCCTCCTCTGGACTTGTTCCAACAGCTCCACATCCTTCTTATACTGGGGACACCAGAACATACCTATACATACACATAAGGAAATATCTGTCAGTCTGCTTGGGGAACAGAAAGATCAGGAGGTACCCCCAAAATCATCAGCTCTGCTTTAGCATCCCTCTCTCCTCAACTCAAAATAAGTAACTTCAGAAGGTTGGTTTGCCCTGACCATTCCTAGCAGGAGTATATATGCATTAAATGAAGGAGATGCTGCATTCCTCTGGGGGAGATAAGGAGACAGAAAGGAGGAATGCTTTCCCCTGCATGTCTGTGCGTGACCCAGACCCAAATGGCAGCAGCATGTGACTGGCAGCTCCCCAGCAGATGATTCCCAAGGTGCTTGAATGCAAGCCAAGGTGGCAAAAACCATCAGCTGAAAGCCAGCCTGTACAGATACCCAGGCCATGGCACAACACTGTCTCCATGCTTGAGGACCTGGGGTTTACAGAGCTCAAGCTTTGGGTGCTGGAATCTCTGCCTCTTGGCACTCGAGAGAAAGCCTCAACCCTCAAGGTATGATGGGTTATGGGCACATGGGCAGGGGTCCACACATGCATACAGTGAGCTCCCTGATGAGTACTCTATTTCCAGTGATGGGAAGTCCACCACATACTCCTGCTTCCAGATATGAGCGGGGATTCGCCATGCCCATGGCAGTGGGGTTGGAACTGGATGATCTTAAGGTCCTTTCCAACCCTAACTATTTGATGATTCTATGATTGCATGCCCTACCCACAATGCACTGAATACTGGCTTAGGAAGCAAACACCCTCACTCTTCATACCCCTGAGCCAGCAGCGGCTGAACGGGGAGATACAGTATATTGGCTGCCAATCCATTGATATGCATCCAGCTCCTCTCACCCGCACTCAACCAGTCTTGCTGGTGCAGCGACACTGGCAAAACTCCCCGCCACAGCAAAATCCACCAGTGGGATCAGCACATCAGACAAGAAAAAGCAGCTCTGTCTGCCTGGCGCTTTCATGCTGGTTTGACTGGTAGGGAGCTGGCAGCGAAGCAGTGTAACTCAGATCAAACAGATGAACCCTTGCCACCACCATCCTGCACTGACCAGACTTGACAGTGGGAGGCTGCTCGATGCAGGGGTCCTCTGCAAAGCAGGTACAAAGGATGATTCCAATGGCCAGCAAAAAACTCCCATCTCTGGGATGAAACACGGATGCAGAAGGTGCTTTGGCTGAGGTGACTGATCAACACACCGTGGCAGATCGAAATGGAGGAAGAAGCAGAAGCAAATGGAGAAAGCAGGAGCAAATGGAGGAAAAAGCAGAGCCTCTTAGCACGAGGCTTTGGTCACCATACCTCTGAGAGTGATGTATGTGGCCTCTAGCCTGGAGAGCCTCCGAGCTGTGGAATGTACGTGGGCAGGAGTGTGTCCAACAGGCAGGCTAGAGACGGGAATTCCCCATTTGTACCACTGCTTGAAATACCTGTTACAAGAGCATAAGAACAGCTTTAGATGAGAGCAGGAGCCCACCTAACACAGCATCCCCTCTCTGGTGGCCCATAGACAGCACACAGTGATGTTACTCCACAGCACACCACCACCCCCCTTATGTTTTTCCTTTCCATTTGCAGATTGCCCCATTAGAATCCCTATATATTGCAGTCAGAATTAAGTAGAGCCAAAAAAATGCAGCTTATGAAGACTTGGATTTTGGAGAGCTGGTGCTGAGGTTCCTATTTTAAGTCCAGTCCAGTTTAGGGCTGCCAATCAAAGGGTCACATTTGCCTTCAAAGACTGCTGTGCTATGAGGCATTTCCTGATGCTAAGCGCCCTGGCTTAGCTGCCCATTGCCACCAAAGGCAGAGAGCTGTCACACCAATCACTCTCTTATCAAATACCCAGCAGCTCAGTGCCCTTGTCTAGGGATATACAACAAGTATTTGCCCTCATCTCATCTTCCAAGTGGTGGTGTGGCCCCGAAGGACACGTTGTCTGGAACAGCCCGCATTGGTGTCCCTCCACTTCCAGCAGCCCACCAGTGAGGACCCCTGATGTGCTGAGGCCTCTATTTTGCTTCCATGGTCTCCAGTCTCCCAAGGGGAGGTTTCCTGATCAGCCAGCACAGCCCAGAGGAAGGAGATGCGTGAGTACAGACAGGAGCTCGCTGCTGCAGCACTGATGGAGCAGCCAGGGTGCAGATCTCCCCTGTGCTTCCCCCCTCCTCCCCTTGCCAAAGCTTTTACAATTACTTTGATGAGTTTCCCCAAGGGAATAAAAAGATGAAGGCATGAGTAAGGAACCAGAGGCATGTGGAGCCTGGCTGCAGCGCGGGGGCCGGCTCAGGCTCCCACCTGCACTGGGGGAGCTGCTTTGATGCCTGCAGCAGGCAGGAACTCCCATTTCAACTTCCAGGGACCACATTCCCCCCACCTTGTGCTCCCACCATGTTACCCTCCTTTGCCGACGTGCCCCCAGGCAGGGCCGTACCTCACCTTGTCTGCCTGGGCACTGCGAGCTCTTCAGCTCACATTGACAGTGGCTATCCACAGGGCTTGGAAAAGCTGATCTCAGAGTTGAGTTTTGGGACCTTGTCCCTTCCCCAGACCAGGAGAATCTGGGATTCTGATCTGCTCCAAAGTCTGCACAACAATCCCTTTACCAGATCCATGGCTCCCAGCCTGTGGGAGCCCTTATTTGCTGTCTTGGTGTCTTCTTTATTTGTCTTACAGGACCACAGATTTTCAGGTAAGGAGGTAAAGCGGCTTCTGGAGGAGATGCGGCTCTGTCAGGACAAGGGAAGCTCCACACTGGTCTTTTTGAAAGACTTCCTTTTGCATGTGATTTTGGCACGGGTGACCACCAAACCTGCTTTGGGAGGCAAAAAAGCAATACATGTACATCAACCTGTGTGAAAAACAAGCACAGGAATGACTGCAATCGACAAAGACTTTCCTGTACAGGTTGTGCTGCATTAGGAACAGCCTGTCAGAGTGACCCCACATCCCAAGCCCAGAGTCAGAGATACCAGATGCAGCCAGAGCCTGCTGAGGTACTGACCATGGGCAGCCCTTCCCAAACTGGCACTGTGGGGGTAACCAGCCTGCAAAGTCCTATAGAGCATCTCCCTGGTGCCTGCCCACTGGAAAAGCCTCAGCACAGGCAGGGACAGCAGCACCTCACTGCTGGTACCTGAAATCAGAGTGCAGCGAGGTGCCGGTTCCCTGGCACCAGTGCTAACTGGTAGGGAGCATCCTGCTGGGAAGAGCAGTTCAGCGCAGTGTGACAGTCCGTGTTTATGGGAATACAATACCCACAGCAATACACAGGGGCTGGCCCGGCTGGCGGAAACACGGCAGCTCCTGCAATTACATTCAACAGAGGAGAGACAGGGTGCCAGGCACCACCTGCCTGGTGTTTGTACAGCACCACGGGGCAGCTGCTGCGTGCCCCCTGCATCCCAGGCTGCCTGGAAGGTAAATACAGCAAGCACAGGATAACCCGACATTTCCTGGCAGCGAGGGCAAACAACTTGATGGGCTCTGAAAAGGAAGGGCACAGGGGATTTTATCAGGTTCTCTGGGAAGGAGTTACCAAAATGCTGATGCCTATGGGTATTTTCTTCTCTGAAAGCTGCATCTCTTCCTTCTACTTATTATTTGCCAAAGCCCAGTAAAGCCCTGAAATCATACCCGAAAGAGCTCTGCAGAGCAAACTCACAAGCTGTTTGAATGATGGGTTTCTCCCCCATCCTCCTTTGCACTCAGAATCAAATGCAAAAGGCAATTATGCCAAGCTCCAGACCCTTTCCTGGCTTCACACCATCATGGGACCGGCCTTTATGTATTACATTGCTTAAGTGAAATGAAAAGAAATAAGGAGAAATGGCCCAAGTTTGCTCTGAGCAGGCTGGATTCTGCTAAATCCCAGCGCACGGCACTTAACCCACACGAATCTCTGCTAAATTTAGCGAAGCCAGGCTCAGGGACACCCCAGGTAAAAGACCGAGAAGTAAAGCTGCCAAACACATCTCCCTGGGAGGCGTGATGGACGCTGCCCAGATTTCCATGGAGCGACAGCTAATTTAAAGCCAGAGCTGATGCATGGGGGTTTCAAGAGCATCCACTGGTTCCAGCGTGTACCTGGAAGACAGCTTTCACCAAGGATAAAAATGGGACGAACTGAAGAAAAAACCTCAACAAAGTGGTTCCATGGAGGGTGGAATCATTGAGGATCCACAGACTTGTGCCACTGCGGTGTGGGGCTCCCTATTGTGTGACAGGGACTGAGATCCGCTGCAGCAGGTCCTGCAGTGGGGACACAAAAGGCATCTCTTTGTTTCCTCCCAGCTCTGGCCCTGGCGAGCAGGGGCTGTGCAGCACCCAAACCCAAATGCTCCCACTTCAAAGCCAAGCCCAGCAGCCAGCCTGTCTGTTGGCTTTTATTACACTGCTATTGGTGAATTCCAGACAGGAATATAACAACAGATGGGCTAGGATCACCTCTTTTGTGATACAGCTCAGGTACAATGTGTAGCCCATACAGAAGAATCCTCTAGGCTTTCATCCGGAAATCACTGTTTTGAGTCACGAGGGTTTGCATAGTGCAGGCACAAGGGCAGCATTTGCCACCTTTGGGAGACAGTGGATTTTTAGCCCAGTAGTGGAGATAGTAAGAATATACCTACCAAATTTACTCCTGTTAATGGCTGGCTCATGGGCTGAAATCCTGGAGTGCAATGTTGGCTGCAAGAAAGGTGAGTTGTGGAGCTTTATGTTCCAGATGGAGCTCAGCAGCCCAGCTTGTGGAAATCCATTCCCCCTCCACCTCGCCCCACAGGCTGTAAAGGAAGAAAGAACAAGGGAATGGGATATAGATAAAGGGATATCATGGGCCATGTGTCAAGAAGGAAAAGTACAGTGGCAATGCACTCATGTGGGTAGGGCAACAGAGGGCTGGGTTGTTACTACATCTGCCAGCTGTTTGCTGTGTGACTTGAGGAAGTCCACTCATTTCTCCACCTCACTTTTCCAGTCTATGGAAGCATTTAAATAACAGTATTTCCAAATGAAAGAACGAAAGTCCTATCTATAAAACAGGCC
This sequence comes from Lathamus discolor, assembly GCF_037157495.1. NCBI lineage: Eukaryota > Metazoa > Chordata > Aves > Psittaciformes > Psittacidae > Lathamus > Lathamus discolor. The sequence continues at coordinate 58,432,374 of NC_088886.1, read as the reverse complement.
TACTCAAGCCCAAGTAATTTCTGTTTGCTGTACTCAGAAAAGGGCTGTTTTCTTCAACCACAGCTCTTACACACATCTAAAGCCCAAAGGTGTATACCGGTCTGTCAATCCTTGCAATGTTATACCACTAAAGTGGCAAAGCAGAAAACAGCATCCAAATATTATGGGGAGTCAAAAACTCCCCCCGGCACTGTACCAGCAAGCAGCGATAAGTGAGCCTTTAGAACGGCTGGCACTTCCCTATCAGACAGTGACCCTAAGGGCTAATGTCCCTAGAGGATTTTCAGCAGCAGAGGCAGGGCCTGGTGTAACAACTCAGTCACCAGCTGACAGCACCACTGAGCTTTGGCACTATGGCAGACAAAGTGGCAGTAGCCAGGTGTACACATCTGGAGCAATGTACGCAGGGAAGATACTCACTCTTCCCTTCCTAAGACAGGCTGGGCATCTCTCAGGTATCTCAGGGCACCGATCCACCAAGGCTAACACTGCTTGCACTGACATACCCTCAACAAAGCTGCAAATACGCCCTACTTTGCTGAAGTGACAGGCTGGGGAAAGGAGCAGGCGGTGTAGGCAGTGCCTGCAGACAGCCAGAAGCAAGTGTATGCCTAAATCAGCTTGGCCAGAATAGATCAATAGGCACTAAAATGAGAGGGTCACCTCAGAAAGCCACGAAGCAGAGAGAAATCCATTGGAAGGAATGGAATGTGCAAATGAGCAGCTCTCCACAAGATATGATCCGAATCGACCTGAAGCAGCCCCAGCCAGATGCACCACCTGCTCAGAGCATTCCACGAGGACATCCCAGTCAACGGTGTCCAAATCAGCAGAGAGATCAAGGAACTTTAATACACAACATACCCCTGAGCCAGCTGGCAGGGAGAGATCACCTTCAAAAGGGCTGTCTCAAGCCCGTGCCTTCTGCTTGAGCCAGACTGGAATTTATCAATGGCATCGTACACACAGAGGTGTGACTGCTGCTTTAATGCAATGGCTCTTTTGGAAGAGGGGAAGGAATGGCAGGATGGACATCAGACAGCAGCTGACAAACCATCCAACAACAGAGGCGGCTGCTGCGAGACAGAAGACAAGACGTCCAGTTGTTAGTGCTCTGACAAAAGAATCCAGCAGTAAGGAAGCCCTGATAGAGGATACGGCTTCACAAGCATCACTGGTACGCTTGCAAGCAAAGGGTCACTCAATCAGAGCATAAAGGCAGCAGTACATTCACGTCACACTTCTAAAGTTCACCTACTTGGTGTGATCTCCAGAGAGATGCAGGATGTGGCTGATAGAAACATGAGGCTCACAAGGGGCCCATGACCTGGTGATGGAGTCTGATCTCAGGATCCGCTGCGTGTCTCTGGAGGCAGCGGGTTACCTCTGCTTTGCTCCTCCTCTTGTCATCTCCTGCAACAACAAGGTGCAGTACTTGAGAGCTTGTGGGCAGACAACACAGCTCCTCCTGGCCCTGTGTCACTCAAAGTAAGGCAGTGCACGGACCAGCCAGCAGCAGACCATGTGCTCCTCTAAGCCTCACCTCCCGCATACTGCAGGAAGCACGGGTTTAGACTATCAGTCCTTTTGGAAACAGCGTGCACAGTAGCCCGAGTCTCTACGGAATATAACCTGGAAGAGATCACTCTCGTCCTCACCCCAAAGAGTCCCTTCCAGACACCCTCACTTCCCTCAGCTCTCCGGCCACAATCATTCATGGAGCTGTTGGAACAAGTCCAGAGGAGGGCCACGAGGATGATCAGGGGACTGGAGCACCTCCTGTATGAAGACAGGCTGAGGAAGTTGGGGCTGTTCAGCCTGGAAAAGAGAAGGCTGCGTGGAGACCTCATAGCAGCCTTCCAGTACCTGAAGGGGGCCTATAGGGATGCTGGGGAGGGACTCTTCATCAGGGACTGTAGTGACAGGACAAGGGGTAACGGGTTAAAACTTAAACAGGGGAAGTTTAGATTAGTTCTAAGGCAGAAGTCCTTCCCTGTGAGGGTGCTGAGGCGCTGGCACAGGGTGCCCAGAGGAGCTGTGGCTGCCCCATCCCTGGCAGTGCTCAAGGCCAGGTTGGACACAGGGGCTTGGAGCAACCTGCTCTAGTGGAAGGTGTCCCTGCCCATGGCAGGGGGTGGAACCGGGTGAGCTTTAAGGTCCCTTCCAACCCAAACCAGTCTGGGATGCCTCAGGTGTTTGAGGTCCAGCAGACAAGAAGAGCACATCCCTATGCTTCACAATAACAGCATGTGGGGAACAAATACAGACCAGGTGATTTTCTCTCTGCACCTCAGCTCCTCCAGAGCCATATTACAAACCCAGCTTTCTTCCTTAAGGGCTTTTAAAGAGGACAGGCATTAAGAGGGAAGATGGGAATTATCCCTCTTTTCCTTATGGGGTGGTTATATCAGCAACAACACAGATAACACCTGAAACAGGCAGCTCAGGACAGAGACTGGACAAGTTGCCTGTGTCTTATGAGCGAGATGACTGGGAAAAACAAACAAACAAACAAGTGCTGGAGGCCAACCAAAGGCCAATTAGAACCGGACAGCATCTGCCAGAAAAGCCTCCTGCTGAGCTACAGCCTTATCCTGGCAAAGGGAGTCTCTGTCTGTCCAGACAAACACATCCCAGATCCCACAACAGCTCATGAACAGCCACGGGGCTCTCCCACGGGTGCCCCTCATGCCGCATCCTCGGGACATCCTCAGCGGCACCCTTTAACTCCCGAGGACAAGGCTCTGCTGTGGAAGCATGCTTAGGCAGAAGGGGTGCAACTGAGGAGAGGACAAGCCTCTTCCGGCAACCCGGATTTTCAGAGAGAAATGGGAAGATGTTACCAGTCTTCCTGGAAAAGCTGGAATGTCACCAGCCGCTCGCAGCACAGCCAGGGGACACCGAGGGCTCAACTGTTGTTATCCTCACGCTTGGCTTGTTGCGTTGATCTCATCCATACACAGAAACAAGGCAGGCTCTGGGAACGACATGCATTTACTGTGTCTGAGGTGCATGTTACAAACCTGATTCCAACCGCATTGAAATGGAATAACTTGGCAGAGGGTCTGTAAAACAGGCTGCATCTCAAGACACAGCAAGGAAGGAAGATGGTTCACACAGTTATGCTGACAGTGAATGCTGAGCTTAACTATGACTTCCACAGTGATGACACATTTGTGATTATTAAGTTCAGCATCTGCAGATAAGAAGCTGTGGGTAAACTGGCGGGTTCCCTGGACTCACTGTTTCCCTCTCCTTCCCTAAGGAAGCAATCTCCCTGCAAGCCGCTGTCTCTTCCGGAGCCTGTCAGTCCTCCCCCAGTGACATTCAGCTCTCTATCCTCATTTAGTTTGTCAAAGGAAGGAAAACCAAACTTTTCTGAGGAAAAAAGCTTTTCATGAGGAAATGAAGTTCCTGTAAACTCTGTCAATGTGGGCATCTGGGCCAAGGTGAGGTTCTGCAACAGGATGCACAGGAACCAAGGATGGACACAGAGAGGGGCCAACAGAACACAAAGCCACGGGGAATCAAGCTTCATCACTCACAGAAGAGCTTGCGGGCTGGGAAGTGTGGAAGGAGACTTTCTCCTGAAGGCTCACAGTGCATCACACAAGAAACTAAAGAGAGCTCCACGTCACCCCTCTTCTCTTTCACTGGCTGCTTGTATTGCACAGTGTGAAAGAGGCAGCTTATTACAACCCCAGGGTCTCCTGCACACACACAACAAGAGGCCTTCTGCTGCCACAGCAAGTTTTGACTTGCTTCTATTCCAAATTACTAGTGGGTTCAAATGGAATTCCAGCTGCTCAAGCAGCTCCCTCTCCTCACATCCACCTCCTTGTCAGGGGGTAAAAGTGACTCCTTTCCACACCTACCACACTCCTGAACCAATACTCTTCCTATTGGGACCATCCTACCCGAGTAAGCCGGAGCAGACAGCTTCCACCTAAATCTAAGTTACTGTGTCAAACAAAAAGCAGCAGATATTTAGATCCAGAAATTCCCAGTGACAGCCCTGGCAGCATGCTGGCAGCCTGACCAGAATGAACGGAGGAACCAACACATCTGTTGGGAGCCTGTGGAGGTCCCTACTCCAAACCCCCTTGAAGCACAGCCCTCACCACCAGAGGATCAGGTTGTGACTGTGGCTATGTCTAACTGAGCCTCAAAAGCCACCAGGGAAGGAGATTCCCTGATCCCTCCGGGCAAAGTGTCCCAGTGCTGCCCCACTCCTGTGGCAGAGAGGGCTTCCCAACATCTGATCTGAACCTTGCAAGCTGCACTGTGTGGCTACTGCCCCTTGGTTTAGTATCTGCCACCGATGGGAACCAACTCTGTAACTGCTCTTCCAGTAGCTGTGGGATGCTGCTGGATTCCCCTCTGCCTCCCCTTGACCAGACCAAACACACTCACCTTCCTCAGGTCCTGACCATGTAGGTAGCTCCCTACAGGACCCCTCCACGTTCTCACAACCCACCTCACCCCAGGGTCCCAGAATTGGACATGACCACACTTGTCATCAGCACAAATCCAGAGTCTCGTCCATCGTCCAGCACTCAGTATTCCTGGAGCTCAGAAGCAGCTTGATGCTGGGTCATCTTACACAGGCAATTTCTATCCAGCAGGACCAGGAAAAGGCGGTGCAGTGAAGCATTGCCCAGTCTAGCGTGAAAAGGGAGCCTTGATCATGTGTAATAGAGAGCAATAGCATTGTCAAGTGTTGTTCCATCACCCAGTGATGAGCTGCTCAAATACAAAACGTGGGTCCAGGGTGTCAGCCCTGGGACAGCAGCCTACTAAAGAAGCAACTGATGTTTCTCCTGCCCTCCCCAGGGGCTTCCCACACACTATGATGGGGCCCCTCTGGCCTTGGGGAGCCTCAGGTAGTGGCTTAGTTTGGGAAGGGAGCTGGAAACTGATTTAAACCATAAGCTTTCAAGATCACTTCCTCGTTCAGATGAATTCTGTGCAAAGAACTCTATTGAGACAACAAGGAGACAGATGGCACCAGAGCAAATCAGTTCAGGCCCCACACAGGCCTGAACACAAACATCATAAAGCCTTTTCCTGGGAGGCTCAACACAACAAGAACAAAAGCAGGGCTCAAAGTAGGACCTGAAACAATCATTCTCTCCCTGAACACAACCCACAGCCCACATTCTCCGTCCCTCTGTGCTTTCACAGTCCCAAGAGGTGGGTTTGCTTGGACTGAAAGACGTAAAGTAAGGTTCCTTCTTGATGCAGGGCCGACTGAGCTCACCAAGAGACTAGGACAGAAAAAGCAGGACCTATCCCGGTGGAAGCAGTACTGCTCATGAGCATTGTGCGTGCCCACCCTTACAAGATGGGTCTTGGTCCAGAATGGGTGAGAGCCTGTCTGAAGCCTTAAATCAGTTCCAGAGATCGTGAGGGCTGCAGATACATCCATATAATGCCTCTTACTGACCATTTACAGGCAGCTTCCTGGTAAACACATATTTGTTAGGCCTTCCTTTCAAGAGACTTAAGACTCAGACACTATGTTTAGATGGTAGATGCATAGGTTCCTTCTTGGAGCTCTTTGCAACTCCTCCCTTCTGTATGAAGCCATAAGGAAAAAACAAGTACGTAAACCCAAAACAGTCACCAGAATAAAGGAACCTTTCCTAGAAAAGAAAATCCTGGAAAACAGGAAGGGATTTGGAGGGATGACTGTGTCAGCAGAGCTGTGAGGAGACACTGAAGGACACCACACGCTCTGGTACTCGCAGCACTTGCTAAACACAAGCCACACGACAGCCAACGGGAACGTGTGACAGCTCCTCTGGCTGCTCTTTGCATTACATTCATCACCAGAAGAGTTTTCCCAAGAACCACCACATGCTTTTGGCACTATATAGAATGCTAAGGAACCAGCTGATTGAGGAAGAGCAGCAGAAGGGCAAGACTAGAACCTCCATGCATCTGCCTGACCCAGCCCCAGTGGGTGCAAAGCTGTCCAGGAGAGATGGAAAGGAGAAAGGTGAGAAACTGAAGGAGTTGAGGATGCCACAGCACGTGACATGCCCAGAACAGGGGCTGCAACCACAGCACCAGGCAGAAACATGCTCAGTAGTCATCTACTGCTACCGTGGATCATCTCCTGCCCTCCTGGGCTTACTGTTCACAAGAAGGAAGAGCTGGCAGGCAGTGGGGCAAGCATACATCCTGCTCAAACAGAAGAGCCCAAAAAGCTGCCTTCCTGCTTCACGATAAACAGCTTGAGCATCTCTCAGGACTCTCTCCTGGAGGATGCTGTGACCTGTTGGTCCTCTGCCCAGCAGGGGCACATTCGATCCGGCATTGCTGCTCTGCCGCCCATGGTCACTGGTGCCTTGCTCTGCAGTAGTCTCACACCCCTGTCACTGCTGCAGGTCCCTGCCCTGTCCGAGGCAAGAGTTATAATCATAGAATGGTTTGGGTTGGAAAGGACCTTAAGATCATCCAGTTCCAACCCCCTGCCATGGGCAGGGATGCCTTCCACTACAGCAGGTTGCTCCAAGCCACATCCAACCTGGCCTTGAACACTGCCAGGGGTGGAGCATTTACCACTTCTTCAGGCAACCTGTTCCAGTGCCTCACCACCCTCGCAGTAAAGGACTTCTTCCTTATATCTAACCTGAACTGCCCCTGTTTCATTTCAAACCTCTTGTCCTATCACTACAGTCCCTGATGAAGAGTTCTCCATTCTTGTTGAGGTGAGGCCAAGGCTCTCACCAGGCAGCTGCAGGAGGCAGCTCAGCCCTACCTGCCTCTTCTGGGCTCTGTGACTCTCAAGCACTGACAGGTAGGGACTTGCAGTTATGCCCATACGTTCCATAACGAAAGTCCCCAGAGGATCTGCTTACACTGACATCCAGGGTCAAGCCTGGGGGTTGACTCCACCTAGCTTCAGCCTACCTCAGCGCTTGTACCAAAACCATCTACTCCGTCCCTCCTGATCCTCCAGGTGAGCTCTTCAAGGAATCAGCCTTGTTTCTCCTTCCGGGCTTGTCTCTAATTACAGGTGCCAGAGACAGAAGTGGGCTCTGCAACTGTGTGTTTGGTGTTGCCCAACTGCTTGAGCCTGCATCTTGCAGCGAATGGTTTGATCCATCCACAGAGGCGTGGGGCTGACAAGCTGACTTCTTCTCAGATCCTGAAGTCTAGCACAGCCGTGCCAGAACACCTCCGAGAACAAAGCTAAGGGAAGCATCAGCAGACAGCCAGCAGAGCAAGAGCTAGAGGTGGCCCTAAAGTCAAACTTCAGTGATTTCCCTGCTATGGCCTGATGCCACATCCCTAACAAAGTTTGTGCTATATAACCCCTATAAGCCGGGGGTGCTTTACAGACCACCAGAAGCAAGGGCCACCTTCTGCACTTTCTCCAGCACATTCCCCTTGTAATACAAATGTGCTTAGGAAGTCACCAGCCACAACCCAGCGCTCTTGCTCTCTGAATTCCTTGTTGCCCACCAAACAGTTAACCAGGGACAAGCAGCTCCTCAAATACCTGCTCTCCCACCTTTTATTGCCCTACTTTAACCCACAGAGTTTAGATTGTACAGTTGTCAATGAGCTTGCTGGGATAGGACCAGCCACCCCTGCTCCCATGCAGCCCTGGCATACCACATACCACACTTCTGGAAGGGGCTGGAGGGAAGGAAAGCAAGAAGAGGAGCTTAGTCAGCGTACCAGAGCTGCCTGCATCTTCAGTCTGTGTGTCTTCTGTCAGAGCTGCCCTCTAATTACAGTTTTAGGCTGAATATCACTGGGATTTTATTTGACACAGCAACATGCCTCCAGTTGATCTAGTCCTACCACTTTGCCCAAGAAGTCCCTGTCTGTGCGTGTGCAAGCTTTGGGTTTGCTTTGTGTGTTAACTGCCAGGATACAGAAGCTAGGGCTGTGCTAAGAAACTTTTACTAGAGCTTGGAGAACATCAAGCAGTCCCCAGAAGCCAATAAAATGGCTTCTTCCCCCCTAGCCCCCAAACTAGCCATTTCAGAGCCCAGTTAAATTGGATCCTGACTTCATCAAGTCAATGAACCTCTTCCTAATAGGCTCCAAACACCATTCTGCAGAGGACAGTGCTGCCCCTTCTCCAGAGCTTAGGAAATCACAACCAAGCCCCAAAATACAATGCATTTTTAGTTCTCTATAAAAAAAAACACTATTATTTTATATGAACTAGCTCTATTTTTAATCTTTTAGGTCACCCTGCATAGCATAAATAAGAACCCGCGTGATGTTCCTGACTTCCCATTATTCCATCGCTCTTTCCAGGGCTTTTTGCTCATGTGTCTGGTCACATCAGCTGACTACAATGCTCTGTTCCTACTGACACAGGCATCATCATGGGAATGGTAATTGTTTCTTAGTGATTTTGGATACACAGCACCTTCTCTTCAGCCCTCTGAAGGTCCCTTCCGTCTCTACCCCTCAGCTGCTGGAGGTGAATTAAACACATCTATCCCGCTAGGAAAAGACATAAAGGAAAATGACTGCCCAAGCAGAGGAATTATGTTCTCCTCTGCAAGCCATGAGTCTTGGGAACCCATCAAGCCTTTGGGAACAGGAGAGCCAGGCAGGTAAAATTCACTGGCCCCGTCCAGACAGAGTATATCTACCCATTGATTGCAATGTCTTTGAATGCTTTTGTTTCCGCTCCATTTTGGACACCCGCAAGTAGCTCAAACTATCTACCGGGATTGACTTCCCAGCTCCACACTGGTCTCCCAGTTGAACTGGAGGCAGCGGAGTGGGTTTCCAGCCAGAGGCAGCCTGACCCTTGCTCTGCGGCTGACTGGGTTCAACTGTGCATTGTCTGTATCAGAAAGCTCTGAAGAAGCACCTTGTAGAGATCACGTTTCTCCATGCTGAAATTCCAGAGCTACTTCTTAGTCCAAGTATTCCAAAACATTAAGTTCCTCTTCAACTGTGCTAAGTTTCTCCAGAACAAAGGGCAAACACATACTGAGAGGAAGTGAACGACAGCACTCTCAAGTCTGCTCACTAAGCTTCCTATCAGTTCCTTCCAGCATCACCCTAAACGATGGCTCCTTACCAAGACTGATGTAAGAAGCTTCTGCAGTGGATTAAGGAACTCAACCACAAACATAAATCACTGAGCAGTGTGCCAAGTAAATAAGCTGTGCAGGACTGCAAGGCTAAATCCACTCTAAACTTAGAGTAGTTGAAGACCTCCTCTTCCATAATACACAATAGACCAAGTCCTCGGAAGGGTCCTTTTCCATACCATCAGAAGGAGTCTGGGTTATAAAGTGTCACCACCTTGGAGAAACAATCAGCCCAGCATGTAGCATGGTTAAGACAAGACCCATGAATACCTGTTACTGTGGTCATGCCCCAGGTTGTCCATGGATACCTCCAGGAAACACATCCGTGCAGTCAGAGGTATCTCTTGCAATAGGGTCAACCCCAGTATTTACACAAAACACAAAAATGGGTGTTGGGACTCTCAAGTAAAGGGGATTGGTCTCTACCTGTAAAACATCATAGGATCATAGAATCAGCCCGGTTGGAAAAGACCTTTAAGAACATCAAGCCCAACCATACCCCAGCACTGCCAAGGCCACCACTAATCCATGGTACTGAGGGCCTCATTGAACACTTCCAGAGATGGTGACTCCATTACTTCCCCTTTTGATTTAGAAAGGACTGATGTCGATCAAAACTGACCATAAAACAGATTCTGTCACTGCTAAAGAGGATCTCACAAGCATCTCCCTGTGAGCACAGGGTCAGTTTCTTCCCCCACCTCCACACAGGTTATTTGCAAGCAGGAATGCAAGCCCGTGAGAGGCTGTGAGAGCAGGCGTTTTCCAGAGCATGTCACAAAACACAAGGAGCAAAGTTCAGAGCCTGCTTATGTACATGTTCATCTGATAACAGCAAAACCTGTGTCCTGCCAACAAACCCGGGGCGTCACTGCCAGAGGGGCAGACTGGGAGGTACCCGGGCCACGCACTGCAGGTCAGGAGGAATACGTTCTGAAGGGCACACACTCAAAGCTTCCAGCCTTAGCCAGGAGCGTGTTCGAGGGGTTCAGCTCCTCTCTGAAGAACCGTAATGAGGTTGCCTCTAAGTCTTTTGGGAACTAATAAAAGTATCTTGCAGAGGAGGAGCAGTGATACACACACATCACTGTTACAAAGATAGGATAAAGCCTTGATGAAGTCAGCCCCATAATTAGGATACCGTTCAACAACAAAAAACAGCAGAGAAATCAAACACAAGTTTCCCTGGAAACACCACAAAACTGCTCCTTGAAGCACCACGGGCAGATCATGGTGGGGGTTTTATCCAGCTGAAGAAAGCCTCTGTGCTTGCTTCAGATAGCTGTTCTCACCTCCCTGAAATAACCTCCACAAGCACAGTGTGACCAAGTGACAGCCTCTAAGCTCACAAGACACAGGACCCTGCCATGGATACAAACAACAGGTTAATGGTACAAGCTGAAGCAGTGTGCACTGATATATGGGTTTAGATGTATCTCCACTAGAGCCCAACAGGCTGAAGGGAAAGAATGGCAAGGCAATAGAAGCAGCACATGGGGTTTGCTGGGGGAAGCCCCCAGTGCACAACACCCATCCATCACTCACTGCTGGCCTCACTACTTGCTCAGCACAGCCCTCACCGTGTGTTGCATTTGAATATCACCACAAGTACCCCTGAAATGGCAGAGGGCAGAGCCCATCCTCTCAGTCAAAGGGGAACCTGAGCCTTCACAGGAGGCAAAACCGGTCTTGGGGCTCTTCTGTGAATGGACACAAGACCCCTTTGAATGCTACTCATTAGTGCTGGGGCTGGCAGGAACTGTTCTATGCCCCAGCTGATGAACACCAGCACTGCTGCCAAGTCTGCTGATAAATAAAAAAGGATGGCTTTTGAAAGAGGCAACAGAAACTCAGCGCTCAAGGCAGCAAACACCATTTGCAGTAACAAAGAGAGTTATGCTCAAGAGCAGCTCAGTGGTGGTATTCAACCCAGTTTTCCTCTCCAACATCTGCTTCTAACAGCAGAGAAATCGATAGCACTAAAGGCAACTACGATCAAGCTGATGGGGAATGCTGCAAACTGCTCCAAACAGCTCTCCGCATTCACTCAGTTTATCACCAACAGCGCTCAGCTCTTGCAGCTCCAGGCATGCTCCCCTCCACCTCGGCTCTCCAAGTGGGAATGATGTTCGTCAGAGGCAAGGCAGGAGACTAATTACAGTACACATTTCATCAGTGAAGGGACCCCAGGGAAAGGAGAGGAAAGGGAATATAGCTCTTGGCTCTGCCACCTAAACAGCTTGTGTTTGTTAGCGTGGAAGTAAGTATGACAGCAAACCGATGCCTATGGAGCGATTCACCCATTAACCTCACATCCGCCACAGTTCACACCCACCACCATCACTATGCACCATTAATATTTATAAGGGTGATGCGTCTCTGACAGGAACTTGTGCCTCCAACGACAACAGATGTTGTACTGCTCATGAAAGAAACTACTCAAGCATCCCCAATGGACCTTGTCCATGCTCATCATGTCTTTATCCCGTGCTCTGATTATATTATCCGTGGAGAGACTCGGTTAAGTACTACTGACTCGGGCCCAAGAACATGGATGGCAGCACACTTGCCTGTGGAGTCATATTATGTTTTTGGGGATGATCTTCTAGTAGCTGGAGACCTTTCAAATGCACCTGGTGGCTCTAACAGAAGCATTTAAGGCTTTCCTCAGCAGACACCCCCATCTCATAAGGATTTGCCACTTACCTGGGCCTCCAAAGCACATGCAAGCAGCTGAGGCTGCAGGATGTTGCCTTTGCCACCGTCACCACAGCTGCATTACTGATCATACATGATCAGTACAGACTTAAACCCTGTAATTATATGCTGCATGCTCCATGCATGGACTTGCAGCACCAATGCAGCAAGGCACCAGTCCCATTACCTCTGCTAAAACTAAGCTGCCCCTCGGCTAAATTGTAATCTGCACCAAGTGGGGAAGCACCAGCCCCTGGCAGGACAGAGCTCCCTGCTCTAGCACGGGTTAAACTCCCACCTTCCATTGAGGAGAAAGCAGTGCCCATACACCTCCCCACCAGCAGACAGCGGGATGGGTTAAACTGGAAAGAATGAGACAGATAAGTCAATGGGTTTGCCAAAATCTCCTTCAAGAGCCACCATGCAGCAGGAAAGCACTGAGGTTTTAGACAAGGTGTCTAAGGAACATTTTCCTTTTTGAGATCACAGTTGACATTTCCATTAAAAATGCATGAGGTTACCATCACTCGCTTCACCTGATAAGGTGGAGCTTGTTTAAAGTAGCACCAAAACGTCACGTTATCCCCGTGGGCTAGAGCAGACAGCCCTCATTGACTCCCTCCTCCAGAACAGCAGCTCTAGTAATGCCCTCATGTTTATGGCACGTCCATTTTTCATGGCCAGCACAAACGGCTCCAGCATTTGTCAACACACTTTACCTACCGCTTTCCAAAGGAAACACAGAAAGAGACGCTGCAGAGTCCTGGCACACCTGACCCATGCCTGAGGTGAATTCAGGAGCTTCTTTCCTAGGCTAACACTGCAGCAGCTCCAACCTAAGTTAGACCTGAAACACAACCAGCACAAACAACTGCAGTAAAGAGGCCTGACAGGTTTGGGGACTGCATCTGCAGCCACAGCAGTGCAATGTCTCTGCTCTAAATCAGCAGTTCACACCAGTGTGAAACCCACTGTTTAAGCATCCCCGATTACCCATGCTAGGAAAGGGTAAGATTTCCCTGCAGAGAGCAAGCTCCCACCTCTTGGAGTTCACCTGTTACTATGTGGTCACATATATTCAGTGTAACTGTACACTTTATAAACATATGTGTGTTTGTACACGTCTGCTGACCTTCAGAACAAAGCTGGCTCCTTCAGAATCGTGACACCCATTACTTTGCTGTCATTTGCACCCCTACAATTGTCTTCCTCCTTTCCATTTAGGCTAACTATGAAGAAACTATACACAAAAAGCAATCACAGGTGTGCCTACTTGCTTAAAGACACAGCTGTTATGTACCTGGCTTGGCTTAAACAGCATTTCTGCTTAGTCGGTGTTAATGGTATTAATGAAAAGGAAAAGCCAGTTTCCACATTGCATTACACAGAGTGCTGGGTGCGTAAGAAGCGGAAGGGCAGATTTAGTCATCCAGCCCCAGGTACATCCCATTCTGCTCCTGCCTGGTGCGAAGAAATGTCATCTACAGAGCAAACTCTGCCAAAATCTGATAATTGTTGTTTAAAATAAAGAGAAGAAACGTAACAGAAGCACCTTTCTGAAAATAAAATCTCCCATCCATGGTGACCCAAGAAGCAGAGTGGCCTGAGCTGAGGTCTCCAGCCAAGATAACCCACGTGCTGGCTTTACTATAGAATGCTTTAGAGGACATTAAAGCTCATCCAGTTCCACCCCCCTGCCACAGGCAGGGACACCTGCCACTAGAGCAGGTTGCTCCAAGCCCCTGTGTCCAACCTGGCCTTGAACACTGCCAGGGATGGGGCAGCCACAGCTTCTCTGGGCACCCTGTGCCAGGGCCCCAGCACCCTCACAGGGAAGAGCTTCTGCCTAAGAGCTCATCTCTGGCAGGTTAAAGCCATTCCCCTTGTCCTGTCCCTACAGACCCTTGTCAAAAGCTGCTCTCCAGGTTTCTTGTAGCCACTTTAGGCACTGGAAGCTGCTGTAAGCAGCTCTAAGAGCCTCTTCTCCAGGCTGAACTCTGGAGCTCGCTCAGCCTGTCTCTGTAGCAGAGGTGCTCCAGCGTATTCTCTGCTGTGCTCCTCTGCAGAAAGACAGCGCTGAACATCTCTATCCCGCTTTGCTCTTTTATCCGACATAGATCAGCATATCGCACGCACAGTGCTTTGAAGCTGAAGAGCAGCATTAAGTTATAGCGGGACTAAAGAGCAACCCCGACCTGCCCCAGCGCACATGCCATTACCCGCCGGACCACGCGGTACGACTCAGGCACCAACCGACACATACGGGCCAACAAAGCAATAGGGATGGGGATTCCGGGCACCGCTGCGAGTGCACCCAGACCCCTCCGCAAGGAAAACCGCAGCACCACCGGACCCAGGGGGTTTCCGTGCTTTGGAACGGAGCGTCAGAGCGGGAGCGAGCGGGGAGCTATGCCGGACACGTACAGCGAGGCACAGCCAGCAGCCCCGCGCCGGCGATGCCGATTGAAGCCGGGGGACGCGTCTCCCGTTTCCTCGGGCCGTAAAAATATGACCTGCATTAGCGAGGAGAATAAAGGGAGGGAAACAAAGGAGCGGGAGCCAACACCTGTCGCTCTCCTCGGGGATGAGCCCTAGCTCTTTTATGTGCCTCAGCCTGCTGGGGAACCGCAGCTGCCAACTGCCATCAGCATCAAGTTACCCGCACAAAGCTGCCTGCACGCCGCTTTCAGCCGCACGGGAGGCGGGGGGCTGCGAGCCGACGAGGGGCGGCACGGACCGCCCAGCCAGGGTCCTGCCCGGCCCTGCCGCGGGGCCCGGAACGAGCGCCCAGACCGCACCCTGCCCCTTGCGAAGACTCCCATCCACCGGACGGGGACAGGACAGCAAGACCGGACCCACCACCAGCTTAGGGCTCAGCCCGGTCTCTCTCAGCCCTAAACTGTTGCTGACACCCGCTCATCCCCGCCCGCAGCCACGACCGCTGCCGGTAGCGAGCCGATGGACAGACAGGAGCACACTCAGGGCTCCCCCCCGCTCTGGGCCCATGCATGGCGGAGAGATGGGGTGTTGCGGGAGGGGGGAAGGCGCTGCCATGCCGCAGCGCTTCGAGGGAGCTGCCCCGTTGGAGAAGTAACGGCCCCTCTCCAGGGGCGAGCAGCACCCGGGCCAGACCCCATAGCGCCGGCGGGCAGCGCGCACGGCGCCCCCCACCCCGGAGCAGACAAAGCAGCCGCCTGCCATTGGCCCGTTCGGCCCACGCTGCGGCAGTGGTAGCGCGGAGCGGCCAATGGGCGCCCCGAGCAGCAGCGCGCAGGGTATAAGTAGGGCGGCGCGGCGGGGCGGGGAGCGCAGCGGGGCAGAGCCGAGCCATGGCGCCCTCGTTCCGGCACGGCAAGGGCCGCCCTCCGCAGGACAGGGCCGATAGGAAGGTGAGCGGCGGCGGCGGCGGCGGCGGCGGGCGGGCGGCGGGGGCTGCAGGGCGGGCGGGCGGGCTGACGGCGCTGTTGTCCCCGCAGACAAGGAAGCCGCTGGTGGAGAAGAAGCGCCGGGCGCGGATCAACGAGAGCCTGCAGGAGCTGCGGTCGCTGCTGGCCGACAGCGAGGTGAGGCGGGGCGGCGGGGCGGCTGGGCCGGTGCGGGGCGGCGGGGCCGTGCTGACGGCCGCGGCGCCCCGGCGCAGTTTCAGACGAAGCTGGAGAACGCGGAGGTGCTGGAGCTGACGGTGCGGCGGGTGCAGGCCGTGCTGGAGCGCCGCTCGCTCGGTGAGTGCCGGCGGGGCGGCGGTGGGGCCCGGCCCGGCCCGGCCCGGCCTCACGCTGCTCCCTTCTCTGTCTCCCGCGGCGCGCAGAGGGCGGGCGGCTGCACCGTGAGGCGAGCGAGCGGTTCGCTGCCGGCTACATCCAGTGCATGCACGAGGTGCACACCTTCGTGTCCAGCTGCCCCGGCATCGACGCCACCACGGCGGCCGAGCTGCTGAACCACCTGCTGGAGTCCATGCCCCTCAGCGACGGCGGCTGCCCGGACTCGGTCACGGACCTTGGGGCAGATCCCACCGCGCTCAGCCCCTGGCTCGGCACCGAGGCGCTGGCCCCGGCCCTCCCTGCCCTGGCACCCTCGCCCTCTCCCAGCGAAGAGACCTGCTCCGACTCGGACGAGGCGGAAGCCGAGCCGGGCCAGACCTCCACTGATGGACTGGATGCTTCCCAGACGCGTGGCCTGCCTTCGCCTTGCTTACCCAAATCCATGTGGAGACCTTGGTAAGGGAAGGGTACCCAGGAATCGGCGCAGACCTACCTAGCGGGGAGAGCCGCCGGGCACCGTGCTTCCCCATGGCGCTCTGAGCAGCGCGGGGGACTGCCGGCGGGCATCGCTGCACTTCGGGACTGCATCAGCGGCACTCTTACACTGTCAGGCCCTGACAGGCTAATAGCTAAACGCGTTAACATTTCAACCGTGTGCGTGTGTGGCGTTTTGTAACTTTAGGGGTTGTTTTTATGAGGCTGGGGGAGGGGCGGGGTAAGGGAGTTGGTCTTTAGTAGCAAAGCTCTTTGGTGGATACACAGCAGTTATTTTATAACCCTGTTTCTTGGCCCTTATAAGTGGCCCTGAAATCACTGCCTTTTTCTTAAGAAAAAGTCCTTGTGCATCTTAAATCATGATGGTTAACTCCATGAGAAGCTTGGGTCTGCATGCACAGTTTTAAGTGTTCTAGTGATAGCAAAGACCCCTGAAAGGGGTTGGTGTGGTTAGCATCTGTCCTTGGTAGCAGCCTAGAGTCCCACCTTCAGTGAAGGAGGCGGAACTTAGAGACCTGGTGGAATTAGGCAAACATAAAAGATACCGGTGGCAGGGTGCCTTTTAGAGATGAGTGTCTTTATGCACATTTTGCTTTTAGCACAATTGAGTTTATTGTGACTTTTTGTATATTGGGGTGTCAAATGGTTTTTATTTTTAATCTTTAATAAAAAATACTGAATTCACAACTGATGCCAGGTGTTCTGCAGTCTGATATACTTCTAACTGGTTTAAACGTACAGTTTCCTATTACCTACTAACAAATGTAACAATGCTGGCAATTAAGCACTTAATTCCTGTACTAAGCATTGTTAACTCAACTATTCAAATTCAAATGTTGCTTTTATTTAATCCTTGAAGACACTTACCTTGCTGCAGTGAGCAAGGTCACACTGGAAGGGGGATTTAAGGCCATGGGGTTTTCTGGGCTACCTTATCTGGATGCCAGTCTCAAACCTACTGTACTTGATCTTCCCTCTGAAGGTGTTGCTCATGCATCTACACAGCCTTAACTTAGGAAGTTAAGCCCTGGGGCATAGCTTCACAGAGGTTGGGGGTTTATTTTGGTTGTTAGAAGTTTGGGTATTTCTGGTTGGTTTTGTTTTGAATACAAAGTGAAATAGAATGTGCAGTGGATTTGTGAAGTGTTGAAAGACATGTTTCTTGGGGGCTAGGCAGGGGACCCTCAACATTTTTGTATGTGGAGTTTGACATTTCCCCTGTTCCTGCTTTTTGGAGGGTGCCAGCTTATATATGCTGTGATGATACCTTGCAGAGAGCTGACATTGTAAAGAAAAAAAGGATTGCGAAGTTGCTTAATACATGGAAGTTCCCAAACACAGGACAAGCAAGAAAGGAAGCAACCCAACTACCAAGGGACTAGACCTGTAACTCTGTTTTGTTAACAACCCTCTGGAACAATAAAAATGGAAACTAAGATATTGTTAAGACCTCTCCTTTGTAATTTTCTTTAAAGTGTTCTTATTCAGAGGTGGCCATCAGATATGTTGGTTCCCATCCCCTTTTCTGCTAAATTCCCTTTGAACTGGGGGAAGAACAGCAAAACCCAGTCGAGCAGGGGGAGGCCAGAGTTGCTGTAGTGACCTTTCTGGTTTAGGGAGGGAGGTTAGGAGTTTGTAGTGTAAATGAAGGAGGACCCTGGGACACTTGCACTAAAAGTAACACCCTACACACAAGGTGACCTCTTCTTGGACCGCTCTAGCTCCAGAAGAAGACCAGGTTTCTGCTCTTAAAGCTACTTGCCCCATTTATCACATATTGCTTGATACTTCCCTCTCCACAATTAGCCCAGATAGCAGTACCTCACTGTAATCACACCAAAGGAATCACACATTCCTGTGTGTCACACTGCTACACTAACAGAGTCTTTCGCTTTTTCACAGCTAGAAAATGCCTCCTTGTATAAGGTGCTCTCGAGAGGGAGGTAAAACCAGAGGCTGTTTCCTTAACACAACAGCAGCATCCACAGCCTTGCGTGTGGCTCACAACTGCACTCATGCACAGCAGCATTGGGCTACACATAGTTGTCTGAGTTGGCTGGCTTTGGCTGTGATGTGCAGGGTTGATCCTGCACTGGTGCAGCCACTCCAGCCCTTCTGCAGGAACACCAGAGGCAGCTTGGCTTAATTTCCATGAGTTGAAAGCCCCTGGGGTTAGGGCTCTTCTGTGGCACTCCTGTGGAAGCAAGTGCAAATCCTGACACTTTAGTGACAGAAACACAGCCAAGAGTCAACATAAGATGTGCCAGCTTTGGTTCAGCAGTGAATGTGGGGTGACATTCATGTTTGGTGGCAACAAAACCACCTCTGCTAAGCAGTACTGCAGATGTGTTGCTTAACTTCTGTATTTGCCCTGGAGAACCAGCGCTGAAGTTTGCCTTCCCCTTTCCCTGCTCCCTTTCCCATTCCTGTGTGTATTGCTGATGGTGCTGTTCTTATCACACCTGGGGTAACCCTCACAGCTCCCTCCACATCTCATCCCCACTGCTGCAGAAAGAAGTGGGCAGAGGGACTATGAACATGTGTGGCCATGACCACCTTCGTCAATAAAGCATTTTAGAAATGTGTTAGCAGTATGGCTGCTTGGTTTTGGGGGGTTTTAATCCACAAATTAGGTTCACAGAAAGTTTACATCCCCTGATGAGGTGTTGCTGGATTTCTCCATTTGCATTTCTGTACCTTACTGCAAAGGTGTCAAATCTGACACCTCCCTGACAAAGGCAGGAAGAGGTGAGCATTCTGGAGGTGGGACTGGGGAAGGGGCAATGGGGAGAAAAAGGAAGGTTTCCAGCAGCTCTGATGAAAAAGCAGCGAAGCCTTTTTAAGTCCTCCTTTATAGAAACTGCCTTTATTCTTTTCCATTCCAAAGTAATACAGACTATCTGATCTGACAGTGCACCACCTTGTAAAAGAGGAGAGGAACAGCATGCTAACAGGAGGACTCATTTGATATGCAGCAGCAGAATAATAGAAAGAAGGGCTCACTTTCCCCTCTCTGTGCATGTCACTCACCCACCTGTTGCAGGAGAAAACTGCTCCTTGTTATACCAGGTCACCTGGTAGTATTTATGGTCCAAACCTTCTCCTAACCTCTTGCCAACACATACCAGCTCTTTTGTTGGAGCCCTCAGGCCAGGAGGCAAGAATCAAGCTTTCAGACTGTCCAAATCAACTTAGGTCTTCATCTCCCACTAGCAAGTATCATGTACTCTACATCTGCTCTACTCAAGTATCATGCTCTCTACAGAGCTTTCCTCTCCAAATAAATACATATTTCAGTCTCTATTTAAATGAAACAAACAGAATAATAAAAACCCAAATTAGGCCATCCCTCAGCAGCAGGTTTAGGGGATGCACAGACAGCATGAGGGGAATTTTTGCTACAGAAAGTATGGATAGGACCTGGGAGAACATCTTCTTGCTCCACAGATGGGCACAATGGTTTGAACAAGCACATGCAAAACTCAAGGATCCAAGCCACCTACTAATCCATGTGTCTTAACCAGAAGCCTATCCTCCTTCTGCTTCCTGAGACAGGTTTTCATTTTCTGGCATGAGATGCCTGGTTCCAAATTGCATTTACACTTTTTCTTACAGAGACTTCCTGACTCCATGGTTATCTGAATAGACAGGGTCACTAAACTGTGCTCTTTAAGCTTCTCAGGCTTCTAAATGAACTAAGTTAAAGAAGAGCAGAAAAAACAGTCTCCCTCCTTGCATGGGATTTTTAGCTTCCTATACAACATTAGCATTTCATTGCACTGCATTTTAAGAAGGTTAAGAAAAAATACAAACTCAAAGGTAGTGCAGAAAGCATGCAAACACAAAAATATACCTTGCAGCAAGACACTTGTAGCTTAATTTAGTTTAACAAGATGATGAGTGAGGGTTATTTGATTTGTTATAGTGCATCTGTTATGTTATACATGTTATATTGCTCACTTACCAGCTGAGGAAGTCATGGGTTCAAAAAGTCTTTTAATCCAATAAAACAGAGCCTTAAATGCCAAGAGCTATGTAGCAGGTCCAAGCTGTTTGAAATGAGAAGGAAAAAGATGGAAATTAGATACTGGAAGAAGCCACGAATTTCCTTTCTCTTACTGTCACTGGGTCAAGAAACACACTGCAAATACAAGTTGCTTTGGCTACAAAAAAGCCCTACTTAGTAAAACAACAACATACAAGCAATTATATCACCTGATCTCTTCTGGCCTTAAGTATAAAATAACCTTAATTGGGGTTTGTTTTTTTTAGCTTTCACATTGATCTCAGACTAAAATACAGGTTGGAAGCAAGGTGAGTCATTTTCTTTGCATCTGAGACATAGGGCATCTGCAGACATAGCTTCAGAAATTGCCCAGGTTCATTCACTCCCAGCTGAACTCTGCAAAGCTCCAAGACAAGTCCAAGCTTACATGCACAAAGTAAAGCAGCCTAAGCTAAAATCACCAAAGAGGCATACTTTCAAGCATCCTTAGAACGATGTGCTCATTGAGAGGAAAGGGAAATTACTGGGCAACACCCAGAGTCAGCTTATCCACTCCGATGTGTTTTTCCAACTGGGATTCAGCTTCTAGTGGCTGCCTGGGGAAGTCCTGCTGCGTTTCGAGGTTTGGACCATCCATGGCAGAGACACACACTAGTAAAACTGTAGAATTTCATTCTCCTTAACCTAAACTGAGTTCAACAGAACCAACCTGTGCTAAGCAAAGTCACTATAAAACCCCTTCCACTATCACCATGTAATGGCCTTTGCAACCTGTGTTCCACAGAGAAAGGGAGGAAAAGAAAAAGCCTAGAAGAGACATCAACTGTATTATCAGCCCCATCAAACTTTTCCAACCGTATACTTCACCAAGGCCCAAATCACCCAAGTTTCTAGTGAATTTGCCTCCTTTGGGCATGCAAATGCTACCTGGTGCTTATGACCAGCCTCATAAAACAAGGATGCTTTCATTACTCACAGCAGACCCCCAAACATGGGTGGTACCTACCCACATATTGCTCCTTTCCATAAAACAACATACACAAACTCCTTTCCTGCTCAACAGACTCCCAGCAGACACCTGCAGAGAACCAGGAGTCCAAGACCACCATATACACATCTGGGCCTGTTCCAGGTTCTGTCCATCCTTCACAGCAGTGGATGAACTGGTCAGAGAACAAATGTAAATGACTTCCCTCATCCAAAGGGAGCACACAGCTTCTTACCAAATCTAGGATTCTGGAGCAAGTCTCTGCTGAGTAGCTGCTACTCTCAAGCCTCCCCACTCGCTGACCCCTCCACTGAACAGGCAGTTTCTTCGTAAGCCAATACAGGTTCTCAGTGAAGTCTGTGACAGCAACCTACAAGTAAGAATGGTGTGCTTATCAGGAGCTCTGGGATGCCTGTGCAGAGTGCCCAGAATGGCCCCTAGCTCACAGAAAGCTTTATCTGAAGTAACACGTAACTTGCAAAGTCCTCAATGTGGCTGGTACCCAAAAGACGGTTAAGACCCAGATGGCACAACTATTCCCACATTGTACCTTATGTGCCCCATGCAGATTACAGAATCCCAGACTGGTTTGGGTTGGAAGGGACCTTAAAGCTCATCCAGCTCCAACCCCTGCCACAGGCAGGGACACCTTCCACTAGAGCAGGTTGCTCCAAGCCCCTGTGTCCAACCTGGCCTTGAACACTGCCAGGGATGGGGCAGCCACAGCTTCTCTGGGCACCCTGTGCCAGCGCCTCAGCACCCTCACAGGGAAGAGCTTCTGCCTAATTTCTGATCTCAATCTCCCTCTCATCATCTTAAACAGGGGCAGATCCAGGTGCAGGACCTTGCACTTGGCACTGTTGAACTCGACGAGGTTCATACGGTCCTACCTCTCCAGCCTGTCCAGGCCCCTCTGTATCCTATCCCTTCCCTCCAGCGTGTTTGACCACACCACACAGCCTAGCGTCATCAGCAAACTTGCTGAGGGTGCACTGATCCCACTGTCCATGACACTGACGAACACGTTGAACAGAGCTGGTCCCAATAACATCCTCTGAGGAACACCACTCATCACCGGTATCTACTTGGACCTTGAGCCATTGACCATAACACTTTGATTTGTCAGCCAAATACCTTATCTACTGAGCAGTCCATCCACCAAACCCATGCCTCTCCAATTCAGAGACAACGCACAGGAGCAGCTGCCCAGAGCACCACTGTCATGCAGACAACAGGGACAACCAAGCCAACCAACAAGTCTTTGCAGCTGCTTTTCTGCTGCAGTCTGTTACCAGCAGCACTGAGCTGCCCAGCAGTGCCCATGATGGCTGCCATGGAGCAGAGCCAGTCAGGATGACTCAGTTAGCAGCAGGGCAGACTGCACTTTCAGTTGCTGCAGGAAGCAGGAACAATGATTCACATCCTTTCAGCCAACGCCAAACCAGAGCATCGCTTCAAGGCTACAAAACTCCACTGACAAAAAGGGAGTCTTCAAAATACAATGCAAAAACCCAAGATCCTGATGCTCTGGGATTACTGAAGAGTCTGTTCCCACCCCGTTCCATTCCAGAAGCAGTGCTCCTCTATTTGCAAAATCATCATCTACTCCTTGAGCCCCTTTTAAAACCAGAAAACTGACAACAATAAAGACAACCCCAAAGCACACCAACCAGATTCTTACCTCTCTGCTTTTTGCATTTCCAGGGAGGACCAAGTAGTAATATCTGCCTATCTGCTGCTTTAACACCTTGGGAATGATTTTATTTGTCAAAGCTTAAAAGATGCAACAAAACCAATATTATACTGACTCAAGGTAGAGATTTTATTGCCTAACTGGCCAATTCAGCTAACCCCCACCACCTGCTTAAAATTTATGTTCTGAAGTCTATGACTGGAACATTCTGAAACTCAGGTACTGGTTGAAATGCTAAGGTTTTGCATAAATTCCAAGTGTTGATGTATCTAGGGCGAATGACAGATACATGCGCTCCATCTTCTTGTTCTATTTGGTCACCCAAATAGGTTTTTGTAAGTCCCATTTGACCCTGAACACTTCAGAGCTGAGTTCTCCTTGGCCAGTCTAGCATGGCCACATGTGCATGTAAAGGTAACAGATACAGACAACATAGGCCAGATGGCAAATGAAATATGCAAACAAACAAACAGTGTCATGTAAAATAAGTAGATCAGGAAAGAAAAAAAATGCATTCAAGCATAGTATGGTTTGGTTTGGTTTGGTTTAGTTTAGTTGTGGGCTTCTTGTTCATCCCCTTTTCCTCCCAACTAGCACACTTCCATGCTGACTGCTTTGGGGTAATCGAGCACCACAGTGCTGGCAACACCAAGTGAATTCTCAAGTTCCACCTCTCTCCTTGTATACACTAGATGCCATGCCCATTACTTTTACATCTTGTACACTTTAGACTCTTTAGTCTGGCAAGCCTTCTGTTAGTTGTTTTTACAATACAGTATATACAGGCAGTCACTAAGTAAGTCATTCAACACATTGGATCACCCATAACAAGCAGGTCCTTGCACCAAGAAAAACAGCGATGGTTGGCCAAGCAAGAAGTAAGGGATTGAACTGTGGATCCCAGTTCGTTTTGCCACTTCTGGGAAAACCTATCAGTTGGTGGGGAATTCTCCAGCTAAGTGTGTGGCATTCGTTTCCCTCCATTTCTTGCTGATGAGGAACCAAAGCAAAAACTGTTGCTTACCACACATTAACCCCTCAAAATGCAGCAGAACATTACAACGTAATAGGAAGGATCTGTCTCTCTGGCCCAAATTAGAAGATTTTGACATTTTATATCGCTGAAACATATCAGTGTGTTCAGCCTCACTCCATTTCCTGTTAGATTCTTACTAATGGGCAGAAAATCAGAACTGCTGGGAAGCAGCAAGGGAGCCTACCTGCTACTACTGGTTTGTTTGCTGTAGTGCTTGTAACCATGGCATCTGAGCAGTGAGAAATACAAACCACGTACCTTCAGAAGCGGAAAGGCTTCCACTTCCCCTGTCCTTCCCCTGAAACAAGAGTATCATATTTTACATGCTTTGTTCTTACTGGGCTTGTTTTTAGAGAACACTGAACATCAAGAAACTCTTCAGACAAAGTTATTTCATACTTTGCTCTGAATAAAGCCATAAATGCAAGTGGCCCAGTTACTACTTTGGGGTTTGCTTTTCAAAAGACACCAAAATCTGGTGTCTGGACACATCATTTTTACATCAGTTACTAAACATTACTTCTAGGGTCCAGAGACATCAGAGACTGTCAATTCAGGAACATAGCTAAGCAGAGAACCTGGGGAAACAAAGCCCCCATGGGACTGGGCTCTGCAAACAAAAGCTCCAAGCATCACTTTTTCCTCTGTCCTCCTGTATTTTTTTCTCTTTGTTCTTTTTCTGTAGATTTAGGGCAATTCCAACCTTTCCTGTTTTGACAACTTTCTTGTCTGTTATGGCCACAGACATCACAGAGGCAGATTTAACCCTGTGCCTTCCTTTAGTGTCTGTATTTTAACAACTCCCCATCTCCATTCAACTAAACTGTTCCTAAAGGTCCGAATATTCACATGACTCAATAGATATTCATTTTCATCTCTTTCTCAAGTTCTCCCTCTGACAAGGAACTGCTATAGCTCACCTAGAGAAAGAGAAAACACAGTTTTGCTGTTGATAAAGCTATTTTTAAGACACAGTGGTAAGCAATTTTAAAGAGGCAGTGTCCTTTGGACTTGTGTTGTTACCCTCTTCCTCCAATTCTTTCAGGAAAGTCACAAACTAGAGTGCAACAACGCAAATGTTTCCAGAGCAGCAAACTGTCACCTGCTATATATAACCCAGGTATCTCAGCTCAGCCCCAGTCTTATCTAACAGGCTTAGAGGTATGGCAACACAAGATGCTTGGAAGGCTGTGGATACCTTTCATTACAGCAATTCATTCTCAGTAAGGTTTGGCAATCAGCTTCTAGTCATTACTATAAAGTCTGCGAGGCTTGGAGGAGGCTGTTAGCATCCATACTCCTGGAAACAGCCCTGCAGGACAAATAATACAGACTTTTCTCTCACTCCCAATCAAAACCTCCCCAAATTTTACATCTTAAGAGTTTCAAAAGTCCTCTTTGGAACTGCTTGAATGAGCAAGTCAGACTGTATAAACCAGTTAGGTGATAAATACCACCTCCATTTACAGACCCTTCTTAAAACATATTAGAGGCAGTTCTGGACTTCCTGACCTAATTTACTGCAGGCTCATTCCGACTCAAAGGATTTACATTACAGTGGCCAAGCCATCTTGACCCTCCTCTGCATTACTTCAATTTATGCCCTCAGAAGACCCTATGGGCAGCACCGCTCTTCAACAGCTTCCTGAGCATTTGAGCCCTTTGACCCTGTCAAATACTTTCAAAAAGACTCTACCTGTGAAGCTGCTGTTGTCAGCCTAATGAGCAAAAGTTAACACAATAAACTTCACAGGCCTATGAACGCTAAATTAGGTGACAAAGGCAGTCGTAAATCACTGCAAACTCATTCTGTCACTAAGTGCAATCTGCAAAGCCGTTTACAGTATGCAGTCCAGTTCCATTTGTACCATTCTGCTGTGAAACCGATTCAAGACTATAAAGGGCTCAATCACATGAGGATACAGACACCTTTATTTTGCTAATCTGTCAGCTAACAGAGTACCAAACTTCTTAAAAAAAAAAAAAACCCAAAAAATGGATTTTCCTTAAAAATCCAAACCAGAAATCCCAGAAACTTCCATTCTTTTCATTTAAGACTTAAACATCACTCATAATGGCAGAGTACATACAGGGAAGGAATTTTAGGTGGACTGATAGGACTGACAAAACAACCTTCTTTCCAAGTGCTTTCATAATCAGGCCTTTATAGTTGATCTCATTTAAATTCACTGCTCATGCAATGCAAAGTAATTATGAAAAGAATATTAAATACCCTGCCTGACTACATCCAAAGCTTTAGGAACCTTCAAAGAAGTTTGGTAACCATCTTTTTATGTACACACAGCTAAAGACACCGGCAGAGCTTCCTGGTTCTTTACATGATATGGGAATCCTTTGTTGTTGCCACGTGATTGCGGCAGTTGAACATTTCACGTGTTAAATGGACTAAAAGCTGATGCTTTTCAGCAATCCATTTCCCTTTTCCAAGCAGAAAGTTTACATTTGCATTCCGTCATCGGGCCAATGGCTCTTCATTACAAATGTTATCATCCTTATTTGAAATTCAAGCCACAGTTCCTTACTTCAAGCAACATCATAGCAAACTCAACACCCTCAAAATACAAGAACCTGAAGAGAGGAAAAAAGGTGGCAAAAACCTGCCAAATATGACTGCAGGACACCAGTGACACCTAGGGGCTACTGAGGTGGGAGAAATTCGATGACAAAGCCTGCTCCCAACAGTCCTGCAGTGTAAACCAAGCCATCCATTATGCTGGGGTGCTGACAGGCGTGTCACACCAAGGAGGAGCACATGAATACCTGTAGCCACACTTAACTCTTAGTCTTAGAAGCAGAACTAACTGTGAAACATTACCTGGTAATTTATTGTAGCAGCAGCACTTCACTTCTCCCAACATTACAGATCCATTGTCAGAACTTGCATCCAAATGCTAGCCCAATGCCTTCTCTGAGCTGCAGATACCTTGTGTATGTGCACAGCGCTAAGATGTAGTTCTGTAAACTGCTTCATCAACACATCTCTCCTCTGCAAGTTTGGCTAAGCAAGGAACAAAGGTGCTATTAGGACACAAGCATTTTCAGGCTTCACATACGCAGAACTGTTCATGTATTTACGGCCAATCAGAAGACTTCAAATGGACCTGGATGATGTGTTGAACCAGCATGCTTTAAAATTGCATGTCTCAGCAACAGAGTACACAACACTACAATTCTGCCCTTGGCGTGAAGGTAATTCACCTGTGTGGTGAACTGTTTTGCGGTCCAGAAACATCTTCATTTTGCTGCTCACAGAAACATCTGGGTTCCTCATGACCAAACTAGGGTTTGCATTACTTGTTCTGGTTTACAAAACCAGAAACCACTCATGGCACAGAGAAAAAGACCTAACGAGAGTCTCAACCTGAGTACCTCCTAAACTGGGGGGTGTTCCAACACAGCATCACTGCTGTAACTACATAAGTACTCAAGTGAGAAAACAGAAACCTTCAAGCCACTCACCTTCTCCACTCTTCAAAGCAGTAAACCTGTACATGTTTTCAAAACAACTAGTCATTTTAAAGATTCAGTCTTCGACTTGACCACTGAACTTACAGGTCAGACAAGCCGGCAACAATTTTACTTCAGCACAATAACCACAACTAACTCAGCAGCCTGCACGTTCTTCAGTTTGAACAGTTCATATACTACCTGCCATGTATATATTTTTGCTTCTTACATGGAGTAGAGGCCTCAAGAAACAAAAAGGCAACTAAAAATATATCTGTTTTATTTACCAGTTTTCTAAAAAGCAAAGTCATAAAAATTAGTCACAAGTGGCAAAACCAAAATATATTGCACAGTGTACAGAAAAACATTGTTGACATGTTGACAAAATGTCATCACAAATAAATCATCTTACAACAGTTTGGAAAAATTACAGCTTCAGAATCTTATCTATAAATGGAGGCATGTAGATTTAAAGTTACAGGAAAATATTTTAATACCACCCTGTAAATGCAAACACTTCAAGGATGCAAGATTAAGTCCTTAAGTAAGCACATCCACAAAATGCTCTAAATATACTTTTCTCTTCCTTCCACTAAGTTATGGTTACAAGATGGTCATTGAAAAAGAAAAAAACCCAAAACAACAACAAAAAAAAAAAAAAACTCAAAAAAAGAAAAAAAGAGAAATGAGAACGAATTGAAAGTAACCAAAACAAAGCCAGAAAAAAGCATGCTAAAGCAAACAGGTTCAAAGTGGTTGAGAAGTCCCTGAAAGTAATTGGTATAATTATGATGCGCTCCTTATATAAAGCTTTCATTTTCCCCAAACCCTGGTCCAATTAAAACTATTTGTGTTTACATGTAAAAATGGAATATGGTTACTATGTTGGTATAGCTGCACTGTTCCATTTAAGATTAAAACATTTAATACACTGGACTTGAACACCAACATTTCAAACTTTCTCATTCAGTTTATATTTACAGATATTTAAATTTGACCTTGCTAAGCTATTACAGATGGGAATCAGATCTCGCTGGGTAGTGTTTCACACTACATTTGAGATACTTATGTTTTCAGCTGTAATTCTACTTGTTTCACAAGCTCACACTCAGCTATCTGCACAACCTGATCCCAATGCAAATTTCCTGATGACACTGTCCAATTAATAACTGATCACTTTGCACAAATTATTTCTCCCTCTAAGCGAATACCGGTCACTTCTGCATGGTTTGGTGGTGTCAGATCTATCGCCACATTCTTTTTGTATGCACAGAGAAATAGTCTTATACGATGAAAATAACCTCAAATTTCAGCTAATAGAAATGTTATCTGAATAAAAAAGGAAACGCTTTCCATGAAAAATATTTTAAGACAAACATATCAAAATTAAGTGAATTTCTGTATGTTGTTCCTTCCCAGGCCTAGAGCTGACATTTAGCAGTAATGCAACTGAATGTCCACTGACCAATATATAGTTGTTCTTTTGTGTTCTCTTCCCACATCCAACACTTAAAAACAGCACAAGAACATAAAGTACACATATTCAAGTCAATACAATCTCAGAGGCATTAAAATTAAATCCTTGACAGCAAAGGATTCCAGCCACACTAAGTTTCAGATTATGCAATTCAAATATTGTGAAAGTCAACGCTATTCTCAAAATCACTTCTTTTTTATAAGAACTATCTCCAAATGACAAGAAACGTCTAATCTTCTCTTGCCACATATAAATTTGATGTTTGTTTAGCCACACACAGAAAACTGATGGCCAGCCTCCTGACACAATAAATCAGAAATACATGTTAAAGTCATACCAAGCTTTGTCTACCAGTCACTGGAGCATACACACTCATCCTCTGTGGTCTTAGTTACTAAAATCTTTAAGCATAAAGATGTCTTCTGTATAAATTCTCAAAATGATGCTTCAAGGTAATAAACAGTTCATAGTATTGCAGCGTCCATTTAAATAAAAGGCTACAAAGTTGTCAGCACTCATCTGTACTTACACATTCACGTGAATATTTTAACCCAAGACCATCTTACGAATTTAGTTCAACATTTCTGAGACAGAAAAGGTTCCTACATTCAAAACTATAGGAAACAGAGGATGGGATCAACTGGTATGAGAAGGGCAAATGTGAATTAATCTGCTTGAATGTTATTTCTTCTACAATGCTGGACCACTTCAAGTATTAAGAACAATGCTAAAGAGCCACTAAGCAAAATTGCTAGAACAACTTTTAGCGTTGAATCATTACCAAAAAGAGATTTGAAGACCCGCATGTATGTAAGGGGATTTTCAGTACTCATTAACCCACTCTACAAAAAACAGTAGGCATCAATGAAGGTTTCTATAGTTTGTAAAGAAATACTTCAGGCATGTAAGTGCAAAATACCAGTCTGTCTTTTTTTTAAAGAAAAGCTATACCATCTTCAACGATGTCCTTACTGGGAAGAGATTGCCACCATTTAAAAAGAGATTCGTTCACAAATGACTCTTCTAGAGCATGAAAAACACATTTGTATCTATGAACTGGATTCATCTTGCTGGGTACAAGATTAAAACCACTATGGATCATCACTGTAGTTTTGAAGCAGCTTTGAAAACAACAGGCTCAAAGGCTATGTTTGTTCTTCACTGACTTGACTCAGGGAAACCAAATTGTTTTCCCCACTGTCTTCAATCATCTCATTGAGGTCCATTTCATGGATTTCTTCATCATACGATGTATAAAAATTGCTCTGTATATTGTCCTCACAAAAAATACATTCCTATAAAAGACAAAGTTACAGAAACATCCATAAATCACAAAGAAAAAATCCCCCAAACTTTTGCAAACAACTGTTCATTTACATTTGATCCCTGATTCCAAGGGAACATTTACATCCATGCTACAACTATCAGATATATTCCTCTCTCCAGCTTTCCCCCACACAGTCATTCTATAACATATAACAATCAATACAAGTACTTGAGAACTCTACTGGAAGCAGTTATATCATACATCACTTGCAATGCTGACATTTTCCATGCATTTCCAGTCACCTTTTCCACCAATTGCTTAACCTTGCAGTAATATGTTCATGTCAGTTGCAGTGCGTAAAAGACTGAAGCAACTGTATGCTTACACAAGTTGCATTCTGAAGTATTAATGTTGCGGTAACATCTAACATCAGGATTAGGATTCCACTGCAGCTGTTACACTGACTTTTGAAATAGTTATGTGCAAAGAGAGCCTCTACATTTGATAATGTATGTCCAAAAAAGCTACAAGTCATGGAAAGCTTAGGGAGAGGAGAATGCAACCAGGTATTGGTGTGTGACTAAGTAAAATATATAGACAACAAATAAAAGTGCAAAGATGCTTTGGGTTTTTGTTTTGTTGGGGCTTTTTCCTTTGTTGCTTTTCAAGCCATTAATCCACTTAGAGAATCAAGGCAAGAGATGATCCTGTGTGAGAGAAAAACCTGATGGAAAAAAGGAATAGGGTACTCCCATTAATTTTGGGCTTTCTAGAAAGCAATGGGCATCAATTTCTGCACACAAAAATAGAGATTTTTACATAGTGAAGTTTCTGGCTGTGTTGGTAAAAGATTTCAAATAGAGACAAATTAAGAAGTAGGACAAAACTTTCTTATATTCATCTCTGCTTGCAATTTCCCATTGGAAAGATGTCTTATGGTAAATTGAATCAAGCCAAAAACCACTGCATGGACATCTGGATGAAGTTTTTAATCTGTCTAATTGACCAAGCTTTCACAGCAACAGGAATGGAAAAGTCTAACATAGGCAGTTAATAACTTAAGCACTATCACACATGCAAAAGTAACTAACTCATTTAAACTTACGGAATTAGCAACAGTTTTTGGCAGTCCCCCTTGCTGGATCCACGGATGAACTTCAATCAGCTCTCTTTTTTGTTCTTCTGTAAACTTTGGCTGCAGTTTCTGCATTTGCTTTAATTTCTGCTTATCTTCTTTTAAAACTGTTTCCAAATCTCTAAAATAAAATGTATTTAGATATTGAGCTTCAGTTTCTGGGGTTTATGTCTATATAAGGCTACATAGTCAAATACTAACATTTTTAAGACTATTTTTGTTCTGGATTGTTAAGGTTACAAATCTTATAAAGGAAGAAAAATAAGCATGGTTATTTCTGCAGCTTCCTGCATTTGAAGACATCTTAATGCATTTCTGCTGGCTCATTGTCTTTTCAAATCCCATTAGGAAAATCGGTTTCCTTAGAGCTATTCAGGGAGTACCACTGGTGAAACCACCAAGAACTCCAGTTTTCCTCTGCTGCACTAAGTTCCAAGTTCCTCTTCATGGGGCAGAGACCCCCAAAACAGACCATAGATACACATACAAGATAGTTAAGCAGAAGTAGTAAGTTATGATTAAGAAGGCTACAAAGAATGGATTAAACTTCAGGACTGAGAGGAAAAGGCTTAGAAAAATACTGCTCTATTTCAGCAGCCCACGTTCTCTCTCCCCTCAGTGCCCTCCTTGATTCAGAAACATAAAAGCCCACACCACTCCAAACACTTACCAGCTGTACACCTCTATAAAGGATGACAACAGAAAGATAACAAGTTCTAAGAAACTCAGTAGTATTTCTGTTCCTTACAGCATCCCTCAGAACAGCTGGCTTTACACTTCGACATTACCCTCTGACAGCAAGCTTAACTCTTTATCACAATATCCTGGTTTACATAATGTTCTCTTTGGCAGGCTTTGCTACTCTTACTGCTGGAATTCCCACCTATAGCTGTCAACCCTTAAAGCTACAAAAACTAGAAAACACCAAGGTATTTTTAAAATCTAAAGAAAAATTCTAAAGTCCCATGTTCTCTTCTATTTTTTCCACATCACCCCCCTGCTTCTGTATTTTCAAAGCTTGTTTTCCTCCCCTTTCAAAGGACCTGTCTTTATTTCCTATTGTTTTCAAAACACCACTCACAGCTCCCAAAAAATGCAATGAAGATGTAAAAACACCTGCAGACTTGTCACCCCCCCCCCCTTTCCCTGTATCTGCTCATACCTACTGAAGCAGGGAACATTTTTTAATAAACATTTTCAATTAGAAACCTTATGATTTCCACCTTCTACTTCCTTGTCCCATTAGAATGGGAATGGAAAAGAATGAACACGTGGAAATTACCAACTTGGAAACAAAAGGTAGAGAAAGCATCATGCCACTGAACATGGCATCACAGGGACAGGGATTACAGAGTTTCCATGCTACAGACCATCATTAGACCTAAGCACTCTTGTGAGGATCTAATGACTACAAGAATTTCTAGGCAAGTAGTTACAAAACACTAACATAGAACAGCTTCAAAACATATACACAGTTAATTTCAACTGAACTGATTTGATCTAAAAATACAGGTAAGCCCAAGCAAATAATTTTTACTTTTTGAGAACTTCTTGTATAGTACATAAAAGGATAAAAAGGAAGCAAGAATTCTTCATAATACCCATTTAAACATTAAAACCTATTTACTTCTACTGAAGCAGAGGTTCATATATATATCTTGCCTTCTGAACACCCTGCTCACCCCAACAAATACACAGTTCATGAAGGACTACAGTACAGGAATTACCGTGAAGGTATCTGGTAAGTCATCATAACAGTGTCATCCGTGTTTGCCATCAAAAGCCATATAGGATCCTGAAGAACATACTTAATGAAGTGCTCACTTTCGTCTATCTCTGCCTTCATCTTGGTTTTATGATGGTTTTCTGAGGAATCAATACTCCCGAAGTATTTGCTGGTATGACTAGTTTCACTACTACCTTTAAAAAGAAATTTCAAGTTTACATTATAAATTGTCAAGTAGATCATTTGAATGCTTTTCAGAACAGAAAAGATTAAAAAAGAACTGAAAGTGTAAGTACAGCCACTACTTTATTTCATTTATTTTCTAACAGAGGGAGCTTCCGCTCCTAGGCAACTGCATCAATATTTTTAAAAGCCAAATTCTCCAGTTAAGTCTCCATTAAATTTCAGCAGAATAATTGGCTCACATTAAAAACCTGATATCAAACATGGAGTACAGTATTTTCATTTTCCTGTCAACCTATAGATCATCTTAATTTCTATTTTACACAAACTTTAAAAAGATTCTATACTGTAAATCAAGTATAACAGAAAAACTGTTTGATTAATTAATGTTTTATTTATTAACATTAACATTTATTAATTAATGTTTAATTGTGTAATAAAAAAAGAAATCAAGAATTAACTATGCAATGAGGATTAAAGACGATAAAAATTTTTACATAAAGCACTTCATGTTCTAGTGGTGCTTGCAACGTTCAAACTCCCCCCAAAACCACACAATCATAGAATCCCAGACTGGTTTGGGTTGGAAGGGACCTTAAAGCTGATCTAGTTCCATCCCCTGCTGCTACATGGTCACGTTCCACCAGACCAAGTTGCTCCAAGACATCATCCAAGACCAGCCCTCTCAGTCTATCTCCACAGCGAAGATGCTCCAGCCCTCAGAGCATCTCTATGGCCTCCTTTTTGCTCCAACAGCTCCACACCCCTCTTCTGTTGCTCCCAGAGCTGGGAGCAGGACTGCAGGGGTGCCTCACCAGAGCAGGGTACAGAGGCAGAATCCCTATCCTCAACCTGCTGCTCACTAAGACCTGCTGGCCAAAATGCTGAGAGTATTCACTGCCAGTGTTACCTGTTCTGCTCCCTGACATGCCACAGCCATTGGATCCAGACCCCAGAGACTCAGCAGCTGCAGATACAGCACTCCCTGAAGAAGCTGAACCAGTGCCTGAACATGCATCTTCTTGAAGTAAAATGTCAAGCAGGACACTAGACATGGAGAGTTCATCACTATTTTGAGCGTCCATTGGAGATTCAGCCTAAGGATAAGAAGGAGAGGGAGGAAAAATGTTAAAAAAACCCAACCAACCAACCAAAAAAACCAAAACAAAAAACAAACAAGCAAAAAAACCCCAACAAAACCCAAAAGCCCCCCCCCCAAAAAAACCCAAAACACAAGGCTAATTCATTACTAGTCATTTACATTTAGTATTAATCCATTTCACTTTAAATTCTGCTATGCTTATGCAGTTATTCAAAGAAAGGCAACCAACACCAACAACATACACCAAGACCAACTAGGAATAATGAAGTAAACTGATAGGTAGACAGTGGCTGCTTTGTTAGATTGAGATAAGTCAATTTCTCTTACAAATAATATATATATATGTTCATATATATATATGGTTTAGCAAGGAAGCAGGGAAGGTATTTGTTATTCAGTTTTTACAGCCCCTTCTGTTCTAGACAACTCACATTTTACCCAAGCCATCTAAGATATACTAGCAGTTGCTCCTATTATAGTCTACCTCAAGGAGATTTGTATCAACAGTCCATTACTGTTACTCCTCTTAATGCAAGATGAAAAAGAAGGTATTCCCAGATGCAAGCTTGCTTGGCAGGATTATTTATTTGTATGTTTTTAAGGGAAAGAGCATTAACTACACTGATTTCTAACATAAGTAAGCAAAACATCACTGCAATTCAGTTTGAAGTATTAGAAATGAAGGTTGGCAGAATTTAACAAAGTACATAATAATGGAAAGAACTAGCTTTAACCTTAACACAGTCCTAAAAAAATGCCCGTTGTCCAGCAAGTGATAAGGAAGATACAGGAAGTCACATTTTGCAGACTTTTAAATAGGAACTAACAGTTGAGGAAATTCAGAAGAATTTGCCAGCAAAATCGTTACTATTAAGTTTTGTTACCGAGCTTCTTTTAATCCAGCAGAGGCATCTCAGAGCATGCTGCAAGTTACACACTGTCACAGATGCACTGTTATACCACAGCACAAGTCAGAAGTCCTTTTAGAGATAAGATTTCAGAGATGTTATGTTGCATGCAGAATACATCAGTCCAAACATGGCACTGCATGCATATATCCCTCAAAATTTCTCCGAAGTGGCATCATGTAATACCAGAGTGTGACAAGTTTTTGCACTGTATCAAGTTTGGAAGCTTCTTTAGACAAACATAGATACAACAGCATCAGTTTTTTCTCTGTTCTCCCTTCATGTGTCCCTCTTAAGAGTCAATATCAATAATATATCGATTAAATAAATAATCTGGAAACTAACCAGGGAGAAAAGTTTAACAATGCATTTTACCAATTACTTACACTAGAACTCAGACATGTCTAAATTATAAGCCACCCCCTTCCAGTGCCTGTTTTCCTTTTATCAGCAGCAAATCCAACTTCTGCTTTGTAACTGCACCGTTAGATGCAGAGACCAGTTACAAACCACAGCACAAGAAAAGGAGGAGGAAGGAGCCAGTCTAAGAGGTTAAGGTTGCAACTCCATCCATTCAGTGACTTTAATGGTTACAAAGAGGGTGTCTTTAGAAAGCACTAATATTAGTCTATATATTTCTGTCATAGAAACCTTTATGTACGCATTACTCCATCGGAAGTTTTGAAAGTTTATTTGTTAAACTGATACACCAAAAATTTGAATGAGACAGGAAATAAGAATTAAAAAATTAAAAGCCTGAAGTTACCAAATAGCTTTGCGTAGTTCCAGCGTACCAAATAAAACAAAAATCAAGCAAGTAATAGTTAATTCTACCTTTACTTTGGTTGCTTGTTTGTAAGCAAAGATGCAATGTTATTTTAAATAATACCAGCTTCTTTCAGAGCACTTAAGAGACTGCTTGCTGCCTCCAGACAAATTCACTAGCACAAAACTTTTTGATAAAAATAATATGATCATGTTGCATTAAATCTATTTCAGTACTTTCCAATGCACTAATACATATTCATATGTAATAAAAGAGAGGAACAAAACTGTTTCAGGATTTATTTCCAAGCGTTGTAGTGTAACTTTAGAACAACAAGAACAAGGTGGTTTTAAGACTATTGCAATGATTGGATTTCATGTTTTATTCAGTCTGCTTAAGTTTGAATTTACCAACTATAACTGTGAGTCCATCTCCTGGAATTATATCAACTGATGACTGTCTTATCATTACAAAATAGGTCCCACAAGTGAAAGGATTGAAACTAATGTAGCACAGATGGAAAAATGTGGGAGGAAACCCATTTTAGGCATCTGCACATATTAACAATTTTGGATATGTACAAGAATATTAAGACTTGAAAAAATAACCCACAACCCATCGGCGCACTTACTGGTAAGGATCCCTTTCCACTACAGTTATCAGTTGTCATGATTTTGCCTCTGGCTCCTTCCTCACTTAAAGCTCCATGTAAACCTGCAGGAGCTCCACTTTCAGCAGTTTTTGTGGTTTCTTCTAACTGTAGAAGATTCAGAGGAGAACTGCACCTTGACTGGAACAGAGGTGGTGAAGCCTGGTCTTGAGGACCCACAGACTGTGGAGTGCAGGAACGGGATGGCTCATTTCGTGGCTCAGTGACAGGAGCCTTTTCACCCTCTGCTGGAGGATTATAATGGAATGGCTGTGTTGGGAAAAAAGCCTGTTGCGGGAAAGGGCTTGGTGTAGCAAATGGTGGCTGTGTTGGAAATACTGTCTGTGAAGAGAAGGTGGAATGGGCAGGGAAGTTGGGTTGGCTGTGGTAAAGTGTTTGAGGTAAGTTATTGTTCATCTCTGGGTAGACATAGTTGGGGAGCACAAGAGCTACAACAGGCGTCATGAGGGGTGCAGAGAACTGGGATGGTTGCGTAGGGCAAGTATTTCCAGAGTCCGGCAACTGATTAAGACCAGAGAGTGAAGTCTCAGGAGCTGGTGGCACAGTCCCTGCTGCTGGAAAAACAGGAAGTGGATATGCAGGCATAACAGTGGGAAAAGACACTGCTGAATAGCTTGCTTGTGAAGTGTCTGATGGTGACCAAGCAGTAGTATTTAAACCTTGAAGAGGGAACCGATGGGGGAATTTAGTTCCAGAGGTTGTACTGTCAGAAGACTCCTGTGGTTTAATGCGCTTTGATTTCCTGTTCTTTCCACTTTTCTTCCAAGTCTGATCAATTCCAGAAGTGGCACTTCTTTGTCCACGGCCACCTGCAAAAAAACCCCCAAAAGTCAGGAAGAATCCTATTTGGAATCTGATGGATTCCCTTCAGATTTGTTATCCCTAGTACTTGCACAGAACTGCAGTTCTGGACTTAGCCTACCCAAATGGAAGCTTTTGTGAAGGGGCCAGGTTCACTTTTAACTTCCAGCACATGAGCCAAGCTGACTGGGCAATGAAAACCATGCTGACACACCACGGAAGAAGAAAGCAGCAGTGGATCAATTCAGGCTCAAATGTGTGTCACCCAAACAGCACAAAGCTGCAAAACAGTGGCTCCCAAAGAGGCAAACTTGTAATTACTCCAGCAATTACAATGAAAGCAATATGGGACTCCACTGTAAGCACTTTTAGAGACTTAGGGTTATGCAGGTCTGTAATTGAAGAGGTGAGGGGGAAATAAGGCAGAAGGAGAGAAAGTACACAAAGTAATTGCCTGAGGGGAAAGAAAAGCATGCTATTTTTATAACCTTATTTTAGGAGAAGTCTGCACCAACCGACTCTTCCCTAGGTGAAGGCTGTCAGATCATCTGATTACAGACATGAGGAAATCCATAAAATACCTCTGGCACTAAAAGCTGCTCCAACTTTTAGTTTGACTAAAAGCTTATTTGAATAGGCTGAAAGTTTCTCAAGTATAAAGAACACAAAGGGCCTAACGTGTTTCAGAACAGGTTTCCTTAATCAAGGACTTGCCTAACTATTTAAATAAAAAATGAGAGATAAGAACCTGCACAAAACCACTTAGCAGTGTCTGACTGCTGTTCCAAGTCAAGTCAGGACTGAAATGGGAACAAAGTCAGATCAGTATCAAGCACTTCTGAAAATGCCATCCAGAGTTCCTGGTCCTAACAAGCAAAACAATTTCACTATTAGAGCTAGCTTGTGCCATTTCCATCCCACTGATCACATTATTAACTTAAAGGCAACCAAACAATTATTGGATTGTTTCACCAACTACACAAGAGTGGAATGTGGGAAACTGGATATACAGCAAAGGGGCTGAAAACAAAAATATGAGCCTGAAAAAAAGACAGAAAGAAAAGGAAATAAAGGAATATAAGCATAGATGCAGCAAACATGCTAAAGCATGTTTTTTTCGTCCCTTGAAAGTAGATGCATGACAGTATAGCAATAGTATAGCGAACAGATAAAAATCAAAACCTTAGTTACCAAAGTGTCAGGTATTACATTAAAAGCAATAATCCACTCTCAGTCTTCAAGCAAGACTTACCAGAAAGAATTTAAAAATAGCACGCAACTGTCACTACTCACAGTGCCCCCACTGTGCACCTAAAAATGGAAATGCCTTCTCAACAGGATTTGCTTCCTATATAAATACAGGTTTTATCATTGAAACAACATTGCCATACCCCGTTCACCAGGTCGTCCTTTCGGTTTATCATGTAAGTAGTAGTTGCAGTGGGACTGGAATATATTAAATCTCTTGATTTCTTTAAATTTATTCAAGAAGCTCTGCTCCTCTTTTTGTGTATGCACTGCAAGGACTTCCTTTGTAAGTCCCAGCTTTTTAAATTGCTCCTTTTCTTGATTTACATGTGCAGAGGTGGATGGAGGGGCAAGAAGCTGGCCATCTAAGAGTTCTGCTCCACTTGGACCATCTTCTATCATTTCTACAGAAATATGAGAAAAACATAAACTAAGATAAAGTAATCAAAGCTCTGCATATGCATTTTTAAGCTATTGCATTTCTGATATAATTTTGCTGTAAGTTTAAGATACAAATTCCCTTCCCATTTATTCCATTTCCATTGGAACATTTTAGCAGTAAGAAAATACAAGTCACAAGCAGATACTAGCTGTTCACACGCCTAAACTTTAAACTTGCTAGCAATCATCATTTTGAAGAAACTCAAATAGCAAAAATCATACCTAATTCAGGTTGTGGTTTTTTATCTCCAACATGAACAATGGTGCTACTGTAGCTGCATTGACTTGTGAGAGACACAACACTTTCAGGCTTGCCAGGTAAAGCCAAAGATGTTAAGTGAGCACCCACCACTGGGGGACCACTTGGTTTACCAGATGCCTTCAACACAGCAGGATCTATTAAAAGAAATAAAGATGTCGTGGTTGCAATGAATTAGCTGCCAGGTTCTTCAGCTGATTGTTATTATAAGTAACCCAACTGTGGAACCTACTTTTTACATTTGATAAAGATTCAAGTGCTAAAACTCAAATCCTGCTGTATTTTGTACAGTATAAAATAAGCTTTTGCATCTACAAACCAGATGTTCAATCACCTATTTGCTATTTTGACTGTAGGGAAAACTTGCATGATACAAGTTAGGACACCAACATCTAAGGCTAAGGAAATGGCTACGAGGTCATGCCTAAGCTACACTTGTCATTATTCTGCAATGAAGTAACATCCAACTGGCTGCTAACAAAAACCTATCAGGAAAAACCTGTGATACAGATACCTCCCAAGGGCTGTATAGCAGCTGGTTTTTGTTCATGAACTCCAGAATTCAGTGAGGCAACACTTGACGAAGGTTCAGATTTTCTTTTTGCTGTACCAGGCACATTACAACTTTCCAAGTACCTAAAATACAATGATTTAACAATATTAGATATGCAAGTCTTAAGTCTAGAGGTCAAGACTAATTTACACACTGTTTGCTTACCTGATGACACTGTCCAAACAGCTAATCTGCTGGTAAGAATATACAGGTTGTTCTTTCCAAGCCAGCTCTTCAGTAGTTGCATTTTTAGGAGCAGCTGTTACTGCAGTATCCTTTCCCACTACATCCTTCACCTGACCACCAGGACCATTTTGTTTTTCTGTGAAAAGATACATTGCCATTATGCAATAATGGCATTTAAATCCTTACAAATTCCCCTAAAAGCAGCAGTGAAAGTTCTCATTTATGTGTATTTCTTACCAGGTCGCAAGTTAACCACTGTAAATCAAATAGAGGTTTGTGCACTAATAGAGCTAAGATGAGCTGCAATCAAGGTACTTCATAACAACAGCTTTAGGACACGCCTTAACTGTGGGTATACCATTATCAGACATATACCATATACACCCTATTCAGACACAGCTGAACACATTTTCCTGAAGACAGCGAAGAGACACAGTATAATTTAAATTGATAAAAAATCCACATTGATTAGAACTAAACTAGAGAAAACCTCCTACTGTCATATTATGCAAGGCACCAGTGCAACAGACTAATAATTAAATTGCTAATATCTTACCTGGAAAAGGCTCTCTCTTATATTCCAGTTTTGCTTTATTGTCAGTGAAAATATGTTGTCCTTTATTTTTGACCTTACGGGCATCTTGGCAAACCTCCTGAAAGCAGGTCATTAAAAAGAGTTATTACTAAAGTCTGACATAAAACATCATGCATAGCAATTCCCCAGTAGACAAAATGTAACCCTACTTAATCTCCATCTTACAATCACTCTGATCACAGGAGAGGTCCCAATGTATATAACTGTATTGTGCAACAGCAGAACTTTGGATAAAAGAAATGTGTGGGGCTTGTGCACAATTACTCTGGATTTTAATACAAAGATACATTGCAAAAAAGACTGCAGAAAAAAGGAAAATACTGTATCACTTGGCAAACAACATACTGCTCTGAGAACTTACTGTGCTTAAAGTTTAACCAAGCACTGACAAGATCTGACAGAATAATGCTTTAATAGTCTTCACTATCTGTGGATATAGTGAGGGAAAGAGAGGTTTCTATTTTCCTCAAAACCAAGATCTCCTTGAACGTTCTTATTCTGCACAGCTCTGAAATGTAATAAGGTATCTGTTAAAGAAACCTAGAGAATTCCTTTGCTTAAGCCACTAGTGTTTAAGGACTGAAGGGCAGGAAAAGTGACCACCTTGGTAAGAGTAGTCTGCCATGGCTTATCACAGCAGCAGAAATACTGGCCTATAAGCAGTATAATGAAGTAAAGGAAAACTTTGGCTTTCAGAATGAAGTACAACTCAGTGAGCTACAACAACTTTGGGAAGAACAATAGGAAAGCCAAAGTGACTAGAGATGTTCATGTTGATGCAGGAACTGAAAAGGAACTGCACCTTTTAAGTACATTACTGTCTGTCTGATTTACTTTGCCTATGAAATAGTTCTTTTAAGTACAGGCATAAATTTAACACTGCTGTTTTGATCAGACTAATGGAATTTTAAGAGTTGCACCTCACTATCAGATAAGCATAACAATGGCCCAACCTATGGTAAAGTTCTAAGTTCAAAAAGAATTTTATTCCATTACATTTCTTTCTTTCCATATTATACAGTGTATTTTTGCAACATGAAAAGTGGTCAATGTCAAGCTATCGCTTGGTTATGCAGGTATTACTGCATTTCTTAGTTTCATTTATTAATTAGATAGTTCATTACATTAATTAGGTATTATTACTGCATTCTTAGTTGCATTTAGAAAACAGTAGTAATAGACTTCCCTTCCCAAAAGAAGCTGCTTCCAAATACCTAGCTGGTTTTTCCAGAAACACAGCATATAACGTAACAGACATTAGAATAACTTAACACACTGTACAGGTTTAAGTTCCTTATACACACCCACTTTTACAGCTACAACTATGCTTCAGGACCCTGAGACTTCAATACCAGAAATGCTTATGCAGAAAGTTTTTTTCCAAGTTAAACAAAAAAAAAAAAAATGATCTTTTCTTCATACTTCCTTCCACCCCTAATTTGAAGGAGTTACGCTAAAAGTAAAAAACCCACTACTTTTACTGTAATGTAAGTGCCACCTATTTGCATAAGGAAAACCAAACCTACCAGTTTATCCTTATGAGTCTCTTCATTATTATTTCCTGTACTGTCACTGGAAGATGCCACACTCATTAAGTGTTCATGTGAACCGTTGCTACCTAGACTTCCATAGCCACTGGATCCACTGTTGTGTACAGGCTGTTAACAACAAAATATATATATATACACATATATATAGACACATACACACACCTCAGTACACTAGCTTTATACAAAACTGACACTGTCACCAGTAATTCTATGTGAGGAAAAAAATCATTTACTTGAGATTTGGGTTGGTTTGTTGGTTTTTTTTTTTGGGGGGGGGTGGTTGGTTGTTTTATTTGTTTTTGTTTTGTGGGTTTGTTCGGTTTGGGGTTTTTTGTGAGGACTCCACAGCTCCATAAATAACTTAAAATACCAAATGGAACTGTAACATACTTTATGTGTTGTGTGGTATTCACGAGTATAAGTAATTTCCAGGATTGTGGCCAGAAATTCCAGTACAGTAGCAGACAGCTAAACAAACGTCACACAGATAAATACCCTTTCTTCAGACGGAAGTGAAAACACTAACGTTAAAGCACATGGTGTACCTGTAATAATAGCCGATATATTTGCTCAGTGATTTCCTGAACACTGGGATGAAGTATTCTATCCTCTGTATAGTTGGGAGCAGCAAAAACATCTTCATTTAAGGGACCCCTGCATAAACCAAATATATCCCAGCTCATTATACATACATGTACTTCAATCACAGAGACACCACAATTTCAATTTGCTATCTATAGAAACAAAATCTGATGGTTATTCCATTGCATCTATAACCTTTGAACCTGATAAAATACATACTATTCATCCCTTTGAGCATCACTTTCCTATTCTGAAGCCATTTTGGACAGTATTGGCAGAGTTTGAAGGGCTTCAAATTTCTTTTTAAAAGTTACTATATCTCAAACCCAAATTTAAAAAGGAAGCAATTTGTATGTGTGATTCCACCCCCTTCCCCAAAAATCCATTATGTCTTCCTTAAGGATCACTATGTAAACCCAAAGGGAGGGAAAATACTAAGATTAAATAACCTTGAAGCTCCAACAATTTGTTGACTTACGTCCTAACTTTGTGTCTTCCAATAATAAATGAAACTTTTCGACTCCAAGGGTTGATGAAACTGGACCAGCTCGTGTCCATGGTTATGTAGTCTCCATTTCTAGTGCAAAACCTGATAGGTGAGTAGTCAAAAGGCTGTCCTCCATACTGAAGTACTGTAATGAAGGATTACAAAAGAAATTTCAGATTTAATATTTGCACAGGTTCAGCTATTTACAATGAATTGGAAGGAGGAAGCTGACATTTGAAGGAAAAAGCACCAGATCGGTCTATGCATATAGAAATGCTGGGCTATGAGAATAAGCAGAGCTTCAAACTTACGGGACTATGTCAAGAAAATCACCTTCAGAACACAAGAAGCTAAAGATGACTGAAGAAATAGCTTTACATTTCCCAATTTTATCAAATCAACATTGCCAGAACAGCTCTTATTTTCTAATCTATGAAATAAGAAAGAGTATCATTTAAAGCACGATAACTTCTATCATTACATTCTGAAGAAAATTTTCTTTATGAAATACTCATTTACAGTCAATGCAGACACACATGTTTCATATCAAACAAAATTAAGCGGCTTCTCATTTTCATCTATTTGCATTAAGCATCAACTTGTAAAGAATTCAGGCTTTTCTTGCAAAAAAATAATGATAGCAAGAATTAGTTTTCATCTCCTAACTGCTAAGGTCTTTGTAGTCATTATGTTATAGCTTTTAGAATGAAAAAGTCTGCCACAGTAAGGGATTACATACTTTTTTTGTGAATTGCTAGCATTAAGGGTCTGTCATTTGGGTGAAGATGCACCAAGACTGGCGTTCCTATTAAGTCCTGAGGTAGGTATCCCAACAGAGGTACTGCTCTGGGGAAAGAAAAAGAAAAAAACATAAGCAATCAAGTGGAATAAATGTATACTTAATCATACAGATGTTTCCATTTTAAGGGGTTTTTTTTGCACTTTTTCTTATTAAGGGAACGAATAATTTTCAGTTTAAATTGATAAAACAGAAGTGCCAACTTAACAGCAGTAGTACTCTTAGAACAAGGGATGTTTGGTTTGTTTGTGGGGTGGTTTTTTTCATAACTGAACATAACAATGTAGT
The DNA here is from genome assembly GCF_037157495.1 of Lathamus discolor. Lineage (NCBI taxonomy): Eukaryota > Metazoa > Chordata > Aves > Psittaciformes > Psittacidae > Lathamus > Lathamus discolor. The sequence goes on along the minus strand of NC_088886.1, from coordinate 58,388,130 downwards.
AAGATCAAACCAAGGAGTCTGCTACAGCAATTGTGTCTTTCCTAGGCTGCCTAGCTCTAGAGGATAAGTACCCCAATTTTAAAAGAGCATTAATAAAGTTCAATCTCATAAAGCTCTCATGAAGGTAAACAGTACTCCAATCAATGGGCTGCAAGCCAAGGCTAAGGACCACAGGACTGCTATAGCTGAACTAGCAACAGGGTCTTTTTCTTGAGTCCTAAGTCAGCTTTCTCACAGGCAGGTTGAGAATCCGGCTCATAAAGGAGTTGCAAGGAAGCAAACTTACTAATTAGAGAATTAGAAGTATTCCTGCATATTACCGAAGGCCAATTACACTGATGTGGAAAGACTAATTTATGTGATTAAATAATTTTCACTGATCACTTAAACCATTCATATGAAGGAGAAAGAGTGAAAGTTCATGTAACATCTGTTTGCATCTTACTCTGAAAGCTACCCCCCCAAAATGTGCTTTGGAAGAAAGATGATGGATTAAGTCAATATTGCTCAGTCATGTTTGAGAAGCTGCTAGATTCCAACAAATAATCTTGTAAACCCAAAACACTGTCTACCTTTCCCCCAAGTCCCATTCACTGACAAAGGCCCAGGAGCAGAAAGACACTCTGGTATCTTAATACCTTGAATGAAGAACTTGGATCCTGTGTCTGTGGTACACTGCAGCTGTCTTGTGCTGCAACTCAAAAGCATTGGAGGACAAAGGCCTTCCATGTTGCACTTCCAATAACCCACTGGAACTACATCAGTTCCCCAAAACATTAAACATACCCTTCCGGCAAAGAGGCAGAGGTACTCGGGGGGAAAATACGGATATAACAACTAATGCCTTATTATTGAAACAATTAGTTAAATAATGACTCTTTTAAGTCTTGTGGATCACCTCAAGTGGCAACTTTACAAAGCTGAAACTGGCATAAAACTCACCAAAACAGTCATTTAAATATACTGCCAAGTTCAATCCACATACAAAAAGTTGTGCCACTAGAGGAGTTTAAAATACCAGTCAACTCTGAACGACTTCAGTTAGGATTTCACCAAACGTTGTAAGAAGCAAAAGAAAACAGAAGGTTTTGTTTGACACTGTTCCTATTCTTTGCCACCTGCTTTATGACAGCCTGGCAAACTCTTCATTCGTTTGCAACAGAACACTTATCCTAAAAATAGTCAAATTTTAAACTAATATTTATTAGCCTGGTTATAACGAATTATGCAAATTCAGTAATTTCTATGGGGAAAAACCACCCTATGCATTTTTAAATTTCTATGGAAATAACTGGAAGAGTCAGTGATCTCAAATAGAAGACCCATGAGTAAAGACTGAGCTGGGTTCACGTGTTCCAACTAAGAGGAGACTAAGGGATGATCCAGGAGCTTCCCGTAACTACTGGAAACAAGAGTTTCAAAGATGGCTTTAAATTATCCTGGTGGTGCCACACAATAAAACCATGGGCAATGGCCTCAGACTGAAGCCTGGAAAGCTTATGCTGGATGTCAGAAAAAGATTTTTAACTGAGTAGTGCAACTTAGGAGCAGTTTCCCCATACAGACAGTGCAATCCTTGGAGATTTCCAAGCATTACTCAGACAAGCTCATGGCTGACCTAACCTTAAACTGGGCAACAGCTTCATTTCAAGCAGAAGAATGGCACATAGACCTCCAGCAGTCCCTTCCAACCAGTATTTCTGTGATTGTATAATGTGGTAATGGAGAATAGTTAAATTTTTATCTACTAGAGGCAGTATTTCAGCATCATTATTTCCTCATAATGAGTAATTAAAAATAATTCAGAGTTTAGGTTAATGAACTCATTTTATGACTGCAAATGCACATATGGCATAAGAACTGCTGATGAGGACAGGCAGCAATTTCAGTTTGTGTTTTATAGTACGTTTAAATGATACTTAAAGTGTCAAAACAACATGAATAAGAAGTCTCTCTATATTTTTATTACAAGTTAAAGGGGAAGCTGCTTTAAATTCATTTACCAAGATCACTCCATTGTGAACTATACAGAACTTCTTATACACGGCAAATGTCAAACACATTTAAAGGACAAATATATATAGGAATGATCTGTTTAATTTCAAGAAAGGATTTATTTTTGCTTAACATATTCTGTGCAGAAATCCACTTGCTGAGTTAGGACAAACAGGCATTTTTCCAACCCATGAGCACATACTGATTACAAAATTAACTTGATTTTATGCAACTCAGGCAACAGTTTCAGTGCTGTATTATGAACAAATCTCACTCAACACCAGGTGTTCAGTCATATTTTTAAATATTAAACTCTGCTTTCTCTAAGGATCTATTGTTTTGTCTATTCCACACAGCCCTGAAGAACTCATGAATAAACTGCATATGTGTATCGTGGTAAACATTTATCTGGCTGCCAGTGCTCTCAGGAGTTAAATAATTAAAAGCAACATCAACTACAGAGCAATGAATGAAGCAAAGTCCTAATATGAGACCATTATTTAATTGACCCTCATGGTGAGTGTTCAAAAATGGCATTTGAGAAAAGATGCTAACACCAGACTAACAGTAAAGAAGCTTCCATAGTAACTACTGAGAAGGGATTTACCATATTTGCTCCACCAAAGCCCAAGAATAAGGGCAAAGCTCTCCACTGAGTCATCATGCCACTTCTGTTAAGTGAGTACTGGAAATAAATGAGATGGGGGTGCATGGAAGAAGGGAAACGTTACATTGTGCCATTAGCCTATTTGAAAATGTATATCCACCCTGCAAAGTCACAGTTGGCTTGGAACTTCTGTGGCAATGAGGGAGAGAGAAAAGAATGTGCAAAGGACAAAACTATACAGAAATAAGTAGTTCTTTTGTCAATTCAAGCTGTTTAGAGAGACTGCATAAATCATACCCCGGAGAAACAGCTTGTCACCACTGCATTGGCTTCTATACTCCAGAACTGCTCACACTAAGCCATAATGCCTGTGCACGTTAGCCAAAAATAGCTGTACCTTAAAGTCCAAACTTATCCTCACTGATCAGCCATTGGAGATTACTAATGAAGACAAAAATAGCTACCTTTTCCAATTCTTGTTCAGTAAAATGCATGCCCGCTGCAGTAATACTGATGTACCTGACCTCCCCGCAGATAAACTGTCTCAGAAGCCAGGGTAATCTTTTTTACCTTATTGATTGCAGCTTAGCCAAATTTCCCAATAACCTCCTTTCTCCCAACCTTTCTGTCTTTTGCTGCAGTTAAAGATTTGGCCAAGAACAGCACATATCTTCAGAACAAGAAGATTCCCCCTCAAAAGATGCCACAGAAATCTGTACTGTCCATTCTACTGCTACTCTGACGGCAGGCATCCTTCCCATCTAGACATACAAACAAAATGTTAGCATCCTTAGAATGCTTAAAGACAAGCGGAGTAGGGGAAATCTCAGAAGTCAGATGTTACTACTGCAGCCAACTTAGTTTTCACTAAGCATTTAAAAAAATCAAAATTACTTCTCACAGTACAACAGAAATGATCATGAAGAAAATCTTAAGTAAAACAAGAGAAGATGAAGGGAAATAAAGGAAAAAGGAAGAGAAAGAAATAGAAGAGGTAGCTTGGGTTTTCAACTTGGGAACAAGTGAATTCTTGTCTTCAAACACTACAATATTCCAAGTACACCCCTGTCCTTACACGCTTGTTGAGATTACTGTCTCCTCCTCAGACAAGTACATTATGAACTCTGAAGGAGTATCTTCTGTCCTTTCCATAAACCTCACTTCTGTCACCTAAATATCCTCTGACAGGCCCCAGTCAAAAGCAATCCAGAAGACTAAAGGAAAGCTTGCTTTACAACTTAGTTTCCTGAGCCTCTCTCTGTATGCCTTATGATCACAGGCAGCATATTTGGTGCTACTCTGAAATGTGAACAGTTACCCTAAGCAGCTCCCCTGATTGTCAAAGCAATGTGAAGCCTTCAGCCAGCAGAATTTGAACAGGTTTTGCGTACAGACAACAGCAAGAATTATGAAGATGGCAGTCTGAACTGAGAACACAGAATATCTCTTTTTTTAATTATTATTATTATTATTTAAGACCTGATGTTTCATTTGAAAGACACTGCTGGTTGTATCTGGGGCAGCAGAAAGTGACAGCAACATACTGTTTATTATCATTACTTGGATCAAACTTTAAAAGGAAACAAACTAAGAATCATACAGGTAATGATTGTTAGCATGGGAACTTTCCTGACCATAGGTTTCAGTCATTAAATTTATGTCCCAGATGGAAGGACAATGCAACCAGTTGTCAGCAGGCAAATAGTTTTCCACTTAAATAAGTGGAATAAATAAAAAGAGTAACGTGTTTTCATACTCCGGGAAAAAATGGAGGATCTACTTTTCTTGGGTTAAGCACTCTTCAGTAGTCACAACTTTTCAACCCCACACAGACGTCTCCATTAAATCCTAAAAATACCTGTAAAGATGCTGGATACCTTACTTATTGGTACACAGAAAAATAATATTTTTTCTAAGTTACCTTTCATCTACATCCTGGAACAAACAGGTCGGGGTGTGTGTAGTGGTAAAAATTCTTTTGTCAGGAGGAATTCTGGGTGCTGAGAGAAAAATAAAAGCAGATTAACAAGGAGGGTTCTTTTTTTTCCCATACATAAAATACTTTAAGGTACATATGTCTATTAAATACTGAATAAAGTATCAAGTCAGTCTAAAAGCATAAAGGAAAGCAGCTTGTTAGCTCATCACCCCTCAGCTATAGGGCAGAGAACAGAACCAATTATCTTTCACTTTAATAACACTTGAGCTCACTGAGAAAAACTCATACACTTGGCTTTCTTAGGCTGAAATTCAGTTGTGGAAATCCCTGTAGCAGAACACAGAACAATTCTTACTATCAGGAAACCAAACTAGTCTTTGTACATTCAAAGGATTACCTTCATAACCAGAATGTACTTTTTCTGCAAGCAACACACAGCAAAGCTGCTCCTCTGCTATTTCTGGATCTTGCACTTTGATAAGGTAAGGAGTCATCCGAAATGGGTGATAGCATATCTCATTTTCACGCTCCTTTCCTGCACTAAGAATTAAACAGAGTTAATTATTTCAACAGACTCATGTTATATGAAACAAAGTTCTTATTTATCTATTGTAATTCCCTCATGATACAAGGAACTGCATGATAGCTCCTAAAATAGCACCCAAGCTCTTAACTTCCCAACTTATTTTTTTGGTTGAAGAGAAGCTAAGTCTGATGGCACCCTTTGCATACGAACTGCTGTAAAGCACACACTGTCCTCTCTACTACCTGAAAGAACAAGATGAACAACTGTTTTATATGGATATTTGATAGAAAAATAAAACCCCACCTCCTATGATAGACTTGTTGTGTTGATCCAATAATCCTAATTGGTGACATTATACCCTTCAGAGGGATGAATGTATAGCTGTATTTTATGAATACTGCCATATCCCATCAAGTAAAGACCTTTTACTCAACATTTCTCTCAATTTAAAAAGAATGAAGACTCAGAAATTCTTACACATAGCAACAGTTTTTTACTTAAGAATCCAAGGCATAGTAATGAAAATGACAACCATTTACACAATGACAATGAAAAACCCGTTGCAAGAAGTTTGTAACAGCAGAACTTCATAAAACGAAAGCTTCTGAAACCAGTGTCAGCTGGACAAAGAATAAAGTCTTCAAAAACACCAGCAGCACTTTTATAGTACATCCAATCCAATGCTCTGGAGCAGTGCATTGTCTCTATTTGTTTAAAATTGACTCACACCTCAATGCTAAGTATTTATTTACTTTACCAGAAGTGATTAAGTGATAGATCCACAATTCTTTTTTTTTTTTTTTTTAGAAACGGATCCACAATTTGTTTTCGGAAATGCTACCAGAGAGGCAATAAACAGCAAGAAATCAAATTGCACAAAGAAAACCAAAACCAAACACTGAGTAAGTTGCAGCATTTGCTAAATAAAAGCAACTAAAGGGTAGTGAGGGCAGGAGAGGAAGGAAGAAAAGCAAACCCAAAGGAGCTGTATGATCTAGTGACGACAAAAGAGACAAGTTACTCTCACCTATCTTTCTCTACGGGACACTTGAGATAAATGTAAGATTAGACACCAGACTTCTAGAATGAAGAGCCTCTGTAGCAGAACAGTTGTATTAACATCAACTGAAGACTTCCCACAGTGGGAAGAGACAGCCTATCAGCTTTCTTTACAGTGCGCAAAGGTCAATGTTCATACTGATTAACTTCTAAAATGCAACTTCCTGAAATCATGTTGCAGTTTTCCCTGCTGCTTTGAGGAGTTAATCAACTAGAGCACATGCATATGTTCTGCCTTATGTTCACATTATGTAATAGGAAAAAACTTGCATAAAATACAGTTCTTACGAAAGCCAAATACTCTTGTAATGCATGGTTTCATAACGCAACACTAAGCTTGAGAGTATTGTTGTCTTACCTGATGCGACAGAAAAAAGATTTCTCTTCCATGCAATCCTGGGTGGAAGACTCTGGAAATATTAAACATATTTCATAGCAATTTAGAAATTATTATTAAATTATGGTATTTGAAATAAGAATGGATACAGAGTGAATTCTTCAAAAAGTTTATGGTTCCCTGAAGTCTCCATATGTATCTGCTAAACAATGTTCTTTGCAAGCAACTAAATCAAAACACCATTCAGATTCTGAGGCTTGTGTGTGAATCACAGCTGCCTGCTTATGTTTTTGGCAGAAGGTTTAATACCTAAACAGTTCTCCAGTTTGAGCTGTTCACTCTAATCAACTTTTTCATTGTAGTTTATAACATTGACCAAAAGAGTATGACTATCTGGGACCTTCAAATTTGACCTTTTTTCCTAGAAAGGCATTAGGACAGGCAGATCACCAAATTGTCTTACCACTCCCTATCCCCCAAATAAAGTATTTTTCACAAAGACTTCCTCTCACCTTTTAAGCCTATAACCTTCCTTTTCCAGACTAGCCACAGATGCTTTTGCAAAGCAAGCTCCAGTCTTTAAAGGCCTCAGTGTGGAATACTTTCAGTATTATACTTTTTGGCAGCTGACACATGGGATAGTGTATACAATTCCACTTATTGCAGAGTTTTGAAATTTGAAGCTATATACAAACATAATAGAACTACAGAAAATGTTTCAAAACATGATTTGCATAACTGAATAATATCTGTAATTAGGATTACATGGCCAAAATTCACCATTGACCATGAGCCAGAGGTCGGACTAGAGACCTCACAAGGTCCCTTTCAACCTGCTTTATGCATGTATTATTCAGTTTATTATTATTTAGTTTATATTTATTGCCAACTGTTTTTTCTGCTTAAATGTGGTTCGCACTCTGACTTCACTTAATGGACTTAGCATATAATGGATTGGAATTTCAAACATTTAGAACAGACCTTGAATTTCAAGTGTTTGGTTAAAACCGCTGGCAGCTATTTCTCAACTCAAGAGCTGTATCTGTACTAGCAAGCCAGTTCTCCCACAGACAAACATCAAATGCTCTAATACATCTGATCCTTCACCATTAACATTTTTCTAAGGCTAAAATAATAAAGAAATGAGAACACTCAGTGAATGCACAGTGATGGTAGCTAAAGGACATCTTGGTACACTGTAATCAAGATGTCCAATATTCAGATTATAACCATTTGAAAAAGAAGGAGGCAGAGTATTATACCCACTATATTTGAAAAAAAGGTATTTTAAAGAAAAACTGCGGTTATTTGATTGCTAAGGGGAAAGCAAACTCACTATCCAGAATGAATGCCTACTTTGTTTTCATTCATCATTCGGACGAACGTATCATGAGAACCAATAAACAGTGACAGTCAGAGGACTTTTAGCCAATGGACCAGCCTTGCTTATTTAAAGTATATTATACATCTAGTACTGCTCAGAAATGTTCTCATTAGTATCTGTGTTATACCCTCATAAAGTGATGGAGGGGGATGGAAGGACTAAAAATCTGTTCAAGTATTGGCATTTGCACGACAAAGGTGGTCAGAGAAATATCTGCTGTTGAGATCACTCACCAGCTCTATTACAAATATTCCACGATGGCAATCTGTATGGGGTAGTAGAAGTATAGAACACACTGACGTCCTGAGGTGCCAAGAACTCCACAAATTTGGCATTTTTAAAATAACCCCTCTTACAGCGGAGAATAGAAGCAGCTTGATCTGAGATGTACAAAATTTTCCCAGTAATCAAAGAAACAGCTACAGCAAACATATCCTAAAACCAAAAAATAGATCAGATTAGACAGTTTAAAAAAATTCATCAATCCACTATGTATTTCTTAGAAAAACACTTAAGATAGAAAAGCATTAATAAGTTTAAAATTAAAATTAAGGAAATAGTGTTAAACCACATCTGTTTAGGGAGCAATAAAATTCATCTGCTTATGAAATAGACACAGACCATCTGCTTTTTGAACTACACATTATTTCACAAGCATCATAACAGGTTACAAACCCTAAATATTACTGCCTAAAGTTTAATGACATAGAATCAATTTACATACTAAGAATTAAAGAGTCTCCAGCCATAAAACTGCACATTCCTTTTGTGCCTGTCACAGGCATACTTTTACATTTATAAAATTCAACTGGCTTGTGAAAGGCTGTTTCTGATTGTCCATCACTGCAAAATGAAACAAAGTGCTCTAAGCCACTTGATAAAATAATGAGTAGTCAGGTGGGGGAAAAAAATAAAACAGAAAAAGTCCCACACAACCACACACATAATCCACTTGTATCATTTCACATTGTTTCTCTTCTTGCGTCAAGAAGAGCTTCCTGCGTCATAACTATTAGTGCTCTATCCACTAACATTATACACAGACTCAAGAGCTGTCATCAGGATACTGGTTTCACAACTCAGATGCTTTAGATCAATTGAGCAATGATAATTTAGCTCAAGTTTGCAGCTGCACTTTAGACTTCCTATTTATTTTACCTTGTGGGCAACCTTTACTATTCATAGTTACAACAAAACCCACCTATTTCAAGCTAGGGAGCATCCTCCACCATGCCATTATTTTACCTATTTTAGAATTTCATACATTAAGGCAGAGGCTTCCCTGAAACAATGGGAAGGTGGAAAATAAATAATAACTACCAAAAATAAAATTAATCAGACTACCATTTTACTGCTAAAACCTATATTGATCATCATAGCACAAACATACATAGGACACAAACACACCCGTGGGAAAAAGCTTAGATCAAAGTGCTACTGGGAAAGCCTGCAAAGGCTCAGTTTTTGGAAGGCAAATGCTACCTTCTTCAGCTTACTGGCCTAACTACCAATTCTTACCATGTAAAAAGATGACATGCTTGAGAATTCCAGTTCTAGAAAACATATTCGGTGTACACTATAGACTTGTGTCACCATACTCACCGCATTTTTCATGATGTATTCTGAGGTTATAGTCTCAACTTCTTCCACTGTGTAAGATGACACATTTAGTCCAGCAGGCTGGGATTCATTAATCATCAACAATTGGTAATACTCCTCATTGGCTACATGAGAACATGGAACAACTTATATTCAGAATTTAGAATCTTATCAATAAACATCCAGCCTGGAAGTGTTACAGCCCCAGAATCTTCTTTAGCATAAGCCCAAATAGTTAGGAAATCTAGGTACTACTCCAAGTAAGTTTTACCATAGTACAGCTTCCTCATCAGTAACCCAAATAAATTTACCCATCTCCATTCACCCATATGTGCGTGATAATGCATATTGGTCTGTGACAGTTCAAACAGTATGAACTTCTAAATCGTTTTCAAATTAATTTTATAAACAGAGCAAAATATCAAGCTTTAACTCCCAAAGGAACACAAGTTAACAGAGTCAACAAATGGGAACACCAGGAAAGCATTTATTTACAGAAGTTTTCAAACAGAATAAACTTAGCTTTACAGAAAACCACATTTAAATTCCTATTTTAAATGTTTAATTTTATCCAGGTTGGTATTATCTAGGTAGTATCATACTTGTTTACCTTTAACTTGCTTAATGCTTTTAAGGGCGTATTTCAACGTTGTAAGGACACTAGATTTGCCTTTAATTCTCTTTTCAGAAGGAAGGTGAGCTTTCAGCTCTTGTAACGTTTTCAGCAATTCCTTCTGTGTTTTGGCTTTAGTGGACTGCTCACTACTGTAAATTTGAAGAAAACAATAAAATGTCATTTGAATGCTTGAAGAGACACACCATCCTCACAGACACTCAAATATGCTCTGACACCTGTCATATACCTAAATTTGTACAGATAGTCACATAGAATTTTCCAGTAATTAGTTTCAACATTCAGAACTTAATGTAACTCCTAAATTAGCTAGAATCACTTAAAATTAAATTATTTACCACCATCTGAAGTGTTACTATAAAATGTACTCTTTATATTATATACATCCAAACACAGATAATTTAACTTTTCTTAATTTTCTTTTTAGGGATATTAATTCATTTCAAACTCAAACTCATAGAAATGTTTATGGACTTCAAAGGAGAGAAGCAGGAGGTCTGTTCAAGTCTTCACCTCCTGTTCAAGCAGGGTCTAGTAAGAAAGGTCCCTGAAAAGGGAATGGCAATGGGAGAGCACCAAGTTAACAGAACAAATGGAGAAATCCTTGGAACAATGTATCCCGGTTAGGCATGGCAATACATTGAAAATACATAAAGAAACTTGACTAAATATACAACAGGGTAAAAAATCAGGAGGCTGGAGACAGCAATTACATTCACATTTCTCAGGTGCATATCTGGAAGTGCCATCTCAATGCAGAAGGCCAAACTACAGAGATTATCAGTTCCAATGTCAGAAAATTATCACCTTCCTGCATATCTTGATATCTCTCTCCATTAAGAGATGCTGGCAAAATCAAAAAGGAAGAGAAAAGGAGCTAAGGGAAGGGAAAGGAAGGATGACAAAAGATGGCATGTGGGTACAAAGCAGTTAAAAGGAAAAAAAAACCCAACCCAACTTTGACTTTCTCTTTTTAATGTATTTCAAAAGCTAATCAGTCACAATTAGCAGCAGCATTCTAGAGCTTTTCTTAAACCTTTGTGAAAATAAACTTTCTGCCATCAAAAGGAAGGCCTTTCTTACCACCTGATTGTCATGGCTGGTAGCACTTGTTACTCTTAAGAAACCCTGTAGAAACAATAGACTTGGCAACTGCACTGCAAGTGCCCAACAAAGTGGTTTCAAGCTCCCAGGTAATTTTCAGGAGGATTTCTGAACATTGTCCTGGAAGTTTGCTAAAGTCCTTCAGGTATATCAATCATCTGACTAAAAAAGCTTGGAGAGCTGGCTGGTACTGGAGAACACACATTGTTCCTGCTTACACTGAAACATACAAGAAGCCTACCATTCATTTAAGCAGTGGTCATTTTGTACTAACAAATAGTAAAGAATAAGACAAAAGAGTACAGTACTCCCTTGGGAAACATTGTGTTCATGCGGTATATTAAAATCACATCTACAACGTGGCTTGACAGTTTGGACTGATGCAATCAAACGGGTCCTTGTTAATAGAAGAACCCTCTATGCTGGCAGTAGAGAAGAAAAGAGAGGAAAAAGATTATGAAACAACTCAGCATGCTGCTGGTTTTGTGCTCGCTGAGTATGCTTTATGAGAGCAGTCAGACTTATTTTTACAGGAAAAGAAACCTTTGTAAATTCACATACAGCAGCAGCAAATAGAGAGGGTAGGCCTCCTTGGACAATAAGTTATACAACACAAAAATGTTTTATCAAGGATCAATGCTGTCAGGCACAGTAGCCAAAGAAATGGAAGGCAAGACTTGCAAAGGACAGAATAAGTTCTGCAAAACAAAATGGGAAGCTCCTATCTTTATGCTGACAGTGAACTGCGGAAGTACCTACAGATATCAGTTTAAGTAGCTGGTTGGTGCCAATATGTAATCCAAAGCCCTGTAGTTTTAGAATCAAAGACTAAACCTATAGCTTATCAGCCTATTTTAGTCTTTCCTTTAAAGATCATTCTCTAGATACGCTCAGTCTCCCATTCCCAAAAGATGATCTGCCCTTTAACCCTCTAGCACTGTGCCCAACAGTGGGGAAAACACTGCACCATCTAGATTTGTATTTATTTCTGAGCAGAGAGCTATTAATCAAATTTAAAACAAAGAGACATAAGACAACCTGTAATAAGTAACCTTCACCACCACCCCACACCCCCCAAAATCTTGCCATGAAGAAAATAGAACCAATGGCAAAGGAAGATTAAGAAATGTTTTTGGTTCACACTGTTTCTCATACTAAGCAGCATGAACTCTAGAATACAATTTCCAATAGAAAATATAGCCTGGAACTAGATCTCCAGCTGCCTGCAGGGAGACACAGAAACTAAGTTCATCAAGCACCAAATGGTGCAAAGGGGTAATTGCAATTTACCACTTCTCCAGGAACTGCATCAGATAGAAACACTTTCAGGTAAGCACACATAGATAGGGGTCTTAACATCAGCACACCATATATACCTAGATATCCTTGATCTACTCAGGATTAGTTTTGTTCTCCTGATCAGAAGCTGACTTAAAAAACCCAACAAATACAGTAGGGCACTCTGAAGTGCTCAGATTTGAGCCTTCAATGCTATCAAGTTTCTCAAGGATATCAAGGTCAGAAGCACAATTCACACAGAAAGATTCCTGTAGCTGATGTTGGTTTGTCATTACAGACTTGAGGCTTGAATCCTGGCGAATGGAACACAGAAGAGGCAGCTGATATGGCTGCTGGACATCAGAACACATCCAACTGTCGGGATGAATTCTGATGTTGAAACACTTCTAGACTGTCCCCAGGCAAGGGCTTCAGACTAAATTCTAATTAGCAGAAAATTTAAAGAAAAGCTTCAAAAAACCCCACTACAGTTGAAGCAAGTGAACCATAAAACTAAAATTTCTGAGTTAAGCTACCAAATCAAAAGTAAGATGTAAGCTACCAAATACAAAGTAAGATGACTTGAAAGGTGCACAACTTGCACGGAACAGCAACAAAAAACTCTAATTCAACCAAGAGGTTATTAGGACCTGCTACTGATTATGGACAGGAAAAGAATCAAGGATAGGACAGGACTTTTTGTGTACTCCTCCAGTTTCAGACAAAACAAAAAAATAAAACACAATGCTGTTATATACATGCAAATTACTGAAAAATATATGCATATTAATTTACCTGCATCCACTGCTAGACTGATTGTGTTCAGAGTTTGCAATCATCAGACTAAATGCATTTGAGCTTGAACTAGAATAAGGAAAGAAAGATTAATATTGGTAAACCTAACAAAACTTTCTGTTCATTATAACTTCACAATTTCCTATTAATGACTATTTAGAATAAAAAAATACTTTGAAAACTTCTGCTTAGTGCAACAACTGGAAACTATAACTGTTACCTATTTGCCTAAGAAGGTTGTTATTCCTGTAGCTTTGCTCTGTACATTAAGCTAATTAAAAGATGAAAATAGCACAGTTGCATCCTTACACATAAGAACAGCCTGACACTTTTTGATAAACAATTCTAGAACTTTACAAGAAAAATCCATAAATAAGGCAAATTAAACACACAATGATGAGAAGACTAGAATTTATCTGGGCCAGAACACTAGAGACCTTATCTTTACAAATTGTAACACATTACACGATTTACATCATTCAAAAGCAGAAGTTAACTAAAACACTCAGCTTCAATCTGAACAGGATACACTTAACACTGTAGTTATTATTCAGAAGTTAGATTCAAATTGAAAAAGTCTTTGGTGACAAAAACAAAACTGACATTTATTTAATATTAGCTACTACCTTTTATGACAGTCTGAAGATTCCATAAGCATTGCTGAATCTTTCCCATTTTCATCAGATTCATGGCCATGAGAATCATGCCCACTCGAGTAGTTTTCATTTGTGTCATTTCCACTGAAGTCATTGCCACTGGATCCACTGCTCATTTCAATATCTTCCTGAAGAACTTCATGAGAGTGTTCAGGCTTTGTCTGAATGTCTGAATGTTCAGCAATCATCTGGCTATGGTTATTGGCAAGTCCAGAATAATCACTCATTTTCTGTTGCTCTCTTAAAGAGAATGACGAAGAAACGTTTTCACTGATACCAGGCTGCTGCTCAGGGTTCTCCTCCTCAGTGCTAGAGTAGAACCCCCTGAACTTGACAGAGTCCATGGGACGCTCATTAGAAACACTGCCAAGACCAAGAGCAAATCAAGCCATATTCAGAATTTTCTCTCTCTACAAATGGTGCTTGGAAGTGACCAACAAATCTGAGGAGGAAGGGAAGGAAGAAAAAACAACATTATTTTCTTTGTTTGCTGACAAACTATAATTCCCATTGACTGATGAAATCAAAATGGCGACATTCATGGTTAGTATATTCAGCATTTGCACAGTGAAAAGTAACTTTAACACAACTGCACACCTAACAATGTTTTGTTGTACAAAAGGCATTTCCTCTTTTTGGGTGGGCTTTTACTAGAAAGAATAAGTGGAATAAACATGAAAAAAATCCTTAAAACTTTAAATATTCACTTCTTTTCTATTCTCCTACTTAACACTTGACAATTTTACTGCCTGGATTTGGCCAATAGCTATTATTGTCAGTGAAGCCATTCCCCTGGTTTTCCAGTTTACCCTGATGAACAAAAAGATTCCATTCAGACATGAGAGGAATGCTTGCTTGGTTTGGAGGTTGGCCGGTCTGGGGTTTTTTGTTTGGTTTTTAAATGCATTGCTTTGGTTTTTCTTTTAGGATCATTTCTGCCATTTTCTCCAATTCTTCACATATATTTCTGTACAAGAGCATCATAAGTAGGTAGACTGGTCAGGGAAACTGAGTAAGCAAACCTACCTATTTATCAACAACAGAAATCCTGCAGAAAAGGCTGAGAACTTTATCTACTGATTACCACCATTTGGGGGGAGGGGGATATATAGAATAAAAAACCCTCTGCATTGTTTAGAAAAGTAAGCTTAAAACTAAACAAACAAAAATCCCTACTTTAAAAGCCAATTCTAATGCACCAGGCTCAAAACTAGCTTGGATACTGAAATGAATT
Source organism: Lathamus discolor (assembly GCF_037157495.1). Taxonomy (NCBI): domain Eukaryota; kingdom Metazoa; phylum Chordata; class Aves; order Psittaciformes; family Psittacidae; genus Lathamus; species Lathamus discolor. The sequence goes on along the minus strand of NC_088886.1, from coordinate 58,372,983 downwards.
AGGAACAGATTAATATTGAAGAGATAAAGAAGTACTCGAAAGCAATTCAACTTTATGAATAAAATATATTTAATCTGAGTCATTTCCTCATCTATGTCAGCAACGAGAGACAATACTGTAAAACCATAAATTGAGATTCTCTGAACAATGTAATTCAGCATCAGGAAAAAAGGGGTTGCGCTTAAAACAGCAGAACCATGTTTGTTCCTTCCTCTTTGTTCCCTTAAAATATTAAATATTACAACTGTTGACTAATAAATCTGACTGGAATAACAAAGTTAATGAAGAAATCTGCAACTAAGATATGCTAATATTAACTGCAGCATCTCCCTTTTAAACACACACATCTAATGCATTCATTTATTAGGAAGCCTGTAAGAGAAAACATGAACTTAATATTCATTTAAAACACACTATGATTCAACTCCCCTCCCCCCAAGAAAAAACACTGAAACTCTTTTCTTACCCTCCTAACTGCTGTTTTTCCAGACATTTTACATTTATTTTGAGTTTTTCAGAAAAAAATACTAATCATCTCCTCATTTGGCCAAATTAATATGCAAGGTATCGCCTGCCACTTGAAAGAGGAAGTGTCGTGTGAGGATATTCATTTAAGCTACCAGCAATGGTATACGAATATATATAAATAGTGGGGTTTTTTCTCCTTTACAAGATTATTCACTAGTACTTCATTTAGCTAATAAGCAAAACCTCTTTTGTATAGAGTAAAATACACTGACATTTCACTTCTGCATGTATTGACTTCAAGTACTCTAATCCAGACTGAATGGGCATCCTGTTGCACTGCTGCATTGAACAGTAGCATGCAGGCAGTAAATCACACTTGAGTAGGTTTTTTCTGGACTAAACCTCTTCTGTTTTAAAAATTACATAACAAGAACAGGCAGTAAAACAGTATTTACTCTTAGATGAAACTCCACTACTATTTTAGAACGGCACATACTCAGGTGACCAATGATTAACTAGATCAGACAGCTCATCTTGGATTTAATCTCTCCGGTAGATAAAGCTCACACTTTCACTTGCCTTACTTAGCTAGACATTTTAATGAGGTTTATTCCCTGTTTAGAGTCCCCTCTGGCCACACATGCTCAGCATGAGCCTGACTGGTCAGTGGTATCCATGCTACTACCTCCAGTATCACAGCCAGTGCTTAACAATGCAGTATTAATCATAACTCATTTTGTTTGAGAGTGACTGAAAATGTCAAAAGGATCCAGGAGAGTGAATACAGAAGGTGGCACTGGAAATACCTATGTGGACAGCACAAGACAAACCTCCTGTTACTGCAAAGGTAGGGAGCAATTTCTAAAAGTGTTAATCCATTCTAACCCAGGAAAAGCTCTTATCACTACTTCAGGTATTGCAGAAGTATGAGCATCTATCTGGTTCATTAACTGAAGCCACTCAAGCAGCTACTTCTCATCTATTATCTGTACGATGATGCCTCAGAGGGCAACTCAGAGGTTGTAAAGTTCTACAGAGGATTCAGTGAGTAAAGGTACTCCAGCAAACTACTCAGCTAGCAATTAAGGCTTTTTACCATCTCAGCGCTGGTTAAAGGTAACTCTGGAGATCATCTACAGCAATTTGTTCATTTCAAATACCTGCACCAAAATTACTCAACCCCACTGTGACTAAAATGAAGCTTTTGGAAAAAAGCCAGCCACAGCATCACCTGAAAAGGAGGTCTGACATGTAGGAATTAAGGTCAAACTAGACACGACTCGTATTTTATTCCGTACCCAAGGTAGGCGGTTCCTCCTATTCTTCTGACCAAATGGTATTTATGAAGAGCTTTAGATACAAGAGAAAAAGCACACTGCCTAACTGAAAAAACACGAGCTGCTAGTACACCATGTTACAAGACTTCTTCAGAGGTAGCGGGCGGGAAAACAGCACTCTCTTAAAAACAACAAAACAAAACAAAAAAACCAACAACCAAAAAAAACCCAACAAACCCAAAGCAATCAACCAACCAATCAGATTAAGGCTGCTATACTTAAATCCCTTAAAGAAAACTGTATAAATCATTACTGATAGATCCATAAGCATGAGCAGACTCTTAGGGTAGCCCTAAATTCCTTAAAAAGAATTACCCCAGTATTCATAGAATAGTTAGGGTTGGAAAGGACCATAAGATCATCCAGCTCCAGCCCCCTGCCACGGGCAGGGACACCTCACACTAAACCATGTCACCCAAGGCTCTGTCCAACCTGGCCTTGAACACTACCAGGGATGGAGCACTCACCACTTCCTTGGGCAACCTGGTCCAGTGCCTCACCACCCTCACTATTACAGTTAACACCTACATCAGGAAAACTGTGGTATTTATGGGAAGAGCAATGACTGTATTACAGCTTTCCTAGTCTGAATGCAAAGATTTTGTATTTCAGTCTTTAACTGTGAGAAACCTCTTCTGAATTTCAAACTCAAAGCATATTACATATGCCATAGTATCTTCAGGCTCAAGAGCTGTCTGCAAGTACCTTTTAAGATCAGCCTGCCCTTGGAAAATTATTTCCCCCAAGTCTTTTCTTTGGGGCTTCTTAATTTTTTTGGAAGTTTAAGAGTCAATGAAGTTGTGCCCTAACTAGCATGTAGAATCTTACGGTTTGAAATCCTGAGCTGTTAAACCACTGATGAGTAATTTCTTCCACCTCCAAATATTATCCGTTGTCTTGTCTCCTCTCTTTTTTCCCTCACAGCTAGTCTAGCTTCTGCCAGGGATCTATAGGAAACTTCAATACTGCTCTTTAGGTGCACTGTTTTGCTGGAAGATAATTGTTCCCAATATACATATATAGACTGCACAATAACTTTGAAAGAATTTCCTGTGCCTCCTTGAACAAGAGTTGAATAATTTCAATGACAGTAAAGATTGCAGGGGTTTTCAAATTATTTTTATTGTAAGCAATGAGTTCAAATTAAGTGAATCACCAACAGAAATGGATATTGGCCTATAGCAGATACAATGTGAATCTTCTTCCTCTTGATACCTTGCAGAAACTTGTGTCAGGAAACATTTAAGTTACTTTACTTCTGTCTCCAGCTAGTAACATGTCAGAGCTTCTGCAGCATTGCCCACAGTATGTGTCTATGTGATTCCTACATAACTGCATTACAGTAGTATGATTTGGAGCCTGAGGACAACGGTGCCAGAAACAAAAACTACTATCTTGGTTAACGGAGAAAATACAAATTGGACCTTTTAAAGGTATCTTTCAAGAAGAACTGACTCGACTCCTTGAGGTGGAATGGTGTTCTTGGACAGCACTGGAAGATTAATGTCACTGAAAGGCTTTCTTGCACAAAGTATTTTCTGGTTCAAAATCTCAAAAGCTTCAGTGCCAGAGGCACACACCAAAGTAAGTGATACAGGAAGAATAAATAGGAGTGAACAGGAAAAACATTATGAGAGACTCCCAACAGCTTGTAGGGAAATAAGGACAAAGACTGTTTTTAAAACAAGAGCTCCAAAGTAGCAACATTAATATATGTCATAAATTTGCAGAGATTTTTCAGGAGATTGGAAATACTGTGGAAAAAAAAACAAAACAGAACAGACTTGCAATTACCCTACGCCATGCTCTATGCCTGTAATTTTAGGTAAGAACTGATTCATCTGGCTAGACTCTGCTCTCAGGCAGAGAAGACCTTAAGCAGAACATCTGCATGCATTCGCAAGCACAATAAAACATTTCAGGAACACAGAGGGTCAGTCATCCCAGCGAGATTAATTAGCGTTGAAAGTAATCTCAGTCAAAATGGCATAATAAATTGCACATATTCATCCCACTTACATATTTGAAAACTACCTTCAAATCAATAACCAAATGAGAATGGAAAGGTAAAAGCTAGCATGATTTCCCAGCCTTAGTTCTCACCCATTACTATAGTTTGAGGAAGATACCAATCTCATACCAAATACAGTAAACAAGTGCAGACAGTCACATGGAAACAGAGGAAATGCTCTTCTGGCCTTGATCTTGGGAGAAGTAAGTTAAGCCAGTTTGTTCTTCATTTTCTGCTCCATCTTTCTAGATCTTTTAAGGAATAGTGTCTAATTTGACTCTGCAAATAAAAGCGTTTTAATCTTAAATGGACACCAGTTATGCTTGATTTTAAGGCAACTGGCTCACAAAAAAAAAATTGGTTTTGTGTCTTCTACACAGAGCAAGCCTCCCCAAGTCATTCTGACTAAGACAGAACTCTAAGATCCTGATGCAGTGTATGAGAAAGGCAATATAATTCCACTGAACCCTAAGGACAAATGGAGGCATTAATATGCCAGGTTAGATGGGCAGAAAATTTCTGCTTATTCATTAGCTACAGTAGCTCTATTATCCTGCAGTAAGACAATGAAAACAGCCTGAAGTTTAGCGTTCCCAGAAAAACACACCACAATATGTATGGACAAACACTTGAAGAAATAATGGGTTTATGCTTTTGAAAAATCCTCCTAAGAAGGTCTGTAGAACACTAACGAGAGAAATTTCTTCTGAAACTTTGGCATTTAAACCCAGAAATCCTGTTCCAGCAGAGACCTGACCACATTCAGAGAACAGATTTTTTTTCCAGATTTCTTTTCACACAAAACATATCATGTACAGCATTGGTATTTAACAAATGAACAACAAAAAAATTCATTATTAAAATAATCAAATTCAAGAACTAACAGGAAAACATATGAAGATTTAAGTCTAAATTTGCAACTAATATGAACTTACAATATCCCCAATTGAAGCAAGAGGGATACCACAGTTTATGTCTATACTGTAGATGTATTTGGAGGCTCTTAAGTGTACTAACACTAACAGAAGACCTTCCTAATAGTCAGGACTCAATTTTCCATAAGATCTTAAAAACAAGAGTTTCCACATGTCTTCTAGATGGTTGTTTTGCAAAACCGTAAGTTTTCTCATTTGTATAACAAATAACTAGCAAGGATTTAATAATGTCATGCAGTTTTAGAGAAAATTGAAAAGTAACATCTACAATGAATGCATTCTCCCTGTGCAATTAGACAATAATTAAACACTCGGTAGTAGCAAAACGTTTGGAAAAAGCGTTGAAAAACAAACGAAAATCCCAAAAGCAACTTGTCTCACTGTAGAGCTTCACCACCGATAACACTAACAGCTTCCTCTTTTATGCCAAGAGACAGAACAATTAAAAGAAGCCTTCATTAGGACATTTTCTAGGGAGGTGGGACGTGGAAAGATTCTCAGACTTATAAGAAAAAATAACACCCTGAATTTATAGCAGCACCTATACTGAAGAAAGAGGTGAGCACAAGCACCCTGCATTCCTGGTAGGGATGCTTGCAATCACATTGTTTCTGTAGTGAAGAAACTTAAACCTGTATTTGAGAGTAAGTACAAGTTTAGGCTAAAAATGTTTTAGATTCAAATAAGTAAACTCCCAGTTTTTAGCAACAAAAATAGTTCCGAATGAGTGTATACATGACTGAAATCACAGTTCTAAACCCAACACAGAACAATGTATTTTCTGCATAAGCTCTAGCGGGTGGGAGTGGAAGTATCTTTCTACTAACATGGACTGGAACAATTATGCATATTTCTTACCTGTTTTTTCTATGGGAAGTTGGTGAAAGTGTTTATCAAGCTCCCTCCCAGCTAGCATCAAAAGCATGAGGTGCCTAGGTCCAGAGTCTCCCACATGCACTTAATTCTTGTCTCATCCTCTTCTACTGGAAACCTTTCACCATTACAGTCCGGAGACCTCTATAACTATAAAATATAAAAGAAATACCTGGGCCCCCCAACAGTGTCCTCTTCAAACAGATACCAGATTGATGCTCACAGTTATGCCATGCCTATGTAGATAAATGTTGGTTACACATTAAACTGTCATCCAGATACAAATTTGCATTTCAAACACTTTTAATCTAAAATAAGATCTTACAGAGTTTTAAAATAAAACAAGCTTCTACACTAGATAAAATACCTCTTTCAATTCATTGTCAGTATGGTATCATACATACTATGTACAAGCACAGTACATACATAGTCTGTATGGGCTGACGCGGCCACTACGAAGGAAGGGACAGCCTCTCCAGTAGAGAGAGCAAAATGCTTGATGTAGTCAACAGGAGCTCCATGTGCTTAAGAAGCTTGGTTAGGGTACCAATCTTTTGATTATCTCCAAGATGGATATATCCACAGCCTCTCTGGGCAATCTGTTGCAGTGCTCACCCACCCTCACAGTTTAAAAAAGTAGTGTTTCCTTCAATTCAGAAGTCTGTACTAACAATTCATCAACACTATTATTCTTCCTAATAAAAACAGTTTGCCAGGAAAGACACTGGGAATTTCAACAGGAAAAAGAATATCTTAAAGCTCTTCTATTAAATCTAGTGCAACAATTGGGTGTCTAACAATTACATCACTTTAAGTGCATCATTTGAATATGCAACAAGAATGTTTGGAACAAAGATTTGGCACAGTGTTAAATCCCAAGCCAACCATTTTGGAAAACAGCCCATGGTACCAGGCCTGAATTTAAAATGCTGCATGTCTACCAACTGTTAAAAGTACATTTGTGTTGGCCAGACTTAGGGAAGAATTTATTCACAACATTCCATTCTGCATAACATTGTAATTTGAGTTCTACAAGTCTCACATTACAATACAAATCTGGGTACAGTAGTTTTTTCAAACGCTTCGCCTCTATCAAAAGTCATAAAACAGAATTTAAGTTATAAGCTCTGTATCTCTGACCATGAGAAGCATCAGAAATTGCTCTGCCACTTGCAGATATAGCAAATTTTAGCTTGGACACTGAAAAAGTGGGATGTCTTTCAGCACTAGTTAAATCCCAGTTTAAAGACAGCTTTTCCAATTCCCTCACACTAGCTCATCTCCCGGTAATCTGTATTTCCTTAATGGAGTTAGGTTTCTGTTTTCACTAATCAAGATGTTCAATGAAATCAGCCACAAGGTCTTGCTTGACTATTCATGAAGTGACACAGCACTTTGATGACTACAGCAGTTTCATGACTACCATCATGACAATTTAACAAACAAACTAAAACTGTTTACCAAAGTCTAGGTTGAAAGGGGATATTCACAATAGCAGTATAAGCAATTTTAATTTGTATCATTTTAGTTTCATCTAGTTAACACATTTAGGAACACATTAAGAAACAATGTCCTTATAAGCTACTCAAAATTGTCATGATAAGCCTTTTTACCATTTAACTGAAAGCTAAGACAAATCTACACCAAAAACATTTTTATGTCAAACTTAATACAAGAAATGGACACCAGGCACTTTATCAGTTTGAGTAGAATTAGAGGCAGGTAAATCCTATCTTCTCATTTTCTATTATTTATTAGAGGAAACGCATACATATGCCCAAATCCCAAAGAACTAAAAGAGTTCACCTATGTATGGCACCTCAAGAAGGTCTTTTTGACAGGAGTATCTGACCAGTATACAAAGACTACAGTACTTGGGACATTTCCTTTGATACCAAGATATATCTATTCTAAACACAGAAGACTTCTATTATTAGAAAAGAATGAACAACCTGCTTCAGGGAACACACCTGTATTGTGGGATCCCAACCAAGTTAATTTTCTGTATAGACCTGAAGTCACACCTGAAGAGAGAAAGTTGTGAGTTTTAAAAACCTATTCAGATCACACTTCTTAGACCTAGAAAAAGAGCTAGTTGTTTGGGGTTTTTTTATCATTTAGATTAATCCAAAACTGTTGCATTAATCCTCAAAAATCCCAGTTACAATTTCACCGGTTTTGCAATATTACAGTACTGCTATCCTTCTCTTTCCTGTCTTGGGTCAACACTGTCCCATCATCAGATCACATAAAACAACTTGGATAAATGTTCTTTGCATCACACATGACATGCTGCCATCATTCTCCTTTACGCTCTCAGCTGTTTCCATTTTTTGCTCTGATAACCATCAATTTTTCTTCATTTTCCAAATATTTCCATAACTCTGACTGTCTAGTCTGCTGTCAAGTACCATACACACCACCTGAGTTGCAATAAGCTTTTTTTTGGTCATCAGCTTCTCACACATTGAACACATGCATCCGCCAGTATCTCCAATGCCTTATGTTCAACTTCTCAAACAGAGATTAGAATAGTATGAGCCCACTAGAAAGCAGACCACGAAATACTGCTGGAAGCTATGACCTTAAAATTCCTTAACACACCTACAAGAACACTAGAAAGACTAGAAGTTGATTAATAAACTTCTGCACAGCAAATACTGCAGATATCAAATGTGATATTGTATACTACATTAAATTTCACTTTCCTAACCATTTAGGAAGCCACATAATTGACAAGTGCTTTCATGATTCATGTAACAGGTCTTTAAAAATATAATGCTCTGATTATCATTTTATTTTCTAGTATTCTGAAATTACAGCTCAAAGGAAGCACACAAAGCAGCAACAACATAAAAATCATTTCAGACTCTCAGAGAAACAATCACTTTCTTGGGGTCAGCATTAGACACTCACCTTAATGAATTTATAACTCAGAATCTTTCCAAATCTGAAAGGGTCAGCACCATATATTCCTATTAAATAAAAAAAAAAAAAAAGTGTTTTATAAGCAAGATAAAAATTACTTAGAAAATATAAATCAAATCAATTCAATAATGCAATACAAGCCCAATAATGTAAAAAAAAAAATATATTCCACAAAGCACGCACCCGGAAGCTCATTTTCCATGTAAGTGATTCTGTGAAATACAAAACGAAAGAAAATGCAAGAAATTGAGGGACCTGGACAGGCTGGAAAAGGGGACCCTGTGAACCTCACAGAGTTCAACAAGGCCAAGTACAAGGTCCTGCACATGGGTCGGGACAATCCCAAGCACAAACAAAGGCTGGGGGAGACTTGGGGGTTTTGGGTGACAAAGAAGCTCCCCATGCCCCGGCTTCAGGGTGTGCTTGAGCCCAGAAACCCCCCAAGTGCTGTGCTGCATCCCCAGAGTGTGAGCAGCAGGTCAAGGGAGGGGATTCTCCCCCTCTACTGTGCTCTGGTGAGACCCCCCCTGCAGTCCTGATCCAGCTCTAGGGCAACAACACAAGAGGGACATGGAGCTGTGGGAGCAAGTCCAGAGGAGGCCATGGAGATGCTGTGAGGGCTGGAGCAGCTGCTCTGGAGCCAGGCTGAGAGAGCTGGGCTAGTTCAGCCTGGAGAAGAGAAGGCTCCTGAAGAGGAGACCTTAGAGCAGCTCCCAGTGCTTAAAGGGGCTACAAGAAACCTGGAGAGGGGCTTTGGAAAAGGGCCTGTAGGGACAGGACAATGGGAATGGCTTTAACCTGACAGAGGGGAGACTGAGATGAGACATTAGGAAGAAGTTGTTCCCTGTGAGGGTACTGAGGCGCTGGCACAAGGTGCCCAGAGAAGCTGTGGCTGCCCCATCCCTGGCAGTGTTCAAGGCCAGGTTGGACGCAGGGGCTTGGAGCAACCTGCTCTAGTGGAAGGCGTCCCTGCCTGTGGCAGCCGGCTGGAAAGGGATGAGCTTTACAGTCCCTTCCGACCCAAAACAGTCTATGATTCCATGAAATTTTACTGATTAAAATGTTAACTATTATGGCAACATAACTTCTAAATTGGTTCCTTAAGAAACACACGGAAGAGCTATTCACCAAATTCTGTTTACTTAATAAACATAGGAACCCCCCCAAAATTCCATCTCCATGATCTTCATTTATTGTTAGAACATTGTTTAGATAATACAAATATCAACACAGTACATTTCAAAATCAAGCACTCATGTGAGATCATCTTAGCTGAAGAATGAGTATTGTCTAATATAAGATTTGGAATTACGTATTTGAATTAGAATTTCTTCTTCCACAGATTATAATCTTAAAACATCCATCACAGAAAGAAACTTCCATAGCTATGTCCCAGAGGTCCAAACAGGAAAAAAACCAATCCCTCAGTCCTCAGGTGATGGTTCCTACATGAACCCAAGCACATGTCACCAGTCACTTCTCTTCCTGAAGCACCCATGGCGCCACTCTTACTTAGTTTCCTTCTAGTTTTAGACTAGTTGTGTTGGTTTTAAAGCTGCTTATTCTCCCCATGAAGTCACTAATAGCAAAAAGTTGGCCTGAGGTCAGAGGACAAAGTCAGCTTGGTTTTACTATGAACAGCATGGTACCAGCACATTGCCGAACTTACCAAATTCACCTCATGGAGGGTCAATCTCATCTGTGCTCTGCTGACTAACCTGGGCCAGCTCCTGACTCATCGTTTGCTTTCCTGCAGCTATAAGCAGCCAAGTACTAAAGTAATCTCTCCTCCCCTTTCCACCCCCAAAGCACTCAGAATCAATCCTCCAACAGAAATTGCTCTTTTCTGCCAGAGCAGAAACAAAGCTTATTTTAACCATTTCAGGTAATTACTCCTTCTTCAGCCCACCACCTGTGCTCAGGTCTCCACACTGGATGCGGACTGACCATCCCCAAAAGCCACCAGAAACTGTCTTTCTCAAGTTGATTTTTTTCACCTTGAATAATAAACCATGGCCCAGAGCTAAGCTTAACTGCCAGCAGGTCTGGTATTTGTCATTAAGAAAAACAGTGAGCACATACATACATCTCTGACAGACAAAATGACTGCTGCCTGTGCCAAGGTATCTTGTGAAGAAGCTAAAAACAGTGACCCTGAGCTGCCCTACAGCCAGTCTCCAGGCATCCTTCCTTCCAGTCTTACAACAGGTACCTTCTTAAAAGGTGAGCTAAACATCTTTGTATGGAGTGTGCATCTAAAAAGACATTTGATTTTCTTCCTAAAGACAGAATGCTATTCTTTTCCTGAATGGAACTGGAGAAATTATTAAGCAGGAGATCTGTAGTCAGAACTCTAATATTTGCACGTCAACTCTCTCTAAAGTATCTACTACACTATATTTCTACTTTAATATCTGCTCACATCTCCACTAAGCAGTATGTTTGCACGTCTACTGCTCTCCTCCCTTAAAAAAGGTCAGATTTTCACCATGAGTTATTTGATTTACACAAGTTCCAGGGTAATGCTGCTCTTTAGACACTGCTGCAGCTCATACCCAGTTAAAACTTTCAGTCAGAATGAAGTCCCATTCTGGCAGACTTTATGCCAAATAAATTCGCTATTGCTAATAGAGCATACTGCATCAGTAATATACTCCACAGAGTGAGACAACCTCAGAAACATCATGTACTTGTCCTACGAGTTGGCTGTATCAGTACTGAAATCAAGAGTCACAGAGGAAACCTTGGTAGAGATGCAAAGAAATCGGTGAAGTGCTTTATATACTGAAGATCTTTGTACAATTAAAGAAACTAAGCAGCAGAAACACAAAGTACGTGTAGTAAGGTCAAACACAAAAGCCATACGAAGATACAAAAGCCGCAAGGAATAAGGAGGACAGGAACTCAAACCAACAAAAGAAGTACTGGACATCCTCACCACTTCATCTTGTCCCTTTAAGCTTAAATTACAAAAAATTACAGGTGTTATTTCACAGTGAAGTGCCTCTGGTTGAGGACTGGATGTCTGAAAGGCAGTACAGCTTTGGTTCGCCTTTTGAAAGCCATCTATACAAGGAGATCTATATTCTGTCCATGAGAAAAATGACAGCATTAAGAATTACCACAGTAAACTCAAAACCAGCTGGAAGCAAACCCCCAAAGTCTTTCCCTGCCAGCTTGATGTACTAATGAGCTCTCTTCCCCGCTGTCACATCTTTCCAGGATAAACATTGGTACCGCTTGCACTGAACTTCTGCAGCCTTGCTCAGACCATCTGCAGAATAACCTTACACTCTTACCCCAGTAAACATGCTCTCTGTGGGTTTTTGTCCACTTATCATGTTAATGGCACATAGATTCTGGACCCCTTCAGCATCCCTAATAACTTTTGCCTCTATTGGGAGAAAATGAAGGAAAAACGAGTCATACTCCATAATTATACCATCTCAAGGTATATTAATTTAACTTTGCTTCTTTTTGTGTTCTAAAAGCAAAGTTACTGAAATTCAACTACCAAACCAAAACACAGACACTAGAAGGCTCCTCTAGGACTACCACACACTACTTCAGCTGCAGCTGAAAACATCTGTACAAAAGCTTTTCCTGTCCTTACAACAGCTTCACTCACACAAAAAAAATTCTCATAACTTCACTTGCGTTTGTGGATAAGCAGGGAAAATATGCTCTTTGGAACCTCAGCCTTAAGGAACTTGCATTAAACAGTACATTGCTGCTGCTGTCCCTCAGGAACTCAGAGAGAGGACCAAGTAACAGAACTCTGTGCTGGATTGGTACAATCCCAGTGCAGGCATTTAGACACAAAGACGCTATCTGCACTTAAATGATAACCTTAGAAATACCAACCAAAAGCACTGAAGCCTGATCTGCCCATGTTCCAGCACTGCTGGCAGGCAGAGTACCAGCATGCTGCACAAGCATGTCTGGCAATATACTAAGCCACTTACTGAAGTACCAGATCACTGTGCGTATGCTCGGGCATGTGGATACCCATGTGTTCGGGTGCTTTCCTACTACATATGGCTGCTGGCTCACTGTCAGCAAAGTGCTCTAAATAATGGCTTCAGAGCCTCTCCACAGCCTTTGCAGACATACCCAAACCATCTGACCCTTCTTCATGTTGGGCTCCTCTGCCTAGGGCCACAAGAAATCACAGCAACAAGTCACATAACATTAGCCTGTAAAGTGTGCTTTTGGCTGCTGCATTCTCTTTTCCCATGCCTTCAATTCATTTGGTGAAGTATGTTTCATCTCACTTGTAGCTAATAAGAAAACAACCCCTCAACAACCCCTCTAAGCATCAGAAGGTGGAGCAAAAGGTTTGGCTTACTATCAACAACACATGCAGTGTTAGCAGCCTGGCGCCTGCTAGAGCAGCGGTTAAGTTTAAGGCAGCGGTTAAAGCAGAAGAGAGGACAGACACCTTGCACGCTAAATATCAATGGCATAACTTTCAAGACAACTACTACCTGCATCCAGCCTCATCCCCAAAGTGCACATCAAAGCCCTTCAGTATGATAAAACTACATCACAAAGAATACTACAGATACTAACTCATTTGCTGTTCAGTGCTTGCAAAGCCCAGGTTACCATCATACATACTGAAACACTTTAAGATTTGGACAACAGGCATACAAGTGGATGTGGAAAGTACAAATGCAGAAAGACAACCCAGTTAATCTCCGTAATCCACCATCCTCATAGAGGAATTCTAGGCCATGGTACCAGAACTGGACACACAAATTGCTTTTCAAACACCTGATTATCTACTAATTATGATGTGGTAATGTTATGAGCACGGAACAGTGTCTACAGGACATTCCTGCCAAGTATTTCACAACACCTTGCTAAGAACATGATGTTCCCTTTTAACATGGGCCAACCATAGCAACCCTATAGATAAAACACTACAGTTGATCTAGACAAGTGATAATTTACTTGTTCTACTGGCTACTGGTAACCTACCTGCTTTTAAACCATACCAAATATACCTCATCCTACAGTAACTCGTAGGATGTGCTTATACTTCAAGGGGTTAAAAAAGTTCTCCTGCAGTAAAGGACGTTTTTAATACTTGTAAAGTTGTTGGAGAAATAAGGGTGTGGCAGGAACCCAGGAAAAAGAAAACTGGTTTATCAGTCTGTATCTAAAACAAACACTTCCTGGTCATAACAAAGTCTGAGGTAAAAGAAAAATCCAGAACTCTATTTCCAATCACCTTCCCAACTTCACTCTACTCTCACACTATGGCTAAACTCCATCATAAAAGTAAAAAACTAAGTTACTCAAAAACGTAATTCTTCACAGAGGAAATTTATTACTATAAAAATGCATTATCCTGGGACAGGTTCAAGTAAATTTATTTGATAAACTGAGTTGTTATGTATTTTAATCTCCTGACTGGGAAAAAAAACCCCAAAACCCAAAGAGAAGAGAGATATTACACCAACAGTTGCCACGGTATGCTGTCTCTTTAATGCCTCTCTGGAAACCCAAAAGGAGTAAGAGTAAGCTGTAAAAAGGAGGATTAGATTTTCACAGATAGCATTCATGTGTTAAAATGAACAGAGGAAGCCTACAACAAGTCCTACCAAGTGGCAAATAAACAAAAAGCCCAGCAAAACCACACAGTCTTGGGCTCATAAATTAAACCAGAAAATTCACTGAATCTGAAGGAAGTGCAAAAGAGCCAAAATCCTGCCTTCCATTCCTTTACCTTCTGGACTAGATCAAGCCAAATTACACCTCTTCACAAGGCAGGACAGATCATGCTCCTTCACTGCACAGTGTTGGACATTATGCCAATCACCCAACTAAAGCATTCTCCCCTCTACCTTGAAATAAACACTTGAGAGGGCCAAACCCCCACCAAAACGGAATCATGTTACCTTTTTCTTCTACTCTAGGCCGCAGGCCCTGGCTTTCCTGTTACACGTTCTCCCAGCAAGGTAACCAACCTCCACAGTCCAGAACAAGAACTCCACACCTCAGGACAGTGTCCTAATCACAAAGCTAGCGGCAAGCCTCGGATGAGGCAAGGACAGAGTGAAACTTCCTCACTTTGCAGAAGTAATGCAAGTTTCAGTAAAAAAGGGCAAAACCAAACATCACAAGAGCACACAAACACACACAACCATAAGCAAGAAGTAACTTGATGTTAAAGTCCAGCAGGGACACTCTCCCTGATGTGAAGCAAATTCTAGGCCCTGCTCCGATTTTGCATTTAAGATCCACTGTGTAAAGTGCATATACACTGCCCAAGACTGAGAAGATCAAGGACACATACAGACACTGAGACACCCTAGAAGGTGGGAAAAATTTGCATTTCACCAAATGCTATGCCCTCAAACAATCTAATATGCAACAGGACGCATTTGTGGAATGGAGCGGCACCACTGAGGCCCTCGTTTCAGCTTGACATACTTAAGCTTTACCAACAACCCTATATTACCAAAACTAACCACTTGCATTCAAGTAGATCATCATTGTGATTCATTCAAGTTTTACCTTGACAAAAGCAAAAGCCAGCTCCAAAAGATAGCTGCTGTTTCGACAAACGATAACTAACATTAACTGCCACCTGTAAACAGTGCTTAAAACAACACTTACAACTTGAAACACTTCCTCACTAAACTATATCAATTTTTTACTTTTGACTCGACCAGACAATCATACCTCTGGAATCATTACAGAAGCTCCACCTTTTCCCCATTACCTGTAAATACATCAGTGGCAGCTATTCAGTCCCAGATGTACAACACTGTGAAACTCAGGGTCTTACATCTGAACATAAAAAAACCAAAGAAACCTCACAGTGTAGAAACATGAAAATGCTTCTTGAAAATCCTTCACATGCTCTGCCTCAGCCAAACTGCTGTTTCACCAGAATACAATTTCCAAGTACCAGACAACTCATACTGACCTCTCTGGGGACTTTTTGAGCTCCTGCGTTACACAGAGAAACGCCATACACCTATCCCAACCTATTACAGAAAGTTGGCTTTAAAGTGTCAGCCTGACTGTTACCACGCCGCTCATCTATTTGCATGAAACTGTACTTACATAAACTGTTTTGCAATCACGCAAGTAATAACATGCAATTAATGTCAACAGCAGCACAACCACACCGTCTCAAGGAACAGAGTGTCCTTAGACCTACACCCAAAGCAAAAACCCACAGCACCTGTTGCCCGTTCTACCTGTAGCTCACGCACCCCAGTATCTCACCGAGATGCGGCTACTGCCTGTCACACAGCTCCACACACGCGCAAAGCCCCCCCAGCCCGCTGCGTACAGCGCTGTCCCTACAAGAGAGACCACAGGCCGCGCTCACCGGGCCGGAACACGTGTGTTCCCAAAGGTGCTCCCCACGCCTACTCCCGCTCCCTCCGAACCCCGGCGCTGACCTTTCGCCGCTGGAGCGGAGACCCGGGCAGCGCCCGGGGAGCGGGCCCGCCGCCACCGGCCGCCCCACACACACTGGCCGGAAGGTTGCAGCCGCCCCGCCGCACTCTGGCTCCACACCGACCTGGCCGCCACGGCGTACGCACTGCCACTGCCGCCCCGCTCCCTCCCTGATCCGGGGGTACCGCCGCCTCTCAGAGCCCCGGCGCGGCCCCCCACGGGCCGTGAAAGGGCAGGCGCTGCAGAATCGTCCCTCGCAGCCCCCCCGCTGCCCCGTGAGCTGCGTGGGGATATCTGTGCCTCCGGACACCCCCTCCCGATCAGAGACGGGCCGGGCCGGGCCGTGCCACCCGCCCCGCGCGGCCCGGTCCGAGGAGAGAGCGCGGAGCCGGTGCCCCGCTCGGTCCGAGGGGGGTGTGTGTGTGTGTGTGTGTGTGTGTGTGTGTGAGTGCCGAAGCCCCCCCCGCTGCCACGCTCCCCACCGAGCCTCAGCGACCCCGGGGGGTGAGGGGGGGCACCGCGCTGCCGGACCCCCTCCGTGCCCCGCCCCGCCGGTGGCCCCGTCCCGTCTCCCCAGCAACGGGAGAGCCCCGGCGCGCGGGGGTTACGTAACCTCGGCCCAGCGGGCGGGGGAAGGAGACGGTGCCCCTCTGTGCACGCACACCCCCCCCCCACCGCGGCTGCCGCCCGCTCCCGCCGCCACCGGAGCGCCCACAGCCTCCCCCATGCACCGGCACCGCCGCGGGGCCAGCGCCCGGCGCACCCGGACTCACCGCGCACACCACGTCCACTCCGCCCGACGTAGCCCGGCACCGACTTCATACAGGCAGAAACGTGACTGGACCCGCAGAGCCCGCCCCACCCGAGCGGCCATTGGCCGCGGGCGCGTGACGCGCGCGGGGGACGCGGGCGGGGGCGGGCCGCGCACCTCCCCCATTGGCGGGGCCGGGAGCCGCTCACTTTACATAAGCCTCACGTGTGGCACCATGTTTCCACCGACAGCCACGATCGCCTGCGAGACCGCCCCGCCCCTCCCGTCCCGTCCCTTCCCTTCCCCCGCCGCGAATGCTCCGCCGCCGCCAGAGCGCTCACCGCCCCGCCGCTCCGCGCTGCCCCCCGCAGCGGCCGCGCCGCGCCGCGCTCCTCCGCCGGGCCTTAGGACCGCCGAAGGCAGAGGTTACATCACGCCTCCGGGAAGCGGCTCCTCCCCGCCCAAGAGGAGCCGCCCGTGACGTCAGCGCGCGCGCCCGGCGGGCCGGCGCGCGGGCGGCCGTTGGCTGCGGGGGCGCGCGCACGGACCCGCTGAGGTGGGGAAGCGGATGGAGCAGGCAGCAGCTCCCGGGCCTCCTCGGTGGAGGCGAGGGAGGTCGGGGTCCCGCCTAGCGCCATCCGAGAAAGGCAGGAAGCTCCCCTCCACGCTTCCCTGCAGGGAAAGGCCGCTGCGGGAAGGGGCTCCCGAGCGCCGCCGCTGTCGGGCCTGGCGACAGCACGAGGCGCGGGGAGAGGGAAAGCGGCCCGGTCGGGAGAGCCTGGCGGCCCCGCTGAGAGGATACTGAGGCGCTGGCTGCGGGGTGGAGGCACCAGCTGGAGCCTGTGGAGAGCGCCCTGCCGGCGGGTCGGTACGCTTACATAAGAGACAGGCGCCCGTAACCCGCTTCCTGGTGTTGCCGCCCGGCTGGGTGCACTCCCTGGAGTTTCGAAACTGACCCTGTGCGCTGGTCGGAGGTTGCCAGGTCACAAACCAAAGGGCAGGACAGGCGAGCGTAGAGCTTCACCTTTGTCCGGCACCGTCAGTTAGCATCAGTTTGAATAACTTCAGAAATGGCTAAACGTAAAAAGAGTTCCCAAGGCATTCAAGGTATGTGCTGTTCACATATGGAAAAACTAGTGCCTGATATGTTAATTATATTGCTACTTGCCCTTCCAAATGTATAAAACCCCAGGTTTTTGTATTTATGGGGGGGGGAGGGGGGAAGAAATCCCCCCTTCTGTTTCAGCAAAACATTCAAAGAATATTGACATTTCCCATCATAGAGTGAAATAATAAAAAATTGTCTGTGATGTTGGTCACACAGGTTTTTGCTTGGGCCCCTGTGCCATCCGAGGTTGTGGTGAGAGAGAACCTGGGCTCTGCTGTTAAAGAGTTCAGTGTGTTGAGTGGCACTGTTCTAGTCTCCACATCTTCCAAGGCTGAGCAAAGCAATCCATAGCTGGGAAATTAATGATAAGTTATGATAAATGTTCCTGTGCAAGGCAGGAACAGAAGACATACCAAAACTCTGTCAGTCTTGCTGTGAATACAGCTATTTGCCATAACAGCATCTTTACACATACTACATATGTGCCATTGCTCCACAGGATGTAATGCAGTGCAGCCATCATGGCTTCCACTGTTTATCTGCAAAATGAGGTTAATGCCACTTCCCTCCCTTAGAGCAGTGTTAGGGATAAGTCCATTAGGTACATAGATATTTAAGCTATGAGTGTTACAGAAACAGCCTCTGAGTAAAGTACTGTGGAGTATTTAACTCCTGCAAAGGGGGTGGGCAGTGGAAGCATTAGGACCGGATCCTGCAACTGGATTTGTTGCAATGCACAAGTCAGCTTACCAGTATCCCATTCTAAGTTTGCACTCCTCTGAGGCATCTATTTTAAAGGCTAATCCTGATTAGATATTCTCAGTGTAGTTTGGGCAACTTGCTGTTGCTGTTAGGACTTCACATCCAAAATTCCATCATTTCTGTTTTAAGTTCTCTGCTTTAGGGTTGGTAGGAGGTAGAATGACATTCTTGATTCTCACTGGATGTTGTTTTTCATGTTAGGTGCCAGAAAAGCCCTGGCTGTGTGCTAATGGCTGTACTTCTTACCACAGATTTGAAGTAAAGCACTTCAACCAAGGCAAAACTTTGAGTGTGCCTCCCCACCACCTCAGACTGCATGAGGAGCTGGAGTCAACCTATGGCACTGCACTAGAGCTGCATGAGTTTCCAAAACAAACAGAACAGGACACACATTAATCATCACTGGAGTGTCCCAGTTGTAGCAGGCAGACAGTGATCACCACCACCAGAAACAAGACAGTACCTTTTCCATCCTAGTAACTACCAGAGGCATCATTTGAGTTCTGCTTATTTTGAAGGGATACTAAAACGTTAATTTGGTAGAACTTACAGGAATAATTTTTAAGTTCTATTCCTGCCACCTTTATTGTTTATAGCTTTCTATTTAATAGACCCAAAATCAGGGGAAAGAGTGTTACTCAAAATGTGATTTACACATCTTGAACCAGTTGAGTCCAAATTTTTCTATTGTGACAGTTTTCTGAAAGTTGTGGTCGTGTATACATACAAGTTACTCCAGGCAACACCAATATGAAATGGCAAGAGGGCAGGCACATGGCTGCTAGAGGAGTCAATGTTACTACTGATCCAATGGTGCATCTTCTGAGAAACAAAGCAAAGGAAAATGGTCCCAAAATGCTACAGGACAAAATTGTTTTGATTCAAGGTAACTCTATCAGTAGCTATAACATAAGGGTTTTAATAGCAGAATGAGTAAAATATGTTTGTGTGGATGTACTCAAAAAGTTTTAAAGAACAGAAACATTAAGACGGTTGTGGGTTTTTTCCAGCTTTGATTCTTTTTTTGTATTCAACTCTCGGAGCATGGTGAGAACAAATCATTCATGTATAAGGCAAGTCCATTACAATACATCTGTTTCACCACATAACACACCACATCTCACCATATAACACTGACATTCCTCCAAAGTGGCTTTTGGTTGGTGAGCCAGGGCACTATCCTGCTTTAAATTCTGCCTTGCTTCCTCATTCCATTTTACAAGGCAAATACCAGTCTGTATGAAACACCGCCATGGAAGAGAGCAGGCCTTCTTCACTAGGGGGCAATCACAAGCAGGCAGGTTTGGGCCTTGCATTTTTCTTTTAACTGCACAACTAGGATTGCCCAAACTGCACTGCTAATATGCAGTTTCTACATGCTATTGAATCTCTTCCTTGCCTAGTTATTTTTCCAGCATAGTAGCTTTCTGAAATCACAAAAGATTAATTGGTAGAACTAGACCTTTTTGCTAGTTTTGCTTAACAAAAGCATTTCAGTCAGTTCTGATAAGCAGCAACATATTGACAGTATCAAAATTTTTAGGTGTCGTGGTTTAACTCCAGCCAGCAACTAAGCACCATGCAAGCCACTTAGTCAGTCTGCCCCAGGATGGGTGAGAGATTTGGGAGAGTAAAAGTGGGAAAACCCGTAGGTTGTAATAAAGACAGTTTAGTAGGTAAAGAAAAAGCCATGCACAAGCAAAACTAAAGAAATAATGCATTCGCTACTGCTTACCGTCAGGCTGGGAAGTTCAGCCATCTCCAGGACAGCAGGGCTCCATCATGTGTAATGATCCCTTGGGAAGACAAACACCATCACTCCAAACATCCTCCGTTTCTCCTTCTCCCAGCTGTACATGCTGAGCATGAGACACTGTATGAGATATTGCTGCGTACTTTGGGTTCAGCTGTCCCAGCTGTGTCCCCTCTCAATTCCTTGTGCACCCTTAGCCTGCTAGCTGGTAGGGTAAGGAGCAGAAAAGGGCTTGGCTCTGTGCAAGCACTGTTCACTAAACCATCCTTGTGTGACCAACGCTGTTACCAGCACAAATCCAAAACATCACCCCATGCTAGCTATGAAGTAACTCGACCTCAACCAAAACCAGCACACTGGGGGGGGGGGGGGGAAGGAATGAATCAAGTCCTTCAATGTGGGGAGGGAAAAAAAAACACCACTATAATTTGAGACTTCCTGAAAAACTACCTGAGGATTGCTTGCTTGGGTTCACTACTGTTCGCTACAGGGCTCATCTTGTTCGAGTTACTATGCTTCCCTATTGACTTGTCTACTCACAGGCATTACCCATTATAAGTTTTGCCAGAGCACTGATGGAACTGTGTATTGTTAAAAAAAAGGAAAAAAAAATCAATATTTTGCAGCTGGAGCCCACGTTTAATTCTTCATTTCCTAAGTCTAATTAATCATCATTTACAGTGACACTAACAGTCATTGATTGTTGCAAAGATCCGGAAAGGCTTTTTTGCTAATGAGCAAAAGGCATCACTGTTACTCTCTGTACCGACAGAGGATGAGGGAAGGAAAAAACCCACTTTCCTCATTACCTGTGAATATATGAGAAGGTTTTTCTAAAAGCATTACAAAGATTAGGAATGAGCTACCAGAAGAAGGATAGCAATATGCATACAATGTAAAGGAACGTAAGAAACATGGTAAAGATCTCTAACTCAAGCAGCAAGTTCTTGAAAAAAGGTGCAGCTCCCAAGTCCTTTGCAAAGGTGTATGGCTGTCCCCAGCCAGAAAATGTTTCCTCAAGAGTTCTGGGGAATGTAGTTTTTCATTTTGTACCCACTCTTATACTTTTCTAGTTAATTAAATTCAGATTCTGTTGGCAACTTCAAGTTCCAAATATCTTGAAAAGTGACACATAAAAGAGCCCTGATTTATTGTTTTAAAATGACTGGAAGGACACAAATAGGAAGGGTGTGTCTCATCACTGTAGCTGTGTGTTCTGATCCCCAAGTCCATTGACATGATTTCAGAAGCAAAATACAGCTCTGAGCAATAGAGGTCTGAGATTATAGATTCCTAGAATGGTTTGGGTTGGAAGAGGCCCTGAAGATCATCCAATTTCAACACCCTGCCATAGGCAGGGACACATTTCACTAGACCAGGTTGCTCAAACCGCCGTCCAGCCTGGCTGTGAACACTGCCAAGGGATGTGGTCCTGCTGTTCAGTGTGTATTTGCAACTCATTTTCTGCAGTCAGCCTCATAGAAGGCCAAAGAGAGCCTGAAATGGAAGCCTCAGTGCTGAAAAGGGGTTTTAAGCTTCCTGTATAACTCAGAGAGTGCTAGTTTTGTTATTTCACAGTCTGCCTAAGGTGATCAAAGACCTTACATATCCACCAAAAGGAAAAGTCCTTCTTGCTCCACCAAGTTGGAGATTATGCAGCAGTCCTGTTAGCCAGGTTAGGAAACTGATTTGACTGAAAACATCCCATGAATAAAGATTTTGGTTGGATAACATCACAATTGCAGGAGCACAAAACCCTAAACAAACCAGGATGGAAGAACATGTTCTGGGTTCCAGTGAGGGTCTAAGGCCTATCACAAGGTTTCTGAGCTGATCTAACATTTTGCTTTCATTAAGTGGAAGGCAGTGCTACTCTTCACCCTATCCCTGCCACCACTACCACCTTGCTACCATGTACTTAGGTTATGTGCTCTTGAGCCTGCCTTTTGCTCACTCTTCTACTTGTCCCCTCTGTGAGCCAGTTCAATGTGTTCATCTGTCAGAAAGCTTTCTGAGTTTTTTCCTGCCTGTTAAACAACTGAATGATCCCTTTGTGGGAGAGTACACTTTCGAGGCCACACACGGCATGGACGGGGCAGGGGAAAGCTCTTTTAAAGGCGATTAGCAGAATTAACATTTCCACAGCTTCTCATACCTGAGGCACACTACTTTCTCGATTAAACATGGAGACATAGCAACTGTCCTTGAGACACTTGAGTTCCTTAACACACATCTAAGCAGCCAGGCCTCTGACCTTATGCTGAGCCTGTGACACAGTGTATCCCAACCCTTGACTACCCACAACCACTGATTCTCATGCACACTCTTGGTATTGTTTTAAACTCTGTATTTACTGACCAGAGTCAGTTTACTGACCTACATCACATTTATGATTTCCTTTCAGACTTGTCTGAGTGAAGTGTTACCAAACTTACAAAAATGGAATGAGAGGTAGACCTTCCTTTAAAATAAGGGCAGAGAGACAAGATCTGGGTACTGGCTTCTCCACCAGTGAGCATTTATGCAATTTTGATTAAGTAGTCATTACACAAAATGTTAGACTACGTCTTGGCATGGGATTGGAGATGGAGTCTTTCTTGTTCTTAGGTAAATTCACAGTCCTTGTGTCATGGAGTCATCCTGCTGATCTTAGCTACTAGGAATCTAGAGGCACACTTCTTTGTTAATTTGTTCTCATTTTGAAGAAATATAACATTAACAGATTATAGCAGAAACATTTGTAAGAAATTGGATGGTAAGCAGCAGACTAGCTAGAATCTGTTCCAACACACCTACATCTCTCCTCATTGCAATCATAAGCATAACTTAAGCCAGACAATCAGGGATTCCTTCTAGTAAGAATACTAATTATAGATCATATTGGTGAGGAAGGAAGAGCCAGGTTTTAAATGAGAAAAAGCCTCGACATTTCTGAAGAGTATATCTTAAAAACATTTCATTTTCAGAATGAGTTTCCCAGTACTGTTCTGCCTCAATCAGTTTTCCAGCATTAGTTCACACATGAGCTGTTTTAACAGAATTTTGCTGCTGCTGAAGTCAGTGGAAGGCAGGTTTTGTTTTCAGGGGAGAGTATATATGACTGAGTTTGCTTCAGAAAGAGAAGCCTGATGTACCTGGCCACACTACTAGAAAACAAAGTTAGGATTTTAAAGAGTCTTTCAGACAGTCCAGAAGTACCTTTAAGACTAAATAAATCAGTAAATTGTCACAGATGGTGTCCATAAAAGTATTAGAAATTTATGATAAGCATTCAGAAATTCCTTTCTTTTGTAATTTAAAGAGAAATGACAGCTCACTTGGCACCTTGCCATTAATGCACAACACCAAGGAGTGGAGGATTTATGCAAATTCAGTTAGGATAACTGCCTTTGAATTAAACAGCTTTGGCACCTTACTCCAAAGAAAACAGTAACCAAAACAAAGAGGGTAGAGTCTTTTTCATCTTTGTGGATTTCCTGGTGTTGAATTAGTGTGGTCTTAACTACAGCCCTTTCCTTGGTGCAGCTCTAGAATGACTTTCTCATCTACCTGGTCTCCGAAATACGTAATTTTTGTGTAGCTGAAATATCCTTAGGACTTCATCCAATCCGTCACATTTATAAATAGTGGCCAATAAATTTTAAATTGTCAAGTGAATGGGGAGAGGCAAACAAGCAGACAGAATCAAAGTGATCATATAAGCCTTAACCAGTAAAATACAGTAGACATTATCATAATGAGACACATTCTATCCTCTTGTAACATGTGATACTCTGTTAGCAGTAAGAGAACTTGGGAATTCAATGCTCCTGTTGTGTAACTACAAAATAAAAGTAATTAAACAAGCAAGCAATTTAATTCAGTCAAAAGGGAAAAAAAAACCACACAAAAAACCCAAACCAACCAGAACCCCAAACCTTATATTCCTTAAAGGAGAAAGGTTAAAGGGCATAAAAAAGGAAGTAGGAATTCATAATGGGGTAGTTAGAGCAAAACAAAAGGTTGAAAGAAATCTTACCTTGCCAGTAAGGCAGAGCCATGAGATATGCCTCCTGTAGGCAATTATAAATATGCTGTAGGGCTCATGGTTCCTTGGTGTCTGGGTAGAAAACTCAGTAAGCATCAGGATATTTTTTTTCCCCCGGTGACTCTGAAAAACATATCCAGCTGCCCCTCAGCCCTTTGATCAATCTGGGTAATTTCCAATGATTTTTTTGTGTCTCCACTCCTGCTCTTTCACTGTGCATTACTAACCATCTATTGTTGTTAATAATGTTAGTAGGTTTTACTGGCTTCACTTAACAATGAAGAAATCAGTGCTTAGTTAGGGAGGCTGATTCCTCTCATGCAGTAATAGTGCTCTTGTTCTTTTCTAAATGAATACAGTGCAAGGAAAACAGTGAATTGGGGCAGCTTTAGAGTACATCTGCATTGTAGGAACAGCTTATGAAGGCACATTCAAGCCAGTTTTAAAATAGTGGAAACTCCCTGACAGGTACAGAGCTGAATGTGGCTGCAGAGCCCACTCAAGGAGCTCAGCCAGCACTGAAGCACTTCACCTGTGCTGCCAAAGCATTCCTCTGGCTGGTTAGCACAGCAGGTTTGGGCAGGCTGGTCTCAACTGCAGTCCTTGCAGCTAGTATCCTCCTGAGTGGTGATGCCTAACAAGTTTGCTGAAGTATTTCCTTATGTGTTCGTGTGACTACTAGGAAAAGGATAATTTCCCTCTGCAGAAAAAATCTATACTTTGTTAGTTTGCATGTGGTTCTGTCTGGGGTTCACTAGCAAGAGTTAGCCAACTCAGAAAGAGTGATAAAAGGAACCTGGGTTTTAAATAAGCTTAACAGCTTCTATTTAAACATTAGGCTCATATACTTAAGCAACCAAAATTAATTGCTAAGTTTTAGCATCTCTGCTCTTCTAGCCTGAAATAGTCCAAGGCATGTGTACATCTCTTCTTGAAGAATAGAAGGCAAATGTAAAGGACATGGTTAAAGGAATACGACAGAGAGGTTTAGCTGCTGAGTTTGGATTGGTGTCACCAGCAAGTCATAGAATCATAGAATAGTTAGGGTTGGAAAGGACCTTAAGATCATCTAGTTCCAACCCCCCTGCCATGGACAGGGACACCTCACACTAAACCATCTCACCCAAGGCTTCATCCAACCTGGCCTTGAACACTGCCAGGGATAGAGCATTCACAACCTCCCTGGGCAACCTATTCCAGTGCCTCACCACCCTAACAGGAAGGTACTTCCGCCTTTTATCCAATCTAAACTTCCCCTGTTTAAGTTTTAACCCGTTACCCCTTGTCCTGTCACTACAGTCCCTGATGAAGAGTCCCTCCCATCCCTATAGGCCCCCTTCAGATACTGGAAGGCTGCTATGAGGTCTCCACGCAGCCTTCTCTTCTCCAGGCTGAACAGCCCCAACTTTCTCAGCCTGTCTTCATACAGGAGGTGCTCCAGTCCCCTGATCATCCTCGTGGCCTCCTCTGGACTTGTTCCAGCAGTTCCATGTCCTTTTTATGTTGAGGACACCAGAACTGCACACAATACTCCAGGTGAGGTCTCACAAGAGCAGAGTAGAGGGGCAGGACCACCTCCTTCGACCTGCTGGTCACGCTCCTTTTGATGCAGCCATCAGTTCGGTAGCCCCACCATAGAAGGCCACCAAATTGGTCAAGCAGGATTTCCCCTTAGTGAAGCCATGCTGGCTGTCACCAAGCACCTTGTTGTTTTTCATGTACCTTAGCATGTCCTCCAGGAGAATGTGCTCCAAGATTTTGCCAGGCACAGAGGTGGTCTGTGACCACTGACTGGTCTGTAATTCCCCGGGTCTTCCGTTTTCCCCTTCTTGAAAACGGGGGTTACATTTCCCTTTTTCCAGTTGCCTGGAACTTCACCTGACTGCCATGATTTTTCAAATATGATGGCCAGTAGCTTATCAACATCATTCGCCAGCTCCTTCAGGACCCGCGGATGGATTTCATTGGGTCCTATGGACTTGTGCACATTCAGATTTTTAAGATGGTCTCGAACCAGATCCTCTCCTACAGTGGGCCCAAGGTCTTAATTCTCACAGTCCCTGTGTCTACCCTCTCCCTTTTCCCATAGCATATAGTAAGTTACCTACTGTGGCATTTAAGCAGCTTTACCAAAACTAAAAACTGATTATAAGACCAAGCCATAAGTTTATCCTTACCCGTGAGTCAAAGAATTTACAGATTACTCAGGCCAATTTAAACCTTTCCTTGCCTTTACCTTTACAACGAACAAGATAGGTCTGAACACCAGCAGAATTTGAGGTGTTTTGGCCTAGTCAGAAAGCATGCATGTGCTACACTTCAAGGCACTTCAGAAAGCAAACCAAAAAAAATGAGTTTTTAAAATGACAGATTTTATACTTCACTGGAACCTAATAACCAACAAATTAACTTTTCTTGCCATACATTGACTGTCTACTGAGACAAGATCTCTTCTCAAGCTCTAAAATGCAAAGTTCATTGTGTCACTATGTAAAAGCTATTACCTCACGGCAAACATGATCATTAGAGCTTGGACTCTAATTACCAGGGCTCAACACCAGAGACATGGCACTCTACAGTATGTCATGAGGCCATTACAAGTAACCATGCCTCAAATCTTGAGATGGAGCATCTTTAAATTCTTACTGAGTTACTGCAAATCAGTTGGATTACAGTACATAGAATTGTATAGGGAGACCACTGATAAAATATACTGGAAAAATGAACTGTGCCCATGTAGACACTGCCATTCCTAGTGAAATCAGTGTATTACATTGTTTCAACTTAGGATGCCACAGCAAGTAAATTATGTAAAATCAGTCCACTACAATCAAATTGAAAAAATAGGAGAAGAGCTAGCATGAGGACTAGTGTACTGCACATTCAGAAAACTAAGATGCTAGTTGCGTGCTGTAATAGCTTAATCTGAGATGAAGCCTCAGTTCCACTTGTATAACCAGGATTTTGTTGTTGCTTTTGGCATCAGTGGAGCTGAGATTTTACAGTACCAAAAATATTTCACAAATAAAGTTCCAATTTGCAACTTTTATCCTGACATAATTTCTATTATCTACTTTATCAAGAAGAGCTTTACCAAGGTGGTTATTGATATACCATGAAATGGAGAAACAAAGGAGTAGCAGGAATTAATTTCTTAGCCCCTTGTTAAGAAAACCAAATATTGAAGTTGAGCACTCTCGGGTGTGAAGTCCTTAATGGCTTGGTCAAACTAGACACAAATCTCCTTATTTGCAGAACCCTGTTATCATCTCAACAATCATCATCATTATCATCACAGATGATGATCTCTCCTCAGCACACCAACATTTTGTATTTTAAAGCTTTTTTGGTTTAAATCCAGGACATGGAACTGTTCACTCATTAGCACTGGTGTCAGTATTGTTAGTATTGCCATGTCAGTATCTGTCAGTATCTGCTGCTATGGGTGGCTACATTGTGAGAGCTCAGACATCAGGAAAGATGTAATTGTGAAAGGACTGTTGTATCAATGCTTCTGCAGTGGAGTAAGTGGCATGTGACAGCAGGGTGCAGAGCTGACTGAAGAACACTTTGTTCTCTCTTCAGTTCTAGTTTACAGACTTTGGTGAAACCAGTTATTAAAAGGAAAGGTAGGGAATGTTCTTAAATGAGTCATGTTTGTTCTGTGACTGTCAGACTACATCTGTAACTGGTTCAGTAGCTCTGTTCAACTGGTGAGGTCACTTCCATGCAGCACATGACACAGGAGCCTTTGTACAGACAGCTGCAGGCAACACACTTCATATTGGTTCCTGACTTAAGAGGTGTTCCAAGAAAAGATCGGCAGGTACTTCTCCACATTGATATGGTGTTTTCCAATGCTTCCAAGAGTACCTAAAAAGACCTAAAATGTGAGAAACTTTTAGCCTTTACTTGTAAGACAAAGGTGCATTTATATTATGTACTTGGGTTTTAAACAACAGTTGAAAGAGTTTCTTAAGGACAAATGAGCCAGTGTAATCAGTCACCCTGAGCAACGCCAAAACAGAGGATGCCAATATGTAGGAGGCAACCCTGGAAGTACCAGGAGAATACAAAGTCCTTGATGGCTTAGTCAAAGTGTGCAACCATTTTGGCTAGACACACTAGTCTGATTTTTTTTGTCCATAGAGAAATAAGGGAATATAAGAGTTACATGAAATTACTTGAAAAGACATAGCTGTTGTACACAAGAAAGGGAACAGTATTTCATTCAGCACCATTAAACAGGGAACAGGTGGGATGAAGTGAAGAGAGAGACTGAGACAGTGCCAAAACCACAAAGAAAAATGCCATTAAGTTAGAGAATGCTTGAGAAATTTGAAGCCTAGGCTGAAGTAACTGATGTACGGGAAAAGAAAAAGAGATCTGAAGAGCTGTTAAAATAATTGCCAGTGTCAGAACAGCTAACCCAAGGGGTGGACAATGCAGTTTAATCCTGTGCAGACAAATTGTGACCATATTTGCTTTGCATTTGAGAGCAACATTTGTGAAACAAATTCCCTAGGACGATCAGCAGTGACTGACTCTGCCCATGCTGTCGCAGGGCAATGCCGCTTGTGTTGGCTACCATGGAGTGGTCACAGCTTGGCTAGCCAGATGTCTCCTGAGTTCAGTACAGACTGACTCTTGGGCACTGCACTGTTGGCTGCTAAAACCTGAACATGTGTCTTATTTATTTTTATTCCTTTCCAGTAAAGCATTTTTAAAAGCAATACCAGATTTCTTTTTCAATGTTTATTTATTTAAAGGGAAACAAAGTTTAAAAGACAACTTGCTTTCTGGTGCTGCAGATACTTAGTAAGTATCTTGTCAACACATTTTCAGGAGGACAGAGCAGTTCTGCAAATCTCTGCTGGAAGCTCCCACAGATTCTGCTGTGGTCTGCAAAGAGAAGATTATTAGGAATAGAAGCTGCTAGTTTAGGTGGGTAAGGTTTGATTCCCTCATGTCTGGGTCAGACAGGAGCACACAGGTTATATGCTGAAGGGCTCCCTATATGCCTTTTTGCTGCTTTTTTCACACACAGATCATGTGAGTGTAATGTGTTGTACAGCTATACAAGGCTAAAGAATGCACTTAATCATGTATTAATCATCTAACTGCCCAAGGACCACTTTTTAATAAAATCCAGACACAGGGATACCTGTAAGACAGCATTGTCTTAATAGCATCAGAAGACATTTCAGAATCCTATGCAAGAGCTGATAAGCCATAGCCAATGGAAGCTCATAATGGACACAGCACCACCAAAATGCATCAGTGTTGTTTTATACAGCCAGCCTGGCTTTCTCACTCCGTAGGGCTTCAAGTTCTAGGCTCAGCTGCAGAAGAGTATGTGGGCTGGCATCTCAAAAATAGCATTTTCAACTTGCATTTGCATTCAGAAAACAGTGATGACCGAGTAGTCAAAAATGCTTAAGCTGGTGAGTACCATAAGCAAGAGTTTGGCTGTCGGTATGCTCATATACCTCTGGGGGAAAAAAGGTTACTCAAACTTTGGGACTTTTGAGTAAAACAAAGAACTCTGAAATGAAACTATTAGTTGATTTTCTGCCACAAGCAGTGTCCCAGGCCAACTAGCTGTCTCTTTGGCTAGGCATTGGAGGCATCAATAGCATTTGTTTTGGTGGTAGAGGCAGGAGAATTTGGATCAAATTAATCCTTGAGGATATTGCTTACTGTTGTTTCACAAATGGTCATTTTTTTGGTCCTAATC
Source organism: Lathamus discolor (assembly GCF_037157495.1). Classification (NCBI taxonomy): domain Eukaryota; kingdom Metazoa; phylum Chordata; class Aves; order Psittaciformes; family Psittacidae; genus Lathamus; species Lathamus discolor. The sequence continues at coordinate 58,342,871 of NC_088886.1, read as the reverse complement.
TATAGAGGTAAGAGAAAAAGATTTAAAAAAAGCAGCAAGTGTAGCACATGATTTTTAGGATGACTGCTGTGGGAGGTGGGAGGGTAAATGCAGTTGTGAGAAAAACTAATATAGTCTTAGAGTGTTCCTTTAACACAGACAACAAAATGTTTGTGCCACCACATACAGCATTTGGCCAGTCTTTACTTGAACCAGAACACTGATGGCTGCTCTGGTCATAAGTGATAGAATTGGCAAATGGACAGAGATGGACTGTCAGGATGAAGGATGACTGAGGACACAGGCTAGTCAAACTGAAGAAAAATAGCAAACAAAAGAGTAAGGACTATACATTGTTCCCAGATAGTGAGCAGGATATTAGAAAGGGTTTTCTAGGCAGCTCAAGAATGAAGTTCAGATCAAGCTTTCTAGAGGACTGAAGAGAGGCAAGAGTGCTTATGGCTATCAAATGGTGCCTGATAAGCAAGTGGAAGGATGGCAAAGCTAAGCAAAACAGTTTTAAGCCTAGCAATAAAAAAGATCGAACTTGTAGGTATCTTCAAAGTGGTTTGAAAGGAGATGGAATTGTTTGTTCCCAGTGCAATCCATACATTGTAATCACCCCATATTTCAAGGCTTCCTTTGTCTAAAAAGCTATATAAAACCGGTTTACTTTCCCAGCTCCTCAAGTGCTATTAACCCTAGCATTCCTTGTGGTGTTAGAGATGTAGATGTTTGCTTTCTGCATCCTATTCCCAATTGAACTCATTGGATTCTAAGCTGAGAACAGGAACTCCTCCCCACTGCCCTGGTCATTTGACATGACTAGGGAGAATGTGTGGGTTTCTCTCCTCTGTAGCTCTCTTGGATCATTAGGAAGGAAGTTTAACAAAGCCTTGGTTGGTGCAGGGCTATATGATGCTAGCAACACACTTGATCTACCTAGCGCTTTCAGTGCACTGTCATGGCTTACTAGAGATTATATCAGAGGCATGCACTGAATGCTATTGGGAAGTCATTCCAGGCTCCAGCTGAAGCTAGACAATGGAGCAGGTGTTTTCTAGGCTAACTGAGAGAAAACACAAACAACATGATGCTGTATAGTACATTTCCTAGTAAAAAGAACAACCTACTAGTTAGACAAGCACTAGAAGTTTAATTATCTACATTCAACAGAGCAAAGCTGCCTTATGGCTAACAGAAGGTAGAAAGCCCAGGCTTACTTGCCTTAGTAAAGCAGTTCAGCTGAGAGCTCTTAAAATATAATCAGATTGGTCAGCTACTAAGGGAGAATCACAGAATCACAGAATCCCAAGGGTTGGAAGGGACCTCAAAAGATCATCTAGTCCAACCCCCCTGCAAGAGCAGGGTAACCTACAGTACATCACACAGGAACTTGTCCAGGCGGGCCTTGAATATCTCCAGTGTAGGAGACTCCACAACCCCCCTGGGCAACCTGTTCCAGTGCTCTGTCACTCTTACAGTAAAGAAGTTCTTCCTAATGTTAACGTGGAACTTCCTATGCTCCAGTTTACACCCATTGCCCCTTGTCCTATCACTGGATATCACTGAAAAAAGCCTAGCTCCATCATCCTGACACCTACCCTTTACATATTTGTAAACATTGATGAGGTCATGTTATTTCTGCAAAATCACTCTAAAAGCTGCATTAGAAGTGCTATAACTCAGTGCACTTGGTACCAGGAAGTTCCCATAGTAAAATGTATTTTATAGGTCTACCACATAGCAGTAACAAGTTTTGATGGTGGCTGCCCAAACCACAGGTGGTGTTACAAGGTAATGCTCCCTGGATTTGAAACACACAGGAAAGCAAAAAAAGGGTTTTATAACAGTCATCCTCACAGCCTAGTGCTCTGTCATACAGAGCTCTGGCAGTCTCAGTATTACCTACTTTTCTTCTGCAGTTGTGGTTCTGATCATCTTTAGTCATGCGAGAGATCTTTGAAATTTTAGATCTCTCAGGAGCACTTAAAAGCATCTTATTCACTTACCTCCATGTACCTCAGCTCACAAAGCATATAGACAGTCACTTCAAGATTTGTTTTGTCTTTGAACTATTTTCTCTAAACTTTCCAAACCATATGCAAGTGCCAGAGCTCTTCACCTAACGTAACTTAGTGACCCCTAAGCAGTCCTTCCTTTTGCTCCCTGAACTTCCAAATTGCAAATCTGCTATCTGAACAGCATACAAAAAGAATTTAGATTTTTCTATATAATTACTCATTCTGCCATATCCACATTAATATGTCCATTACATTACACCTAATTTCATTTTCCCTTGGTTTTATCATTTGCCAGAATTCTTTATAAGCTCAAAGTCAGAAATTGGAACATTTTGTTTCAACAAATCTGAGCTAACTATGCAACGTGATTAGGAGAGTGCTAGTGGAGTATTAGCCTATTGTGCTCTCTTAATTATTAGCATAAGCCTTATTTTGGCTTTGACTAGTTTCCTGTGTTTTTCCATATTACATCCATGTGCACCAATCTACCTAATTTGCCCTGTCACTTAGTCCTTATTTGCTATTTCACCTAGAGCAGAACATGCACTGTATGACATCAAAGGATTGCTTTTTCCCAGCTCCTCCTTACAGACTCAAAGTGCCCTCAATTTATTGCCACCTATGCTAAGTGTTACCAAGGGAAAAAAACCCTATAGTTTTACTAAAAAAGCACTGCAAAAGACATCTTGACATTACCTGGTTTTGGTGTGTTTGGGTGGGGAAGAGATGATACTGTGCCCTTTATATATGCCAACATGATTTGCAAGAAAATTAGAAGAGCTGTTGGATAATGCTCCACATGTATGAAGGTGCAGAGTGCCCCAGGAGCTACTGCAATGTTTATGTGTTATAAAATGTAGGTGTAGTCACTAGAAGGGAGAGAAAAACAGCTTTCAACTTTTGTCCCTTCAAAAAGCTTAATTACTTATTAGAATTAATGATGGTAACAGTTAGCATGCCCTGTTTAGCCATCACATGAGTGATCAGCATCAGCTGTTTCAAGTTAAGGCAGAAGATGACCCTGCAAGACAGTCTGCAGCCTTCTCACAGAGAATCCTTCTTTCCTCACTTAAAAAATGTGTCCAAAGTACATGAGATTTATAAACTATCTAGTGGCAATGAGTTCCCTGAGTTAACTGTGCCCTATTAATAGGAAAATACATATACTACCATTAAGAAAGTTAAGGTCAAATTCACTGAAGGCATTCTCCCATCTGCTTCTCTTCACATTTCTTTAATGACTGTCTCCCCCTTTTTGTACAGAGTTAATTGTTGTTTATACAACAGAAATGTGTTTTTTTTTCTTTTCTATTAGACTGAATATATAAAAACTCATTGTGAATTAGAAAAATCTTAATTTCCAGAAGTCTTTAGCACAACACAGAAAGGAATGAAAGCTGAAGCTGCTTAATTGTCCTTAACTGTGTGTATTGGGAAAAGAAATGATACAAAAAGCAACTTCTTAAAACAAGATTTATTGGCACAAACATACATATTACAAATGTGTACAATATTCTTGGAAAATATGTTCACCACTTCAAAAAAAAAAAAAATCACTGTCCACAGAAAAGTACAGCAATATCAAACTTTGTAAGTCATCACAATTTCAGCATCGAAAAGCATGCACTCATCATTTATGAATGGAATTCCACTGACCTCCAGGTAAAGCACTTCAAGAAATTTCCTGGCCTCCACAACATGATTTTTCCTGCACAACACAATTTTTCCTCCACAGGTAGGCTCTAATAAGACACAAATGGAATGTTTTCTGTAGAGGCACAGATCCCAATTTCTTGCTCAGTACAGTTGAGTCTATGAGGTGAGAGATGCTGTTCTCAACACAGATTTTTCAGATCCTTTCTGAGTGAATTACTACACAGCATAACACTACTGTTTGGCCTTTAAAGGGATGCAGTTAAAGATTTGGTTTGGAGTTTAGTTTTTAAAAAGGCAACTGAAAACTTATTTCTGGTTATTCCTAGTAGAAGTTCAGCTTGCAGAATTAAAGGGAAAGAGGTAGAAGAAAGGATTTTGTTTTGCATCACCATTGCAGCAGCATTTGAAATAGGGGTGGCATTGCTAAGGTGACTTGGAGGAAAAATAGTAATCTCAGTAAGTCCTCTTCTTTCTTTGGTGCCCATCTATTAACTCAGTAGCCAATACAGATTTTGTCACTAACCTCAGACAGTACAGAACTAAACTTTACCAGATGTCCTGAATCTGATCCCATGCCTATCCTCAGCTTCAGTGACTGAGGAGCAGGCTTCACATACAGGGGTGGCAATGCACTGATATCCTCAATGTGATCAGATGTGGTTTAGTCCAGTGTAGACAGGGAAGAAAGTAATTTCTTTGTCACTAGAAGCTCTTTGAAAAATAAGGGTTCTATGTACTCCCACTGGATCTGAATTTGATTCTAATCAGATCAGTGCACCAAAAAAAAAAAGGGGGGGTGGGGGTGGGGGGGTGGGCAAAACAAACCACACACGCTTATGCAGGTGCATACTGCACTTTCTTTTATCAGTCTTAGTAGGGCAGAGAATGTATCCAATGGCAGAATTCACTGTAGAATCACCACAAAACTCATCAAGACAAACCCTGTGCAACCTGATCCAACCTCAAAGGGGGTCCTGCTTTGGGCAGAAAATTGGACTAGATAAGCCCCAGGGGTCCTTTCCAACCTAATTTTTCTGTCATTCAAAGGAAAGGCTTTTCCTCTCCTGAATTAGAACATGGCACAGATTCCATATCAGGCCTGGATTTAGTAAGGATAAACGAGGGTGGTTCTTTTTAAACAGAGACTGGAAAATCTCTATATGCTTAAACACATACAGAACTGCAGAACAGGGCATGCTTTGCTCTTTACTCTGGGCTGGAGAGTGTGAAATTCGCAACCATCTATCCGTTTTAACTCTACAGTGCTGAGTTGATTAGCCAGTACCTCCAGAGGCTGCTTTCCTGTGTTAAGGCTCAAGCATCAGTTGTTAAGGAAAATACTAATTAGCTGACTACAAACTCATTTCCTGCCATGACTAAAACAAGTTTATAGTAAGAGTTCATATGTTGCCACTAAGAGAACTTTTTATGCTGCAAAACAAACTGAAGGTTGCTCACAGTACATACTGGCTGTGTTTTATCTTTCTCATACTTGGAAAAAGAATATACCACCCAAATGGCAAATGCTTGTCTACGCAGATAAACACTTTTTTCAGGAAGGGGGAGAAAAAAAGAATAGGAGTTGTCAAATAAAAATTTAACCTCTACAACAGTTGGTGTTTCCCCCTCAAAATGTATTTTTGCAATAGACAAAGGATGTTTTTAAACCCCACTCTTGAGTAGGAGGTACCAATTTAAAATCTTTCAGTGGTGCTGATATACATAATGTGACTAATATTTTACCATGTATGTGGTCGGGGGAGGGAGGACTTCTTACTGGCAAGACAAAGTAGTGATGTTTTTCATGACGAGTAGTGGGCTTTCAGTAACATTTTATTGTGCAAACGTGTGACTGTGTCTTAGCTACATTAGAATTTTATTTCTAATCTGAGGAAAAAAACAAATGGGATATAGATTTAAATCAGCATTTCTAATAAGGACAAAATATTCTTTCACCAATAAATAGGTTTTGGAAGCTAATTATTTGACTATTTGTAGAGCCACTAATTGTTTAACAAATAAATAACATTTAAATAAATAATGGTTAAACTGTATACCCATGGCCTTTACTATACATTCCTATTTTATTCAGAATTTCTTTTCCCTTTAAGTTTCAGGAAATGCTAAACTTGCATTATTTAGTATACTGTAGCTTGCTAGCAGCACAGTAATCACAATGACCACTGAATTTTCAGGTCTAGCCTACACTTTCGTGACTAATGGAGAAATTGTTGCAACTTTTCAGGTCAATACTATAAATATTAGTAGCTGAACTTCTGAAATCAATTATGCATCGTACATCATGAATTTGTAGCTCCATTATATGCAGTATCTCACACGTTGATCTTACAAAGAAAACAACATCAGCTGCCATTATTTACCTTTACTATAAACAAACCTGCAGCTTATAAGGGGGAGAAAGTAATTTCAAAGGATGATTGACAATATTGATTGTAATTCCTTTAAACTCTTTTCTTAATTCCTCTAAACTCTTTTCCTTACAAAAACTCAGACCACCACCACATGTTCATATATACATGACAGAAATATAATTCAGATTCAGCAAAGTGATTTTCTATCCTCTCCTTGGACCATTCATTAGTGGACAAGCATAGATATTAGAGTGGAACAAGGGTAAGCAAATACTTATGCTGTGTCAAAAAGATTTCATTACTGAGACCAAAATGCTATACAACAAAGTAGGTATTCAGTGTGTATCTTTACTGCACCAGGCACCCTGGAACCCTCATTTAAGTTAAGTCCTTGATCTGCAGGTGACAACAGCAGCATGTCTTTGGAGGCTACACCCCAACTGGTACTCTCTGCAAAACACACTAGATCATTCTTCTTGCATATTTCTTCTGCATTTTCAAGAAAAAAAAAAGCGAAGGCAGTAAATTCAACTACTGTTTGTCATAGTTCATTTTAAGTGGTAGTCTATATGCGCTTCAATAGGCTAGTACTGCTTAGTTTTAACATACAAAAGGTGCTCTTAGGGGTAGCCACTTATGAAGAGAAGTTTACTGAACACTGGCTACATTTCATCTAAACCATTTCCCAATTTACTATCTTGTCATTATCACACAATCCTTATTTGCTATTTCCTCTCTTTTTTCTGTGAATTTTATGGAATTACTGTTACAAGAAATGTAACAGCGAAAATGCTGTTGTGTAGCAGTCAGGACCCTTCTTTTATATCATATCATTTTGAAACAGATTAGGATCCAGGAGCCATATTCTGCCTCCAGTGTTCTCATCCCATCAGTGGAGGCTGGTTTAAGGACAGCAGGGCATTATGGGGAGGAGGTTCTGCTCCACTAAGGTGTGCCTGAGCTCTGATTGAGGTCAACAATAACAATATGGCAGAAGGCAGGGAGTCAATTCAGGGGGCAGCAGGACAGCCCTAGCCCCAATATGCTATGTTCCAAGTGCTCTACATCCCAAAACCACAAAGGCTTTCTTAACAGGATGAAGAGTCTGGAAGAATAATGGAGAAGCTGGACACTGTGAGAAGAGCTAAAGAACGGAGAAGCTTTTTCCATAATTATCTTGGTTGTTCTCCATAACATTTTCTCTTTGAAAACAAATACTTTGCCCTTTTAAACTTAAAGCACATGGCTTCTTTGGCTGAATAGAGTGTTACATATGAACCACGAGGCTGTTTTAAACCATGCTGTTTTCAACCAGTGCAGGTTATGATTTTTTGCTTTGGAGAGTTAGTAGATGTGATACAGTCATGACAGAATGAGGTTACTGCAGAAATGACTCATTGTTGAATAATCAAGTGTTTACTCCACCAAAACTGCACGTAACTGGACTGCCACAGTTTTTCTGCTTTATTGTAAGATGTAGCTTTTAAATGTCAGTGCATCAGGAAGAAAGGTAAACTCCTTGGGTGGCTCAGATCTCTATGCATGTGTTAAAAAACAGACAGTGTTCTGGTTCTCAATGGAGAAAAAGAGCTTCTGAACACATCAATGGAGACATAAATTAATGAAATAGGGAAGGAAAATTTGCTGAAGAGCAACACAAAATCCTTTCTTGAAGTAGAATATAGAAGTATTTCTGAAGGAGAACAGATGAAGAAAGAACAATTGATGTGAGGTTCTGATTTTATTGTTTCAAACATCCAAATTTAGTATCCCGCCTGAAAATAATACCACCATCTGAGAAATCTACAGCCAATCATTTCCCCAGATACAATTCATGTGTTTCCAAGCTACATTATTCAGCCTTTTTGGTTTTGCCTTTAAAGGTAATTTAAAGGTGCTTGCACCTTCTCTTGCATGAAGAAACACATGCTCAAATGCATCTCATCTAGCAAAAGGGACCTAAATCAGGTGAGAGGAAGAACTACCTGGAAGAATATCTCACTCTTCTGACTACACATCAGGCCCAAAGGTTATGATCTGTTGTGGGTTGAAAGTTCAGGTCAGGACACAAAGAGACTTTGGTCTCTTCGAGGCCTTTCTCCAACACTCAGTGTGCACATTGGGTGTAAGCCCAGTGCCTTATATGGCTACTGGTTTAGCCCTCTTCCATGTTTAAAGGGCAGGAGGAGCAGGGTTGATACCTAAATTCTGGATCACACTCTCTAGTTTCTTTGCAAAGGTCTAGCACCAACATGTGTGATCAAGGCACTGTCATAAAAAAAGTAACAGATTATAGATACTTCTCTCTGGGTGGATAACCTTCCATAGTAAACAGAAAAACCTCACTCTGTAAAAGCATGAAAAAGAGCTGAGTAACATCTGAGCTTCTGGAAGTTCCTGAAATTTGAGTCTCCCATGGTAGATGCACTTCTGAGAAGCAGATACCACCACTTAACAGGTATGCTCTAACACAAATGTCAACTTATAAATCTTTCCTTAAGAAATAACATCCACTGTATCCAGACAAGAATGGCTCAGCTGTTCTTAAAGTTTTGTGAAGCCCTATGGAGAGCACTGACAGAAATAAGACATAGAAACAGAATTTCAAAAGGTCTTGCTACCCGGACAAAACATAGTAGATTGTGGCTGTTCTAGTTAATTCCTTGCACAGTTAATGTTGTCCTGTTCTTCTATCATTTTAAGTATTTAAATCACTTATTGCAGATCACCGTTTTAAAATAAAAAAGCCAAGTATTTTATTTGCCTGAATCTGTTCCAACTAATCTCATGCAGGTTCCAAAAGAATTCAAGTGCCAGCTTTAAATAATCAATCTGACTACATTTCTAAACCACTTCTTGTCTTACAGATCCTAGGTTACATTCATAATCTTTATCAGATTCTCCCCTCCTCCTTCTAATAATATTGGATTATGTTGGACTATGTTGGATTGACTGTGCTATTACGTAATGTTGTCAAGAGAAAATCAGGTCAAGTGCCCTGTTCGGGCTTCCACACTTACTCCTCCTGCCAAGTTCTGTGTACCAGTGTTTTTAGGCTTGAAGCCACATTTAGGATATTGCAAGGTGATCTAAATTAGAAAGAAGCAGGTGTAATGCCAGAGCAGGACCTTACTAGTCAGTGAATAGTGGATGCAAATAACACTTCTTCAACCTCAGAAGCACTCACTGGCAAGCCAAACAGCTGTGGTACAAGCACAGACCAGCTCCTAACCATTCCATTTCAGCTATGCTGTTTCTCAGTGGCATCCTAGCTGTACAGCTGTAGCCTAGAAATCCCAGGAAGAGGAAGCACTTATAAGGATAGAATATACAAGCCACAAACAATGTCTAACGCTGGCAAAAGCTAGCAAGTCCCTATTTCGAGTCAGAGAAGTCTTCAGTTCAGTACCCATGATGGCAGTCAGAAAGCAGTCAACCTCGCAGTCCCCTGAGGGTTTGCTGAGGAGTGGGTAAAAGGAAGTCCTTAGGTGCCTTTTTATCAGTCCAAGGTAAAAGCCTCTGCAGGAGATAGTGCTGAGGAGTAGTAGTTGAAATTCTACCCAGTGATTTAAATTCTAGTTAATGCTCATGAAAAAAAGAACAAGTTCATATTTTCATGGGAAATTTACTATTACAAGTAGGCAGTAGTAACTGCATGGACATTTTAAATGTAGAGGCAGTGAGAGGAAAGCAATCAATCCTGGCTTCAACACAAATAAGATCTCCAACTGTGCTTAAATAGATTGTGCTCTGTTCAAGTCTACCTATATGTGATGGTGTTGCACAATCTATGACCCTGAACAGTCCTATATTACCATGTTATCCTTACAGAAGAGCTAATCTTCTGCAGTAGCAGTTCGATTTTGAGTCTGTGCATCAGGGAAGGACATACTTGTTCATGCTTCCTGGGCTGAATTGGAAATGGTATGTGGCTCATCTTACCTGATTGCAGCCAACCAGCACAGCACAACTAGCAAACACTGAGCATTCACGAGTACACAATATACAAACAACTGAAGAGTTAAACACATTAATTTAGCGTACTTCATTAGCACACAGAGGAACATTTTACAACTCACTGAAAGCTAGGTTTCTTGACTAAACTCTTCCTTGCAAATTCTCACCAACATTTAGCAGTCATCGCCATTAGTTACTGTTTTGAGGGAGAATAATTACACATTCCACAACCAGCAGGTTTTTTTCTCCACTCTTCCCTACAGCTTCCACTTAGATTATTAACTTACTTGAGATAGGTTATCAGGATGTAAGCTTTGCATCCTTATAGCTGTTTCATTTGGAAACTTTACATCTTTGTAGCTAGAGGATTCAAACTTTTTGATGTGTATCTGCAGCTGTAGCAGTTAAGTAGTCAGTTCAGACTCATAGGAGAAGGCACTGTGTTAAGGATCTGTATCAGCATATAACCTTACCGATTGTACCACCTCCAGTGAAAGCTATCTTCATCTCATGAGTCCTTTCAGCAGTTCCATAGAAAACCCCTGTGAGAATCAAGCCATGCTCAACACGGGTATCAGTGGCAGGGTCTCACTCTTAGGAGATAATTCTTCCCTGTCAGCTAGCCAAAAGGGGCCTGAAGTTGGACGGCTAATTCCTTTGCCAGCAAAGATGCAATTAGAGATAGCATTCATCTGTGGCACCTCACGGAGCCAAGCCTTTCGTGAGAGCAGAGTTTTCTGTGTGAAATACAAGATTTTAGAATTGTGTATGTACTCAGCTGAAGGACTGAAGTGAACAGAGTCCAGTAGCACATTAGTAACTTTGAAAGTTAAGATTCACTAAGCCTCTGGCCACTTACTACTTAATGTTATGAATTGCACATGTGAATATGAAGCAATAAATATATAGGGGGAAAAGTGCTACTGGAACCTTTCAACTAATCCTTGCTTCTTCTCTCAGCAAAATTCTACTTCAGCACAATTTGTAAGCAAAGAACCGGTCTGGGTCTCTGACTTCTCAATCTAAGACTATGTCAAGAGAGGTGCTCCACAGTGGGAATATTTTCACTACTATTATCACCATTTATACTAAATAGACTCAGAGTTTCCTGGCTTAAAATTTCATAATTCATTTTTAGTTTGGTTAATTATGATTAAACTATTCAGTATTTAAAAAAGAAAAAAACAAGGAATTGAACATTTCAGAGAAACCCTACAATAGCATACAAGAACCTTCTCTCAATAGGTCATTTCTCATAATTACATCAAATGTTAGTTTAAACTGAGTATGAAAAATAGCTTGGCTGAGCACTTTACAAACACAACACTACAGTTTACGAACTATACACACACACATACAAATTAAATTATTTTTTTTAAAAGCCTGTGAACACCATTTTTGAACAGTGTTTCTCTGCCTTCCTCTTCACCAGGAAAGCTTTGCTAGGCACCCTTCCCTTTCTTGGCCTCTCTCTACTGTTCTCTCTATTTAATCAATACTTCTCCTTCCTAATTTTTGCATGGTCCTCACAGTGGGGACCATTACTGCAAAATGGTCCAGAGGCGGCTTCCTCCCATTGTGCTGGGAAGCCACAGACATCACCAAAAGTTGCTCGTGTGCTTTAAAGTTAGGGCTGTAATTGTTGGGAATTTGCATTCAAGAGTCCCATGAAGTCTGACAAACAGCACCTTCAGTTTTTAGAGGAGTCTTTATCTTGATTATTTATGATGCCTCTACCTCCATTTTTGCATTTCATTTGGCTTTTTCAAGGTTGTGCTAGCTAATGCTTTCTCGGGTGTCATGCAATTTTCCTTCTGGCTTTCATATTGAGGCCAACCTGGCTGCACAGAACACGCCATTAGGAAAATAGTGAAATCCATAAAAGATGATCATCCAGTCCTATTTATTTTCTGCAGGCAACGTTTTTAGACTTGGATCATAAAATTAATCTCAAAAACCTGTGGTTTGGTTGGCTAAGTTGAAATAAGATGTCTTACATGAAAACTTGTAAGTACCACTCCCTTCAATGGGAGTAGCAGATACTATCTCAAAAAGTTACATCTGACTGGGGGCTTTGCCATCCAACTTTAGGTGCTCAGACTGAGAATTTTGTCCCTAACATTTGCTGTAACCTCAGGTTTGGGTCCAATTCACCTGACAGTGTCCCTTTAAGCAGGAGCTACCCCATAGCTGCATTCCCTGATTCTGAGATGTTTAGGATGCTTTTTCATATACTACAGTTTCTGAAGGTCAGTGCTTACACATTTTAAGACACAGTGATAAGACAGTGTATGGAACTACTTGGCAGTATTTAGCTGGTACAGTTTCTTGTGGAAACAACAGAATTCCAAAACACACCACACTGAATGCTTATGGGTTATTACAAGCAAAAATCCCAAGACACCGGGAATTAAAAAGCGGATTTCAACAAAGGAATACTGATATCGTTGGTTGATATGAACAGAGTTGTGCCAAGTCTTCCTTCTCTGCTTTTTCAAGTGGAGAAATAAACTGGGAAAGGAAGCAGAAGGGAAAAAAAAGACATAAACCAATAGTTATTACAGAGTTACTGTTGTGCTTTATCTCACAGAAGAGTGTGCTGTCACAGAATGGCAAACACTTTTAGCACGTCTTTGCCATGAGCACATAGCATGCCTTCCTAGCTGGAATGGGGATACTCCTGTGACAAAAGGAATTCAGAGGGCAAACTGGAGTAGAAAGCAGGAGAGATTGCAGCTCAAACAAGGACTGAGGGTGATGACAGCTCCAGCAATACCTGCAGTCCAACATGTTGTAACTCTTCCTTCACCAGGGAGCTAGCCTTGCTTTTAAGGGCCCCACTACCAGGATGGTAGGAAGCCTGGCTTGGGCCATTTCACCACCCATGGTAGCTTGTTGCTGTGAGGAACTACCCAATTTATTATTCTAGCCACCCCTACAAGGTATAGTCTTGTTCCCATTCCAATCAGTGACTGGAGAAGCCATGCAAGCCTTGTCTGGGACAGCACTTGGATGCTTGATGTCAACAGGATTTAAACATATGCTCGAGAGCTATTGTAAATAAATACATCATTGAGTTCAATACACAGGGTCCTTCCTGAAGCTGCAACCTTTAGGCACCACTACAGAAGGAGCTGAAAAAAATAGAATAGACTGAAAAAATAATTTAAGATCCAAATGCATTTAAATCTCACTAAACTTGCACTAGATGTCACTATGGTGAGCCATGACCTGGGTTTGATGAAGTGACACTCAAGTTTGATACCCTGATGACACTCAAGTTAAATAATCTGAACCCAACCTAACCCATGTCAATCCTGCTCTGTTTCTAAGCTTCCCAGGACAGGCATCCAACTTTTAAAACTAAGAAGGAGACAATGTTATTATTGATATATCATTTCAGTCTTAACTTCTAAAGAGAAATTCTGAGCTATCTTGTTTGCTTTTTACTTTCTTGTTAAAACACACATAATGCTCAATGATGCATATGTACACAGCAGTCAGTTCAATAGCTGCACATCTGTCTTCCCAGGCTGCTGCACTAGACTGCAGAACAAAGGCCCATCTTTCCCTTGAAGCCAGCTGCCTTGAGTATCCAGTTAATATAGTTAATTAATAACCAGCCATTTCCCATTCTTGCTGTATCAGTGTTACGAAACCCTAGAATTATTCTGGGTCACTCTGGTGCCAGCATTCATAAGACTAATAAACTGCCACATGTACCTCGATCCTTTTAGTCATGTTTACAGGTGATTCTATAAGCCTTCTTTATAGAAGCTAAAGAGGAAAATGGAAACATGCTGACTATAAGGCATGTAATTTGAGAGCTGGGAATTAATTCACATCCACAGTTTAGCCTCCTGGAGAATCTCTTCTGGGTTACTACTAGCTGGATTGTCTAACTCAAGAAATCTCCATTTAGGAGTTAATGCCATATTACAGTTATGTCACATAACAGCTGTTGCTAACACAGCGGTTACGTAAAGAAATTGTTCAGTTCCTGTCATTACAAGATCCCTGGGTCCCAACCAGCACGACTGCTATTATTCATTCATATGTTATCTTTCCTATAACCAACACGTGGAATGAGATGGTCCTTCAAGACAAGAAATCAGTAAGACTTTGCACCATCTTTTAGCAATATTTAAGTATTCAAGGTGCAAAGGGATTTTCAGAGGCACCAACATCTCAAATTCCACCTGCATACTTCAAAAAGAATTCATCAGATGCCCATTTGCCCTTGGGCCTTCACCCTCTTTTTATAGGCATGAAGTAACTCAAGCATTACTGTTCTCACTAAAAAGCATCAGGACTGTAGCACTGATTGTAATGAAAGGAAGATATCTGAAACTGCATAAAAAGTTGTATTATCATTTTAAAAGGGACAGTCTTTAATCCAAGGGAAAGTTATGTAACATGCTAATGTAAAATAAATTAATTGTCAATAAATTCCACCCATATATTGCCTAGAGAGTTTGCAGTAATTCTCACTATAACAACATGACACTACAGGGGAATTTGACAAATCAATCACTTTAAATATTTTATATCAATTTTTTCTGTCTTTTTAAAATAAATCAGTACTTCACATGTCACAGAGCTATTGAGATCATAAACAAAAGAGAAATGAACTACTCACTTATAATTATAATGAGAATGACTGCGCATACTACACCAAGGATGATCATCATCTATAAAAAGAAAGTTGCAAGAAAAAAGAAAGAGAAAGTCAGGTTTTCAAATGAAAGACATTAACCCCTCAGGTTTTTTGCTTTTACTTAGTGGGTCATTCCTTGCACTTTTAATTCTTCCAAAGACTTGCTGGAACAGAATTGTTCAGGGCCCAAATTTAGGGTATATTTCAGGAACAGCTGACCACCATCAATGGACATAACCTCTTGTCCAAGCTTGTCCATCAGCTAAGATGCAGTGACCAACCTTGTCCATTTCAAAAGTAAACCTCTGAAGCCAAAGAACTCCAGAGGTGATTTCAGAGCCAGGAGAAGGACAAGGGGAGTCTGTTTGTCAAGGTAAAGCAGGAAGGGACAATGACAAAGGGAAAATGAGGCTACCTTTGAAAGTCTAGTGTAGTGTAGATCATTGTGGTGACTGCAGTCAGCATGGGTGAACCTACCTCAAAATCTGTTTGTAGCTCCCAAAAGCCCTGCTTCCTGCACTGTGAGACAGAGAACCTGGGCAACAGCTAGAAATGGCCCAGAGGAACTGATCAGTTGAATTTCTAACCTACAGCCACTTATTTCTGGCATGTCGTGCATGTAGTTAACCCAGAATACTTTGTTTTGCTTTACATTTCATAGCACTGTGGGTTGAAGAGATGAAGCAGGCGACAGGCTGGTGAGGGATACCTGTGGGATTCTCCTTTGGGAACAGGGGGTTTTATTCGGGTGGACATGAATGGTCAGCAGCAAAGTTAGTATTGAAGAGAAATGGAAATGAAGGTGAATTTTTGGCCTAGCATTCATGTTGGTGGTGCACAAGTAGAAAGAAGCAAGAATATGGGGTCTTATATAAGTAAAAAGAGCTGAAGTTTCCAGGTCTAGAAAACACAAATCCTGAGGTCTGAAAAAGCAAAGGAGAGTGAAGTTCCCTCTGCTAGTGGGAAAGATGAGACTTTGCAGAGGAGACAGCTGGTTGATTAAAGTCCTCTATTCTAATCTGCCACTTTTCAAAAGGGGCTGTAATTTCCTCAATTCTCACAGCACTCTGTGAAAATAACTAATTTTTTTGTAGTTTACCATCTTAAAGAAAGATCAAGAGGCTGATGATCCTCCCAGAAGGAAAAAGGCTTCTTTTCTCCCACTACCAGAATTCACTGTATCTATTCAGGTTTTGCAGTTCACACAGAAAGCTGACATGAATTAACATAGACTGTTTTCCCATCCCTATCTGCAGGCACTGACTGAAACATCAGAATTTGTATCTACATTTTATATACTACAGAATTATTGAAATAATATGTTCTGGTAAAGATCAAAATTCCTTGACTTATTATCCTAGAGCCTAAAGGGCAAGGCATCTCTTTCTGCCATGTACAGGAAGAGACCACTTAGAGATGCCATCCTGCAAGCAGAGTCCCATTAAATGCAAGTGGAAGAAATGTATGCCATTAAGTGATTTTTAACAAGATTTTCTATTCCTTACCTTGCAATTTTTCCACCAATATTTTCTCTTCAGTTTGGCTGCACTGGTTTCAAACTGTGAGGCACCTGCTTGCAATGCATCTGCTCGGTTGTCAAGCTCTGACAGCATCTGGTCTCTTTCTAGCACCTTGTCCACGTTCATTCTCATGATGTCTACCACCTGCAAAGACACAGCCTCATGTTACATTACACACAGTAAAGCTGAAGGTCACCCATATGTTCACACTCTGTAATGTCACATAACGGACTGAAACCAGCCATTTGTTATTATGGCATGTGATGGCAGTTACCTGGACAGTGCTTCAAAAACCATACCTATGGAAACAGACACAGTGAGAACAAAATAAGCACAGCTAGAATGTGCTCAGATGCTTTTAAAGGTAAAAAAATAAAGGGACATTATGAAATACTGTAATTAGTTTCATTAGAGCTTTAGATTTCTTTTAGCCTACAACCAGCCACTTCACTATAAATACAGAAAATTGGTGGAGACCTCTGCACTACGATTTGGTTGACATCCAAATTGTCATCACTAAGACCAAGCCATTATTTTCTCTATACTTTCAATATAACTTCCTTACCTGAACTAAAGAAATTGGCTAGATAAAGGCCATTCTGCAGGGAACTGTATGCATTTCCTGACCAAAGAATTTACTCATTCTGCAGTTCTTTCTCAAACAAGATGACTTCCCAGCCATAATTTGAAGTCCTGCTTCAAAGTGCAGGAGGAGAAACTATTACCTGCGAAAATTCAGCCTGAATTGTAGCAGGGAGCTCATGCCTCCTCATTTCACAGCCTCAGCAGAAATGTATGCACAGCCAGTACACAATAGGTAAGGCCTTTTCATGCATATATCTTATATGTTGGGTCAAAAAGTCTCTTTCTAGCAAGGCAATAACTCTAAGTAGCATTCCTTTACAAATTCATCCCCAGTGTAAATGTTAGACAGTATACCAGACTTAGTAGTGTCCACTTATTGTAACAGCGAATACAATTGCTGGGCTGTTACTTCTCACACTCTGTAATAAGGAAGTCCATGTGGTTTGTATTTAATGTAATTTAACTATTACCTGCAAAACCCCAGAGTTATTAAAAAAAAACCCAAAAAACATGAATTAAACATGGTGAGATGAAGCTGGTAGTGAAAGAATCTTTGAAAGGACTGGCACAGGGTTAAATGCTGTTCCAAACCTCAAAACATCTGTTTCACTTGTCTACCAAACCTAGACCAAAATCAAATGTTTTGGTCAACACAAATTTTCTTTCTTACTTTTCCAAATCAAAACTTTCCAAGAATTTAATTTCATATCAAATGAAAGAAACTTTTGTTTTCATTTCTTAGCTAGTATTGAGCTGAATGTTGTCTTGGTACTATGTTTCATAGTGAAAAATTCAAACTATTTGAAAATGCTGAAACAAAACACTGTAACATTTCCTACCCATCCTGTCCTTTTTTTTTTTTTTTTTTTTTTTACACCCAGAACTATTTATTGATTTTAACCTGGCTGCAATGAGCACTTGTTCAGATGAGCCTGCATTTATTTTACAGAAATAAATGTTTGTCTAGACTAAAGCCAAGATCTGGGCCTTAGAAAATAAGGTTTAGGATGCCTAGAGAAATCAGAGGGGAAAACCCAACATGGATATAGTTGAAATACTATATCATCATTGATATAACATTAAAAATGCAGTCATTTTACGAAGACCAAAGGTTTTCTGCTAATCAATGCCCTCATCGAGATGTCGAGTTTCTGATTTGGGTCTGAAGTGCTGTGCGCAACATCGCCTGGAGCAGAGTAGCAAGAGGGGTGTAGTGTTGTGGTGTGTGGTGCCACCTACAGGTTATCTACCTACACGACATGAAAGAAAACAGGAAAGATTTAATTGGAAGGTCAAAGCTTAACAGATCAGATAAGCGCCATAAACCAGTTGATTAATTATCACAATTCCCAAAGAAACCCACACATGAGAGCATCTTCAACTGTACAATTCTCATGGCTTGAATCTGTGAGAAACTGATGGTCTGTCCCTGTGAAACAGTCTGGGAGATTAGCATCTAACCTTCAGGAATGCAGAAACAGGTTAAAAGAGCTGGTTCCACTATTACTTTTCCTTCTGACTGACTAGGATGAATTTCTGAACTGGCACAATGCCCATGTTTATTCTGCAGGAGTGTTACCGGTACAAGGATGTTCATATGCAGAATATCTCTTGTGCAGTCTGCCTCCTCATAAATGCCATCCTCATAAATACCATACAATCTTATTTCCTAGATTCACTCCCTTCAAATGAGCAGAAATTACTGGATCCCTAGGGAAGAAACATATCTTCCAGAAAAAAACAGACACACAAACCAAACCCACATCAGCACCCTTATAGTGAGCAAAAAATCACCCGGAGCCACTTACTTCATCCACCTGGGCTTGTGTCTGCTGCAGCCGTTTGGTAGCAGGAGGTGGCCCTCCAGCCCCAGCACTGGTGGGACCTTGGGTAGGAGCTGAAGCAGACCTAGATCAAAACCAGAGAACATAAAAAGTGACTGAAACCATCTTCACTTGTTTACTATCCCTTTTCTGGAACAAGTCAAAAGCACCTGTCTCTTAAAAGTTTTCCATTGTCTCACAGCCCACTAGTGAGACATTTCTATTCCTAGCGTCCCATTCCCTCCCATGCTGCAATTATTTTTCACACCATTTTTTGATAGGACCACATCAAACTCTTCCCCTCCCATGCTGCCTTTTGAACATCAAGTATTTCAGGTTATCTACCCTAAATGAGGCCAATGGCCAAACTGATCACAGGCCCGACTAGCAGGGCAGAGCTTATGTCCCACTAAGGAAACAGGCTCTCTTTTGGGTATTTTTTGTTGGTCTACAGGGGTCAGGGCTGTGATCCTGCCTTCCTCCTCAGTGTGTGGAATGACACACTCCCCTGCTCCTTGGTGTTTGGCTGGAAGCTAACCAAATGAAGATGAACAAAAGAAGAGGAGAAAGAAATAGAGAAGGAAGTGGGGGTGAGAACTGCACACAGCAGGGGGTAGTCACCTCAGGCATCCAGCCAATGTTTAACCACTCCACCTGTGGTCACCAAAATGCCCTACCAGAGCAGCTGGCCAGGCTCAAGCATCTGCCATGGACCCTGGATGAATATTTGCAGCAATACTGTGAATAGAGCCCTGATCAACTCCACATCAGCCCTTTTCTTAAGCATCAACACTGGCTTTCCCCAGCCTGCTCTTAAACAAAAGGCAAAACGAAAGTCCCTTAAAATCCAACAACAGATCTGGTCTGTCTCAGTGCATGAGCTTGTACAGACAACTCACCCTGCAGCAAGAACAGGGTCCCTCAATCTTAGCCAGTCATTCTTCATACCCACACTTTAACCTGTGAAACCTTACCTTTCCTTTTAAGGGACCCCTATCAGTACTTCCTGCAGAGAAATAAACCCCTTCCTGAAGCTGCAAAGGAAATCCCTAAGCACATGAACTGAAAAGTATCACAAATCCCACTCATGCATTACCAAAGCTTTCCCCCAGTGACAGACTGAAAGAACACAGCCTTTCTCTGTGAATCATTCCCTTTGACATCCTGGGGTCTGATTAATGATGCTGGAATTACGGCCTCATTAATACACTATCAAAGCACTATGGGTCACTAAAGTTAGTTCCACAGAGGTACCTTAAACTACAAAATTCAGTTTGGCAGTATCACGGGTGGGCCAAGGTCTCTACAGATAATGCAGACCCTCATGGACTTCCAGTAATATAGAATGGTTTCTGTTGGAAGGGACCTTAAAGCTCATCCAGTTCCAGCCCCCTGCCATGGGCAAGGACACCTTCCACTAGAGCAGGTTGCTCCAAGCCCCTGTGTCCAACCTCATCTTAAACACTGTCAGCGATAGGGCAGCCACAGCTTCTCTGGGCACCCTGTGCCAGTGCCTCAGCACCCTCACAGGGAACAATTTCTTCCTAATGTCTCATCTCAGTCTCCCCTCTGTCAGGTTAAAGCCATTCCCATTGTCCTGTCCCTACAGGCCCTTTTCCAAAGCCCCTCTCCAGGTTTCCTGTTGCCCCTTTAAGCACTGGGAGCTGCTCGAAGGTCTCCCCTTCAGGAGCATTCTCTTCTCCAGGCTGCTCCAGCCCTCACAGCATCTTTGTGGCTTCCTCTGGACTCGCTCCAACAGCTCCATGTCCCTCTTGTGCTGTTGCCCCAGAGCTGGATCAGGACTTCAGGGGGGGTCTTACCAGAGCACAGTAGAGGGGGAGAATCCCCTCCCTTGACCTGCTGCTCACACTCTGGGGATGCAGCACAGCACATGGGGGGATTCTGGGCTCAAGCACACACTGAAGCAGGGGCATGGAGAGCTTCTTTGTCACCCAACACACCCAAGTCCTTCTTATCAGGACTGCTCCATCCAGTCTCCCCCAGCCTGTGTTTGTGCTTGGGATTGTCCTGACCCATGTGCAGGACCTTGTACTTGGCCTTGTTGAACGCTGTGAGGTTCGCAGGGTCCCCCTTTCCAGCCTGTTCAGGTCCCTCAATTTCTTGCATTTCCTTTCATTTTGTATTTCACAGAATCACTTACATGGAAAATGAGCTTCCGGGTGCGTGCTTTGTGGAATATTTTTTTTACATTATTGGGCTTGTATTGCATTATTGAATTGATTTGATTTATATTTTCTAAGTAATTTTTTATCTTGCTTATAAAACACTTTTTATTATTATTATTTTTTTATTTAATAGGAATATATGGAGCTGACCCTTTCAGATTTGGAAAGATTCTGAGTTATAAATTCATTAAGGTAAGTGTCTAATGCTGACCCCAAGAAAGTGATTGTTTCTCTGAGAGTCTAAAATTATTTTTATGTTGTTGCTGCTTTGTGTGCTTCCTTTGAGCTGTAATTTCCCCCTTGTCCTGTCCCTACAGGCCCTTGTCCAAAGCCCCTCTCCAGGTTTCTTGTAGCCCCCTTAGGCACTGGAGCTGCTCTAAGGTCTCCTCTTCAGAAGCCTTCTCTTCTCCAGGCTGAACCAGCCCAGGTCTCTCAGCCTGGCTCCAGAGCAGAGCTGCTTCAGCCCTCACAGCACTTCCGTGGCCTCCTCTGGACTCGCTCCAGCAGCTGCACGTCCCTTTTGTGTTGTTGCTCCAGAGCTGGACACAGGACTGCAGGGGGGGTATCATTAGAGTGCAGTAGAGTGGGAGAATCCCCTCACTTGACCTGATCCTTACGCTCTGGGGATGCAGCCCAGCACACGGGTGGTTTCTGAGCTCAAGCACACACTGCTAGGTCATGGTGAGCTTCTTATCACCAAGTTCTTCTCCTCTGAGCTGCTGTCCATCCAGTGTCTGCCCAGCCTGTGTTTGTGCTTGGAATTGCTCCGACCCATGTACAGGACTTTGCACTGGGCCTTGTTGAACTTCATGAGGTTTGCACAGTCCCACCTCTCCAGCCTGTCCAGGTCCCTCTGGATACCATCCCTTCCCTCGAGCGTGTTGATCACACCGCACAGCTTGGTGGTGTTAGCCGACTTGCTGAGGGTTTGTGATGGAGCAGCTGTCTGCAGACACAGAGCAGTGCTGTATCTTACACTTCTTTTTTAACTGTAGGTAAGAATGTCATTATCAAGCTTCAGATGAAATAGAAAAACCTGAGCTGTACACAGATTGCTCATCCTTTGAGGACCTCACAGCCCATGTTAAAAACGTAAAAAAACAGATGCTGCTGCTACCTGCAATGGAATTACTCCATTGAAGGGCCACGGGCCAGGATCCCAACAGGATTTTTTCTGAGTTTACACTATTTTCACAAAGGATAAAAATCTGACTATAATATATATCAGACTCAAACACTGCTAAACAAGATGTCCCTGGAGCATTAACAAATTCAGAGGGAGTTCCTGGTACAACAGCAGAGCTAAAATTGAAATGGTAAAATTTATTTGCATTAAATAGGCTGTTTCCCATCCAACACAGCAGATCTTTTTCCTATGAAAACATTGTGTCACACTGTTCACTACTACGAATGTTAACAGAGCTCCCTTCTTGAGCAATGTGCTGTTAGCATCCTAGACTACAGAAGGAAAGCACATGAGAAGTGTTTTTCCTGGGCACTAGTGTTTTCACTCGTAAGCATAGCTTGTAAGCGCAGTGGTGTTCTTGGCCACAGCTACATGACAAAAGTTCAGTGCTCTGCCTTATCCCTTCGCTACCTAGTAATTTTAATTCTTTATTTTGTGCACCTCCCAAGCTGTCCTTAAAATGATTTGGCACGAAGTAGGTACTTCCCAGTTTGTTGTCTTTCGATATCCTTGCTGCCACCTAATTTGGTTTCAGCTGTATTTCCTGGGGCTTCTCTGCTCCCTGTGTAATGGAGGAATGGACTGAAAAAATCAGTGTTTGTACAGCTGCCCTGACCATCCAGCAGGAGTTACTGTAACTGCCAAAGAGAAATGGCTATCTTAATGCTAAGGCACAGCAAGCTTGTGATTAACATACCCATCTGAATTAATTACATAAAATCTAATAGAAGAGAAACCAGAGCTGGGTGCTGACTGCAGTGCAGAGCTACTTTTGTCTCTGGAGTTGTGCTCTCCTTACACAGCAACAGCAGCTGCCTCGCTTGCAGCCCTGGGGGTCAGAGCAATGAAGAGTGCTCACCCGAGGAGATTCAAGATGTGCTGCAGAGGGGACAGCACCAGTTCTAGGAAGTCAGGCCTTAAGCATGTGACTTTAATGCCACCAGCAGCTGTTGCAGGTCAACAAGGAATGAGCCCTCTCTTCTCATGAGATAGCATATAATATCCAAAACAGACAAAACAAACGCAAAGACACCTGCATCACCACTTCTCCCAACTTCCTAAGGCACTTTAGATCAAAACAAGAGGGGTCTCCATGCTTCTGGCTCAGCCCTACAAGTGTTAGAGCTCTGTAGAAAGCATCCTGGCTGTCAGCAGCAGAAGGCAGTACCTCAGTGAGCTAATGTGGCTCTAGGCACACAAGGCATCTGTTAAGAGTTTGTCTTTGAACCTGAGTTTTCTAGTAAAGAAGGGAATTGAAAGCCTACATCCCTGGAAAACACCAGTATTCCCTGGGATATCTTAGTGCAAAAATGCTAGAACAAAAGTCTAACCTACATTTACTTCATTCTATTATTGCCTCTGTACTGTGCTATCTCAGCTTATAATTCCTCAGAAGAATTATTGAAAGAAATTTATGCAGAACACTGGCACTATTTTAGAAAGGCTTGCTTTTGAAATACTTGAAGCATCACAACTTCAAAGTCCAATTGCTCATGGGCTGACGCTGAGCTACGAAAGAATGCAAAATCCATATAAAAGCGCCATCACTGGGCCCCTAACCATCAGGCCGACACACTTGTGCACTTTTATGTAGGGTTTTTCTGTTTTGTTTTTAGGAAAAGGAAAAAAAGTTACCACTGATGGTGAGAATCTTTACTCCCAAGAACAGGTCAAATTATATTTGACAGGGGAATAAAGCTCGATTATTATTAAAGGGTATAAATCCCTAGCAAATATTCTTTGGGGAACACTCTGGGAGAGTGACAAGTACACTTACTTCAGTACAACTGTATGAAACACTTAGAGCCTGGGCAGTTGGGTCACTGTCTATGTAACATGAGTTATATTCTCACTCGCCTCCATGCCAGATTTTGCTTCATTTCACACATGAGCAATCTGGCTGACTGACAGCAGGAGCTGGATCTGTGTATGTACACAGCCACTTTGAAAGAAATCTTTGGGACTGTCCTAGCAATTCAGTAAAATAGTCTCAGCTGACTCACACATCCTCCGTTCTTCTGGTTACTTGCTGGGCCGGAAACTGGTGGGTCAGAATCATGACTAAGATTTCGTATCTCACCTGGATATTTTGGAAGCAATTTACTATTTAACTCTTAGTTAAAGGGAACTGCAACTCTAAGAGGTAACTGGAGATAGCCAGTGTTAGTTTTCCATTTCAGCGCTGGCTGAAAGAACATTAAGGATGACTGTGTATCTGATGGTTTAGGAAACTGCCTGACACACACTTACAGTTTTGTTCATGTGTGTGAGCTATGTAGGAGAATTTTTTGGTGTTAATCAGGCTAGGGAAGGGAGGATGCCAGGCCACCACTGTGACTTTGGTACAGTTTACATTTGGACCTTGATAGCTGCTTTCAGCAACTTGTTTTGTCCACCCTAAGGGCTTTTTAAAGCCTCCAGCTACAGGACCTAATCCCTTCAAAGTCTTTATCCTAAGAACACTGCAATAAGCTAAGGAAAAGCTATTATCCCTGCATATGGCTGGGAAGCAGGTACAGGGTAATGAAGTGACTTGCTCAGTGAAAGAGAAAGCCTGTGGCAAAGCAGCACAGGCCTCTTCATTTCCACCTCTCTGTCCCTCAGTTCTTCAGCTACTGACTCCAAATCAAAGCTCAAAACCAATTTCTGATAGCAGGAGTTATTTTCTATCCCTCAGACTTAAATAATGAGAACCATACAGTTAAAGGTTACAGCATGAAGAATGTGAGAATTACATCAGACAGCTTTAGCTGGTCTCAACTGGCAAAGCTCAGGGGTGGGAGCAGCACAAGTGCATCAAAGCAGCACAGGATTTAACTAATGATCCCTGTAAAAAGTGAAATGAGGGAGGCAGCTTTCTACAAATCCCAGTTTAATTCCTCTTTCCTCAAATCCTTTACCTGTTGTTTAAATAAAACATTAAGTTGCACTGCCTGTCTTCCTCTCTCTCTTTTTTTTACTGTCCAGATACCATATTTATATAGTAAATATTTACTGTTGTAACAAAACTTATGCACTATATTTAAGACACTTCAAAAGGCATCTACCTATCTGGGCTTCACTGCTTAAGCAGGGTTTGGCATTCTGTGGTTCCAAGGGCATTAAAAAACCTAAACACCTCACACACACACACACAAAAATAACACTTCCATAGCTCTGTACTCTTGAGATTTAACTCTAAGACAATTGTAAAAAATTAGCTACAACTGCAAATTCATACATGACTGTAATGACTACAGATGTCATTGAAGATCCTGAACCTAACAGGAACTGTAGAAACAAACCACTCTCACATTGTCCCTGGTGCAGAGAGTGTTCACCTGTGAATTTAGATGCATCTGAAAACATTGAGGCAGGGAGGATCTCTAAGGAAATAAGAAGCTGTATGGCAGTGGGGGTTTGCTGTTAGTTTGCCATGGGGTATTTTTACTGATCATACTTAGTATTCTGCTTTCTGGAGGGATTTGCTAGTTCCCAGTTTTCTGTTAACTGGATCCTACCACCTACGATTTTATTGCTGCAGTAGGTCAACTTAGCCAACACTAACAAAAAAGCTTTCTTAACAATCAGTTTGTCTTCATGCAGTTTGACACAGTCCTAACAAAATCCAGTCTAACCAAAGAGTGCAGACTAACATTCTGTGCTAGCTTATCTACATGCCATTTCTCTAAGAAATCCAAACTTGTGTGCTTAACTATACAGACTTATAGTACAGGCCCACCAGCTGTGTGCACACAATCGTGTTTCTGTTTGGGAATATATAGATACATGTATGTGTCCATAAATCAAGAGACATTAGTTATCCATCCCAACACCACCTACCCAAGCTTTTGCTTTTCCCATTGTGAGATGGGGTAGTGTCAAATGGCAGGTCTCGTTACTCTTTCAAAACCACACACTAATTCTGTCAGGAGAGGTTTGGAGAAAAGAGTTTACTTCTAACACCCCCATAAATAAGTGTCCTTCAGAACTAAGTTCTTGGGCTTCTTACAACTAGATAATCATGTTCTCTGCCTCTAAGATGAGTAGTCGTCAAAAGAAAACCCTGGCTGGAGAGCATGACCCACCCAATTCCAAGATAGATGCACTCAGTTTGCTTTTCAGTTCTGCTGCCTACTGATTGTATGTATTTCTAGCACATCTTCCTCCCCTTCAGTTATTAACTAGCCTATTTAATAGACCAAGTTTATCCTTGGTTTCATTGTACTAATCTTGCCTTAACATGGCAAAAAGCTGCTTTGTGGGAGTAAAGAAAGTAATGATATAAAACTGGTTAGGGTGGAAAGGTTATTGACACATGGGTATCGCTGCTGGGTTAGTAGATGTTTGCCTACCTGGGATGCCAGGATTTTCAGACCATGGAAAGATGTTCTCAGTCCTCTGGAATGTCACAGAGGGAGCAGAATTAACTCCCAACAAGAGCACATGGGCTTCCTTCCCTACCAGGGAACAATCACTGCCCTAACAAAAATTATGATCTTAACTGTGCTTTTTGGTGTTCCATCTGAGCCCTTCAGTATGCAATGAAAATGTTACTATTGCGAATTAAATGCCTACAGACTTTAACTTAGATCCATTCCATTCTATGACTATCAATTTTAGAATGATTTCTCAGGCTATTTGTAATAATTGGGTAGTAATGACCAATAGTGAATTGGTGGTGGAAAAAAACCCTCACAGATAAAAAGAATTAGCACTTGAGATGTCTTAATTTTGTGAAGAAAAGTTCTGCTTTGAACACATTCCTGTTCCAAAATGTGATTTTCATGTACTACTAGCAATATTCTACAAGGACTCCCCTATTAACAAAATATTTACTCTGATCATAAGCCAAAGAATAATACCCTACATTTAATGCCCTAGGAGCACATTTAATTAAGTATTCCCACCAGTTTATTATGACTGCATTAACCATCTGGTGTGCTAAATATGCACACAGAGGAAGAAGAGAGGAACCTTAAGACATCATCTTTAATTTGATCATCATTTGTTATTCCAGTAATGACTGACTGATTTATCCTCTCCAGTATCTTCCGTTCAAGCCAAATGAGTATTACTTATAAGGCCCAAAGCACCTGAATTCTAAATCAAGCCAATTAATTCGGCCAAATGATTTTTGTGACAAACATAAGAATTTGCCAGGAAGAGTTGCATTATTTCCATAATTCTTCTAAATTGTAGTTTTCACAACAACCAGTCGCAGGGCCTCAGGTGGAATTTCTGTTAGAAACAGGCAGGATTCCTGTTCTGAAATATCAACACCACAGATATTTTTAGACCCTTCTTTCCCCTTGCTGTTATCTTTTGCAAAGACTGTGGCTTAAGATAGAGTCAACACAATATAGGGCTATTGATTCATGCGTTAACTACTTACCACACTTTGCAGAGTAGTCTATGAATTTGCTTGGAGAATAATTAAGGGTTAGATGACTCAGGGTGTTGGTATACAAATTTCATGTTCACAAATTAAAACCACAGAACTACATTACAGAAGGCAACCATCTAACATATGCTCATATTAAGGGATCAATTATCCAGAAGAGAGCCTGCACATACAAATGAATACTACCATGTCTTCAGATCCCAGTTGACCAGTCTCATCTTCACATTTAACTGGACAGAAGAAAGGTTTAACAAAAATGCAAGGAACTAATGAAGCAAATAGTCAAGTAGACAGTCACTATTATAAACTCTCACCTATCTGATCCATTTAAAAGAGCTCAGTCTGCTAACTGCAGTCAGGAATTGTGTTGACCCAGACTAGAAGAGCCAAATCTGGGCTCTAACATACTGTGACAGAGGTTTTGATTTTTACGCCACAGCACTTGCCTCTCCAAAAGCAGTGGTAGTGCTGAGTGTTCCCCATCTCTTCCCAGAGGAGCAGAGCAGCAGATAAGGTGCCTCCAGGAGCAGCTCAAGAAGGAAGGAAGAGTCCCAGTATTATTGAGCGCCCAAAAGTGCTGGTTAGCCTATGGGACAGACTCACTGCACCTTGATGCATGTAGGACTTCTGCCAACGTGCTGCCAGCAAGGAGCTGCCCTTGAAGCAGGAGGACTTCACTGCCCTTCTTAGATCAGCAGGGGACATTTCCCCTAAGAAAACTCTGCACGGGGCTAGCTCCAGATCTGGGTAATCTCTGATCAAATGTCATCTATTTTTTCACAGCTAAAGGACTCCAAATAACAGGTTTTGGGCTCTTACAGTAATTTCTCTCCATTAGCTGAGAGAATACAAGCTGCTTTTTTTTCATTAGTTTACTTTTTGACATTTCTCTATCTGTTAACTTCAAGTGTCCAGGTTATGATGTGAGCTAAACTGGCACAAAAATCAGTTCTGTGATATGTTTTTGTCACAAAATGGTTACTATTTCGAGTTAGTCGAATATAGATTAAATCTCAGCATGGGTTGCCAATTGTAAATAGAGTCAAAGGTGTAGGTAAATGAACATACTGTTACAAGAAAGACCAGGATTTTGTTAATATAAAGTTTTTTATGCTCCATGAGTCCCATGGAGGGGTGTACTAGTAGCCGTCTTTCTTCAGTTACTACAGCCCTGCCTTGCACACTGGGTTACTTTACACACCTGGAAAAATAACACAAAGACCATCCATCAGAGGAAGAGCTGCATTTTTCTCCCTAGCAAACTTTTCTAAAGGAATTTTAGTTTATAAATAGGAGAGTGCTTTTACTGGGCATAAAAACAACAACAGAGAGATTCAGTAGAGAAATCAAATCCTGAAATCCTAAAAAACACAAAGACTTGATTTTTCTTGTGCTAAGTTACTGATCTGAAATTAGGGAAAGAGAAACCTGACTGCAAGCTGAAACAGTGCTGGATTAAAGCAGAAAGTGTACCAGCCTGTGGGAGAGAAGAGGCCTAACACAACAAAGCTTCACTCAGTGCCTTAGTGGAATATGTCTGAAACAACTCAAGAATAAAGCACTGAAAATGCAGTCAGAATCATTGCTGTCATTTTCCTCTCCATCTTGAAAGAAAAAGAAGAAACACAATCTGGTACTGAAACTATAGGGGAAAGATATAAATACCAAATACGTTGCTAGAGAAATGTTTCAAAAATTCAGGATTCTGAAGCTAGAGTACATGTGATGTTAAACGTCCTGGTGTTCCACACAGTCCAGATTACAGATCTCTGTTTTCAACCTCTAGAGCAATCATTGAGGACATAGTTCAATGGAAATGGTCAGCTTTAAGCAAAGTCTCAAGTCCTGTTTCTGAACAGGAGCTGATGTACTTGAAATTCATGCTGACGTGGTATGTTGTGGTTAGACTTCACCTATGTTGTACAGGCATCCACTATTTCTAACTGTCCCTGTAGGCTTCCAGGATCATGGGCTGTACCCAAAGGAGTAAACAGGCAGCAGCTGGGCAGGGAGTGGGAGGGAAGGATCAGGGCAGAGTTTGACTCAGCCATCCATTACTCACTGACTCATGTGCAGAAGGAACTGCTGTAATTTGTTGCTGGTGGCAGTCAGTTAAAAGTTAACTCTGATACAGAGGAGCTAGCAAGACTCCCAAAGGAATTACAAGACTGATGTGCTTTCCATCCTTTTAAGTAATATTTTTTTGGATCAAGGATGTTTTTTGTGTCTGTCTTTCGAGAGACCCGAATTAAAACTGAGGAGGCTTGGGGGCTCTGCATTTGCGTGTAAATTTCTTTCCAGTATTCTTATTGCACTTTAGAAAGAAATATACTGTTAACATGGTTTTTGCTTTTGTTTTTTTCTTAATTAAAAAAGTCCCAGCAACAACAAAACAACTGTTCATGTAGCCTTGCTATTTACATCTACGCAGTGGCAGTTTCATCACAACTGAATATTATAGGGTGATTACCATCCTTACTAATATTAAAGCTTAATTATCAGGAGGCTTATTAAGCTTAAATATTCTCTAACTACTTGGCCAAGACAACTACAGTGAAAATTTTATCCCACCTATTCATTACTTAAAAAGCAGTCACACAGTATGTGCAAGTGTTAAGAGAGAATAGCAAAAATATCTGTATAGAAAGCCAATCTTGTATCCTTATTTCTCACAACTGTCATATTCAGTTCTTGCAGCACTTCTATGAAACACAGGTACCATTTGCAAATGACCATATCCTTATCACAGGTGCTCCACCTCCCCGCAGTTTTAGGATTCATATGCAACATATTTTCTCCCCAGTTTCAACATCCATCAATTACTGAATCAAATTCCAGTTAACCAATCAAATATATTGAGCAATAAAAGGGAACTTCTCATTTCAAACTCTCATTGAATGGGAAAAGAAAAAAAAAAAAAAAAGCCCAAAATTAGAAACCATCAGAACATTTTCAGTACAACAAAACCAGAGATTTAAAGACCTCTACTGTGATTTCAGAAGTTTACAAACATACTCCATGGATCAAGGCTGAGATATGGCATCTGATTTTCTAATTTAGTTGAGGTATTTAAATCAACGTTGTGCACACTTGCACGTTCACAAATTGCTACAGTCCAGAAACTGAATTTTGCTTCCCTCCCCCACAACATAAATCCATAAACTTCTACTAATTCCAATAATACCAGTTTATTTTGGTTCTATCTTTTAGTCTTGTTACACTCAAGAGACTACCTTTCACTATCTGTAAAATGCTTAGCCACTTTGGTGTAAATCATGTTGTGAGCTGCATCATTATCAGCAGCCCTTGGGGTTCTCTAGATGAATAGAAACACTCTCTTCCATGTCTGCTGAGTGAGTATTGCTATTTTGCTTACCATTCATCTGAAACATGGAAGTTAATTATACATCAGAGCTAACCACTTGTTGCTCATCTCCTTTTTGAAAACAAGTCAGTAGGATTGAGGAGAAATGTTTGAGATTTAAACCTGTTAAAAGTCAAAGACTTAATAAAAATTTGAACTGTCCATATGTTATTCAAGTGAGAAGAAATTGCAGAGAATCATAGTTTGGACAAAGCAATCCATTCACAATCAACCACAGAGGCCTGTTTATATCAACAAAGAAGAAGTCAGATCACTGAAGCATTCCCATAGCTAACATTTCCTGCCCTCAAAGCTACTCTTCAGTCTCTCACAGTTTTTCCATCTGTGTTACATCCCTTGAAGGGCCAAGTATTACCTCCTGCTATTAGGACTGGGATGCTTCATTTTAGAAGCAAATATTGTTCATGCAGTTTATTTCCATTAAAAAGCTAAGCAACTTTCTACAGCTATCCCAACTAAATACTGGGAATTAAATCCACCTATCCACAAGAAATTCAGCCTACCTATGGCAAGATTCAATGCACTGACAGAGCTATTATTTTTCTTTTTTCTTTTTTCTTCTTTCTTTTTTTTTTTAATTATTATTCCTCTTTTGCTCCTCCATCATCTTTTATTTGAGTCATCATGCTGGTGCCAGTGCTGTAATGCAGGCCTGGCACAACAGGCTGCAGACATACAGTTCCTCATACACTATTGGAAACCTTGTGTATGGCATACGGGAGCACAATGACGCACCAAAAACAGAGGAAGAAATGTGCAGTGCTGTAACCAGTTCCCTAGGTAACAAAGAGATACTATTAAAAGAGAAAGTGGTACCAAGGTGATAAATAAATAAATGCATAAAATAAAGGCCCACAGCATGACTAACTTTCCTAGATACTGCAGAGAATAGCGAGGGGCAGAACATGTAAATTCATGTACCTTGTATCTGTGAGGAAACAGAAAAATTCCTCACCAATTACAAGGTCAAATAATACCTTCAATTCACAAGTTCCTTTTAGGCAGCCAGGAACACTCTGACTCCCAGCCCTTTTCCTCTTACCTCACCGCTACTTTCCCAACTCTTTTTCACATTACAAACAGCTACTAAGCAACAGGAGGTT
The DNA here is from genome assembly GCF_037157495.1 of Lathamus discolor. Classification (NCBI taxonomy): domain Eukaryota; kingdom Metazoa; phylum Chordata; class Aves; order Psittaciformes; family Psittacidae; genus Lathamus; species Lathamus discolor. The sequence goes on along the minus strand of NC_088886.1, from coordinate 58,311,055 downwards.
TGCAGAGAGTGAGTCATTCTCATCTGGCTGATAGGCTGAGTGCAGGATGGAGATTAGTGACCTGACAATGCAAAGCCCCAGAATCACTGCGCTTCTAGATAAACTCACATGGTCAATGAACACAGCAAAACTTCATAAATTATAAGCACTTTAAAAGGCTACAGTTATAAGTCATGCCTTATTCTTACAGAGAGATGTGTAAGCCTAGGAAGAAGACTGCTGTGTTAGATGCACAGTTGACCATGGCATTAAGCATTTCATACCAATGAGGTATTATTCCCTGAATACCCTGTTAGCCATTCATAATAATTCATTAGCCAATAATGAAAATAGATTTTATTTAGATAGCAGTATGAAATCCTTAGGCTTTGGACCGATTATAAAAATTTTGGGAACTAAGGAAAAGGGATGTATGGCATAACCACACATGGTCTGTCAATTCCCAATACGACCAACATATTTTTACATAATTGGGAGTATTGCTGGCAGGAGACATGCTTTTGACTGAGGTTTTACTTTTTATGTTCCTGACAGAATAGTGGAAAATGGAAACATTATCTGGAAAAGGCCTCAGGAGTTCATCTTGACCATTCCCTTATCTCCAGGCAGGACTGACTTCTGCTTCAGATCTGAAACAGGTTTGTCTGCCTCAGCCTTGTCTGGCTTTTTCCCCCCAACAATATTTGTACCAGACATTTTAATGGTTCATTTAGCACTTTTAACTCAAGCAAAGCTCCAAGGGCACCAGTCAAGAGCCATTAATCCCTGCAAGTATGCTTTGTACTATTTAGTCTGAGGGTCCCTAAGAGGGGACTGGCCAACTTTATCTGTAGTATTGGTCCCTCAATCATGAATCAGCTGAGGGACCAGAATATCTACAAAAGAAAGAGTTGTGAATATGAAGAATCCTGGAGCCATGAAAACCTTAGCAACAAGCTTTTTATTTTATCAAAGAAGTCCTAGAGTTACTGAACATCTACACAGCAATTCAGTACAGGAACAGAAGTAATTTTTCTTGCTAAGTTTGGTAGAAATCACACTGACTCTGCAAGAAGTGTCTACAAAACCTTTTGCAAAGTACATTTTAACCTATGAAGGGAACTGTTCAGATCACAGCAGAGTTCTTTCATTGCTTGTTCTCTTTAAAACCAGGTTGATTCAGAATCGGCTAACTTCCTAAAAACATTTAATAATATACTTACAAAAACATTAAAATTTGTCTGTGACTATTTAAATGAGTTAACTGAGACAAATATTATCAGAAAGATAAAATGCAATGTTATTGGGAAAACAGATTTTGAATCCTGATTCCAGTGTTCAAACTGAAGAAAAAATGACAGAATTAATCCAGCCTAAATGAAGAGACCGCATTTCATGTTTTCCATCAGATTTCAAGTAAAAATAACTAACGGCTTGTGAGTAATCCACTGAATAACGATTCTCAGAGATGACTTTCAAATGCCTTTTCAAAAAAAAAAATAGTTAGATGCTCAGACTTCTCATAGGCAACTGCAAATTGAAAAGTCAAAAACATAATAAACTGTGAAGTATTGATTCACTTGAAAAACATAAAAGTTACTAGTGCAAGACATCATTATGCAGGCTTTAAAAGTAATTCCACATATAGGTATGCGTGAAAATGCGTGTGTATCTCAAAACCTCGAAACCAGTGACCATCAGAGCTCAGGGAGAAGATGCTAGACATTAGATTACTGTGCAATCTAGCTAACAAAAGCATAACTGCCTAATATTAGTGGGTTTTAAATTCAAATGGTTAAAATGAAGTCTAGATTGCAAATAAAAACCTGAACATCAACAAACCAATGTTTGATGTGATTCAAACAAACATATAATGACTTAAAAAAAAGTGACCTGTGAAATCATAGAGCTACACAACACAAGAAGTCAGAATTTAATGGCATTTTGGCCTTTAGTGTACCAAGATGCAGTTCATTTGAAACAAAAAACCCAAACTCAACATCTATTTGATTTAATTGCGATTTTTATCAACAACTGCCAAATCAAATTTAGGATAACATATATGTTCAGTGATTATGCTAATCTCACCACACTGCTACATCCAAGTTATCCAAGTAAATGAAACTTAATCTGTAACTTGCAGAAAAAGCCAACTTTGTTGACAGTCTCATCTTGCTAATTTTAAAGTTTTTCTTTCTATTTATTGTGCTCATATACTCTTTATATAAACTTTAACAGAGATTCTTAAGTCTTTCATGAGTCAAATGAACAGCATACTCTTTCCAGTAACTAACAATTTGTTATCACCATCTCGCCAACACTCATCCAACCATGCATTATTAAAGCAAGCTTATTTTTTACTTTGTGCTTACATAGGGAAGGAAACATGACCAAAACCGATACTTTAAATTCCTTTCTCAAAGCAGCACCTGTCTAGTTTTTGACTCCACTCTTGCTTCCTGCTATAATTTTCTCTGGATAAAAACGTACCAGACTCAGAGTTTCTCTCCAGTATGTTTCCTGCAGGACCTCAGAAACATCAAAGCATTTGAGTTAATGCACAGTACCACAGCTTTGTAAATTTAAATACAAGTTCTTACTAGTTCTGACAATCGTGTTGCATTCACATGATTACCAGCAGCCATCATATGTAATGCACCATCTGTGCATATGTGGATTAATACCAATACTTCTGCAAGAAGCTTGAACGTAGCACATGAGAACAGTTTGTAAGTGGTTATTGATACCTCGAGATCACATAACTATGTTTTGTGGCAATATTCCAGAGAACCTGCTGCATACTTCTATATACAATCTTTATAAAATGATACTGCAACAATAAAGAACCTTCCAATACTAAGCACTTTTTCTTATTAAGATTTTAACTAACATTTAATGAGATAAAATTCAACTCAGGCTTCTAGCTTGCACATGCAGTTTTACATCTGGAACTAGAGACATTATTTACCTATCTACCTGGTGGCATGTGCAAGTAGTTCAGAGATTTCTCTTGAATTCATTAAGATTACTCTCCACCATCTTAAAGGAAAAGTGGCCAATCTGACACAGGTATTTTACTTGTGAGTAATGCCTTGATGAATTGCATTTAAGCTGAAGAGCCTCCTAATCATGTAAATTCAGAGCACTCCTTCATGTGAATATGCCGGAATCACATATATCTGGTTTAGCTTAGACTGAAAAAACTGCAGTGATTGCAGCCCTCTCATCATCTTAAGGAAGTAATTATAGTAAAAATATAACTGTCACAACTCCACAATATATCTGGCAATGTCCAAGGGACTTTTAATAGTAGGATATAGCTCCATCTTACCATATTAGATGCGCTGTGGTACAGTTGAAGACAACTGTCAATGTCCCAAAGGAAAGAACATTTTTGCTTGATGCAGTTATAAGAAGCAGTAAATAAAAGTAGGTATTAAACTATTCTGACTGCATCCATTAAATAGGGACACTTTACAGAATGTCTAATGATAAATGAATGTACTGAGTCAAATGAAAGAAAGAGCAGGTAGGTCTGAGTCTACTAATTCTTGCTTTCATTGACTTGTCAGTTACTACTTTGAAGATATCGATTGGACTCACAAGTTTCCCTGTGTTACACACCACACAATGAAACAGATTTCAGTAAAGATGCCGAAAGAAGTGTTTTAGTAATGGCTTGCTTTGGTTTTATAATTTGTACATTAGCTTGCTTGGAAACAAAATGTATCAAAGCAGGACAAATATTCAATCCACTGGCTTATTTATTTATAGAACAAACACTTATGGTATATTATCCTACTTTTTCACTTTGCATATAATTTCATCCTTTTCTGTGGTTAGGGCCCCAGTGAGGTTTTACTGACACCAAGACTAGGTCTTATCCCTTCTACTGGTCTAAAACATCAGCAATATTCAGAAATACTCCATTATTCCTTGTTTTATGATGTCATTCACTAAAAAGCAACTTTTGCAGACTATATTATGAACTGTTCCATGAGGAACCAAACCAATAAAGCAAGGTTTCAGATCCTAAATTGCTCCATCACCAAAATACCTGCAGCTTACTTCTATTACCAACTTCCAAGTCTTGCTACCTTGTAATTCTTCCAGTTCCTGCCACATCCACCAGCTCTTCTTCACCCTTTTGCCTTCTAGTGAGCATTAGAATATTTGCTGGTGTAGTGAGGTCTGGACTATTCTTGCACACAGCCAACCACAGTAACCAATAGCTCATGAGCTTCTCTTACAACTTTTCCTCAGCTAGAAACAACAATTTGGGCCTCATCTCCCCCTAGCCACTGACTTCCCAACAGCTTTTAGGTGTTTGTCTTTACCACTGCATCAAGTTCAGCAGCCCAGCAGACAGGCAATCACACAGACTGCATGTCATTGGAAAGGCAGGCCAAAGCCAGCATCATTTAAAAGCCTTCCATGTAGAGACCTTTGTAGCCTCTGCTTTTGCTGCTGTTATTCAAATGTGTTATGCCTCAGTCATATCAGTGGCTCTCCAGTAGAGGAAGACACTGTTTATTTTACACAGAAGTGGTATAACAAATGAGCAGCTATCATTCATCTTTCAAAGGATGTTGCTGCTTTTCTTCATTTCTTCAGCATTCAGTCACTCACCTGCCCTCAATGAAATAAAAACACATAAATGTGGGGTGCTTTGAAAGTACAAATAAAAGCATCTACCACAAATGCTTTTATTGATTTCAGTTCAGAATAAAATTTAAAACTTTTTCTTTTTTTTTTTTTTTTTTGCCTAAAGGCAACATGCATAGCCAGTGAATAAGAAGATGTAGTCCAAACACAGCACCATTAAGAAAATCCTACTGGAAGATTGTGATGGAAAAGTTTAATTCTAAATACCTGAAGTACTTTGAACCTTCTTATAAAAGTCAGTTCCAAAAGGCTTCTGTTTTCACCACAGGCTCACATTGCAAAACAGTAGAATCCTAGAACAGTTAGGGTTGGAAAGGACCTTAAGGTCATCCAGTTCCAGCCCCCCTGCCATGGGCAGGGACACCTCACACTAAACCATATCACCCAAGGCTTCGTCCAACCTGGCCTTAAACAATGCCAGGGATGTAGTCAAAGAATGTCTTATTGTACTTGCCTACATTATTTATTAACTGATCTCATGTGATCAGTTTGATGATAGATTTTAAGGGTCATATGGGATTTATTTCCTAACACCTCTTTCAAGAGTTTACACATGTGGGTACACAGAGACATGCACATACATACATACATACCGAGTTTCTATAACTTCCCATTTAACAAGCCATCAGTAACTTACTGCTTCCCAACCTTATGCATATCATTCACTATTCTACTTCCTTCCTTTTGTTTTAAAAATCTTTTGAGTGCTTTAAAAAACCTCAGAAAAAAAAAAAAAGGTGGATAGCTCATACAATAGATCTTTAGCTGACAAGAAAAGGTTGTGGCTTCAGTTATTTCACTTTGTAGCAGCTGAAGGTCTGCCTCAGAATTTATACACCAAACATACCAATCTTCAAGCGCTATTATGAAGAGCTTTGTAATTTCTTAAGCCAGAGTAATTGGTGTGACAAAAAATGAAGCTGACAGAATTGAAAGAAACTGGGGAGACAAAAGGAACCCTAAGGAATAAATTACTTGTAACATAATTTCTCCAGTTTCATCCCACACAGACTCTCAAATGGAAAACAGAGAACTCATTATGCTTCACTGTGTTATTATCTACAGATCTACAGACCCAAATGTCATCATTTCTGTAGGACAGCTCAAAGTTAACCCAGCCACAGGTCCACACTGACTCAACTGCACAACATACTTCCCAGCAAGGCAAACTTGGAAGCTACAGATGGATGGTTGTACTACCTGCTACGTGCTGTGCAATGAGATCTGGGCTCCTTAATTAAGAAACCTAACCATAATTGAAATAAACAGCCTCTAGCGGTAAGCCTGAACAAAAAATCTCTAGTAGAAAAAACCCACATAGATATTTAAGAGATTCTGATTGGGTGAAAGACTCACAACAGGCCACACATGCCTTTTGTGACAGGTCAAGGGGTTTATAGAGAGTAAATGAGTAAAAAAAAATTTATAAAAATCAAGATTTCCTGTAGACTTTCCCTGTTACTGCCTGCTGGAGACGACTTCCTAACCTGAACAAATCTTTCCAAATTCTTTAGTACAAGGAGTAGATATGTAGATACGAAATCTACATCTTATTCAGCACTTGAGTACTTTACACACTGCGTTTCTCCTGTTGAATTTATAATACAGACAGTCCAAATTCATTTCAACCCGTGGTTCATTTACTGTGAGGGGCAAACCTTGATCCTTAGGCTTGACTGATATTTTTGTGACTTGTCAATCTCTAACCAAAACCTGTTAAGACCAAGAGAGTAAATGTGCTTGTTCAATAGCTAGAGCAGGATGATTAGTCCTTTACAGTGAGTTTCCTAGTGTTGCTTCTGTCTGTTGTCTTTCTGAGTATTTAAATCCCATCCAAAAGGATGCACAACGAGACACCTTGATTCACAGCATCTGTAATGCAGGAAGATCTCTTTCTTGTTTATTAGCTTATAGGGACAATCTTGCAATATTTGTCCATGATCAAGTAGAGCAGAGACTCTGAATTCTGTAATATCAAACACTAACAGCTTTAATGTGGATCTGTTGATCCTTTCAAGCAAATATGGAAATTAAAGGAACACCCAAAGCTCTGTCTCAGCCACAGTAATCCTATGAAAGCAGTGACTCACTTTGTAATGGCTTTCCATAAATTAGGCAGCTAAAAATGGGTAGGAAGCGTGAAACCATTAACACTTCCTGTAGTGTAAATTCTCACTGCATGTGAAGAAAATCCATGGCAATAAAAATAAGAGATGAAGGTGTCAGCACCCGTCATGGTTAGATATGTTGCTAATAATTTAAATCTTCATCCTTTGGAGCGTATGGGTTTAGAATGAATCATTTTCTATTTCCTTTTTCAAATGAAAACTGAGGTTTGTTGCTCACTAATTCCATATGTTTTCTTCCAAGCTCTGAAGAGAAGAAATTGGTATGGCTAATTGCCTGAGTTGCCATCATCATAGAATCATAGAATAGTTAGGGTTGGATAGGACCTTAAGATCCACTCATTCCAGCCCCCCTGCCACGGGCAGGGACACCTCACACGAAACCATCTCACCCAGGGCTCTGTGCAACCTGGCCTTGAACACTCCCGAGGATGGAGCATTTACCACTTCCTTGGGCAACCTCTGCTAGCACCTCGCCACCCTCACAGTAAAGAATATCTTGTTTATGTCTAACCTGAACTTCCCCTGTTCAAGTTTGAACCGACTGCCCCTTGTTCTACAGTTGCTGATGAAAAGTCCCTCTCCAGCATCCTTGTAAGACCCCCTTCAGATGCTGGAAGACTGCTGTGAAGTCTGATAGCAGTACCATACTATAACAAGCTTTTGTATGTTGTCACCGTCTATACTTCAGCACTGAAATGGAAATGACTGGTGGTAAAATTGACAATATTTAAAAGAAAAGCTACACATAGCTTTGGGAAACTTTGTGATCATGAGATGGTTGAATTCAAGATCCTCAGGACAGTGAGAAGAGCGTGCGTCAAGCTCACTGCCCTGGACTTCAGCCTCTTCAGGAACCTGCTTAGTAAGGTTCCATGGGATATAGCCCTAGAGGGCAGGGTGGGGCAAGACTGTTGGTTGATATTCAAGGATCACCTACTGCAAGCTCAGGAATGTTGCATCCCAACTAGAAGGAAGTGCAGCAGGAGGGCCAGGAGACCTCCTTGGTCTGATAAGGATAAGGAGCTGCTGAGGAAACTTCAGAGCTAAAAAGGGGCTTATAAAAGGTGGAAGCAAGGACAGGTGGCCTGGGAAGAATACAGGGATGTTGTCGAGGAAGCTAGGGACCAGGTTAGGAAAGCTAAAGCCCAGTTAGAATTAAACTTGGCTAGGGATGTTAAAGATAACAGGAAGGGATTCTATAGGTACATTGCAAATAAAAGACAGACTAGGGACAACGTGGGCCCTCTCCGGAAGCTATCAGGAGAACTGGCTACCCTAGATTTGGAGAAGGCTGAGGTTCTTAATCACTTCTTTGCCTCAGTCTTCACTGGCAAATGCTCTGACCACACCACCCAAGTCTTGAAAGGCAGGCACAACTCTAAGAGAATAGACAGCAGCAGTGTTTTGTACTCATGCTGCTCTACTTCTTCTGGACTATGCACCCACTAGAATATATTCCTTTACATAGTTCTTTCTGGTAATGGGGACAGACAAGAGAGAAGACTGCTGCTCTTGCAGCTGCTATAAAAGAAGGCAAGGGAATTTCTAGTTTAAAGTGAAGCTGTTTAACAAAAGGAAACACAGTTATATTTTTAATTAAGTTAAATATATTTGAAGTTGCCTTTGAACTGGAAGGAACACAGTTCCTCCATCAGTTCAGCCACTTCTTGGAAGTTAAAGACAAATCATACGGCAAAAAGAAGCACTCACAAAGCACAGGCAGTGCAGATGAGAGAGGTCTGGGAGACTAGGATTAACCAGGGCCTTCATCCTTCCTTCACCCCATCTGGTAACACCACCTCTGTCATAGCATACAGTCACAGCCACAGTATTGCGCTCCAGTACTGATCAGCTCTCCATCAGATCATCAATACAGGAGTCCCACATATGCCACCTTTTCATGTCTCCAGTCACTATACGAATCTACTGCCTTTTTCAAAGTAAACTTCTGTAGACAGGAAGACAAGAGGGGATTGTTTATTAAGAACTGTGAAAAGGCAAATAAGAAACTGACCCAAAGCAGGGCAAGTGGGGGTTGCTAAGAAGGGCAAGTAACAAAAATTTGATCTCACTCACTGTAGACATCACTTTCAATACAGGAAACAACCAGCAGTTTTATGGAGATGCAACTGCTCAAACGCATACAGAAATAAACCAGATTGGCAAACAGCAACACCTACCGATAGTTCTGGGTGGATGAGTATCTATCTCTCAGTATATCCAGCTCTTACTTTGTAGTTTGTACAGGTGAACATCCTGGTGCATGAAAGCACTGGCACAAGTCCCCTGGCACTTCTGCTTTGTGGTGGGACTGGAGAAAGGATGGATATCTAAATGGGACAAGTGAGGTGCAGCTTCTGCTAAGCCACACAAGCCCAGTGTAGCCTTGGACAAAGTTATCCGATTCCAGCTTCTTGAGAGGCATTTCAAATGTCTGATTCCCACATCCCGTATAGTAAGATGTGTATGCCACTGTGAGTGCAATCTTTGAGGATCTGTCTTTGTGCCTTAAGCTGTATTTATTAGTTTCTATCTTGGTATGATTGTAAGGCATCAAACACTGCAGCAATGAAGAAGGCACATAGATACCTGGACCAGTACAGATGATCTTTGAGAACAATAACCTGAACATAAGTTTTCCAGAGTTCACCCATGGCCATTCCCTTGCTCACCAGAAGGGTTTCTGCCTTTTTCTTTTCTTTGATAAAGACCATATATTTTTTAGCCTTGTAGAACCTAACAAGGCTATTAAAGTGACTTTAAGAGTTATTACAATTACTGAGTTAGTAAGATATATTATTTTATTAATTTATTATTAAATAAGAAAGATGTATTAATTTATTATTAAGAGTTATTACAGTCAGTCTTGCATCAGTCTGAGAGGGTCTAGTTTCACTCTAGAGTGAATTAGGCTCTAGTCAGCAGCACAGAGCACTGCAATAGAAGAGGAATTCAGGACTGCAACTCCAAGGCTACTTCAACACCACATAGGTGGAGGCTGTGTCAGACACAAAGAAAGAAATGCCTATTCCTGCTAATAACCCTTTAGCTACATCGTGTAATCTGAAGTACTTAGCTAGCCATCTAACTATCCTTTATCTCCAACAAAAAACCCCTCACTCTTTCCTATTTCTCTCTTTTATGTTTGAACCTAATATTTTCTCCAGGTATTTTTTTGTCATAATCCATTAACTCTATGTGCTTTGATCTTTCCATAGGGAATTTATTTTTCTTTCTTCAAAGATCTTTTCTAGTGAACAGATATTTTCCCCAGTCCATAGCTTCTGTTCCCTTCCTGTCACAGCATGACTGGTTTTTTTCTTCTTCTTTTAATTTTTAAACACTTAAGAAATCAAATTTCAAATTAGAAGCAAGCCAGAAAAGTTTATTCTTGATGGAACAAGATGGGACCTCTGATGAAAAAAATGTAAGAGATAGACATTGTGCACACACTGTTGGAAACAAATTCACTCCACAAAATGTTTTGTGAAGCAGAGCAGTTACAGGAGAGCAAAGACAGTCAAAGATAGTCAGAATTAGTCATAGATCAAAGGCGAGGAAAGAAGCAGAAAATAAAGAGCAAGGTAGAAATGGTTATGTATTGCCCCAGTAACCCACTCTATGTTGGAGCAGAACATCTTTCCCTCTACCAACATCATGCTGTTACAACCTGTTGCTCCTCTGTTTTGCTCACCACTTCACTGGTACTTCCAACTGTATGTATCACCCCAAGACCAAGCACACTTGCAGGGGTTACAAAGAGCAATTAAATAGAAGAAGCCACCACCCTGAAGGCACCTTTGCAGCCAGTGAATAAAGGTTGTTGCAGGGTGGCTTATTTCCTAGCACTCCGAGAGCAGAAACTTTCAGGAAGAGGGCAGAAGTCTCAGCTTCTTTTAAAACATCAACACCTGGAGCACTGTGGTGGAGACACAATCCCACACTAACTCAATTCCGTGAGAAAATTTAGACGACATAAGCAAAGGGACAATCATTAAAGCTATGGGATAATCAAAAGCACATAAGAGAACTACAATTTTTACTCACTTATGCGACCTCAGTGTAAACCAGGATGTTCTCTTTTAATTCCCATTAACATTTCCCAATTCTGAAGGGGAAAAAAAATCCATAAAATATACACAGTGGCTATATTTGTCTTAGTTTTTCAACAGGATTTTATTTTTTCTTTGGTTCGTTTGTCAATGTTTATATTGTGTAAATCTATGCAGTGCTGAGGTTGCCAAAACCAGTCTTTAAAACACAGAGGGCTATATTCATTGGTTCTAGCCTATTAAAACAATTATCCTTGGTTCAGTCACTTGAACTTTCAAATCACTGCCTGTTTGCCTGATCCATGTTGTTCTGGGCTGGTGTACCAGACATAAGACACCCAGGGCCTAGGGGGCATTTACACATTTCTCTTGATTTCAGCCAATTGTGTATGGCTGATAAAGGACTACTATCATATTCCAACAATCAGTTTGCTTTATTTACATGTATACTATAGACTGGGGATAAGAAGGAACAAGAAAGACGCTGGGTGCATCCTTTTCTACTTAATATGGCATTACACAGTCCATACCTGAGCTTTATGACCGGGGTTAGTTCCTGTACAGTCACACTACTCCTGTATGAAATGTATTCTCTACTCTGATGCTATAAACACGACTTCAAATAGTTGTTACTGGTTTTTTGTCATTAAATTTGCTATGGAGGGTATCTCTGCATAGAGAAGATAAACACCAATAACACATCCTATGTAAAGAACTACTGGAAAGAATTGCGTACTCTTCAAAGCGAGATTTCCTGAACTGGGACAAGAGCCACCTCAGTGGACTGGAGATGAAGCCCCAGAAATGAGAGGCTGAATTCCAACACTTTGTCAGACAACTTCTCCTTTGCAGATAGTCTGAAAAATAAACAAACTAAATTTCCCAAAACAACCCATTTAATGCACACATAGGCAAAACCCACCAGCTTCTCAGGACTGTATTGCTAAAGACAGAGCAAAACACTGAGTTGTCAAATAGAAGACGCCTTGCGTTGAAATGCTCATATGCAAAATAGCTCTTGCACAGCATCAGGGAAACATGTAAATTGGGCATTCTCTATGCACATTTGCAGAAAGCAGCTGTCATTAAAAACACTGACAATTTGAACAAAATCTGCATGCTTCTAGGCAGAGGTGTTCTTTCCTGGGCTGAATCTATTCTCACCTAGAAACCTCACACTTCTCACAGAGTATTAACATCTTCTCTCATAATCTTTGTAAGGTCAGCTTACTTGATTTTTTGATCTCTGAGTTAAGCATCTTGAGCATTTATCTGAAAATGCCCAAAAGCAAGTTCCATATAAAATCTGTGTTGTACTTGGAAATAGAAAGTTCTACTTTCTTTTTTTTTTTTTTTTTCACTTCTTTTACTACATTCTGGAAAAGTAAAGGCTTCTCAAGAAAAACCCTGTTTTGGTTATGGCAGTAACTATGAAGAATTCCCAGTTCCAAACACCCCCCATTGCTTGGACAGAGATCTAGTAATTTAAGATAACAAAGTCCTTGGGTCTTCGTCTTTTTCTTTTTAAAGAAAAGGAGAGCCAACTACAGTTATCTTCTTTGTTCCGTTTTGAAGACAGGAGGACAGACACAGCACTAATTTCCTTCTCTGTGCAATAGTGATGTCTAATGTTGCAGTGGGTTGCACATCCCAGTCTATCCTTGTGTCCTCTTCATTCAACCTCTCCGTAAAAAGAAAGCTGAAGCAATCTCTTCCATCCCAAACTCCTAACTTATTCTAAATTAATTTTCTTCTGACCTCAGCCTACAACCAGTCTTCTCTGTTATGAAAGAATGAAGCCAAGTTTGCCTAGTTTATTCTCTGAAAGAGAGAGCGAAGAAGAACAGATGAAAATTATTCTTCTCTAACCAAATTAAAGAAAATTGTACCTCAGAGCAGAGGGATTCCCTTTGTTTATGTGAAAACACAAGGAAATTACTGCAATCGTGTCTCCTGTCACCACTGATAGCTTTTTTGGAATGGTTCTGCTACTAGAGTCCAAGAAAACATGCTGCCATCCAGTACAGATAGAAAAGCTATCTCCATGGGAATTTAGGCTACAAGCTGAGTGTCACTTGGAGCTATAGTCGATGCTTGCTGGTTGGTGTATCTGTCATCAATCTGTAATCAAGCCATCTCAGGAAGTGAGAAATCTCAAGTACAGGCAACCAAGTCACATTCACCACTGGGAAGTGGCAGGGGAAGGTAGACTTTGAGATAGACCATCTGCAGGTTAACAAGGGACCATGGTGAGAACAACAGAAACTGGATTCAGCGCATGAGTCATCGCTGAAGACACAACCCGCTGGAGCCCATGATGTGACTGTGCTCTCAGGAGACAGCACTGGCTCTGTGCAGCAGGATGCAAGCATAAACACCTGTACTTGTCTCCTCTTCCCCACACACTCACCAAGTTTCTATCCCCTATCTGTTACTCACAATACTTCACCACCACCCTTCAAATAGGAGTTTCTTATTTTGTGGAATTTTATCCTAAATCCTGGGTGACAATTTTTTTAAGATATAAAGAAATCTTTATCAAGTACCTTCCTTTGCTACCTACATGCATAATCATAGAATCATATGGTCATCTTTTCCAACATCCTGCAGGGACATCTTCAACTAGATATGGTTCAACCCAGAACCACATCCAGCCTCACCTTGAATGTCTCCAGGGATGGTGCATCCACCACCTCTCTGGGCAACCTATGCCAGGATTTTACCACCTTCATTGTAAGAAATTTCTTCCTCACGTCCAGCCTGAATATCCCCTTTTAGTTTAAAACCATCACCCCTCGTCCTGTCGCAACAGACCCTGCTAAAAAGTTTCCACCCATCTTTCTTATAGGCCTCTTTTAATAACTGAAAGGCTGTAATAAGGTCTCCCTGGCATCTTCTCCAGGCTGAACAACCCCAGCACTCTCAGCCTCTCCTCATAGGCAACCTGCAACAAAGGTTATAGGAATAAACATAAGCCTCTGAGAAAAAAATTCTTTCAGCTAGGGGAGTTTGACAAATGGTTTTATATATCCAAACACTGAAGCACAACTGCTCTGGTCCCAGGCTGGGGGAAGAGCTGCCTTCACTGTAAACCAGACCCAGTCCTACAGACAGGTGCAAGCAATGCTAGAACAAATCCAGAGACAAGCACAATCACCAAACTAAAAGAAGAAAAAGTTGCAGTTTTATATTAAACCAATATTTGGCTAGTCACTGGTTATGTTTTGTTAAATGTTTTACAATATTTGGGGATTTTTCAGGTTCACTCCAAGTATGTAAGGCTTAATTCACTGGGAGTTACCTTCTGAACTACATTTTCTTCTACTTTTTTAATATTTTCATTCACGTTATTCAGTGCTACTGCAGCACTGCAGAGTGGAAGTGCCTTCAACAGAACACTTTAGCTTTGATCTGAGCCTGATCTAGAGCCAGTAGCCGAGTTGCCTCTGAGGATTTTGGATTCAGGATCCTAAACAGATCTGACCTCTTGGACTCCTTTCCTCTTTGCTGGGTAGGACTTTCTTTTCTAAGAAACTTCAGTACTAGCAACTGTTCAGTTCGATCACCCAGAAGCTTTCTGGAGTTCTCTTACTTTCTACAAGAATTCCTCCAATTCTTTGCTACAGATTCCTCCAAGGTTAGAGCAAGTTACTCAGAAATCCTGGTACTTCTTATTCACTGACAGTGCACAGGAATGAGGGTATTTCCAAGAGAGAAACTCTGCTCTTCTCTCTGGGTACAGTGCTCCCCTCCCCAAGATGCAGGCTCCCTTTCAATTCATCCATAAACACTGATTTCTTGAGCTTTTTCCTCCATCCAAATGCCTTTGATTCTGTATTTGTTATGTTTTAGTCTAAGCCCAAATGCCTTCTTTCTGCACGACAAAATCCAGACTGCTCATGGAAAGGCTGGGAGAGGGGGCTCAGAACAGAAAACGGGCTTTATTTCTAAACCTGTGATGGTGAAGATCTTCAACAAACAGCTATCTGGAAGTCAGCAACAAGAAAAATACCAGCTTGCATAGTTCAGAACTGGCTTTTCCAGGTGGGGGTTAAACAAGAAAAGCACCTGTCAGCTATAGGTTCTGCTGGGAGTTCATCCTACTGCTAAAACATTTCAGTCTCTTCACAGAACTTCAAACATCAAATCTGCTCATTTGCCCCAGGAGATAACTGCATAAAACTGATTGTCACAACAAAGCCAATGAACATGCTGATGCAAGGGTCGTTACTTAAACATTGCTACTGTAGCCACAGACCAGTTGTGAAGATGAAATACAAAAGACCATGTTACTTGATGTATACAAGGCAATTGAGACATGAAAAATGTGCAGATCAGTGTCAACATGCCAAGTCACATGGGGCATATCTGCCTTTCCATTCCCTTCTCCTAGCCTCCCTAAAATGCTCAATGCAAAGAGAAAAGCATCAAAGTGTTAAGTGACTTGAAATATTTCTGTGTTTATATCATCTAGTAAACAAAGTTGCTGAAAAATGTCATGGTGTGAACTTCATGTGTGTGTGGGAGACAGCATCACAGCTGTCAGGGAATGACTGTACAGCTCCTTGCTGGAAAGAAGTAGTCAAACATTTCAGAAGCAGACTTTTATAGCCTGGTGGGATCTCTGCTAAACACTTGGGATACCCAGACTGTCAACTGCTTCCAGGAAGATATCTGCTGATTCATCCTGGCAGTACCTGCTCTCAAGCTGAGCCCTCCCTAGATCCCAATCAGCAGAAAGGCTGTCAACCACAGCACTGACACCAGCTCAGAGAATTCTGCCTTGAGATTCTCTGGTAAGTTGATGGACTACAAGTCATCATCAAATCTCAGTCAGCTTTTGAAGTGTAGGAAGCAAACCAATCCCCAAAGCCTTCTGGAAGGACTGTTTTGTCACTCAGTGCACTCGTGATGGTAAACTAAGCAAGCCATATTTGTGCACAACTGTCCCCTGTAAATAGGAGTACTTTGCCAGAACCAGCCCTAGCAAATCAGGCCTGCAGCATCCACCACTCTTGCCCTATACAAGGGATGCAAGGTCGTTCTGTTAGTTTTGCTTTTTGATGCTCAATCTGATGCCTGTTTATGAATCTTTGCATTTTTAGCAACAGGCAAGCCCAGTTATCTCGTGGTAGCTGCTTTGTAAGATTTGATTCCACTCAGGATGTTTGGCAGCACAAAGTGCCATGCCAGTCAGTGATGGCACAAAGTGCTCTATGCCTTTGAGGGTAGATGACAACTTTGGTTTTGCTGTCGTTGATTAAAGCTTTTTGTTTCTTTGCTTCCTTTCCACTTTCCCCATCTGATTTGTCACCATGGGTGACAACTGTTGCGTACAGCTATTCTCCCTGTGCACACACTGGAAATGGATACTACTGGTGATGAAGGCAAAAGAAGGAGGAACCATTCTTTATTAGAGCTATTGGCAAACCTAGCAGGACTTCAGGAAGTTTTTCCACAGACCAACCTAAGGAGTGTGTGTGCGTATGAGAAAGAGCTAGAGGGAGAGGTTTTCATCTTTTATAACCAGTGTTGTTCAGGATCACTGAGAGCAATAAGAAATATCCGGTCTTAAAATTCCTCTCTAAACTCCAAAATAACATACAGGACACTGTCCCGTGTAATAGCCTGTGCCAACAGCTGGTGGATAACAGCAGATCAGGTTTATGCTTTCAGGCAGCAGTGTGCTTTGCCTTACTGCAGTACATTGTAATTAAGGCCCCGAGTAGGGCCAGATTCACTAGCATGATAAAGAGGAGCTATTTTTGTATGTGAATTCAAATGAACGAATGTAATTTCTAACCATTAAACTCCTGAAGTAGATAACAAGTGGGTTTAGGGATAATTAATGATTTTCATAGTTTCTAGGGAAGCTTTACCAGGACCCATATATTTCTGAAATGCTGGCACGTTGCCCAACTCAGGCTCAGTGTCTAAAAGGGCAACTAGTGCCTTACAATATCCCCCCAGCTCACAGAGCCAGCACCCCTGCCTTTATGTGGGTGCAGAGGAGATGCCTATGGAGCCAGTTCCCAAGTGCTTTCCTTCATAGATCCACACTGTCAATTATACAGGCAAGAGTGTTTCAGTAGAGCTGAGTACTTTGGATGCATTGCTCACTTCAAAGGTTCAGAGACTGATTCCAACAAGAACTGCAGTTCACAAGACTCACTGGAAAAGCTTGCTTCTCACCTTTTCTCCAGTGGTACATGAAATCTAGGCTGGGAAAGGAGCTCTGGAGAGGCAGCAAAGATGCTGGGCTAAGGAACTGTCCTTCTTCTGAAGTCCAAAACCAAGAGGTACCTGCCACCATCATGGGCATAAGGAGCACTCTCTGCCAAGCATGCCCATAGAGCTTTCCTGTATGTCTCCACAGATGAAGGATCCACCTCCACAACCATCCCTGAAGCAATACAGTTTTGCTGCTAAGTCAGCAGCCACCATCTTGCTAGACAAACCAGGGATTAAACCCACCTTTTCCAGAAACTACAAACTGAGCTGTAAAAGCCACAACTCTGTAGCAGTGGGTTACAACTCAAGTCTTAGCACACCATTCCTTGGTAACCTTGTCTACTACCAGCAACTCCTACCTCTTCCGGTCTGCTGCATGTGACAGTGAGATTTGCTTTTTAATTTTCCAGTCAAAAATTTTAAAGTTAAATGTATAAATACCCATCTGGATCTGGTGTGAGCATCTTAAAGGGAAATCAGCATTTATCCAGTATGAGGCACTAACAACAGCTCAGTGCAGCACTTACCATTGTATATTTTCTCCCTCCAACTCTTCTAGACCATGTAAGGAGTTTTATAAGCTCTGTGGACACTTCCTTTCCTTCTTAGACTCTCGCATCAGGAAGCAGGACAAATGACAGCCTCTGGTATATTCCCACTGCCCATCAGTTTTTCTGTTTCCAGCTTTTTGCAAAGGCTGTCTCAATTCTGCATGGTATTGACATGTTTGATAATAAAAACTCCAGTGAAGTTCACAGCACTGACTCCTCACAAACCAAGCTGTCAACAGTCTGATACTTAGAGAACACAGACAAACTACAGCCCTGATGTATAAATAGCCAGTGACAGCCCTTGATTCAAATACATTTAATGGTTTACATTTAGAGAGCGCTGTGGTAAATGAGAATGTACTTTAAAAACCAAACGAACAAAACACAATTCCTGAAACAATGTGGATCTTTATCTTCTAAAATGTCTTCATGGGAGAATTTCTATTTTCTAGAATTGAGTCCTCTTTGGACCCTGTGATACTGAGTCCATCAGGGGTAAGTTAACAGCTAATAAATTAGATTTCTTTCTAGTTTACTCTGAAATTGAAATACTTCCGTTGTTTGGTTTGGGTTTTTTGTTGGTTTTTTTTTTTGGTTGGTTGGTTGGTTGTTTTTGTTTCTTTTTTTTTTTTTTTTTTTTTTTTGTTCCTGCATATTCTTTAAATTTTGCAGCTGAAGATGTCAAGGAACTTGGTCAGGCCATTCAGATCAATGGGTCAGGAACTTATTTCACCCAGTACAGAAGCTACAATGTAACTGCAACTGACAAAAAACCTTGCAAATGTACAGACAGATCTAGTTCAGTGAGTTACTTTATACAGAGAAAAACATAAGGTTATCATATCTGAGCAGTTAGGAAAAAACAACCCACCTTGCAGTCATTTGGTGGTTGGTCAGTTCATAATGGAACAGAGTTTAGGGGGCTCAAGTACAGACATGAGGGAAAAAAGGAACTGCATCATTAAAAAACACCAGTCCAGTTAATTGCTGGCAATGGCTATGAATGACAGTAGAGTACTGAATGATATAGGTGAGAGGATATTCTCTAAGTCATAATTGCTTAAAATGAGCAGTTCAGTCAATTTGACCTGATTTGGCACAGTCTGTACTGTCCTTTCCAAGGCACCATAAACGTCTGGCTAAAGGCTGCCAGCGAGAATCATCCATGTGTTCTGCATCCTATGAATGGTGGCAGAAGGAGGGGGAGAACAGGTTTAATACATTGCTCTCCTTTCCTCACACATGCTTGTCCACACACATGCACACAAACATGGGTTTGCCTGGTATTCTATAAGTATTGATTTTTCAGGAAGGCATTAATTATGTAAATACCATCTAAAAAGGGGAAATGCTCCTTTGGCAGACAAGTCAGCTTCCACTGCAGCCACTTTAAGTGTCCTGTAAGTTACTCCACAGCTGGAACTATCTATGCAAAATGCCTGGAAGTTAACAGGAACAAGCTACAGCTGACACATAGCAGAATGAATAAGCACTAAGTCACAAGGAATGAGACCACCAAACTAAATAGATTTGAGTTCCATCTACGACATATTAGCCTATTTTGAAGACTGATTTATCATGACGCATATTCAGTTGTCTGTACTTGGCACATGTAATTCCCAATTGCTCTCATTCTGGGATTTTCTTAGCTGAGGTCCTCCTGACACCATTCAGTTTGATTTCTACACTTTCATACACTCCTCAACCAAATATCCAAAAGATTTATGACCTGCTTGGGCCACCCTTATTTCAAGTGATGAGTGTATCAGGAATAACACTTAACATGAACTGAAAGCATTTAATGTGAACTGAAAGCATTTATTTCTAATGCCATACATGAAGAAGATTCCTTCTTTGTGGCATCATCCCAGTATGATGCAGCTGGCCAAAAGATGTAAAACCTGAAGAGCTCCAGTGGACTCAAATCTTCCTGCCACCATGGATTTCCAAAGCTCTTTGGAATATATTTCTAAGGGTACACGAACCCTTTACCATCCTGGAATGGCTGCATCACCTAGAACATTTACCCCTCCATTTCATGCTGGTTATACTTCGCTAGGATATGCAATGGCTGTGTGGACTTTTGTAAGCCACTAAATTCCCTAAAAGAAGTGGATCAGGACTGTGAAGAGACCTGTACTAAATTGGTATGTCTCTGCTGTTCCGTACAAGAGAAGGACAGGGTAGGGAGATTCTGCAGTATCATAAAATTATGCCAGCAAAAGGAGGGCTGAGTACTGTTCTACTAACAGCAGGAGGCCACAGCTATGCCACTCTTTTCAAAGAAACTGAATAGACATTCAACCAGAACAGCCTCATTACAGCTGGTGCAACCACTTCAGTCCCATTCAGCCCCTCCAGGATTGTACTCCTTGCTGCTCTAAAACAGGCAGAAGGCATGGGGTATTTTAGGAAGGTCTAGCTGGTACCCGAGGAATGAGACAGAGCGAGGCAATCCTGCCCCAGGGAGAGCCAGGTGGTTTGCTTTGCTGCTTGTCTCACAAAAGTTGTACCCTGCAATAGAGCACATTTGTATTGGATTAATGTAATTAAAGGCACCCTGCAGTCTGGTCACTGACCTGCCTGTAAACAACAGATGACATGATGCCATGAGCTTCTATTATATATAATTACCTATTGAGATGTGACCATTGTAAAAGAAACAAAACCATATACCTCACCTGCTGCTGTTAGTCTGTTTTCCAGAGAGGAACAAAGCCTTTAAGTGCCTCAGTTTTGAGCACCATTTTTTACTCATCTCCCTTCACTGCTCCTGATATCTCCTCCAAGTAAGTTTGTGGGCTCTCCCTTACAGCTGGAACAATCATAGAATCATAAATTAGTTTGGGTTGGAGGGGACCTTCAGAGCTCATCCTGTCCAACCCCCTGCAATGAGCAGGGACATCTTCCACTAGATCAGGTTTCTCAGAACCACATCCAGCCTGGCCTTGGTTGTCTCCATCTTCCCAGCTGCACTGGCATGGGTCAACCATTCTGTGTTCTGGCTTTAGGTCCCTATTATACCCTCCTCCTTTCATTTATATTTCTTCTGCCACAGCTTCCTTTTCTCTGCTTGAAGCAAGGTAAAAGATGTCTGTTACATGAACGCATCTAATCTGCCTTGGATTTTACTCACTGTAATAGAGACCATAGGGACAGATTCCCACCTGATGTAAATCAGTGTTGGTCTGATGCACAATCATGAATCACAGAGAAGGTGGTGAATAAGGAACACTGGTCTCTGATTCCCAGTACAAGAGTACGATCAGAAAGAAGCTGCTGTCTGCCAGCTCAAATCCAACAAGAAGCAGCTTTCATAGCCCTCCATGGTCCAGCTATGAAGCTCCTTGCCACAGGACACTGCAAATGGAACAACTGGACATCTTCCTGGAAGGACAACACTGGGAGTCATGGAATACAAAGAACTCTCCTCAGGTTTAGACACTCCCTGAGCCTTAAATCCCTGGAAACTGGAAAAGCATTCTGACAATACCACTGCATACCCACTGTTTCCTTGTACTCTCTTCCCTGCAAGCTGCTTTAGGGGATAACACACCAGGATATACGGAGCTGCCATTTGACCCTTACTGACACTAGTTCACACCAGCTGAAGACACGGCATTGTGTCTCATGTGCATGTCTGTGTACATGCACGAGTCCATGCTTGCCATACTCTATAGCAGAGGTAACCTCTACAGTGTCTTTGGTGCTCACTAGCAAATAGCTTTTATATTCCAGTGAACTACAAACTGTAGCTGCTGCTAAAAGTCAGTAGCTAATACACATTTATCTCTGGTGCTCATCAGTAACTCCGAAGCTACTGGGACATGATATTCATGCAGATGTTAAAAAAGTTTTCATTACAGTATCTGGCAGTGAGACAGAAGCCAACTGCCAATGACAAGCTGCTTATTTGTCTTGGCTTTGTTTCCATTATCAGACTGAAAGTCTGTATTGCCAAAACAGACATAAAACGCCTTCCCTTTTGCTTCTAATTTTTGTCAGAAGTCTGCTGCAAGTTCCCTACAGAAGAATTATGAATGACTTACACTAGCATCACCCTTTCTGCTTTATTTACAAATGCTCTCATGAACACCTATGTACACCAAGACTGAAATATACACAGGTTAAGTTAAACATTATCCAAGGTGCTGTTTTGTGTCTGAACAGCTTAGGTTGTGTAATACTGCAGCAGCAAACTCTCCTATTAATCACTGAAGAACAGCTCACATACAAATAAAAGTATTTGATGTCATCATCTGGCTCTTGATAGCAACAGAACTAGGCAACAGAAGCTTACATTGAACTGGCTTTTGCTAGATGGAGTTCAGTATTTACATGAGGAATCTTCTTTTAGATAGCAATTTTTTTCACTTCCAAAGAATTCCTTCCTTGCGAAACATTTTAGCAAACACGGACAGAAGCTTTTTGCCTAAGATTATTATATAGGAAGTAGCATTCAAGAACAAAGACAACATTTCAGAATATGTGATTGCAGAATCTCCTCATGAAGACAAACGGTTACTGGAAATATTTTTAAAGTCATTTAATTGTAGATTGCCAGGACTGTTTCCACTCCTCATCTTGTCTGAATTAGCTAAGCTGCAGTCCTTCCAAGACCATCCAATATCAGCAGGTATTTGGGCCCACACACCATAGAGGAGTGACTGGTTTAGACATATTCCTGACTGTCCCTTAGGAGTCACTGGGAATGAGCAGTGAATTGAGACACTAGTAAAAGGATGCATTTAGTGACCTGAATTCTTTTGTGAATGAACAGGGGGACGACCAGTTCCTACTTACCTCCACACACTTCTGGTTTCAAAATGTCTTTGGGGGGTTCATTACTGCCTAGCAGAGAATGTTAATGTTGTCATTCATGCTGAATGTAAAGACTTGGAAGAGATATTTGAAGAGATGCAAACAAGAAGGAGCAGACTATTATCAAGCGCTGCTGACAGGAAGCCATTGGCACTGGAGATGGTGAGGCTGAATGGATCAGACAGCTAGTATTTGAGAGAGAACATTGCATTAAACTGTGAAAATAAACAGCTGTGGATCAGCAGCACGGAGTGACTCAGGCCATGGAACAATCCTGACTCAAACCTGTTGAGGATCCTGCCCCAGCGTTTCCTTTTGAGTATTAATCCGAGTTAGAAATGTGTCAGTAATCCCCTCCACTGCTGCCTGGCAGCTGGAGGAACAGTGGACCGAGCCCCAGGTTACCAGCGGGAGCAGGTGGCTTACACTTGGGTGCTGCTCGCCACAGACTCCGGCCGGCTGAAGCCAAGCCCCACGCCCTGGAACTCCTTGCTCGGAGTCTGCAGCTGCACGGATGCCATCCGCAAGGAACGGCAGCCTCAGACACCGGTATTCCCGTTTCCATCCCGTCACCCCACCCCGCCGCACGTCCCACGGGCACCAAACCAATGCCGGATCCCAAAAGTTAATCCCCCCTCGCCTGCGGCAGCAACAGGGTAACGCCCGCGGCTGCACATCAACGCTCCCGTCCCCACGGCCGCCCTGAGCGTCCCGCCTGGGGCCGGGCCGTGGGGCAGGGCCCCCCCGGTACTCACATGATGGGCAGTGGAGCGGCTGCCTAGCGGCGCAGGGGCTGCTGCCTCCCTCTCCAGCAAAGATGGCTTTCCGGCTCCGCTCTTGCTGCCAGCGGTCTCCTAGTGTTGTAGGCACTGTTGCTGAGCTAGGAGGGGTAGGCACCGGCTACTGAGCATGCCTGTGCCTCACATCACAGGGTAGGAAGTAGAGGCAGGGCACGGGGGTACCCCCTCCCCAGCCTCACGCCAGGCAGAAGGTCCTAGAGTGACTCAGGCAGACGGAGCCTCCCGCATCCCGCTGCTGACCCTGTGGAGCAGGGACTGTCTCGCTGGGTGTGGTTACAGGAGCCGGGATCGTTCCAGCTAGGAGGCTTGAAGGTGGTTATGGAGATGAAAACCTTTATATGTGTCTGTAACCACCTTCAGTCTCCCTCTCCTCTGTAGAAAGAAAAAAGGGAAGAGAAAGAAGAAAAGAGGAATAAAATCACAAGAGGTGTTGTTGCAGTTTAATCTGTGCTGTCACAGGTGAGGACCTGAGAATGACAAAAAGCAAATTGTCCAGATTGTAATTCCTTCCCACAATGTAGAGCTAGTCCAGAGGCAGACAAGCTACTAGATCAGCCATTGCTTCTTGCATGATTCATAGAATACTAGAATGGTTTGGGTTGGAAGAGACCTTAAAGATCATCCAGTTCCAGCCCCCTGCCACGGGCAGGGACACCTTCCACTAGAGCATGTTGCTCCAAGTTCTGTCCAACCAAGCTAGGTCCAGTCATCTAATATCACCCCTGAATCCCTTTCATTAACATTAGCACTCTCTTTGTCCACCCCCTGTGTTCCTGTACAGATCAAAACTTCTTCTGAAGCAGAACATTTCTTCTGTCTATTTGGAAGAAGTTGTTCCAGAATCATGAACAAACGAAAAGTATTCTCATACTGGGTAATGTCATCCATGGCCTGGATCTGGGAATAAAGAAAAAACAATAATAAGGACAGCATGAAAACATTTGTGCAGCCCACCATTCACATAACAGTTTGAGGAATAATGTTATTACTTGTGATAACTTGTCTTTTTACATCAAAAATGGAACACTGCACCAGTCACTGCCTTCACTAACTTTCCATCAATTTCAGTGACAGGTAGCAAAAGCTTTTGAAACCAGGTGTCTGCCCACGTAAGGGGAGGGCTTACCCAGAAGAGGAGGAGTTTTTGTAAGCATCTAGACCTCAGATCTTGGGGTGCCTGTTGGGGATGAAGTACCTTGGTATCATGAGACTGAATCTGTTTTCTGTATGTGGAAAGAAAAGAGATGTTCCTCAAAGCGACAGTAAAAGATACAGGTACTAGGGGTGAGCAACACATCAGTCCTGATTTCTAAACTTAGTATTAACAAGCTGAAAATTTTCATGGAGAAAGAAAGGAACCAGGACTGTGAAAACACCCACAGCAGTGGTACAGGCATTAGGACACTCGGTTATTGCCTAAATCCAGGCTCGGATGCTATACCAGCTGGATTCAGATGCAAGCCCCTGGCTACGAGCTCTGAAGGGAGCCAGTCCCTTGTGAACAGTGGAACACCTCAGAGTAACTTAATCACAGAAACATCTACCGCTTTCTTCTCCCTCTGGTGCCTGGGAGCTTGCTCGCTGCATTGAAGACTCATCATACCTACTGCCACCAGAGGGTGAATCTGTCTCTTCTACTGAACCTAATTACTTGCATGAAGAAATAAATATCACTTTGAGCCTCAGTTTTTTTACATTTGACCACATTACTAAGGGCTTGCTCACATACTGCACTCATAACAGCCTGGTCCTGGGAAACTTTACCTGATGGAAGTAAAAACCACTTCAGACTGGATCTTCTCTACAAACAAAAAAAAAGCTGGATTTTAAACCAATTGTCATGCCCTAATGACAATAAGATTCCAGACAAGCTTTAAGATTTATCCATCTAGAGACCACTTAGCACTTGTCATCTGGAATTCCTCTACAACTCTTCTGAGGACAGTTTACTTTTCAGATATCCTAGACAAAGATATGTTTGATACTCCTTTAGCATACAGCCACACCAACACCCACTCACAGAGTTAAGCCTAACATTGGGATCACCTGCCACCAGGTATGTCATCTTAGTCCTCAAACCCAAAATACTGAGGAGGTGAAGAGTCATGTGTGGCCAAGAGCTCCTTGGACAGAAGGATCTGCTGTCTTAGACCTTCCAGCCCCTTCTGTGGTCTGACTTCCTGTCCCTACTGTATGGACGGTGGAAGAAGGAACAGTGATGCTAGACCAAAGCTTGTAAGACTCAAAAGAAATCCAAAACTGGAAAACCTCAAATCCATCATGAAGCAGTTTTAATATACAAACTATCTAGAGCATGAGATGCAGTGTTTATGCTGACTTCATGCCAGCTCTATTCTGACTGAAGAACAGCAGAAAGTACCCACATAAGTGTAAAGGTAGAATGGCAGACAGATATTGCCTGCTTTAGCAAAAATGTGCCAATGTAAGGATGATGTTTCAAACATTGTGAACATAGTGCAGAATGAGTTTAGGCTAGATCAATACACCATGTCACATAGGCACAGCTTACTTTGATCAGACACAGGAGAGCTCTCAAACCCAAATGAAATAACATAATTGTACTACGGCTTTCCTTGCTAAAGAATAATTTCCTACCAGCTAATCAAGGCATCACCATTCCAATCCAAGAATGCGCATGATCCTGTAAAAAGTCCATATCTAGCTGGGGCACATTTTCCTTTAGCCCTATGTCAATTTGCCATTAAAGGCTACCAAAGCCTTTGGTGTAGGAAGAGATGCAGAGACACCTTGTGGTGGAAAAAAGAAAAAAAAAAAAAAAAGATCAGAATTTGTTCAAACAGTTTAAATTCTATTGAATTAGGACACAGGACTGGACCAGGAAAGCTGCATCCTGGGACTACCTTGAGAAATATTTCCCAGCTTGCTAGTCGTGTCATCTCACTTCTCCAGACCTCCTTTCCTGTCTGGCATCTCTCGCCCTGTGTGTTTGCATGGCAGTCCCTGCCACAAAGGTTTTACCTCTTGCTCTGTTCGGTTCTTTTACCATGAGGATATCAGCTGGGTCAGGGCTGCTGCAGCTGGGGGGATGGCTGTGGAAACACTCTGTTTCTGGAAAATAGCCTCCTTCATCTTTAACCTGCCAGACATGGGTAGGAAAAACTATCTCATCCATCAACTGTTGTGGGGTTTTGTTGGGGTTTTTTTGCCCCATCCATCCATAATACTATGTCCTGAAATGCTGTTTGTAAATGTGAAGGCAGTTACAGAGACACCAGTACACTGCTCAGGTAGCTTAGGAATGAAAGCAGTCAACAGCAAGCATCAGTGCAAATCGGGTTTGACATCTGAAGTCCTGCAGGTACTAGACCTTGCTTATAATTAACTAGAGACAAGCTAAAGACACAACACTGAAGTTCCTGAAAGTGCTGTCCCCTGCTGCCACGTGATCTTCATCTGAAGGAAGTGTATTTTCTCCCAGATCTACAAGTAGGATTCCTATCGCAGGGCTAGCAACAGTAACAGCATTACGGGTTACTTTGGCTCACAAATCACAAAAACACTGTTCTGTTGCTAAGTACGAAAGGTGAGGACAATCGACTGGTATCTTGAAAGTAATAGTAGTCAAGTTTGACAAGATTTAAGCAAAGAAGAAAAGCATGGCAAAGAAACACATTATTTAAATACTGGTTATTCAAATCTTGTGATCTGGTAACACATTTAAATGAAGTATAGAAGGGATTCCTCCTACATCATTAGAGTTAATTACACTGGAAACTCAACATAGCCAGCCAGCTTCATAGTTAAAAATTAAATACTCTACAATATATATCCAAGTTACAATTTCTAAATAATTAATGACTAAAAGGCTTTAGAAAAGACCCCTTCCATTTATCTTTGGTTCTTTGTCACCAGTTCCCACATACTTACACCTGTACTTTCAGTGTTACATTTTCCTCTCTTGATCTTTTAGATGAGTGGAATTAGTACTGAAAGATCCTGCAGTGAGAAGCCTTTGAAGCTCACTTCTCAGATGTAAGAAAGATTCCTGCCTCCCCAGTTGCTGACTTTATTAGCCATGGATTGGTCTGTTCTGCAAAGCTTCACCTCAGCACCGCTGTGTGCCTGAAACAGGTCACAAACTTGCATGTTATTTTGTCACAGATTAAAAACTGGAGTCTATAATTGTGAGGTGTGCAATTTTCTTTCACTTGCAACTTTTATTCATTCCTTAATAGCATAGTAATTCTTTAGTGACAGTTTCCTCTTAAAGGTCAGTTAACTGTTTGCAGTTAACTGTTGCTTTCGCAGTCTGATCTGCCATTTCTGTAGAAGAAAGAGGTTCAGTTTACCTGGGTTCTGTTAAAAAGCTGGATGTCTCACTACCAAGCACAAGTAGCATGTTCCTTCAAGACAGTTATAGTCTCTTCTTAATGTGTGTAAAAGTCTAATTTTGGTAAATGATTACAACACAACTGTATTACAATACAGTTAAACACACCCTGCTTCAGGGTGTCAATCCTGCAAAGAATTTGCACAGTGAGTCCCTTCTGCCTGTGTGTATCACACTGTAAGAACTGGTTAAGAACTGTTGTCCTTAAAACAGGGAAGGTTGAGTATGGGAGAGGAGGGGGGAAGACGAGGGATGGATGGGGGATGGAGATGAAGAGTAAAATCAGAAAAGTGCATAGTCCAAAATGGTTTCATTCTGGTTTTAAACCTACAGACTTTGCATGACTGGTGTTAGATGATTTGTGGAAGACATTTTGAACAGGTAGGAAGAGACAAGTGCTTCCAGGCAATAGGAGGGGCTGAATGCAACCCTCCAAGTCAAGCAACCAAAAGTTAATGCAATTACCAAGTATTAAAAGCACAGCAGAGAGACTAATTCAATCAGAGAGGCCAAAGGGATAATTCTTGGAGACAAAGCAATGCAACACGGAAATGCAGACTAATCAACTGCTCTAGCAAAAGAAAAAGGAAACAATTTCCAAGCCTTAACTAAAATCCCCAGTTGGTTCTTTATCTTTTCAGGGTTCTGGTTTTTGCTTTGCAGTGTTTGTTCCATCTCACATCTGTTTCGCTGCTTCTGTTCTCTGCACAAAGCTGTTTCATTAGCTCCTGGCTCTTTGCTTTTATCAAACGAGCTGCCTCCTCTCTTGCTTTTCAGCAACAAGCCTTATCATGAAAGAGAGTGCGTAGAGGGAAATATTTATTATATTTAAAGTCCAAACCTACTTTCCATAATTACGTGGAATAGTGGTTGAGTAAGAATACCCAGAGTCACCTTGGGTCTGCTGGATTTTTCCAAGCAGGTATTTACTCCATCTCATGGAAAGCAGCTGATCTCTTCTGTGTAACCAGGACACTTACAGGTCTGTGGAGTAACAGGTCCAGACTTCTCCAGGTCTAATGCAGTACAGGAGGGACTTTTGAAAAGCTACTCAGATTTCTGCTTTCATCTAAGCAGGTGCTGTTGCCATGACAGATAAAATGAGCTGGCACAAAGGAAAGAAGGAACTCACAGAAGAAAGCATAGGAGATGGGAAGCACAGCCGAAAAAAGCGAGAGCGACTATTCAAGAGGAGATTTTCTGGACTGAGCCTCTTCTCTGGGTCTCCTAAGAATAAACTGTAAGTACATCTGAGATTATATTTTGTATACATTGTTAACCAAAACATTTTTAATTCTTTCCAGAGCGCCTTTCAAAGAGCCACAGACACCTCTCTTAGTTCTACTCTGTTGATTGTTTCACAAAGAAGGAAACAGTTACAGGCTAATTAAACAACTTGACCTAAAAAAGCAAGTCACTGCCAGAAATATGAAATGAAGGTCTCCGAACATGCAGTCTGCATGTTCATCTGGCAACCATTTCCCTATACTTCCACCCAGCAAGAGAACTGGAGGGGCAGCATCTCTATTCCTCCACATACACACAAGCACTGCCAGTTGTGACAACCCAGGACACCGCTTCTAGGGGTCACATTGCTGCAGTTTTTGTTGTGCCAATATCCTTACCTCCAGCCTGTAAGAGACACTGGCAATGTATGGGCAGCAGCCAAAATCACTCTTCAAAGTTAATGCTTCTAAGTTCCTTGAATCAGAGCATAATTATTGCTTATGTTCCTATAACAGTGCCTTTACGCTTACTGCTTTATAGATAGAAAAAGCCAAGCAATGCAAAACCATTCCTTCTTTAACCAACATTAGCAAAGAGGCAAAAATGAGTTTGAGTTTACTGCTTTGTGCACGTATTAGCTCTGAGTTATCATCATCAGTCTTACGGGATTTGAAATTCCTTTCTTGGGTCTTTGTACTTGATATTATGTAGCATATACATCATGCTAAGATCAGGACTGGCTTCTAAAAAGAGTCTTTTCTCATCCATTAGAAGAGCTGTTTTCTGTACACATCTCCAAAGAGTCTGCCTTTGATAATTATCATGAAATTACTGTCTTAGCAGGAAGTGCATGCAAGTCTCAACAATTACTCAGCTAACTACATTAAGCTCGATAGCCACAGCAGCTGGTTACAAGCTTGATGTAAGATTAATATAGACTAGCCAGAAATGATCCTGAAAGCAAGATTCTTCACTCAGACTGATCCAATTGGAGAACAACTAATACCAAGGGTTTTGCTTTGGGTTTTATCCTGCTGCTGAGGAACTGGACTGGTAACAGTCAAGCACCCAAGGAGTCAGTAAATTACAGCTGTGAATTTTCTCCATTGTGCATAATTTCACTGAAGCGTGCATGCGGGAGGCAGACAAATGCAGCTGAAGCAGTCAAGTCATGCTTTCTGGGACTTGATCCTTATTAGAAAGTGATGAATATGGATTTTCCCCAGTTTGATCTAAAAAAGAAAACATATCAAAACAGTGATGTAGCATCCTCCTCCCATGGTACTCTCACATTAATGGAGAGTCAGCCTTCAGGCTTTATTGGGTATATTTCCACAGACCAATTGCATGGCAGGGATTTTTTAAAACATTCAAGGCATCAGGGTCCAAAGAACTTTCACAGTGGTGAAATCATACAATCTCTGCAGTTCAGCACTGATTTGTGAGCTTCTGTAAGGGATTATGTAGGTTAGTGTCTTGATTTTGGTGTACTGTTTCATATAAAATATAATGGCATAATTCTATCAAGAGTGCTTCCTTTGCTGTCTTTCCATCTCTGTTCAAGGATAGCATAATATAGGGGTTTTCTACTAGCCAGCACAATTATTAGTGCATGAAAGAGGAAAAAGAACATTTATGATAGCGTGAGCTCTGCTATATCAGAGCCTGTAATTTAGATACATAAAGCTGTATGAAATCTGTCTTCATGCAAACACACAAGGCTTGTTTCACCATCACCAACATATTAAAGAACTGAGTAGAAAGCACTTACCAAGCTAGGTATCTCACCGTTTTCTTATGGTTTTGTTTAAATGGTGACAATCCTTTTAATAATTCTGTGTTCTGAAACTAATGGTTTGTCACTGCCATCTCACCACCAGAGCCACAACTCTCCATTTTCTGTCCATTCCTGTTTTCTGCAGGTGACCACACACTGCACCTGCTCCTAGCATGTCACGGGGAAAGCCTCAGGAAGGGCTCATAAATCACACACTAATTGCTTCTGCTGATCTCATTCATCCGGGAAGTCTGTGTAGGTTAAACTTATAGCCTTTGTTTCTGGCTGTTCTAGCCCTCAGGGAAGAAGTCAGCTTCTTGAAGACAAGAGAAGATGTTTACACAGGAAAAGTTCCAAAAAGCTGAAGGCAGCGAGGGAAGAAATATGTTCTTTAAGGCAGCCTCACTCTGGGAAAATGTGTCCGAAATGTGAAATCCTCGTCTGCCCAAAGTGCGAGACTCTGCACTCAGAACGCAGCTTCATTGCCCACAGCCTGCTTGATCACTATGACACAGGAGATGCTATCTGCAGGAAGTCAAGTACGTAGAGGTGATTAAAGATTTACTGTGGATGCCCTGTGGGTACCTGACTACATCCAAAATGCTGAAGCTTGGGTCCATTCAGGGTGACTGGATCCTTGTCCTGTACGCTCTATATGCAGCGGTTACAACCATACTGTAGTTCATACCTGCCGTATGCAACAGATGCACGTTCACCAATTTAACTAGCATAAACTCTGCAAACAAACATATGTAAGTAGGAGCTAGAAGTTTCTCAGCTATGAAGAACAGGGAATCATCTCAGAAAGATTTTCAAAGAGTTTTCTTTTTCCTCTTAAGGAGACAAGATTATCCCATTGAGCTGCAAAAGAGAAAGTGAATTTAAAAGCAGAACCCCTGGGTGATTACACTTTTTTGTAGTGCCTAGCTATGTTTCAGTGTTGTTTGTGGTCTGGAATACTGAACTTGTTATTTATTTTTAAATTTACTAGCCTGGGTATGCAGTTTGATGGGGGAGGGGGCTTCTAAAGGTTATCCTGGCCACAAGAATTGCAGAACACTTCTAAATTCCCTTCCACAATTTCTGAACTTTTACAGACTTCGAATCCTAACTTACAATTCAGTGTTTCTCCTTGAAAGGAACAGTAACAATCACAGCTCACAAGGTGTTTAAACCTTCTTTGGGTTTAAGATCTGTGTAGTACAGCTCCAAATACAACAGTATTCACGGTTTAAGCATACCAGTGGAACCCACACCTCTGCCTCCATTCCCTCCACAGAGCCCAGAAGGACTTGCTCAGTGAGGTTCAGGAGAGCAGCACTGTGACTAGCCAATACACAGTGGGTGGCATTAAGGTCCAGGCATACACAAGACAACTTACCTTATGGAGTTCCTAAAGACAGATTAAGGGCAGAAGTAGCCTCTGGAGCAGATTACCCCAAACCCAGCAGCATGCATCGCTTCCTCCCTTGTCAGCTGGTACAATTCTGTATGCAGGATGAATTCCTTGCTAATGTTAGGGAATAGGCAAAACAAACTTTGTCTCACATAGCCATTAAGGGTTCTTTTATTTAGGCAGGCAGAATACAGGCTGGGAAGTTTAGATCGGTTTCATCACTCCTTTTCCTGTGTTCCCAAGCCACTGGTCCATAAGGGAAAGGACTCCCTCTGTCTTTCCTGCTCCCCCTTTGGAGATGTTCCATTTTTGTTCCAGTTAATGTTTGGTAAAGGGACTGGAATACAGCGGGTTTTTTCTATCCCTAGAGAGTACTCTAACTGAGCTACGTCATCCATTCTTGTCTTGGCTTCCTCCCATACCCCCTATGGAACAGTTTCAACAGGAGGAATTCAGAGCCATGTGTATAACATTCCTACAATGCAGAGTATCCTGAGTGATACTGCTCAGCACCCTTTGTGGCATGTCAGTCAAATGTTTGATGCACCTTATGCAAGGAGGTACAGCTGCTTTGTCCATGTGGAGCAGGTGGTCAGATCACAAACGTGCATCCAGAGAATGCCCATTAGGTAAGGTACGCAGGAAAAAACCTTGGGCAGGATTCACAAATAGGAACAAACCACTAACAAGTTCCTTGCTTCTGCTCAGACTTCAGTGGTTCTGGACACTCCCAGCAAGCGTCCAGGCTTCCTGCCCAAACACAGACTTCTAAAGCCGTATAGCAGATCTAACAAACATCCTTGGCTACAAGGGCTATAATCCCTCAGAAACCATGTTTCCATGGAGCTTGACTGTCGCTTCCTCCCGTCTGCTTCATAAAAGCCAAACGATGTCTGGCAAATCAGAATTAACCTTTTACATTTCTCTGACTGCTGTTCTTAAACCATGATCCTTCACAGGTTGTCAAAGAGTAAGCCATGGGATGGGTATGTACTTTAAAAAATACATACCCATCCCATCCTTCTTCAAACAATCCCTGGGGAAACTTCACCTGAGGAATCTCAAGATGCCAGACTGAAAAGATGAAGGACTAGCTCATCACAGCAGTATTATTTTACATCTGACAGTCCAATACAGGAAACCTGCTAAAATAGGTTACAGAGTTGAGCTGGCTTTCAGTCAGGTGTTCCAGAGCTGACATAACATGTAAAGTTCTACCAGCATTTGATGTAGAACTTTCCTTTGTGGTTTGCTAGAGGACAAGATGGCAAGTTCCTCACCTGGGTCAAGTTGGAAAGGCACAAAAGTACTAGTAGCATGCACACCCAGCTCATTAAAGCCATCAGTAGCCAGTGGTACTGTGGTCAGGCAATAAAACTCCTGCCTTGAGCTTAGTCTGACTGTTACCTTGTGAACCAAGCCAGAAGGAGGCAGGCTGCCCATCAAGCAAGCCAGAGCCATATGCAAACTGTGAGGTCCAACAGCAACACAGCACCGCCATCACATATGGCAGCACCTACTAAGAGTCAATTTACATCGGGTCGAATCTACTCCCTCATCACTCAGCAGCATTGTGCCAGACAAGTTACTTTTTGAATTATTTTAAGAAAACTTGCCAAAACCTGGAATGCATTATGTGAGCACAGGATTTCGTTTCAGAAGCCAGCTCAGACACAGAATTATATTAACCCAATATATTGTGAAAGAGTAAAAATAGAATTACTGATTACATACTTAAAAGATTTAGGCTTGGAATCATTCCTACAGAATAAAACTATGATCATCACCTGACATATTAATTACTAAGAGCCTGTGCTATTTAATTATCTGATTTCAATAGCTCTAGGAAATTAAAGAGTAATAATGGACTCTGCTGTATTAAATATATGAATAGGCTCTGACAAAGGCATTTGCTAAAATGTGAATGACTTAACAAACAACACACCACTGTCATTGAAACTGATAGGAGCATCAAAGGGAAGGGAAGCAGCTCCACTGCTGAGGGGCAAATCGTGGGAGTGCTCTCCTTGGAAACCAAGGACAGGTCACACAGGAGTGCAAGAACAGCAGTTGTCACCATTCGCCACAAATCAGGTGATACAAGGTAAAGCAAGGAAACCCATCCAGTAATCATGCAGTCAGAAGAAAACCAGAAGACATTTATACAATATACACACTGCATATTCCCAGTTTGTTTTCAAAGCAGTCTAGGTGCCTTTTTCCCTGTCGAATGTAATGAAGGCTGGAGAAGCAGAGCTGGTTTAAGACAAGTCACTTTTCCCATGGGAACGTTCAGACCAGGTTAGAAGCAAACTTGGAAAAGAATAATAAATGTGACACAAGACCATCTCTGAAGTGACAGAGTTTTGTACCAAAATCCTAGCTTACATTTCTCTTCTACAGCAGCGTAAAACTACATCCTTTCCACAGCTTCCATACTTAAAATCATGTTGTTTCTACTCACCATTAGGAACAAAATCCTTAAAAAACCCTCTCACATTATAATCTGACCACCTGATGCCTTCTGAATTCTGCAAATAATGGTCTAAAATAATGGCTCAGAGGAAGGAAAAAAATGTGATCCCACTCAGACCAAATAAACTGCCAATTTTTAACACTATGGCTGGATATGGGAGGCAAATAAAGAATTAATTAATGGACTCATGTCCAAAGCATCTTTACTCTGTGCAACATCCCGGTGGTAACTGATGGAAGGTGTTTCTGTGGCTGGAGGCAATGCTACTTGCTAGTTTTGCAGATGGGAATCAAAGGCACAGCCTTAACGACTTGTTCCCAGTCTCACATGAAGTTGAGTGGAACACAGTGCTGACCTGCCTTAGCCTCGGATGTAAGAAGCTGTCACGCTCCCTCCTGTCCCAGACCTTGCACACACAACAAAGATGAATGTGCCAAGTTCCAGGGAGAAGGGTATGTCTCCCTCAACAAGACAACATAGCAGAGACACTCTAGTACGCTGTCTGACAGAAAACATCACACATCCAAGAATGGACACATATGCAAATTTGTGTGCTGTGAATTAGCTGAGGATGAAATTACTTTTCCCAAAGTTGTCACATGCAGAGTAGTTTCTTTGTACCCTTCCTCCAATCAGCTTTAAAAGTAAAAATAAATTAGAAGGGGGACATGGCACACTTCAAGTGCTACTATCTTATTACCAAAAATAACTAAAAACCATAAAGCACATGTTACTTTTGCAATATTGTAGAAGCAGAGGTCTTTTCAGTTAGACTCACCCAAAGGGTGAGGGACAAGAGAATCAAACCACTACATAAAATGGTGCCCTGGCTCCAAAAAGGTTCTTGACCTTGAAAAGAAACAACAAAACCCCCAAACAATGACAAAAATAAATCACTCTCAACAAAGTAAAACCGCCTTTAATTAAATTCCTACATAAACCAACATTTCTATGCAAAACAACTGTTTAGTCAAAAGGAAATATATATGTTTAATTCTCTTTCAAATGGCAACAGGAATTGAGAGCTACCAGTGTTCCTTGGAGAACAAGCAGTAAAGTTGATCTTGCTGATGTTCAGAAACAGTATGTTACATCTCTTAACCAGCAGTTCCCTATTGCACATAACAAATCTGCTCTCCATTTAAGCACCTAAAAGCCTGGTACCTCACTAAATAAATTAAAACAAATCCAGTTTCTTCAGCAACCATCTTCAACATATATATCTTGTAAAGCAACATTACTGCAAGCCTTTAATAAATACAGAAAGAAAAGATTAATGATGTCTCATTGGTGTTTTAGGGTACGATGTTTTCCCATAAACACTTGCTTTTCCAAACACTTGGGGTTTTTGGTATGCATACTCTGATAAAACACTGTGTATAGTATATTTGATGAAAATTTTCCATACCTACATCAATATGTTTGTATGGCACAACTAGTCTGAAATATCAATTTCAGTGTAAGGCTGTAAGGAGCTTCTCGCTGAACCTGAAGTTAATGTGCATTGTAAGGGGTTGAAAGCAAAGCCCCAGAGGCAAATGGGAGACTGTTACCAATGAGGGTCTCCCAGGCATGTCTGGCCTTACTTTCCCCTTACAGAAGGGCTTTGTTTGTGTATGTTATGTCAAAGGAACAAGATCATGCAATCCTGAACATCTGGACCCCGCATCATTTCCAGAGGTCTCCCCATGTCTGCCTCCCCATCTTACCAATATCTACTCTTCTTTCGGCAGCAGTATAAGACATTAAGCAGCTCCCTGTAGTACAATGATACTGTGGTTGCTATTTACAGTAACTTAATGCATCTGTGCCAGTAAGGCAGAGTTCATATGAAAAATATACACAATATGGTCAATTTTAGCCAGATTAGGATATATATAAAAAAAATTTTCTCTCAAAGTCCCAACTTTAAACAAAGAAAATTCTGTCAGAGGTCTCCAAACCTCCTGAGGCTGTTAGAGTACATTACCCTAACATATAAAAACAAATATTTACACCTCCATAAAGTACCAAAGAAGTTTTAAAAATGCCTAGTAGCTCTCAGCGTGCAAAGTCAGCAGGAACTGATTATCCAGGATGTTCACTATTTGTAGGATCTTACTTCTCATTGTTTTGTTGTCTTTCTTATTTAAAATAGGTTCCATTGGTCCATGCTACAGATCCCTTTTAAAAAACACTTATCAAGGGAACATCCAGCTTAGTGCAAATGAAAAAACCTTCTAGGATCTGTAGTCTTTCCGAACAGTGTGAGCCATCCAGTTCACTTTAGTAGTCCAACTTTCCCGGAGTGCTTCATCAAACTTTTGCTTAAATTGTTTTAGTGCTTCTTCCTCACTCTTCCCTAAAGCGAGAGAGTCCTGAGATGACAGCAAAACAAGTACTGTTAGGAATTTTACAAACTACAGTTAACGCTGCCTCCACCTTGCAACACAAACAACATTCTGTTTTTTTCCTATTCTGACACTTTTTCACCTATTATTCATTGAGCAATGTATTAGAGGTATTTTCTGGGTTTAAAGACAAAACTAAATAAGAATTAAGCAGATA
Organism: Lathamus discolor; assembly: GCF_037157495.1. NCBI lineage: Eukaryota > Metazoa > Chordata > Aves > Psittaciformes > Psittacidae > Lathamus > Lathamus discolor. The sequence goes on along the minus strand of NC_088886.1, from coordinate 58,274,032 downwards.
ATTTTTCTCTTTGCAGGTCTGTTCTTGTGCATAGGCCAAGACATAGAACACCCCTGAGGTAACTACATTTAAGATGAAGGGATGCTGAACTCACTATAGAACAGTTAAGAGGAACATGTATTCACAGTTTCCCTTGACTGCTGGGACTGACTACAGGCCTTGTTCTACAGAGCTCAAAAAGAAAGCTTTGGGAACTATGTGGAAATCTTGACAGAAATGGAAAACAATTAAAATGTATTCATCTTAGTATCAAAACTGACATACTGCAAAGTCCCACTGAGCTGTAAATCATACTTTACCTTGAGATACTGGATGTCCTTGACAGAGGTTAGCTCTGGAAGCCCTGCAGTTAACATCAGTGCAAAGAGTGTAATAAATAGGTTTCCATGTTTTCGCAGAATCAAGTATGCTTCTTCACAATACTGGCGGAACCTTCACGTTCAATCACAAGCACATGCGATCAAGACAACACATGAAAACTTACACAGCTGACAAATGTATATAATGATTTCCAAAAAGTGCTACCTGGTCTAACACACATATTGTAGGAACACAGTAACAGAAAGGACACAGATATCTACAGAATCTTCAATGCATTCCCCTAGATATACCCCATGCCCTCCAAGGAGCCGTTAGAACATCAATACAAGAGGCCAAAAGCTTTAAAACAAACAACCATTCTTCAGAAAAAGCAAAAAATGGCAAAGATAATGCTGGCGTCCCACCTCTCCCAGAATGTTAAGTGAAACACCCTCATGATCCTACACAGTGAAGAACAACAACTCTATAGCAGTCCCTACCAATCCAGACTGTCTCTGTAAGGTAATTCTTTCCTGCAGATGTGGTCAAAATTGAACTCACTGCCAGATCTGGCATGAAGACCTATCACACAGGCACTTAAGACCTTTCTTAGTGTCCCCAAATGTGCCATTGTCCAGCATTTAACCTCTAAATTTCCACAGAAAATGGGAAGAACCCTTCAGACTAAGATGATGACAAATAATTCAAAGAATAAAATCTCTTCTGAAGCATTTTTCAAGTGAAAGTGGCATCCTACTGCCATTTAAAGTACTCCACAGTCCACAGCTCTTGCAACAGCACAAGTCACTTAACAGCCTTTACATCATGGCTTTAAAAGTGGAGCTACAGGTTGATTTCTTTAGTTTTCAGAAGAGACATGGGTCACTGGCAGCTCTTTTCATAGACAAACCATTACAACTATATGTACAGCTTCTGCTACCAGAAGTAGCTGTAAGATTTATCTTACATATTTAAGTATGTAATTTCACATCTCTGTCAAAAAATTCTCCCTTTGAAAACAGAAAAAAGTGAGAGTAAAACATTCAGAACACCCCTCCTGTCATTGGTGAGAATGATACAGAAGGGAAAAAGACAGATCTCCCACAGCAGGTAGAATCACAGAAGGCAGCTTCCCTTGTCATGTGCTTTCACGGTCCACTGCAGCACTGTATCCTGAGGTGGGAAGGGGCATGCCAAAGCATTGGACTGGGAGCAGGAGGCTCTATACACCTAAGCATCTAAGTCAGGGCATGCTCGATCAGCACAATGAATGTGAACTGACAGACAGAAAGGGCAGAAGGGAGCCTGCTTAATTCCAGTGCTTTATCTCACTTGAACAATAATCCGTGGAATCCCTCCCTCCTGCCTGGTGCTGCTGAAGGTAAAAAAAAAAAAAGATGAGCCCAGAAGAGTCTGCCATCTCCTGCTGGCGAAGATAAAAGGAACTGTATCTTCTCACTGCAGAGCTGCAGTTTCTGATGTATGAAGTAATTCGTGTGTATATTCAAGCTCAAGCAGAGGAGTAGATAGTGTTTTAAATGCATGTTAGCACACTTCCATGCAAGTACAAATGAGCAAAACAAACCCAGATAGGCTCCTGGTGCGCTGGAAATTATCACCAGAGATCATCTCAGTTACAAAAGGAAGAAATCAAAATAATACTCACCGACCAAATTTTTCAGTGTTCCCTGTTTTGCCTTGTTGAATAACATGAATGAAATCATAGGTGAGTATGAAAGGTACCCGTTCCCTTTTAATTCCAAACTTGGACTTGAAGTTTCCAAGGATATGCCCAAAATCTATATGAAAGAGCTAAAAACCAGAAATGAAATTAATTTATACAGTGAGATGTTTCACTTTTCCGATATCTCTGCAGGATGCTGGTATCAAGAACAGCTAATGAATAATGCTACTCTTCAGAACCCACAGTTTCAACCCATTGGGAGTATTTAATTTTAAACATTTCAAGACTTATTTAAAGTCAGTGATAACATCCAGGCTCTTATGACCAACCAAATAAATGTGCAAAAGATTATCTCAGGTTTAAGCTTTTGACATCTGCCAAGAAATATCCTGTGCTAATATCAGATAAAAAATGAGCCCAGTGACGAGCCCACAAGACTCAACATCATCATATCCAAGGGCTTCCCACATAAAGCCAGGAGCAAAGTTAGTAGAACTTAAGTTAATCTCAGGGAACCTGCAGCCGGGCTCCCATTTCAGAAGCAAAGATAAGGACATTTCAAGCTGTCTTTTAGTAGGTAAAAACTTTAATACTGCAGTGTCCCTAAAACTCTCCCTTTAAAGTCCTTGCTGGTTTTATAGGCAGAATAATTTACGTAAAATCAGACAAGTTAATTTTACTGAGACACTGAAGAAATCAAAAGTTCAATATAATTCTTATAGATAAATATAAATCTCACAACAGAGATACTGTAATTATTCTACCTACAGAAGAGATTTTTTTACCTGACCATTTTTCCTGACCATAATATTGTCACTGTGTCTGTCACCAATCCCCAGTACATACGTAGCTACACAGTAGCCAGCACAGGACAGGGTAAATTCTTCAATGGCTCGATCCAGGTCATCTCTAAAACCACAAAGACAACCAACATTAGTGCACAAGACTGGTAATTTGTGTCATTCCTGGACCTCAAAAAGGATTTTTGCTTGTTTAAACCAAGTGCCCATTAGGATGAGGTAAACCTAGACGTATTTGAGAGAAAACACTGTAAGAAGTAGCTAGGAAGAACAGGAGAAATGCAAATATGAAAGGCAACAACACCAAGGTTTGTGACCCATGTAGTTTCCTTGGGTTTGTTTGTTTTGCCAAATCTAGTATAACTTACTCAACAACATGCAGTCAAAATGCCACCACATTTAAGCTGGGTTGCTGTTGGAATCCCAAGGGCACCATGGATTAGAGTCAGAATTTTGCACACTAGAAGAATAACTAGTAACACTTGCCAGAAGCACCACATATTCCTTGACATTGAAATAGAAACTTAAAGGAATTTTGTGGCTTAAACTATAAATGAGAAAATAACTGTAGAAATTACCCTAAATTGTATTCCTTCAGCCAGTTCAAGAGAGCATCTTTGTTGAAGGCAGCGGCAGCAGCAACGTTGCTGCTATTTAACTGAATGTCAGCAATGGTTTCTGAACTAGACACAGCCTCAATAAGGCCTGAGTGATCTCCAGTTGCTAAACAGCCATAAGGCAATATCCTGAAAGGAAACACAGATTCATGTTAAAAACAGGAACAGCAAGCGCGTTTCTTTAGTGTGTCAACATACATTGCAGGCTGAATACTTCGGCTAACTTGACCATTAAACTCTCTAAGGTTAATATACAGACATTGCTTGCAAAGTTAAAATACCAGCAATACATTTAAAATATTATTTTTCCCTATTTTTTATATTTTTTTAATATAAAAAAAAAAGAAATTATAAATAACCCTTATTTTTCCCTTTTCCTAGATAACACAGTTGTACTTTGATAGGAGAAACCATAGAGGGAGCCCTTTGTTTTCATTTGTTATTCTACTGGCTAAGCAGTTACGTTCACTCTAGACAAAATCATTTGTGTAAATAGAAAAGAGCATCTCTTTTCTCCCCGTTCTTCCTAGTTTATGTAAAATGCTAGAAATCCATTTAAATATAAACATAAAATAGTATTTTCCAACTCTTACTTATTTTAAGCATAGAAACCTAATGAAAAGTAGGAATGCATCTTTTAACCTGCCTGGTTTGCAAGAATATCCCTGTGTATTCATACACCATGTCTTGTAAAAGTATCTACAACAATATCATTGCATTAAGACACACTTAAAGAGAGATGTGTCTAAACAGTTAAGTGTAGTTGTTTCCAAAACATTTCCTCACTGCAGATGCTTAAAATGCTAAATGGAATGGGAACTTGGATGGGAGCTCCATGTCTGCAATGGGAAAGTAAAGCAACTCTTCAAAGGCATTACATCCCAAATGGAGGTGTCCAGAGTATTGCCTCTATTTTGGTCATGGATCCACATAGAAAAGAACGGCTACCCATGCAAAACTAATTGCAGTACACAAGGTATAGACTAGCACTCACTAACTTACAAAGCTGTATGAAAAATTGCAGGACATTAAAATTTGTGTGGGGTATATATGCATCCATACTTACATATAAATACACACACATATATATATGTGTATATATACACAAAAAGCACTGCTGGTGGAGTTTAATCAGTATTCATGTATAAAGCAGATACTGATTGCTACAAAGCAGAACCACATCTTTTAGCTGACAGAGCCTATTATCCCAAGTCATAAAGGAAAAGTAAATAACATTCCAGGTGAAAATAATTGGAACTTTTTGGCATAATAGCTATTAGATAGCTGAACAGTTTCTCTGCCTAAGTAATACCACGCAATTGAAGGGGCACAAGTAGGAATAACCATATAGCTGGGGTTTCTTCTCTACTGGCAACAAAACGAACTGAAAACTAGATTCAACAGGGGATTCAGAACATACAACTTTGAAACAAAAATTAAAACCTAATAATAATAAAAAAAGAGAAGTGCAGATTTGGAACTTTCTTCCTATTTCTATTCTAATCTATTTCCCAATTAAAAACCCCAACAGTCTAGACCAAAGGGCTCTCACAATGAACAGAAGGGATCTGTAATTACCGAACACCAGCGTCCACGATACAAGGAAGCACTGCCCATCCTTATCACGACACGACAAATGTAAGCCAAATATTGCCAGGTTAAAGTGCATGCTGGCCTTCTTCCATGGCATTTCAACCCACCCTACTTGCAGCTTAACTGGGCACATGTCCAACAACTTCCCCTTCAAAAGCAAGCAATGATGAAAGCCTTCAGCCCCTTGAGGACTGTGTGCTTACAACTGGAGGAAAAAACATCCTTGTCAGAGAGACAGTTTGACAGGAGTCAAGTTAGGGACAAATCCTCTGGGCCCTTTCCATCTCATCCTGGTCTTTCTGACTTCAACATCTGTCAGCAGGATATGCTCCCTGCTTTTTAATGCCGGTAAAGACCACAGGCAGATCAACACAGCAGTCCTGAGCAGGACAGAAAATGTGCATCATTCCATTTAATACTGTTCTTTATTTCCAGAGTTTAATTCTCCAAAGCAGTATATTTCCAAATCCTTCACCAAGTTCTGGTAATTTATTAACACATTCTCTGTAACTTCAAGGCCAATGGTTTAAAAATAATGTCATTTTTAGATTTGTAACAAATGCATTTTTCAATATGTTTATGAGCTCTGATTTCATTTATGTACAGTCGCTTAACATCAGACTTGACAGACATTACGGGAGGTAAAGATGAAAACTCATTATAAGCATTGAACTCAATAAGCTGTGAAATCAAAGACTAGTCTGGAGAAGTCACTCTTATCTGTCCATAAAGTAATCAAGTACTAAATACCTTGACAATCTCTGACAACAAAGGTCACTCACCATAGATCAGACTCCTCAAACTTCAGATTTTCTTTTGTTCTGTTACTTGCTAAGTTCTCCCTTAACACAGTTTCAATGCTGTCACATAGGTAAAGCTGCAGATACGCTTTTTGATGCAAGGATTACTCTTCCAAGAGGTGCAACACTGCAGACCCCACAGATGTTATGCTCCTCTGCTGTGACAGGTATTTGTAGTATTTAAACATTCCTCATAGAAACAAGTGTTGGAGAATGACAATCTATCGAGTATATCTGTACACATGACTTCAGACACAGAGTTTTTTAAAGCAACATAACTTGAACAGTTGTAACTTTTCATGGGTTTGAACCTCCGAAAGTCTTATTTTGTCACTCTGCAGATGTAACCTCAATAAAAATACCATTTTATTTAGTGAGTTTGTTTCGTAACTGCCTATACTTAAAGAACAAGAAACAACTAGACGTAAGCTACAGAAAGAAGTGTGGAAGTTTGGCTGCACACACTTACTAATGTCAATTCTTTCCTGCTCAATTTTCAGGAAATAGTTTGTGTTAGAAATTAATAGGTATGGGGATTAATTAAAGAATATGCTCTTTTGGTTTTCTCATTTCTGTCTGGTACTTGACTGACAGACATCCAAGGTAAACTGACCCTGAGCCAGACTTCTCTAAATGACAGTGCAGTGCTCCGCTGGGGTGACAGTTGTTGCTGTCTGCTGGCTGGGTCTGTAGGAAAAGCAGATGCAATTTCCATGAGAAGCTTTATTCAGTTGTGCACTGCACGGTCCATCCAGTGACAGCCCTGGATGAAGGAGCTACTGGAGTACACTGCTGCATCCTCCTGCATATTTCCCTGATACAAACCCTGGTCTTGTTCTGCTCTGTAGTCAGAATGCACATATGGGACTGAGACAACGAAGCACACCTTATGTGGAATAGGCCAGTTCACCCATGAGACAAATCACTTAACAGTTAAACAAACAAACAAGCAAACAAACATACACTTCTTCTTCAGCTTTGGAGACCTCAAAACTGATATGTATTTGGTGTTCCTCTCCAGAGCTGAGAAACCACACTGGGAATATCATGCTTGCTTTAGGCACAGACTAGGCTAAGATTTCATTTTAAATTACTACTGAATAACTGACTGTAGATTGCAGTGCAATTATAAGGAAACTGATCCTATCCCAAACTCCTCGATGGCCGCATATTGGTTGCCATTTGATCCATACTTTGTAGCAGCAGCATTATTTGCTTGTGGCAAGATATTATTGATTGGCAGAGAGATGCAGACAAAAGTGCTTCTGCTCTTACTCTGGTGAAAGAAGAGAGAACCCCTGGACCACACTTGCATAAGCTACCAGACTTTCTATAGTGGAAAACAGTTGAAAAGCACAAAATCCACAAAGGCAAAAGGGAAGCAACTTCAGAGAAACTATAGCCTCAAAGGATGATAGAGGGCAAGAAAAAAATACTCCAGTCTTTATATGGACATATAAAATTGTATTTCTCAGGAAAGCACTTATTTATCTGATACCATGCCTCTTAACCAAGAAGCCAGCAAGTCCCAATTCACGAACATGTCTACAGAACCGCTGCTGTTAACCCACAGATTTTGGAGTTACCTCTTCCCAAGAGGCACAAAGACTGTAAACGTGAACATCACAGTGTCCTACCCTCCTAGCTGTGTCCTCATGCTCCAGGCATTCAGAGTGCTGTTCTGTCCAATTCTGTTTTCAATTCAGGCCATTTCAGAGCCTTCCGTTGGCAGCTGCCTGATTAATCTCTCTTTGACAGACATCAAAATGTAGCCCTGCTTCAGTCCTAGAATTTTATGTTCTCATCATAACTACAAGAGGATGAATGGAAGGAAGATGCTCCCAGTTAAGTAAATAAATGGAAGAGGCCAATTATAGAACTTCAGTTCTCACTAGGAACTTCCCCTTGCTCCTTTTTTTAATTCTGAGTTTTAAGAAAAATCTTGGACATCAGAGACCATTTGTGGTTTTCCTTTGTTGAGTTTAGAAAAATGCCTTAGTCAGGAAAAGCATATTTGATGACTCCTGATCGCTATTCCTGTTTGCTAGGCACAGTGTGTGGCCCTGGCTGCAACCACAAACTAAGCTTCTGGAAGGCAGCGAGCAAAGAATGCCTCATCTGGGATTCCACAGCTGCCAGAGGTAGTCCTTGCTGCTAAACGCTGCAGTCTCCTTACAGTCTATTTATAACGACATAAATTACCTAGTTTCCTCAAATCAATGTTCAACTTAACACATGCTCAGCCACCTCATCACAAACACATACTTCCAGAAACTATTGTTCACATTCCTCCCCCATCCCATACTTCACTCAAAGGAATCTTTCCATAAGCAGCATAAGTAACAAGATTATAGTTTTACTTCTCTGTGCAAGCTGATGTTTTGTGCCTTAGGAAACTCCCACTATTATGCTTGAAGCACAGACATTTTAAAAGAGCTCAAACAATTTAAATGGAATATTTCACATAATATTTAAATAAGTACTTCTAGCTTTATAAACAACACTTAAAAATTAAACACAAAGGATTATAGCTCTTTCACAGGCATACAAAATTGCATTTATGGCCTCCAAATGGTTTATAATAATCTGATACCCAGTATCTTCTTTAGAACTACTTCTCTGAAGAGAAATTAGAACCTGAAAATTGTTTTGGCTAGAAGTGGTGCATAGATTTGGCTGGAAGAGTATCCCCCAAAATAACCAACATGCCTTTCCTCGCCACAGAAAAACCACAAAAGGCCCACAGATTGATAATTCTCTCCCAGGACCCTCATCTTCATTAAGCCTGCATGTAATTAATATAAGATGGACATTCTGCTGTTAAATCTGGTAGGAAACGGACTGCAAGTATAAAATTTTTTTGGACATGTGTGGCCATGGCAGCACAAACTATACATGTCCTTAAGGAAAAAGGCCCAGAGAAATGAGAAAGTGTTAAAAAGAACCTGTATTTGCATTCCACAATTCTGGTAAATCTTAACCAGACAGTGAAATTCTATTATAAAGAATCTCAAGTCTCCTACTCCCCCATCCCCAGATTACCAGTACTTAAAGCTGACTGATTTCTAGAGAGGGTTTTGCCTATTAGGTCTACCCATTAGAGAATTGTGATGGTGTATTCCAGGTGCAATCCTCAGCTGCTAACTTTTGGCCAGTAGATCTGTGTTTGTACCTCACTTGCATATGTGTCTTAGAACTTCAGAGTTGCAATTTCTACCATAACTAAGTCCCCGTTTTTGCATATGCCTGGAAAATCAGTGACCACTAACAGTTAAGTTTGTTACATGAGGAGTTTATGAAACAGCTCTGTTTGTAAAGGTCACAAACACAGGCAAACAAACAAAAGACACAAAAGCTGCTTGCTGGATGCTTAACTCAGGAATTATTTCCTGACCTCATACAATGCTTTTTATCTAGATGATTTTCAAACAGTGAAAACACTAAACTATATAAGAAAACAGTGGAATTTATAATCAGTGTGGCAACTTAGATAAATGGCAAGAGATGTGGCACACCAGGAAAACGATTCTGCTTGATAATAAACAAAAATCCCAAAGTTTCACTTCATTTCTTCCATTATTCCTTTTCATGGCTAAGTTCTGCTGTAATGTGGGCCATCTAAGAACTTAAATGCCAAGAGAAGCCACCTAATTAGTTACGGTAACTGCTTCCTATAGGCTGTTCACCCTGGCAATGACAAGTGAAACCTCTGGACAGTCATATGGATGCATAGAAAGGGAACAGTAGGGAAGATATTTAGAAAATGAAAGAACTTTACTGCTAAAAGCAGACTCTCCATCCAAATAAACCTGCCCTCAGGAGATCCTTACCGAAGATCCAGACCAGCTTCTTTCCAAAGTATGTCCATCAAACGCAAAATCTGGAGCGTCAACATGTCCTGCCGCAGATCTATAATGAGAGGTTGAAACTGCTACTTCAATCTCTCAATGTGCTGTAGACAAACTTCCTTATGTTTATAAAGCCTTCAGAAAAAGCAATCTCAAAATACTCATCAACACTAAAAGTGAAGTTGGGATTAACCATAATTATATTACCATCACTGATCATGTGTATGCTTTGAAACCCAGTCAGAAGATGATGCTTCATTACGTTAGGGTAAACCATATTTGTTTTACAGCAATACAGAGCAACAAGCTTAAGTGCAAGTGTAGGAATGAAGACAGGAAAAGTTTAAAGTTTTTAGCACTGCTTACCATCACCATTTTTAAAGATGATCCCTACAAGATCTCCTCCAAACATCTTGTTGTTGTACACTATCCATAGAGGCTTCATTTTAGAATCCATATATCTACATTTCTCAACACTAGAAAAAATACAACAAAAGTTTTAGTCCAATAATTCAGCTGAAAATGTCCAGACATTGTGCAAACACAACAGAACACATAGATTTCCAGTCTGGAAGCACTGAAATGTTACCTCTGCTTTCATTCTGCTATTATGCTCAGTGCTTACCAAGTTACAAACATATTGTTATAGATGGAATGTATTAGATACTGTGATTGACATATGTATATCTAATGCTTTAATTAAACACTACCATCTTCAGAGAAAATAGTTTTCTTTATATCCTTTCCCATCAACTTTTAAACTTTAAGTGCTGTTAAAAGTTTTAATGTTTTTCGTGCTTACTGTTATAAACAGAAGCTAGGAATGATCTCTAACTCATTTTTAGGCTTATATTTAATTCTGTTTAGCTATGGTAATGCATTAACTAAGAGACTATTAAGTTTCAAGGTGGACCGCAAAAACCTTTAAACTTAACTGATAACTTAACCTTAGGCAGATTCCCAACTGCAGGTCTTCTCTCACTATACAAGAAGTTCCTTATGACAGCATATCTGCTGAACAATGCAGCCAAAAGAAGTTACAGCACATGCACATTTCTGTTTTACTGTTCCCATGAAAAAGCCACAGTGGAATTTTATTCCTTCATTCTTAACTTACTGTAGTTCTGACAGTATAACAGAAGGATTCAGAGGAGACTGGAGGTCAGAAAGTGCTTCTCTGTAAGCATTTTGTTTCAAACACGTCTGCATTGCATCTTTTCCTTTCGCTTTGCTTTGCTTCATGGCATTCAGCTTAATTAAACTATTCAAAGTCTTCATTTTATTAAGGGCTTCCACCTGAAAGATATTTTATCTTTAAAAGGCATTGCTCTGATTTTACACGTAATACAATGCAAAATCCCATTTCAAAACAAAAGGTAGTGTTAAACAATTCCACAATTTTTTCAAAGTGGAAATAATAGATGGCTATTAAGACAGCCTCTCCCAAGCAACTCCTGCCCCAGAAATTCCATTTTCTTAAGTAACGAAGACATTGATGGGTGAAAGCTCTCAAGCTTTGAGTCACCTTTTAAAGTATGACTTGACATTTCAAAAAAGATGAATGAGGCATTGTAGTGTATATTTACACAAAGTCCTTCTTCAAGATACAATTTTTGCCCACTAATTTAGCAAAGCCCTTAACATAGGTGCCTCTATCCATAGTGAAGTTGACAGAAATATTGAGCGCTTCACACTTTTAAAAATCAAACATTACTTGTGGTGAGCTATGGATGTGGATACTTCATTGCACGCATCCTGTTAGTTGCATACATGACATGGCCCTGTGACCACTTGCAGACAATTTTCACATGCATAACTACACATCCTAACCTGTACAGAGCAGTCTTAAACGTTCGCTCATTAAAATCCTGCTGAAGGTAGACATAAGGCAAGTGCTCTAATCAATTAAGACGTTCCAAATCATAGTGTCTCATCTAAGCCATACTGTTACCTTAAACACATGTAAAAAGGCAAAACAATTTCTTGTAATCATGCAGGTGGGACTTAACCCTTTTTTCCCCCCTTCTGTTTTGGAAAGCTTTCTACTGGTACATAATTTCTAAGGAAACAAGTCAACTAATGATGTGAATGTACATAACACTAAGAGAGAAAAGCCCTTCAGTAACAAACCTCGACAGCACATACAACAAATACAACTCATGCATTGCATCTACATCTAAGCAACTTGTTAGATATATGTAAAATAGTAGTTAGAACAATCAGCTGTATTTGCACTAGCCACAGTTAACATGCTCAGTAATACACGTTTTCTAGCAAACAGCATCAATTTAATAATTACAAAAGTTGATTTCTATACAAGGAAGCTTCAGTCTAACTTACAAGGTGCTGAGTCAAAACTTACCACTTCTACAGACAGAATGACCTCTGTCAGGCAGGATGCTGTGGAAATTGTATGCAGTTTGATTATAAAGCTGAGGCAGTGGAGACCTGCCAGGTCAGCCATCTGTCAAAACCAAAAGCACTCTGCTTTTCCACTATTCTAGGAGCTGTACAAACATCAGTGACAAGGGAACAAAATGGAACCTGTGCTGTACAAACAGGAACTTTTTGAAGTATTTCTACTTTGAATTTCTTCCTTGTTTGCACAGTTGGGAATTTTTTTGCCCCTTCTTTGATTGTACTGACATTGGTTTCCTGTGAAGTGCACAAAAACTTTAGTGACCTTAGGTCTATTGCTCCAAGCATTTCATCACCTAATCTTTGTATGATTTTGACAATACTAGTAAGCACACATGTCTAAGAGATGGTCTCTCAATGTCCTGTGAACTGCAGTAATAAAGAGCACAACAGCACATTCCTGTCCCATATGCCTCTCAAAGCATAGCTTCAACACAGACAGTATCAAAGCAGTTAGAAACAACACTCATCAGACAAGTACCTACTGAGTGAGTCTCTGTGGTCTGATACAGCAAATACATTGATTCCAAGCAGAGATTGTTTTTAAAAGATTTTTACTATCGTAATCTAAATTCACTGCTAAAACTGCATTAGAGACTTCAAAAGTAATTTGTGAGTGTTTCTTAATGATCTGCTGATACACTTGCACTCCTCTCACGTGTACTAGGGTATTTAACAGCAACCATCTCTTTTCTTTTTGTTTGTTTTCTGTAAATAGCATATGTTTATGTCATGTCCTGAACCATGTTATATTATCACTAAAACATGTATTTGGTTTGCTTCAACACCTTTATTTCCAAGGAATATTATATTATACTACAACTTCACAGGGTTTTGCATCAGCTTTCAACAAAAGCCAAAGCTGCAGGAAGCAGTTCAGGAGTCATCTAGGCAAAGTTTAGATGGAAAAGTAATAGTTTCTCATGAGCAAGCTACCCTTACTGGGGTAAAAAGGTCACAAGTCTCCAGTGCACAGAAACACTTCTTCGGTTAATAACCCAGACAGCCTTCTGCTCTGTCCAGAATACAAGCAGGCTGCTCAAAGTACCTCACACAACTTGGAACACTATAAAGCCAGCTCCCTACCTCCGAGGCCCCACAGCACTAGCTGCTTTCTGTACCAGGGAGGACACTCCATCATCCATCTGGTTTCTCTTTTATTCCTCTGTCTCACCCATGCTCTTCCCCGCTCCCCAACAGATGGATTTTGCCAAGGAAACCAATATGCCCCACAGAAGCAATGGAACAATTGTCTCAGTTACAAGCTAGGATAAGTCAACGTTCAAAGAAGGGAAGTCTATACCTGTTTAGCAAGTACTTTCATATGAGCAACACTTCCTCGGCAGTAAGCTTCAAGTATCAAACCAAACTGTACTGAAACGGCAGGTATGTGCACCTCTGACCTGTAAGAGGAAAAGCCGCTCATCAGACCTCAGCACTTACAGATTGGCATTCTTCAAATCATTACAGTAATGAAAAAAACCCATATCAACAAACAAAAAACCAACAAAGAAATAAACAGCAAAACACCGCATGGGCATGCAGAGAAAACAAAAAGTCAGATTTCTAACGAAATAACAGAACATTTATGTGCTGAAGACTATGAGGACTGGCTAGTTTCAGTGCATGTCCCTTGTTGCAAGGTATAGGACTGCTTTGGAGACAGTAATGTTAACAGGTAGTGACTGGATATTTGTTTTCAGGAACCCCTTTTATTCAAGACAGCAGTACTTACAAGTCACAGAAGGTGATACTGACAGTCAGGGCTGACGCTAAACTACGTGTTCTGAAATCTTTCTAACTGAAAACCCCAAGTTTGCCCCAGGGGGAACACTTTGAAATAAGCCACTGAACCTTATACCAGAGCCAATTATCCTTAAAATATTTTCATGTAGTACTTCTTCTTTTTATTTAGAAACATTAAGCAAATTGTACTTAGAAGTCAGAATCTAGCTATGGTTCATTCCGCAAGGTGGCTCCCTTTCAGGGAACCGGTCACCAAAAGTAGCAGCTACACAGAGAACTGCTTTTATCTAGTTAGGCTGTCAATGGTAATACAAATTCTGCTCAACTGAGAGGTATAAATATTGCACTTCTACTGCACACGCAGCCAAAACAAACACTAAGGTTATATGCAAACCTAACTTATCAGAGAGTTACAGCTGAATGCAGTTGGGAATACTTTCATCAAACAGTAGATTACAAATCACTGTAATATATTCTCAGTCATAGGCATGCTCCAATCTATAAATGCCAAAGGTAAAGAAACATAAAGAGGACTTGTAGGGGACTACAGTAACAGCTCAGTTAGAAAAATCCTCAAGCAATCACATTCAGAAGTCCAGTCAGGCTCCATAGTTTTGGAAGGATGTAAGGGAAAAACTCCTACCTTAGATGCCAAAACAACATCTGTCCTATCCTTCTATTAGCAAGTGCTCTCTCTAAGAGAAATCTGGAGAGCGCACAATCAAGAAAAGGTTCATATTTCAGGACTTGCACGAGTTGAAGGAGATACTGAGAGAGCTCTTCATCACTAGAATGAGGTACATAAAAGCAGTTAGTAACAGAGTAACTAGATGAACGATATTCCAGAAACTGAGATGCAAAGGACAAATCCAACAGTTTTGTTTCAATAGCAACAATCTCCCAATTTTTCAATTGCATGGAGAGGGACAATAACACGTAAGTTAGTGCAAGTGCCAGACTGATGAATTCATCAGCAAGTTATACCTCCAACAGTGTCTTTTGGCTTTGAAAACTGGAAGTGAAAACCTGGTGTTCTGTCACAGGCTTATACAAGACCAAGATCTAAGCCTCAGTGCTAGGTTAAGTACCTAGGAAACTCACTAATTCAGATTATTTCAGACTGGACACTGGCTGCCTTTGAACACTCAAACCTCGGACTGAGGAGCTGGACTTGTGGAACCACAGAAAGAGGAAGCTAGCAGTTACCTACAGTGGGCATGGACAAGAGCTGGTAATAATTACATATACCTATCAAAGTCAATCGGCTTACAAAGAAGGGGGAGCAGAGCATTAATTCTGCTGAAAGCAATTCAATTATTGTGTCTGTAAAAGTTACTACCTGTGAACTAATAGGTGTTAATTTATTAAGATGCACCTACAAAGTGATACATTGAGCCAAAAATTTTGTTTGGGTTTTGTCTGTTGGTTTCGTTTTGGTTGTGTTGGATTTTTTTATTTCTACCCACAACATAAAGGTTAAGGAAAAAATACATACATCATCTCTGAGAAACCAAACAGTGCCCGAATTACTCCTACAAGAGCACATTTAAGTATTTAGCCACATAAACATAGCTTTATAGGGCCTCTGTGCTAACTAACCATTTCAAGTAATATTCTGATATTATAAAAATATTTCCAATAATTTGCTATTAAATCTTGTATTGTTCTCCCCAAAAAAACCTCTCAGACTTGACAATTACACTACTCTAGTACAAATGTGAACGTTCCTTTACTTTTTACGTTTGAGTATCTTTTCAAAAAGGCCTGCAGAATTCAAGTTCTCTGCCTAAGACAGAAGGAAAAAGAGACAAAATTCTTCTGCCCATCACTTGAAGACTTCAGAGATGCAAACGCTGAATTTTCATTCACTTCATCTTAGCCTGAAAAACTTCAGTAACTTAAAAAGATTTTCAATTATGATGTGGTGTTTGATTTAAGTTCATGTATTATTTTATTTCTGCTAATAGGATCACCTTTAGGTTACAGTTTTTATCAGCTGCCTTCATTAGACTTTTTAATGATGTTGAAAATTGATTTCTGACACCCAACTGAACATGGTTTTGCTTCAGAGCCAGAACTTAAGAATTCTCAAAGTAACTCCAGATGTAACAATTCAGTATTATTTAGGATAGCCCAGCAGCTAAATTGCTCGCTTGCATTCTAAAGAAGTCAAAATACTCTTGGGTTTTATTTACCCCAAGAAGTCTAGCCTTGACCATTAGAAGAATTAATCATTAAACTATTCACCACAGACAATTTAGAATTCAAGGACAGGAAATAGGCAGTAATGCTGCAAATGCTACTGTTATACAGATTTGTCCTACATTACCATAAACAGCAAAATTATATGTGATAAAGAACTGCAGATAACAAAGGCTACAGTGAAGAACAAAACAATCAGTAATTCTCTGTTTTATTTATTATACACTACAGCTTACATTTGTATGACATGAGACAGTGAATCTCTGACAGGATATGAGGTAGCTGGATGGCAATTTTTATAGTATTAGAACATTGCAATATTTTTGTCCTTTGTTCTTAGAAAGATCTCACACTATTTTGCTCTCCTTTAGTCCAAGGAAGGGTTGGATGAAGGGATGAAGAAATGACCCTCCATGGGACAAAGGCACACTGCTGTTCTCTCAGCAACATAGAATATAATAATCACTGAATACACGATGTCAGAATATGGCTTTATTTGGCTGCCAACATGCTTATCTAGAAATTAGTCTGCTTTATTTGGCCATCTATTCCTGGCAGGCAGTGTGCTTAAATCTTTCTTTTTGGTTTTTTTTTTTTCCCTATAAACAAACAGAATGAAGTTTTTCACTGCAGATGTCCATGCATGCTGAAGTAATAAAATACACTCACCTCATTTGTTTTAGACAACCCACTGCATATTCTCTGACGTACTGGTCTGGATAATTGAAATCCAACAATTCTAATGCTTCCCTGGGCAGCAGTTTGGGCCATATCTGAAGGAGAGCCTGAAGCTGTTTTAAAAAGAAGGTTCTTAGGTTACAGGTAAGTGTTGAAGAACATAGGTGAGTATAAGTGCCCATAAAAGCATTCCCACTAACAGAAGGAGGTTACAGACTGGTCAGGAGAGAGGAAATAACTCTGGGAAAATAGGCCCACTTCTGATCATGCTTCTTACCCTTTCAAATGATCCAGATTATGGTTTTGGCACCAGGTGTCATTTATACATAGTCTGAAATATCAATTTCTTCATACATAAAACACAATGACAGTAAATAACGATAAGGTAACCCCAAATATGTATGTATTTGAAAGAGTTTCAATACTATTTAGATAATGTTTTGTAAATGTTCTCATAATTATATAAATATTTTGGTAATGGTAAAAGTTTTCTATTTAAGAATAGGGTTTTGTTGAGAGGCCTTTACCAAAGCTATTTATCCACCTCAACTGATGGAGCCTTTTCCCACAGGCACTATGGATAGTAATCAGCTGTAGCTGCAAAATGGATGATTTGGGTTAGATATTAAAAAAAATCCCAATATTGAAGACAATAATGTGCTGGAAAAAATACAGAAAACACCAGTGTATTATTTTGGACTACCATGAACAACATATAGAGGCCTCAAAAATCAACCGGTTTTATCACATTTCAATGAAGCTACTCACTGACAGTATATTTCTAATGATATGTATATGGTGGTGTGGCTGGAGCAGTACATTATTGCTCCAAATAAACAAGCCAGAATGAGTAAATGCAGTGCATTAACAGAACAAGGTTTTTTTTCTCTGTAGGAACAATTCATAATTCATTATAAAAATACCCCTTCCTACAAGTTAGATAATACAGGTACTTCATATTTAAACAGCAACTTAAAAATATGAATACTTAGGAAGTTCTTATTTCCCTCCTGATTTAATAATTCTTTTCACACCAATAGTGAAAAATCTCCATTTCTACTATACGACATAGTTCAAACAATGCTTCCAGTTCAAGTATGACAAACACATATGCGTACATCATAGCCTCGGCCTGCATTTAACAGACATGTTCAGAACACTGTTTAAACACCTGCCAGACAGATTCTGCACGGGTTCATCTGTGCAGTTTTGTGAAATTCAGAAGGCAAGAAATGGGCACAGATCATTCAAAATGCAAAGCCAGTGGCCATGCTACAGTTCCAGAAGCAGGAGAAAGAATCAAACTGCTTTCATGGGCAAATACTGGTACGAACATATGCAAGATTACACGAAGTAAAATTAAAGGTATTTTTAAATATAGATGTCATAATGCCACAGAAATACACAAGTAAATATCTATTCAATCCATAGTAAGGTTCAACAACGTCATGCAGAACTACAGCCACCAACATTTACATATCATGGATACTTACAGGGAATTGTGAAAGAAATACTGAGCAGACATTTAATACAATAAAGCAGATGTTGGAAATGCAAGCAGCAGCTCTGCTTGCAGACACACAGCTAGAAACTTCAAAACAAATGTGCTGGAATTTCTAGACATCCTACTTAAAATGAGGTGCAGAACCAGCAAAAACATAGAAACATTTTGTTAATCATGACTGATCATGAGTGAGAATCTGAAGTACAGTCTGAAAAGACAAGAGAAAGACATGCTGCATATATCAGTTACTTCATTTTGAAAGTCATGGCCTACAGCATGTACATTAACTATGAAGTTCATTTGAAGTTACACACCTTCTCACTTTGACTGCTGCAATGATTTCAGAGGTTATTACAATGGGAAAAAGTTAAGTGATACTAGCTTAGAAGAAGCATGATCTAAACAAACTACGAAACAGGCAAGGAAATTCCCCAAATACCCACTGCTCTGGTCACCTTCTGCCTTGGAATTAAGAGGGAAATGCATCCCAACTAGCTCCACATCCCGGGCACATCACACACTTCTCAGAAGTGCAGGTGAATGGATATCAGTGATAACACAGTCCATTTGTAAAGACATTTGACAGTTCAAAAGATATGGTTCATGCTCTTAAAATTTCTTTGCAGTATCAACCATGTTAAAATGCTGCACACAGGAAATACTGCGCACTTCTCTCACATGGTTTGCAACTCCTGACAAGCTGTGAGGAAACGAGGAACATGAATTCTCAACAACAATCTAAAGGTTTAGAGAAAACTCAAGTTTAGCCTTGGAGTGCCAATATTTCTGTATTTCTACACAGAAATCACTACTTTTTCTTTCCTAAAAGGCAAGTCTACAATAATACACAGGCCAGTATTTTTATGGCAGCTATTTCAAGTACTTGAGAAAATTAGTTGTAATTCCTCTAGTTCTCATTAATGATGGTGTCACTTGATTGAAAGTCAAAACAAGCAATGGTTTTGTTTGTTTTTAATAATGGCTAAGCCCTGCTTTGAAAACAAATAGTGAGTTCTGCTAGCAGGTTCTTCCATCCTCCTGCTACGCTGAGCAAGGAGGTTACAGAAACAGGAAGGACAAACACCTTCAGAATCCTTCAGTGCAACTATTCCACTGAAATATTACAATACAGTAACAGCTAGGATGGAATTTATATGGTAAATCACACAAGAAAGGTGCTTTAATCCATTGTACATAACTTTATGGGAACATTGAAGTAACAGGTTAAAGACGGTCTACAATCAAATACTCCATTTGAGTAAAATGAGTAAAATTTGAGAAAACCTTACTACCTTTGAGCTGCATTAACAGAAACTGGAATATAGCTACACTGTTCATTTTTCCTATAAACAGCTGGTGTTTGGCTGGATTTTGGCTTGATTTGGGGGTTTTGTGGGTTTGGTTGGTTGGTTGGCTTTGATGCTTTGAACTTTTTGCCTTATGTGTCAAGACTTTTACTGAAACACTTACACTTAACAACAGGCATTTAAAAAATCTCCTAGTGCCATAGCATGCGTGCTGTAGCAGCACTAATACTGCAATATACAGCTAATACTATATTGACTTAATTTTCATGAGAGGTAAGCAATGTGTCTTGCTAATGCTGGAATTCATAAAATTCATGAGACTGCCTTGACTGACCTGAAAAGGTAAGTCATTGAGAATACTTACACATATATTATTGCAATATTGGGTGTGTTTAAGGGTAAGATCTCATTTTTCAAATGGGATATTCTTGCTGCCAAAACCACTAATAAAATATAAACCACACTACTGTCTATAGATAAGCAAATATAAATACTACATTCCTTCCACAAGACAGATGACTATGTGTTTTCAGCCATTTGTTTAAATAAAATGCTTTATACTTATTAATATCCCCAAATTTAAAGGGCTGTGAGCTGTCATCTAACATCCATACTCCAAATAACTCTTCAGAACTCTGCTTCCAAAGGCCATATTTCAATGCCCCTAGCAAGCAATCAGAATGCCTTTTCCTTCACATATTTTAATGAGAAAACAAACAGCTGCTTTATTCCTACAGGTTATATTTCCAGATAACTTCTAATAATTAACAATAAATTCATAAGCATATAATGGATGTACTAAGGAACAAAGCATTCTTGCACATGAGAACACAAGGAATGTGTGGGTGCTGTATTTTGTTAGTGTTGTGTTCATGGCACAGACATTGAGCTAGGATGAAACTCCATGTAATTTTAGAAGTTCACAAAACATACACCTAGCTGGTAGGAAGGAAATAATAGGAAATCAACTATGCTGGAGGCAAAGTAAGATTCTGATGGACTGGATAATTACAAAAAATCACATGATGAATAGATGGAACCAAGTTTTCACAGGGTTGTTTCCTTTTCTTCCAATTACACCTAGCTTGAAACAGATGAAAGTCAGAATAGTAAGCTACAATAGAAATTGATGCTACCTATAACAATACTAGGGCAAAAGCTTATTTTTCAGGATAAGCAGATCAACAGTGAGCACTGCACATGTGAACACTGGCCAGACATTTACTGTTTCGCCCAGCCTCCTCTTTACACACTCAGATTAAAATCTTTGAATACAAACCCATGAATCTGTTATTTTATTACTTTTAAGTAAGTCTATCAAGCAGGAATTGTCTCCTTATAAGCTCACATAATATTTCCTATATTAAGGTTCCACTTATTCCCAAGAAGTGTCACAAGAGTTGTATTCCATTTGGGTAAATACAGAAAAAGGCAGTTCTAGCAACTTCTTTACTGTAGAGTGAAATAACCTTGTGCATCTATACAGCAAAGAAATGGCACAGTTTCATTGAAAATGTAGTCTTGTGTCACAGCACCAGTCTTAAAGTCCATAATCCATGAGAAGAGAGTACTTTATTTTGTGCCACTAGTGGGTACTGTATCTCTGAAGAATCATGTCTGCCTCTAAGAGGTTTAATTACCCAGTCCAAGATGTGGAATTTTGTAATATTTGAGGTTAAATTTTTAGAAGAACCTTTATTTCAGATTTTGATTTTACTTCATCAGTGCAGGTACTCAACACTCAGTTGGACACATTCCTGCTCTAGCCAACTATGCACGAGCGGTGCAGGGGCTAGACTACATCATCTCAAAAGGTCCCTTTCAACCTAAATGATTCTGTGAAATTCCTTGCACTTAAGATCAAAATTGAGCACAAGATTTTAAAATTAGCCTGTATAAACTCATGGCTGTGCTTTCCTCCTCATTCAGAGAACCTCTGAAATGCGTTTTTGGTTTTTTTTTTTTCCTTTATTTTTGATATTAAGTTCTTGCTTATGTGTCCATCCCACAGAAGGTATACAATGAACTTGGGTTTATACAACAGTACCACTTCAAAATGCCCATACCTGGGAAAGAAACCCTATTTACTCATTATTTGACTCCAGGATTTCTCCCCAGCATCATTGCCTTTTCCCTTACCTGAGCAACATCTTCAAGTTTGTTCCATTTTAAAGAGAGCAGCAGTTTTGGCAATGATTGTGGAAAATTTTCACGACAGTCATATCGCAAAGTCCAAATAAGATCCATTTCATTTTCACAGAGTTGAGATAAAGGATCTCTTTCCATTATTTCTTTTAGCACAACATAAAACTTCTTACCACCTCGACCCTAGAAAATGAGAAACATAGAAAATAAATTATGCTTTGAGGTATTCACTAGGATTTCTGTAGTTTAGCTCAAATACGAGAAATCCTATGCCAGGAAGAACATCAACTAAAACTCCTGAAACACAGGGGAATGACTGTGCCTCTCTTTCAGATTTCTTTAAGCTATAAAGAAGTGTAACTAGTGGGTTCAAAATTCAGTGTACAGAAATTTTTAGAGAAGTAACTCAACTTTGAGGTTAATTGACACTAGATGGCAATATTTCTATTTTCCTACTCTAACGTGGAGAACTTTCATTTAGGATGCATGTACTTTCTCCTTCTGCTTTTCAAGTGAGCAAATTTAAGAGACGTATGTATAAATCTGTCTTTTCCAGATATTAATACTGATTCTGTAAATCAGTTTGTATGAATGAGTCTTCACACTGGCTCAGCTAATACCTTCTGTCCCCAGCCATGCCTCTATGCAAACTGCAAGGGCAGAAATTAAAGCAGTAATATCAGCAGCAATAGCATTCCATAAATTAATGGGAGACAAAAGAAACTGCTGCTTCTGAGTGAGGAAGTAGTATTTGAAGGGAATAAATTAGTTTTAATACATACTTTGAAAAACAATATGGCAAGCTTAAAATACCAAAGGCAGCTTTATCTTCACAAAGCTGAAGAAGTTTCTACATAATTTTAAGAGAGAGGCCAAAGGTCTTTACATTAATGGAAAATAAAAAACAATGCAAAGTTCAGAAGAAATGGTAGCAGAAACAAACAGCTCTCATCAAACAACATTTTGCACGGGTATCCCACCTGACAGTAAAACCACATCTGCTGCACACAGAACTTCAGTTTAGCTCCTTTAGACATGATAAATGCCTGAGCCTTGCATTGTGCTAAAATGCTTTTAAGTATTTTCATGTAAAAATACCACCTAAGTATAAATTCTTTAGCAGTGAACAGAAAAATCTAGTTGAAATGCAATGCTTGTTTGGTAAAATAAGGTACATAGCCTGTTTCTGTATCAAACCAAACAGTCTTGACAATATGATGATTCTTGTATCTAGAAATACTGAATCTTTTCATTTGAAAGGTACAAACTTCTCAAGCTGGCATGCTGCTGTTGAGGATTTCCAAGTATTTGCCACTAAGTTGTTTGCAGCAGCAATAAGTTTTGAATTTTCTTGAGTGCTTTAAGCACTTGGCATTGCAACTGACATGTATGTTACTTAACTACTTGATTCTTACATAAAATACAGTTGTTACTGTGGATCCAGCTGTGCTTTAACCATTTTTAATTGCAATCTTCAGTATTTGGTCAAAACACCTTTGGATGCAGGTGATCTTTTTCCTCAAGGTAGAACTATCCAATTCCTCAAAACCAGGATAGAAACACCATATTTAGGAAACAGCATCTTCCAGTTCAATGAGTATTTTTAAAAGAGCTTATTTTGAAACATCGTAACTGAACAACACTGAGCAATTTTCCAGCAATATTTTATTCCACCTAGGAATGTTTTCCAGATTCAGACCGAATGTAAATCACAGCTGTGTGCCAAATCCATAGAGTATGTAAAGCAATGTGCTTCCTGTCAGAAAACAGCCAAGAAGTCCAAGATATATTGAAAAAAGGGGATATATACCTGAATGTTAAGGTAGTTCAAAGTGAATTATGGAAAAAAACAGAGCCAGCAGAACTGTCATCATTTGAGTAGTTGATGTATTTCTAAATTGAGGTAGAAGATAAAAACCAAAAAGCCCCAGAAAAGTAGTTTTTAACTAGTCTTTAGCAGGTGCTTACCGCCATTGCAGCATTGTCACTGCTCCTTGCAATCTCAGCTGCCTTTTCAAGTATCTGCAAAGACATGTTTTTAAATACATTAGATTTAAAACCAAATCTGACTGCACTGGGAAAGTAAATATTATAGAAATTAAGCAAATATTATAGAAATGAAGGAATATTTCACAGAATCACATGGAATCGTTAGGGTTGGAAGGGACCTCTGGAGACCATCCAGTCCAACCCCCTGCCAAGGCAGGGGCACCCAGAGCAGGAATGCATCCAGGTGAATGTCTCAAGAGAGGGAGACTCCACAACCCCCCTGGGCAGCCTGTTCAGTGCTCTGCCACCCTCAGTGTAAAAACCACAATGTGCCTTAATGCTGTTTGACCCTTGCCTCCTTGTGCTTTTTAGTTAATCGGTTTGCAAAGGAACTTTGAAAATTTCTACAAGTCTAAGGTTTGTTCAACTGAACTACCAGCCCAATGCATTGCTCCTGCACCAGACAACAGTTTTCTTCTCAATTATCTTCTGCTCACTTAGCCCTAAACAGCTGTTCAGTGCAAGTGGATTGATAGTATGATCAAAAAGAATAATCCATTTTTGCACATTCTGTTTCTTAAAATAAAGATCTGCCATCTGATTCTCTGTTTTCTTGACAGAAACAAGCAATCAGACAGATAAAACTAGAAGCAGTCACACACCAAGCAAGTCTCATGTAGACAATTCTGAAAACCAGATTCTCAGCTGATGCAACTCAAGCAGCTACAGGGTTACTCCTGATTCAACAGGACCTTCGCCAAAAGAATCTGTCAGAGACTGGGTATCATATTCTCTTTTGGAGTATTTAAAGCATATTTCAGTACAAATGTCAGTATACCTGCAGAAATGGAATGCATTATCAAAGAGTTTAGGGCTCTGATTTTCCCACTGATATTGCAAAACAGTTTCTTAACTCTAGGGAGCAGCAAGTAGCATAAGTTACTAGAAAAAAAAAAAAAACAACATTTCCTCAAAGTTGAATGCTTCCGATGTCTTATTACCAGCTCTGTAACAGTATTCTGGGCTATTTCTTTATCTGATACTTAAGATTTCTCAGGATCAAGAAGGGGGTAAAAGCTACCAAATAACTAAACCCAGCAGCCAAACCAAAGTTACAAGGGATCAGAGAATCATAGAATGGTTTGGGTTGAAAAGGACTTTAAGATCATCCGGTTCCAAACCCTCTGCCATGGGCAGGGATGCCTTACCATAGACCATCTCACCCAAGGCTCCATCCAACCTGGCCTTGAACACTGCCAGGGATGGAGCATTTACCACTTCTTTGGGTGACCTGTTCCAGTGAAGACCATCAGACAATACCTTAACATCAATACATCAGGTAACTTAACCAAGTAAAACCTTTTGTCTTTATTCACCCCAGTATTTTAACGTACTGAAACTTGGCATTGCAGATACAAATAAGAGAGCTAGAACAACCATGCAATTACTTAAGAAACACACTTTTACATAACATGTCTGTAATATGCACATAAAAACAAATTTTTTCCTGTAGAAATTCAATAAATATACTGCAATGAGCAAAAACTTACAGCTTTACAAATGAACCAATAACCAAACTAAGATAAGTCCAATATAAAGAGTCAACTGGTCAACTAAGTAAGAATGCAATTAGTACTGTTCTAGCTCTTAATGCATTTCCACCAAACACTGTTTTAATACAAGAACAAGTACTGTGCCAAAAAGGAAGAAAAAAGCAAACAAAAAACCCCAAGCAAATATCAAACCAAGAACCCTATTTTATTATTTAATTTCATTTCGATGAACTTTAAACCCAAAATGTCCCTTTGAGCAAGCAATTTTCTCTAGGTGGTTACTAACTCTCCCCAAAACGAAATTCAGACTAATGCATGTATGAGTTGCACCATTTTCATAATGCAACATGAGCTGTATGTTTTAACACTTATTTTATTACTTCTCTGGTCTTAGCTTTACTTTCTGGTTTGTGAATAACTTGCTATCTGGCGTCCACACTACAGACATTACCACATGTATTCCAAACATACACTTCTTTTCTAAACATTCTTAGCCATACGTGTAGAAAACTGCAAGGCAAATCTAGTTGAAGAGCAGACCTTAAGAAATCCCTTTTTGTACAATATTGAGTCTGCTTAAAAGCATTTAGCTCATTGAGGAACAAGTGTCCCAAAAAGTGGGAAAAATATGTTTTATAGAAAGAAATAACAGATCTTTAAAATCACAGACAAGTACAGCTTGAAGGTTTCCAGAATGGCAGATAAGCTTAGCTTTTTACAAGATAACTAATACGGGAAACTGATTATGCTTCTGCCCCTCAAGAGACTAGGTACAGTGTATTTTTAAAAGCATAGGTCTTCAAAATGCTATATAAAAAGCCTGAAGCTAGAGCACTGGCGCTCTCACATAGGGCAAGTTTAAAACACTCTAGTATGCTAACTAAAAGGCAGGAAGTGGGAATTGAGTGGAAAAGGCAGTGCTGAAAAGAAAGGAGAAATAGCTACTTACACATAAGCATGACTGCTCTCTATGTCATACCTTACCTTATCAAAGGGAGGGTAATTAATAGGCTGTTTTGAATATTCTTGAAATTTAATGTGCAAAGCTGTTGCATTTTCAGTGTAAGGGTTAGTCTGGACAGTTCCCATTGGGTTCAACATTTCTTCAAGTTCATCTGAAACATCAGACAGAACAATTAATGTTATAGGCCAGGCATGCGTTCAAATTATAAAATCTGAGAGGCCAAAGACGCAGTAAGCAATTGCTTACTGTATACAATGGACAGAAGCATGCTTTCCTGCATAACACTTTTGAATGCAATGCATTGTATTTCCAGCATAAACCCCCCATACCTCCTACATTCACAAACATTGGATTATCACCTAATGAAAAACTGATTTTCTCTTTGCAAAATAACTGTGTCAATTAAGGGAAGATGACATAACCTTACACCAAACTAAATCCCAGTAAGATCTGCAGCTTCTGTAAATCAGTTTACACACTGCCTCTGTATCAAACAGAATGAAAAAAAATAATGGAGTTTTAAGGCAGATTTCTTTCAGCACTACAGCCAAGTTGATGCAGGTTTTCTCAGGACAGAATGGAGACACGGGGTTTCAGACACTCGCACTAATCAACCTGATCTGTCAGGGAAAGAAGACTTAAAACAGATTCTAAACCACATTTTTTGCTAACACAAATACTGTCACATACCATATACCTTATCTATTTAGTTTATGGTGCTTAGCACAGGGAGCCAGAAGAAACAAACTGCATGTTAAGAGTAAATAACACTAAATATAAACACGAATCTATTTTTATGAGATTTTCAGTCCATAATTTGGAAAATACTTTTACAATACTACTTCCAAGCAGACTCTTGCCCTTTTCTTTGCTGATACACAATATATTCAGGAAAGAGATTAGATATTACATATTTGTCCACAGAAAAAACACAAGGAGTAAAGGGATTATGACAGGAAAATTGGATAAGCATACAGTAAATACTATTTGATACTACACATCTTAAGTCTTATAAGTATTTAAAATCCAAATATTAAACCTCACCAGGAAATGATGACCAGCTGTGCAGTACCAGTTCTCCATTCTTTAACTGTCCTTTATAATCAAACACCATGGTATTTACCCAAGCTACAGGATAGTGCTGTGAAAGGAAAAAGTCGTCACATGGAAACTAAGATGCCAGTGAACATTACTATGCAGCAAGCACTACAGTATAGGCAAGACAGAGAGCTGGGCTTTTTAAAATGGTGATATCTTTCAGAAAAACAGTTTAACGCATGCATAGTTTTCAGTACGTACTCCAGTACCACTGAGTGCTACTCAGACTTCATTTTAAGAGTATAGAAACATGCATTTCCCTGAATGTGAGCCTAGATGCTAATTCGTCCATCTTTCCTCAGGCAGAACGCATCTAGAGTTCAGAACAAAACTGACCTTTTGAAATGCAACTATTTAAACAACCATATGCCAACTGGCTTGCAACAAAAATGTTCATGCCTTCGTCAGTGTTTGAGAAGCATGAGAAGCTTCTTTTCATATCAATCACAGAATCCCAGACTGGTTTGGGTTGGAAGGGACCTTAAAGCTCATCCAGTTCCAACCCCTGCCATGGGCAGGGACACCTTCCACTAGAGCAGGTTGCTCCAAGCCCCTGTGTCCAACTTGGCTTTGAACACTGCCAGGGATGGGGCAGCCACAGCTTCTCTGGGCACCCTGTGCCAGCGCCTCAGCACCCTCACAGGAAAGAATTTGTTTCCTAACAGTAAAGTAATTATTAATAAAAATACATTGAAAATTATTAAAAAATTACATTTAAATATATGTATTTAAAATATAAAAATAGTTATAAAACTATATTTAAAGATATTTATACTATAAACAATATTATTAGAAAATTCAAATACATTTATTTTAAATTAAAAATAATAATTATGATGTGCAATTCTTATTACATATCTTCTTTGTCCATTGGGTTGTGGGGGTTTTTTTCCCTCCATTTTGCAGTCTTTAACACTAAAGCGAAGCAATGAAAGATTTCTGATCAGTCACTTCAATATAATCCAGAGTTACACTCAGGAAAATGAGATGAAATAATTACCACTTTTCCTGCTTTCCTTATGGTTTGGTACTTAGAAGGATTCATTGCCTTGGTTGACTTTTTCGTTTTCACCTTATCCATCACAGCGTAAACTGCAAAGCAGAGCCTTGCCATTCTTGGAAGATCACAGACATTTATTTCAAACTCCAGTACTTCATTCCAAACATGGTCACTTCTCCCAGATATTTCTGTGCTTACAATAGTTTTACAAAGGAGCTCTGTACCATGGAAGAGACCAGCCCTAACATGAACCTGCAATAAAGAAATGAGACATTTTAAACTGGCCACAGAAGCTATAGAATTCTGCATAGAATATTATACAGAACATACATATGTGCATTTCATCAATATTTCTATCTTAAAAGAAATACTAATTTTGATGTTTTAAAATAAATCACATAATCACAGAATCATAGAATGGTTAGGGTTGGAAAGGACCTCAAGATCATCTAGTTCCAACCCCCCTGCCATGGGCAGGGACACCTCTCACTAAACCATCCCACCCAAGGCTTCATACAACCTGGCCTTGTGAACACTGCCAAGGAGGGAGCATTCATCTTCCCTGGGCAACCCAACTTCTGGGCATCAACTTCCCTGGGCAACCCATCCCAGTGCCTCACCACCCTCACAGTAAAGAACTTCCTCCTTATATCCAACCCGAACTTCCCCTGTTTCAGTTTAAACCCATAATGCTTGAAAACACATTATTTTTACTTTGCTATGCATGTCACTAGCCAAGTCAAAATATATTTGTTTAAATAATGCTGGCTACCATTTTTTTCAGTACTGTATTACTTATATTATCACACAACAAGTATTAATAACTCATTCGTAGTAATAAATACAATATATGGATACACAAATGCTTCTAACAACATACCTAACACAGAAAAAAAAATGTAGGAAATAAACTATTAAGCAGAATGGAAAAGATGAATTTTCTGAACACAAATTCAAACCTCCACGTAGAACCTACTTGTGCTTCTAAATGAGAAAAGGTTGGGGGTTTTCAGCCAAAGAAAACAATATCTTTTTTTTTTTACTTAAATTGCTTATTAGAACACACAGAGGGAACATCGCTAACCCGGACATCAGACATCACCCGTAACAGTAACAACAATATACGTAATTGCCAGAAATTTTGTTTTGTCTTTAGCACCCAGAAACCAGCAAAATCAGCTAGCTTGAATGATAGAAATAAGGAACAGGAAAGGAGAAAGGCAAGAAAAGAAAGAAGCTGGAGTTATTAGCGATGAAATTACACCCTTTTCAGACCAATGCTAAGGTGTGGATCGTTTCTGCATTTGTGTTCAACAAACACATGTACACAGGAAACTGCATGTTTTCAAGTACCCATATTCTTTGACAGTTTCAATCGGAATGACAGGTCTTTCTGTTGCCTGTGCAAACAACAAAGAGAAATACTTCAGCTTCTTTCAGGTGATCTTCCAAAGTATCAGGGGGTTTGGATGAGGAAAAGATGACCTGATGTTTCAGGTTCCTTATGCTCCTCAAACAGCATTCCCAACATTCCCTTTGAGCTACTATATTATTTCTGAGCACTATAAGGGAAAGGCAGAGATGTTTAAAATTTGGTTCAAATTTTAGATTTTAAAAAAATAAAAATTCACCTTTGAATTCCCAAAGACACAAACAAGATCTGCTCTGGAGGAGAGCCTGTCTTTCCTTCCTTCAAAGGAGCAACAGCGTGATCAACACTGAAGCAGCCCCACTATCAATATGCCTGACTTGGCTACACCAGCTTCTGCTCAGTACTAAGTTCTCCATCAACTAGCTCAGTTAAACTAGTGGCTGGCAAACTGTAATGAAGTTTAAATGAAGTCATGCTAGACAGCAAATCTCTCTTCAGCTCCGTATAATCCATGGAGGAGGCATTAGTAGCATCAACAGATGGTCTCTAAATAACACCCATTCTGCACTTCACTGGAACAATTGCTACTACTGATCAAGAGACTGCTTTCACAGCATAGGCAGAGGCATTAGGTCTTGGAGAAAAACTATTATGGGTTACACTCTTTGATACAGGTACCATAGGAACATCCATTATTAACTGACTCATTGACTTACATATATAGAATCCCTATTTCATTTCCAAGCTTACAAACTACCACTGAAAGAAAAAGTTCAGTTTAAAAAACTGCATTCACTTGAGTCATAGAATCATAGAATAGTTAGGGTTGGAAAGGACCTCAAGATCATCTAGTTCCAACCCCCCTGCCATGGACAGGGACACTCAGCCATACTCATAAGAATCACTATTACCTATTTCTGGAATGCACAGCTTCATCACTGCGAGTTAAGAACAGCAACATAAACATCCATGAAACAGATTGCATGAAAGTAACCTTACTTCAAGAAATCTAAATGTATACAGACTACACATGTGTGCATGCCTATACGTAACAATACACACATACAATAAACATTCTTTTTCATTATATTTACAGTGTTTTTTTATTTCTCTGTAATTAAAGATTGCAGCCATATAATCCTCAAAAACAAAATACTGTGGCTGATGTCAGAGAATGGATTAAAATGGGTTGGTTCATAACCTTCTTCAAACAACTCACCAGATGGTCCTTTATTAATTCATTTGGAGATTTATTATTCATTCAACTGAATTTATAATCAAGTTCTTTTGCTGACTTAAAGACATCTTAGGGAAATATAATTACATCTAGTATATGCTTTTGCTTTAACACCAGCAACAGTAAATGTTCTAAAATTAGCTTGTTTGGGGGGGAGGTGGGAGTTGCTGTTTTTTTAACCAGGGGTTTAAGCTCACATTTGCATCATTTTGACTATCATTCTTTGCTATTATCTGATATAACTTTACATGTCACCACATTTCCCCAGCTTTTTTTAACTTTATTAAGAGCATAGGCGATCAAGTAAAAGATACTCAATCCAGCTCACATTAGTGAAGTGCTATCCATCTGACACCTGTTTTGTTTCCCACTACAAACACTGTGTTTGTGAACCCTGTCGGTGATTTGAGCAAAAATGGATGGATATTGTCTTGATCCAAAGCACAATGAAACTTAAACAATGGCAGTGAATTAAACAGACTTAGAATCACAACTAGGAAACAAACGCGATCTCAATAGTGACAATTCCAAATAGTATAGACAGACCATGCAGGGAAACATGCACAAGCTTGCAAAGTTAATACACGCACTCTTGTTCTTGGGTAACTACAGGACTGTAACATTTTCAAGATTAAAAAAGCATTCAGAATACTAAATAAGATTCAGGCAAGTGTCCACAGGCATGGATACCAAAAAAAATAGTCACTGTTCCTGTTTCTTCTCAAGCTTTGCAAGTGTATTTTCTTTTTCCTCTAAAAGCATACTGAAAGTAACCGAGACTCAGTTTTTCCAAGTATGACACCCCACCCCCAAAATAAAACCCAGTAGCTATGTTGTTTCTGGAATCCACCTTCCCTTTTCCCTTCCCTTTTCTTTTAAACGCTTTAAGAGTCTACAGAACATAGAATTAAGATATTACAACAACTAGCCAAAGAATGGTTTGGACAAATATAAGGGAAACATCTGTTTTTGCAGACACCCATTTCCATAGCCAAAGTGTCTCTGGTAGTAAAACTGTAACTATGGCTCATTTAGCTATGTAGTAAAACATAGTACTGCTAATATGCAAGGAGGTTACAACAACAGTTTTGAAGGAAAAAAAAAATCCACAGAGTATTCCGAATAAACCATCAGAACAGCAACTTCAATGGCTTTTTTAATTTCTTCCCAATCTACATGATTGACTATGTAATTTACTGACTGCCAAGCAAAGGAAAGGAAATGAATCTTGCTCTACCTCACAGGCAAGTGTCTTGTAAGGTCTAAAAGGAGTTGTGCAATAAATTCCCACGTGTTAACAGCCTGTGGTCTGTAAACCAGTCAGAAGCCCAGCCGTGTGCATTTTTACAGGAAGAGATATTGCAGCTTTTTGTGTTCAGCATGTTTAGAAAATAGAAGACAGATTGTACAAAAGCACGCAGTCTGCTTACACACACATAGACTGTGTTCTGGACTACAAAAGTACCTTCAGTTCCACTGAAAAATGTGCAGAATTTCATCTGTTTGTCAGATGTTTATGACAGTTTAGTTTGAACAAGCTTATTTCATACCAATGTCAGTACTTTTCACATACCATCTTAAAAAAGTACCATGTGAAATTTGTGTCATACTGCCCATGATTATCGACAAGGTTCTAATGCACGTAGCAAGGTATTGCTTTATTTAGACAATAAAGCAATACTTGAGCAATAAAGCAAGATTTTAAATACTACTACTGATATAACTAGGAATAACTAAAAATGCTTTTGCTGAATTGAAATCTGTATGACTAAGTTCAATAGACATTGAAAATTGTTTAAATGATGGACAGAACATCTTCTGGCACTTGCCATAATTACTTACTTTGGCATTTTCTTCTGTATTTAGTTTATTGCCCTTTAACAGAGTAATCTTGAAAGGGTTGGAAATATCCCATACACTCTGAGAAGTAAAAACAAAGTTATAAGCTCATTTTTAATCCATGTAACATATTAAGACCTACTTTATAAGCTAAACATGTTAAGAAAAAGTCATAAATACATATAAAGAGATATTATTAAGAACATAAAGTTGAAATTTTCAAAAAAATAAATTGGTTAGCATGATCACAAGAGTATACAAAGATGCCCTAAAGAGGAAAAAGGTTAGAAAAAACACTCAGCTGAAAAGAGGTGGGGGGAATGAGTACCACTCACTGACCATTCACAATAACCCTTCAAATTTATTGTTCATTCTGAATATATACAGTGCGTAACAGAGCAAAGTCTGTTCATGTTTCTTAGAATGACAGTATGTAGGTTGTATCTGTGCTCTAAGGGCATTAGGTTTAACAATAAAGAAAGCACAATTTTAAAAGAAAAGATGGATGTATAATATGCCCCAAAGTTGCCATCATTGAATTGGCAACATCATGCAAGACATCTGGGCTGATACAAGAGATCACAGACCACTATGGCCCAAGCTAGTGGAGCCTACACATTGCACAGCAGCTGGAGAATCCAGATCCTCTGCAATAACTCCTGCAGAACTACCCACTCTTCTAGGTTGTGATTTAAAGTAGAATCAATAGCAATGGAAAGGAGATGGTGAGAGGAGGAGGAGGGTGGATGAGGTGAAGAAAGAAAAGAAGTTTCCAAAATGCCTCAAGGTCTGTTATTTCTGATGTAAATGTTCTTGCAAGGAACAGGAGGCTCCAAGTAGACCCTAGGTGACCTACACTGGAACCCAGCAGCAGTAGCACAAATCCCAGGCACTGTTATTCATATTCCACAAGTCATTGTTTGGCTATTAGACATTCTCCACATCAACTTACAGTTGTTGTTCTTGTTTTTTTTGGTGGCAGAGGAAGAGGAAGGTTGGATGATTTTCGGTTTACGGCAGCTTCTATGGCAATCATCTCCTGCTCACACATCTTCTTTATAGTGCAACACTCAACTAGAGTCAGCTGAGGAAGACTCCTGTTCATCACACAGTTGCGTATATACTAAAACCCCATGGAAAACAATTGTTATCAGCTAGCAGACTACTTCTGAGCCAACTTTCAAGTCAAAGAAGCAAATATATTACAAAGACACAAAGGAAACAGTGCACATGTATTTTACAGTTGGAGAGAGCCGCAGACATGAGGATGAAGTCTGTTACTGTTCAGCACAGCTGAGCATCCAGTAGCACAGGAAGCAAAGCCAAATTTTGGCCAAGGCACCAGAAAACCATTGTGGTAAGTTCAAAGAGCTTTACATACCTGAAACTGAATTAATGGGTGATCACCAAAAACATACTCAAGCCTTCCACTAACTTGCAGCACATAGTCAGCAGGATCAACTTCCTCATCTTCTTTTCCATGGATAGTCAAACGTTTTCGGATTGCCAGCTCATTCAGCTTGATGGGATTCATGTTAGGAGACACCTGAAAACTAAATACATCCTAAGAAAACACAAACAGGAATACCAATTATCAAGCTTGTCATAGTCAGATGTACAAGACTTAAACTGTAGCATGCACAATAAAATAGGTAGAAATACTTAACTGTTAAAACCAGACTATTTTTAACACTTCAAGCTGCAAAAGGGTCAATTCACAAACTTTTATAGTATGAGAAATGTTTTAAGAACACAGAACTTCACCTAACTGATTCCAAAACCTCTACATCAGGTTACTGACCTAGAAGCTTATATTTTAGAATGTGAACAAGGGAGATTAGATATCATGCATACATTTCAAGCTATGTAGCACACTAGGTGTGGTTTTTCTTCTTTCTGGCCAGAAAGAAGTCTTAGTGCAATAACACTTGAAATAACAATTTGCTCCTGCAATCAAGCAGAAGAAAATGTTAACGTGACTTATGTACAAACCCACCAACTTACTTGGAAGAGTGAAGAAAAGAGGGGAAGCTGCCAATACCTGCAGCATTCTGGATACAACATGGAAACCTCTCCAAAGAACATTTTTAATCTAACTTTTTGAGGCTATCTACTTATTGCCAAAGTATCTCTGATTCTGATGCATTCTAGAAAGGTAAGAAGTTACCTCCTTTTTTAAATTAAAAAAAAAAAAAAAAGGCTAAATTTCCTTATGTAAAAGGTCATCTGTGATATCTTTCATCTCCTTTTAACTTATTACATTATGCTCTGCACACACTTACTAGCAAAGGCTGATTTCAGGAGTCTTTTGTTTTGATGTTTTTTTTATTTACTAATATGTGATGTATGGTCTGGTTCACAGTCTTTTGATCTGTGCTTTATTTATATAGAAGTTTACTGGCAAGAAGCCAAGCTGCCCTAATGAAAAGATCTAACTCTGTAAAGTCAAGCAGAATTAGCTCAGGTTTTTCTGTTTCTGCATGCCTCCCAAGAGCTTCCCCCTGCCAGAAAGCTGCCAAACGGTGAAGGGTTTCTTCTCCTATCGAAACTGGTAACGGGTATACAGGGAATGACACTTTTTCTTCTCAGGAAGCTGGTGCTCTGTAACAGCTGCCTTACTTCCAAGTTGTGGGTCTTTAAATGCACATCACTGCAATGGGGATCAGTTTCTCTCTTTTGCTGCACAGACAATTAGGTAGCTTTTACAGCCCCCACACACATTCTAGACAAAAAGGATTTCAGTATTCCTTTCTCTCAGTCTTGCAGAATTCCTACTGAAAGGACACAACAGTCCCCACACCTTCCCATTTAATCCTCCTGGGATGATTCTAGTATTCAGGGCAAGTAGTAAAGTCTGGAAGAGAGTTTACTATGCTAAAAAGAAGCACAGATTTGAGCTGTTAACAGCTTTGAAGGTCAGAACTGGCAGCAGAAACATTCAAAACATCTGAAATGTCAGCAGCCTCAGCTATTACAGTGGCATGCAAATACATTCTGCACCAGCAGGAACTTTTGCACTGCTTTTGTACTGTTACCCTATGCACATATGTACAACATTTTAATCAAAAGCTAACAAACACACAAATATTCTCTCTCCTGGACAACTACAAGTCCTCTAGGCTAAAAGGACTGGAAAAGGTGTTGTCATAAACCCACCTATGCATCCAGCATCAGCTAGTGACCAAATTAAGGACTTATCTCTGCATTTAGTGTTTCCAGAATCAGACACTATTTTACCATTTGAGATTTTTTGAGTTTAAAAATGTACTACTGGAAATAATAGAGCTTTGTACATAAAATCTGCCAAATCATTAGAAAATCAGTATCTAGCACCTTGGTCAAAATTGGACACAAAATATAGCCTGATATATTTACACGTTTTCAAGATTTTCAGGTTTTCGATGCTGATCCCTCACTGTAATCCAAAAGAACACAGTGTAAAAATGAATAATGGGAATGCTGGCCTCAAGGAGAATCATAGCTACTTCAACATCAAGAAACTTAAGCTAAATCATTTTAGAAGGAAACTAAAGGGGGTTTGATTTTATAAATAAGCTATAGATTTGTTTAGCTGAAACAGGAAGGTAAGTCTAAGTCTCACCTAATGTTTTATTCGTCTATATGCATGTCTAGCATAGGAAATACTAATTCCTCTTTCTTTAAATGATATTGCTCAACCTAATTAGCAGATCAACCCCAAAGTAGTTCAACAATGAACCACACAGAAGTGTGTTTAATATGGTGTCTCCCAATTCACCAGCATCCCTCAAGCCTGAAAATGAACAATAGTGAAGCAATACAGTAACAGCTAGCCAAAAACAAAGTCCTGACAACTTTGAATTATGTTTTACATTTAAACAAATGTGAAAATATATAGAATATAGCATATAGACTATACAAATACATTTTGACTTCAGGAGAACTGTAACTTGGCTTTAGAAGTTCAGTTTACAATTGTAGGTTCGCATCCTCACTTTCAAGATCCTGGTGAAAGAATCTGCATTTTAAATCAAACGCCATAATGTTAGTACTCTATTTTATTTACATCCTTGATCAATCACATGACGTTCCAGTTCATAATCAAGAACAGGAGATGAAATGTGATGAACAACCTTTCCTACCTGGCAGTTATCAAAATGAACAGCCACTACAAGATTTCCACTATAGAGCTTATCTTGGAAGCTCTCTGGAACAGCAGGTTCCTGTTCTGGTGGGTAAGTGTGCTTTAACCAGTCCATCCAGGAGAGACCCACAAGCGACTGAATCTTTTCCTCACTGATTCTCCGCATTTTAGCTCGGAAGTCATGCACTTCAGGATCTTGTAAGGCATCAAACTCATGGAGACCTGAAAGAATTCAAGCAAGCAAAAGGCTACATACCCGTACAAATACTGCTCACCTATTTAGCACCCCACTCAAACCTTTGTTTTCTTTAATTTAAGGTTACAGGAGCTGTTTTCTTCAGACATCCCATCCAATATGGCTGCTCAAAAGTGAGTTGGGCTCTACACTGTCCTCTACATCAGTGGACTTTTGAAGTTACTTGCACAATTCCCATGCAACCTGGCGTGAGAGTTTAGTTCAAAGCGCAAGAACCAAAGCTTCTCTTAGGTACTATTAAGTGGCAAAGACAACCTCAGCCTGAGTTTCAGATAATTTGGAAAGCTATAAAGTCTCTTCTCATAGAACCAATGAAAAGAAAGACCAGCAAATGCATCTTAAAGACCACAGAGGAGAAGTGTCTGCAAACTATATTTTTTTAATCCTACAGAAAAAATGACATCTTTTTTGTTTAAAAAACAGAAAAGGATGGGAGAGGGACTGAAAATAGATAAATTTATTCTTGAATTTTTCTTGTAATTAACATTTTCTACTCAAGTCACCATGACAGGACTTAATATATAACATGACACAATGTCATAATGAAATTCCAATCAATCCAAGTTCCTTTCCCAAAATACTTAGAGAGAGAATACATAGTGGAGAGTCCACACAGGTGTGATTCTTTGGTAGCTCAGGAAGCATAGTGCCTGCAAGTGTTTCTTTTCTCCTCAACTTTGAAGGACATTGTCCAGATTATACACAGCGCTGAACACCTTTTGAGAACAAACCACTGGGTTTAGAGACTGAGATAGGAACATGTTTTTCCACTGCTAAAGTACAGAAGCAGTGTCTGCAAGTTATAGCTGGGTCTATAACAAGCAGAAGATTCAGTGAAAACTTCTGAACCTCTCCAAATGTGTCAGAATCTGTGTGAATGGTTAAACTGGCTAACTGTTCCCATTGTCAGTTTTAACAAATGGGCAGACAGTGTGCTGATGAAATCTAAACAAAACCTGCAGTCTTTATAAAAGAGCTAACAATGGCTCATTGTTTTAAAACAAGAGGTATGACCTCACATGACCCCGTCAATCTTGATTGTATAACCCAGCAGAATGGATTGAAAAGCTGAAAATTCTGAAATAACATAAAGAATAAGTTACTGTGAAACCTTTAAAAATAGCTCTTCATTGTGTGCTGCAAATCAGTGCCACAATTGAGAGCAAACCCAAGAATCTCATTGTTAACCAAGTCAGAAACCATGTATAACAAAATCATAATAAGTTCAAGTTCCCTCTGCTTGCTGTTAGGCTATTAATGATAACACTTTTCAGGGATTATGCTTTCCTTCGCTTAGTAATAATATTATAGATTTTCCCTTCACTGAATAAGGTAAAATTTGTTCTTGACTGATGTAGTAATACAACACTGTACTGAAATACAATACTGAAAGTAGCTTTCAACAGCTTTCAAACATTTCATCGAGTATTTCAATTCTTTTTAACTACACAAGCTTTAGTTTGAGAAAATGAAATTCTGACAGAGAAATACTTTTGAATGTTTTATTTTCCACTGCTACCTGCCCAGTTGAGACCCTCATACAAAACAAAGTTAACCCTCATCTAGAAAAAAAATTTAATGTAATTACCTTTGCCTATAAGGACACCTATTTTG
Source organism: Lathamus discolor (assembly GCF_037157495.1). Classification (NCBI taxonomy): domain Eukaryota; kingdom Metazoa; phylum Chordata; class Aves; order Psittaciformes; family Psittacidae; genus Lathamus; species Lathamus discolor. Next base: position 58,235,345 of record NC_088886.1, on the reverse strand, counting down.
GAATCCAACTTTTCTCCTGGATCACAATTCCTTGTCACTAGTTTAAGGACAGGCAGAAAGGGTCTAACATCACAAAGTCTCCGCGTTTCATCCTCTAGTTCTTCATGCACAGCAGTCTGATTCACACAGGAGAACATGTAAGAGTCAATCTCCATGAGGAGATGGAAAAGTGGATAGGCATGTGCCTGCTTCCATAACAGCTGCAAAGAAAATAAATAAATGAAAACACAAAGGCATGCACATATCTTATGGCACTGAAGGTAACATTAATTTCCATTCATGTTCCCCAAAGAACATAAGAGTAACATGTTTGCTGTAGCCCTATATATAACAATATATGTCTTGTTTGTAGTCTGTATCTTGAGGTTCTTTTTAAGCAGCAACTTGTGTGCCCAAGTATCCCAAGGGTAAAAAACATACAGGGGCAAGTACTATGAGGTGATAAGAGAAGAGGGCACTAACCCTCATCCTGACGCTTATCTTGGTATTGACCCAATCTAGCCCTATTTGCAGCAAAGCTGCAGGACTATGGCTGTCACTACAGTAGCAAAGCACTTAGTGATTTTGGAGGCAGATGTTCATGACATTGACCACCCCACCACCGCTCTCTTACATCCATTCCTATAGCTTCCTATCAAAATCCTTTCCCCTCAAGACACATCTATACTTTCTTTTTCCAGTAATTACTGTAATACACAGACAACAGGTCCCCACTATGGAACTAACTCCTGAATAAAAATTCCCCTGTTGTCTGGAGAAGCTTGAAGTAAATTTATTTATAAATTACTGACAGGCCACTAAGACACCCAAGTCGCCCACACAACACTAAATGCTTTACTGAACTGAATATGTCAGTAGCAGATTACACCTTAAGTAACACCAATGTTACTTGCTGTAACTTGATGCGTAAAATATATCAAATCCTCAGCAGAAAGCTAAAGCAGAAGTAAATACAGCTCTTCTGGCCTAAATACTATTAAAATCTTTATCTGTGAGAATGGTTTTGTCCTCATTTTGAAAGTTTACATCTTATGGGTTTGTTTCCAAAACTTATTTTGAAACGGGAACTGCAGGATCAATAATGCTATGGCAAAAAAACCCTCCTCAAACAACTGGAGCTGAACTGCACTCCTTCTGCCAAACTGAACATACCTACATGTATTTCATAGTTTGTACAATGAATTCCACCTTCCAGAAATGCATTCTAGTGTATCTTGCTTAGCTGAGCGAAGCTGAATCCAGCAACTACCTCTGGTGTAGAGCAAAACTTCCAACTTTGAACGTATCGAAAGACTAAATCTACCATTGCCTCTCTGTTCTTCTCTAACAGCTCATTATATAAAAATCTGTACCTTTTTGTTTTAGCTCCCAAGTTGTCTAACTTAATTTTCCGGCTACTGGTACTTACTATGTCACTTAATGACCATAACATTTAAAAAGCTGGCGAGTCCCTGAAACGGACTTCTGCTGAAAGCAGCCATTTGCTATCACCCAAAGTACAGGCCTGGTAGTATTAGAAAGTCTACAGGAATAAACAGTTCTTCAGCCCTCAAGTACTTGGCTACTTGTGTTACACATTCTACAGTCCACAAATTGGGGCTTATCACAGCAATGAAATGGGAGCAGAGCTACAAACCCAGTATGCCATCAAAGTCATCATTTATTGTTCTGTTTTCAAATAGTCTCATTTCCATGGAAGAGCTCTGCAGTTACAACCAACATTCCTTCCCTTTGAAAAACTGCTAAAGAACAGTACGTTTGTAACATGTTAGATTTCAGTGTGTCAACCATCAGAAAACCAGACAGCCTCCATCATAGCCCTTGTGCTGTCACTTACACACTTGTTTTTTAAATTCTTTCTCAGCTGAAATCACTGTCAGCTATTCCATTATCTTACCCACCACCCACAAACTAACCTGCAGTTGCCCACGTTACCCTTTTACTAAAACAAAGGCATTTTTTCAGTCAGAAATATTTCAAGTATGAGTATAGCACAAAACTCTTTGCTTGGATCATTTCAATTTCTAGTGGCACTCTCATTACTGCACATACTAAGTGCACATACCAAGTGACCCACTGCATAAAAAAAGTACGTCAGTGTCTACAACATTTCAAATGAATACAACGAACTGTGGATGAATGTACATGTACATGAATGTACATGAAGCTACTACTGATACAAAGAAAATTATCTCTATAAACAAGAGATTATTGTCAGACTGAATAAGAATGAAAAATAATGTACTTATTTACCAGGCAATGCAATGGAAAAAGAAATCACACTTCTTTATTTTCTTTTAGAACTTGATTATGCTTTAAAGATCAGATTACTTGTTGTAATTCACCCACTACCCAATTCCACTGTAGCATGTCTAAATGCCCTCATATGGTCACTACCTGATGAAAGGTCAATAGATTAATATCTGTGGTTACTCCCATGCTCCCCTTCCTCTGGTTTGAGTATTCCCCTACTTTTTAAGTGGTACCCTAACAAGACACTTATACAAAACCTTTAAGAAGTGGCATACATGATTTTTAAAGCACCCATCTTTGGTGTCAATCAAAAGAAGCAGGAGCACAATCTGTGACTTCCATATTAAAAATCAAATTAGACACAGCTTCTCCTGGTTGCACACTAATCAGAAAACTGTTAAATCAATGTACAATGTAGTAGCGATGTGCTAAAGACAAGTTTTGATGTAGCAATGCAGTATTCTAATAGCCCTATATTAATAATCTCAGCTGAAGCGTAACCTTCAGCATGAAGTAATTTCTCCAAACCTTGCCATCTGCCCAAAGAAATTCCAAACCCCCAGACACACTTACATTTATTAATCGATCTGCTACGCACATGCCTTCAATACACCATTTTTTATGCCTACTCAAATTCATTGCTTCATTTGCCAAAAGGCGCTTAAAAATCAGGAACAGCACTCATTCCAAATAGAAGGTAACTTTTACATTAATGGACCATTTGGTATTATTACCTGTTTAATCTGAGATATGGTGGCATCTCGAGGGACATCCAGGTTGATATAGATTCCAGTGGGCAAAAGGAAGTCCACAGATATTGAGCCATCAGCGCCAATCTGTGAATCCACTGCCCAGATGTCAAGGCTGTCTGTCACGGCAGGAGGCATTATGGAATCTCAGTAATATCATAACCACATGGCCTTAGGGGGAAAAAAAAATTACAATTCAGTATACTTAACCTTCTATAATTAGACACACATTTTAAAGCCTTTGGAAGGTTTACATAAGACTGATTGTACAGCTCAGCTTGCAAGTCTGGGGTCTCAAATGCTGCTATTGCAAACACATAAGCATAGTTTTACTCATTAATTCCATTTAGTGTAAAAGCCCTTTATGGTAAAGCACTATTGTAGCCAGAGTGACATATTCAGCTTAAAAGGAAAATAATGTTCAAGGCTTACTGGAAAGCAACTTTTTCTTCTAAAGACATTCATCTCTATTTGCTTTCACCCTTAAAGCAAGATCATCTCTGATAAATTCAACCCACTGTGTAAACTACATCCCCTGCAGGGTAGGGGGAAACCCTTTGTGTGACCTACTTCAACTCATTACACTGGCTTCCTGATTACTTGTTCTTTGTATTTCAAGACATTTTTATTTACTCTTTACGTTACCACTAGTTTTTCTGACCTTCCAAGTCTTTTGATTACCTACTTTCTAAAGATCCAGTTTCCCTTCAGTCACTAGTCACTGAAGTATTTACCTTCCTCTTCATACAATGTTGTTCAGCTGACAAAGGGATGAAGAGTGTAGTAAAATACTATTGTCTTCATTGGAGAATTGCTTTACAAATTACCCCAACACCTTTGCAACTCCTGTTGGACGTCAGGAGATGACGGAAATCACCGTTTATAAAAAAATAAGCCAGAATGTACAACTCCACTAATTACAGCTTTTATCATTTCCCTTTTAGATTCCTTCCCTGCTCTGAAGTCAGGCTTGTTCTGCCTAACTGAAGGTATTTCTCCTATTACAGCACCAGCAGAAAAAGCAGGATGTAACCAATACACTGGCCTGCTGTTCTTAATCCATCATAGAGCAGGTTCAAACTCACTCATTGGGAAATAAACAAACCCCACATTAACACAACAGCCTTCTGAACTCCAGTCACTACTGCTGACTCCATTGCTTTAAGATCTGACACATGGGATTTTCCCCTTTGTTAAGGCACTAGGCAAAATCCACTGTCAAAAGCTAATCTTTTCTACAGGGGGTAAACATACAAAGATATTCCTAGAAACAGGGCAAGATTGCTTAAATTGGTCATGCCATTGAATTACAGATAATTACAGATAATTACATATACATGTTTTATATATATAAAACACGTTATAAATGCTTTTCAATGCTTTTATAAAGACAGCTTTTCAACCCTAAAGCACTTTATTAATAGTATTTTTTCCCAAAACAAGCAACCAGAAAATCTTTTTATAATGCGCTATAGGTGAACCCACCACAAAATTCCAGGTGACCAACCACATCATACCAAAGGTGTTTTGCTCCCCTCCTTCTCCAGCTTTTTTCAGTAGGAAACAGCTTGGTTTGGGAAAAGTCACACCACCAGCTACTAAATCCAAACTCCATATGGAGGAGTTAATGCTTCATTTATAGAGAGTTAAATTTAATAGTTCTATTCCTCTTTAAAATTGGTAGGCTTTTAAATGGAACAGTTCAACGTCATATGCATCGTCATCCTTAATTGACAAAAGAAACGCAAAAGTGGTATTTCAGAAAGTCTCTCCGTAATCCCTTGCTTGATACAGACAGCTTCCAATGAAATTAATAAATAATTAGGAAAGCAAGTACAGGGGAAAGCTGAATGTCCCTACAATGTATAACAGACTATGCCAGCAGCACAAAAATCAACTCCTACTGAAACATAACTTTTCATTGACAAGCAAGCTATTAATATTTTGTACATATTATAAAGTGCTTTTACTGTTCATCATGGTCACACAAGTAGTACCATTTAAATCACCACTTGAAAATATTCCCAGTCCCCATATGCCTCAGTTCTGGATTCTATCCTTCCAGTAAATTGCTCATTTGCCAATCGGAAAAATTCAGGAGATGAAGATCTCTGGTAAAGAAAGGCTTGAGTAGGGAGGATTGCAATCCTCTGAAGCTTACCATGGCCCAGTGAAACAGCAAGCCCAAAAACTCTAATGGAGCCCAGCTAAATACTGAAAGCAGCTCTTTGGTATCGCAGCTGTGCTACTATCAGCTCGCCAGTTCAAAGCTACTTTAGATATGAGACAACACACTTCAGTCTCACCTCTAACTGCCATGTAAATACACCTTCCATTCAGCCTTGGCAAAGTTGTGAGGACCCACACAAGTGTGCCTGCTGCCAGCACATCCTGTTAGCATATTAAATATGTGGATCACTTAGTATTTTGCTTGTAGTAGATAAAATATAGATTAAAACATACTAAGATCCCATTAAAGGCAAACAAAAAACCTCTACTTTTTTGAAAGGGAAATACATACAGAAAAATATATTCCTCAATAGAAGGAACAACTAGGGAGCTCCTATTATCATCATTATTGAATAATATAAATCATAATTGAATGGTTTTATCACCATTAAGTCCTCATTCCCCCAAAAAATCCATTACACTGCACCAGACTGAATCAGAACAAAAAGAATTGGAGGTGAGAGGTGCAGACCTAGTGAAAATAACAAGTCAGCTATGAAAAGATTTTTAATTACTAGATCTTTACAAATCCATCCCTTCACTCAGCAATGGGTGCAGAAAATTCTGCAGTGTGTGATCTCTTGAACTGTCTACAGAAATAAACTTCAACCCCACCATGCAACCCAGACTACACTATAAGAATAACACAGCATCTACCTAAAAAATACCTAGAGAAAATGCATAGTTCCTCATTACAAATCAGTTCATCTTTAACAAGCCACTATTTAAATGTGATATTATTTATTTTTCTCCACCCAGCTATTTCTACTCTTCAAATCTTGCCTGCAATTTTGTTGGAACTGACAACAGTAGTCATGGAAAAATCATTTGGATTATCTAAAACTAAAGCTCTTTCACACTTGGATGCGCACATATTCCTATGCGGTATCACCGTTATAAAGCAGTACTTTACCAGGTATAGGAGCAAGGAAAACATTCTACGTAGTTACTCTGATCATTATTTCTATTTGCATTCAGGGTAAGATCTTCTTTATTGTCATCTTCTTTTGGCTGTTTTACCACAGCATTTGCAATTGTTGCACTTCAGCAACATCAACAAGCGTTAAAAATGTTCAAAGCAGCAAGACTTCAAAATGCTGTTACACACCCTATAAGCCAAGAGACCAAAACCAGAGCTATCAAGTCCTTCTAAGATACGTGTTTGCAATTACGGACTTCCAACACTGACATCAGAAGCTTTTACAACTCCATTTCCATTTTCGATTAAAAAGGGAAGAGCAATCACCATGCCAACCTGAGCATGCTGGAAGCTATTCTTGCTTTCAGGCACTTACTTGATATTTCCTTCCTCAAGGAAACAGGTTAGGGTCTTTTACAGTCAGCACCTGGTTTCTACCAGTAGCTGACATGACAGGGGTCAAGCGAGAACAAGTATTTATACTGGGAATAACACTGATTGCCAACGTAAGACGGGTGTGAGAATGAGTCATGAGCTAAACCAGTAAAATGTGTAATGGCAGTAGTGACTAACACTAACAGTACTCACATCTAGGAACTGAAACAAAGGCAGAAAGCTATCTGCATTGGGAGCAATAATACCAAAGACATTTTAAACAACTTCCCGCTGAAGGGAAAATACACCAACAAGCAAAATAATACTAAAAAGCTATTTCTGGCTGTTAATCTCATAGCTGCTCTTGCCTACTGTCACAGTAAAAAACAATTTCTCATACAGAAGAAGGAAGTAATTAAACCAATACTTAATCTTGGCTACTCAAGTATCTGACGAGTATTTGAATTTAATAGCAACAAAGGCTGATACTAAATGCTTTCCTAGGACCCGGGTACATAGCATTGATAGCATTCAACCCTTCCCATGTAAAGTGAAAATTCACTCTAAACTTTGACATAGGTATTTCAGATTCTTGCATATGCATATACCTACACAAGCTTAATCTCAAACCCACTCACTTTATATATTAATATACCAGCAGTTCTGAAAAGGATGCTTAGACTAATGGCAAGAAATGGAAGACAGATTAGGAGAACATCTGCAAAAGGAGAAAAAGAGAAAGAAAATTTAGCACTGATCTTTGCATTTACTTTCTAATGGACACAAACAAGAAGCTGCACAACAAAATTTCTCAACCAGCACAACTGCCTGTGTTTTGGCTGCTATGTCAGTCTCACCTCCATGCCCTGCAATATCATGGAGCAGATCTTCCTGGAAACTATGCTAAGGCACATAGACAGTAAGAGAGTGATTGGGCTTCATTAAGGAAAAAACATGCGTAACAAATTTGGTGGTCTTCTATGATGGGGCCACAGTGTTGGTGGTTATGGAAGAGTGACTGCCATCATCTATCTGGATGTGTACAAGGTGTTTGACACTGTCCTGCATGGCATCCTTGTCTCTAAACTGGAGAGGCATGGATTTGCCAGATGGACCGCTGGATAACGAATTGGCTGGGTGGATGCACTCAGAGCTCAACGTCCAAGCAGAGACCAGTGACAAGTGATGTTTCTCAGGGGTCAGTGTTGGAACCAGCACTGTTCAACATCTTTGCTGGCAAAACGGACAGTGGGATCCAATGCACCCTCAGCAAGTTTGCCAACGACAACTTCTCTGGGCAACCTGTTCCAGTGCTTCACCACTCTCACAGTAAAGAACTTCTTTATATCTAATCTAAATCTCCCCTGTTTAAGTTTAAACCCTTTAGCCCTTGTCTCATTGCTACAGTCCCTGACGAAGAATCCCCCTCCGGCATCCTTGCAGGCCCCCTTCAGATACTGGAAGCTGCTCTGAGGTCTCCACGCAGCCTTCTCTTCTCCAGGGCTGAACAGACCCAATTTTTCAGCCTGCCTTTGTATGGGAGGTGCTCCAGCCCCTGATCATCCTCGTGGCCCCCTCTGGACTTGCTCCAACAGTTCCATGTCCTTCTTACATTGGTGACACCAGAACCATATGTGGGTTCTGAAAAGTGCCAGAGCCTCTGAAAGGAGAAGAATGGAAGCAGGATCTTGTTTTTTAACCAGAAGCAAGCCTCCAGATTGTGTCTGCAGGTAACCAGAGCCTTAAGATGCAGGTTTACAAATGACTAAAATTGATACAAGACCGTATCGCCCTTTCTGTCAGCAAGATCAGTGCACTGATCTAAGTGAGATTTCAGGTATTTCTCTCTAACTAAAAAAACCCCTAAGTTTTCAGCTGAAAACAGCTTTTTCAGGAAGCATGCTGCATGAACACAGAAAGGCGGTGGTAGTAACCCCTAGCTGGGAACAGGGCAGGACCATCCCTTCTGACAGCAACCCAGATTTTGAGCAACTTAAGCAACACATGAAATATCACTTTAATTTGCTTTTAACAGGTAGAAAGAATTCCCTGATTAAAGACAATTAAAATTCTAAATGCCTAAAGCAAAATGAATGCTTCACACTAACACAGTTCCAGCTACGTAAAACAGAAGGAAGGAATCTAGTGAACCATACAGTAAGTCACAGAGATTTTCGCCACTGTTGTCTTCCATAAACATTCACTGTCTTGACACTGCTTCACCAACAGACCAGGACTGTTTCACCACAGAAGAGATTTAAGCTATTTTTCTCTTCATTGTGGATTCCTGCAGAGGGTTAGAATTTCCTCTGTGAAATCAACGTTAAAGTTACAGTATTTAATTTTCTGTCTTTCCTCAGTATTGTGACCTTGATCACAAAATAATCACACATTTTAGGTAGGAAGGACCAGCCAACAGCCCACAGTCCTGAACAGCTATTGAGAACAGCTATTGTGTTCCCAGGCATGGGGTTCTTCATTGTTCTTGTTGTGTTGTGGAGGGTAGGGTTTTAAAGGACTTACCAGCTCCTGGCAACAGAATAATTGACTCTAATGCTAGCAGCCTTACTCCAGAAGCCAAGAGACCTTGTAGCTTCCTCCCTACTGCCCAACAGAAGTGTATCTCATCATCTAACCAAAGAGACCACTAGAAAAGGAAAAACCAACCAAACAAAAAAGGGCTACTAGAAGCAGGCTGCTACTTCGTTGATTCCTAAAAGGGTTTCAATAATGATGACAGTCAAAGTAATCTATGTATGGTCTTCTATGAATTGCATCCCACTCATTTTTTTCCCTAATCAAAACACGGAACTTGACACATGCCTATACAATTCAAGTACAAAAGCAGTCTGTAAAAGCAATGTAGGCAGCATTTCTAGCAAGTGTCAGTCACCAGCAGAACCACTGGAAGATTACAAGATACCAATTAACAAAACCTATGCTTTCACAACATCCCCAAGAGTTACGAGACTTATCTTTCAGACTATAGATCAGCAGGGTTTCAGAAGCTGTGGTTATGAGTAGGGGTTGTGTTCTCTTACTAAGCCCATTTTGCCGAGAAGGCAGTCAAGAACAGTTTGTGGCAAACTCAATTCTACCACAACTACTTAAGGACAAGGCAGCACTGAGAGCCCAGAACCACCCAGCTACAAAGGCTTCACAACCTGCATTGGGTAGTTAACTTGCTCATGTAAAGGAATTAAATTCAAATATATGACATGAAACAGTTCCAACCAAGAAGGTATGAAAAACAAAGCAAAACAGGGGAGAGATTTCAGAAGCTTTTCCTAAAATTAAGAACTGATCAAGAGCATGCTCAGAGAGTGAGCCTGCCTGGAGGCACTGCAATAAAATTAGACATGGAGTAACAATGCAATAAACTTCCCTTTGAAAGTAATTTATCACATCACAAAAAACTTAGACATTAAAAAGTACTCAGAAATCCACATGGATTGTTACCAACACCCAGCATTAATGTGTCAGGTAAGTTCCTCTAACACCAACATTTTGAATAATGCACCAATTACAAAATTTCGCACTATCACATTCAAACAGAAATTCTGCTTTACTTGTGAACTCACCACAAATCCCCTAACACTTCTCCTTTGAGGTGTATCTATTGTTAAAAGCATACCAAAGTAAACTTCAATACAGCATTCAAACTCTTATCCTGAAGCATAATCAAAACAGAATACTAATTTTACAAGTAAAATGAGTACTAATTTTACGAGTGAAAGCTTGGAATTGCCAGCTTCCAAGCTGGCAAATATAAACACCCACATAGCACATTGTTAGAAGGAAGTTCCAACCCCCTGTTATTTCTCACATCATTTACTCTCGTGGGCTGCTGCACAGCACCAAGAAAATCTAGGCTTCAGGCAAGTCTTCAGAAGAGATACTGTACATCTGAAATGATGTCACCTACCCCTGAAAGGTGGTCAGTTCTCTCAGGATGAACACTTACGTATGCTATCCCAAATGGCAAAATGTTACGGGGGCAGTAAGGAACAGGGAAGAAATCACCTGTGTATGAAGAAGTCCATTTCCTTAAGAAACACCACTTTTGTCGAACAAAGGTGCCTTTTGAGGGCACACAAGTATCTGTGGCTCTTCAGGTTAAATACAAAGCTGGATTTATTTTCATTTTCACTAAAACTATGACTATTTACATAAGGGGCGTGTCAGAAACCAGCTTGTTTGGATTATGCACAAACTAGGAGCACTCTGCTCATCCAGATTTTTACTTTATATAATAAGTTATTACAACTGTTAAGCACCACATTCAAGATGATTGTCACTGTGATCAATACAGCTCTTTATCTACTGCTTGCTCTGTCATGTGGCAGTCAAGGGGCTAAAAGAAAGAGAAAGTCTTGCAGCAGTGAAAGCAGTTGAAAAGGGCCACCCCATCCAGACACACAAGAACAGTGTTTAGACAATATCTTACTGTCCAGAAGAGGCTGGATGACAATCTGACCACAGTCATTTTCTAGGAAACAGCAGCAGCATATCGCGTAGTCTAAGTAGGAGAAACACTAAGCCCTAACACAATATAATCATTGTAATCGTTTTCCTAACTACGTAAACATCTAGTACTATAAAAAGATGAGCAAGCAAGAGAACAAGTAGGGGAAAAGAATCTAGCAGCAAAGATGGCAAAGGAAGCAGAATATGCAGGAAGGTTTATGTTCTGTGAAACTTAGAAGGCATGTAAAAAAATAAATCTAAGTAAAAACACCTCCTTCTTTATATGTGGGTTATTATTTCTTCCAAAGACTCTGAAGTCAAACACCTTGGATCAGCATACCAGTTCATGGCTCTGTAGAACTACAGATTCACAGCCACTGAGCTTACGGATCCAAGAGGATGGTTCTGCAGTCAATGCACTGGCAGCAGTTTCAGTGTTGCGTGGGATTCCCATTTTGCTGACTTCCACTGCATTTATACTGACTACAACAGGATTATTTCAGACAATAGCGTGACTCTTACAAGTCACTGTCTCCTAAGTCACTGTCTCCTGCATGCAGTTGCAGCTCACTGTGAGAGCAGCCTACAGACAGAAGCTGTTCTGCTTTTCCCCATTCTTGGCTGTCCCCCACCTTCCCAGCAGAGTGGAAAAACAATATGAACAAACATTACTAGTTTTCCATTAACTCAGGGAACAACCTGCCCCACTGTGACAGGCAATCACCATATCTGAAGCAGGGGTGGGTGAGAACACTGCCCTTACCCTCCAGCTACAGTCACAGGGATGAAATTAGGTGTAACATGGAACTGCAGCCTAGGTTTGTTCAAAGCGTTAACACAACAACAGAAACCATCTATGCTATGCAACGTGTGTACTACCAAACTGTTTGTTCACTAGACCTCACAGTTCACACAGGATCAACAGTGACCCTCTTTTAAAGACACGATGGAATGCACTGACAATTAAAATTTACTCCCTATGTTATTTCTTACCATGCCTCTGAAATTCCTATTTTGTCCAAAACAAGTGAACTGCTCGAGGTCTGGCCTTCGACAGCTGCACAGGTGAACTTCAATCTATTTTAAATCTGTATTTAGAAGGTAAATACAAACAGCTTGATCATAAACACACATGCCTAAATTAGACAAGCGAAGATTTTTCCACTCCAGGAATGTCATGTATCTCCAACAGCAAAGATTTTAAGAATTCAAGACATCTACAGTGTAGCCTGGGAAGTTATTTTTACAGATCATGCGGTACTATAAATACTTCCCAGCAGTTCCCAACTGCCGCATGAGCTGACCCTATGGGATGGAAAATTGAGTGTCCATTTAGTCAGGATTCCTCCAGAAATCAGAATAAAAATATCACTATTTAGGTTGCTAAAAATATCTACCTATAGAAAACATGGAAGGCCTTATTTAAATGTCATTCCTTCACAGTGCTCAGACCAAGAGTGGTCACTTGGCTATTCAAGTCTAGATGCTGTCATTCTCCTCTTGAAATACAGCTAATTTGCCACAAAGAAAAGTTTGAGGTTTCTTCTATGGTCCCTGATTAAAGCTACATCTTCTGCAGTGTTATTCCTCTGCTATACCCTCACCGTTACATGCTGAATAACTGAAGCCATGATTCTAAAACCACAATGAACTGACTTTCTACTTTGATATTAATGCCTCGAAACACAAGTGGCCCAGTTCTCCAGAAATGCTGAGCACCTGAATTTGCAATTGACTTCAGCAGGACATAGAGAGGTGGAAAACAAAATGCAAACATGTTAAGTGGTTTCAAACTGAAATTTGATTTGATCAACCTGATTTGAACAGATGGTTGAGTTACCTCTTGTCAGCTCTTACAAACATTGGTCTACGATTCAGTGCAAGTGTCATTTTAAAGCTAGCTGTAAATCAGATTCTTGTCCTCAGAAAATTTTTCCTGCTTAACAAGTGTGCAGGTAGAGAGCAACACTAATAAAATGTTATTGCAGACTTGGAACACTTATCAGTACTACTTTGAACAAGGAGGATAAAGGGATTTTCTTACTCCTTATTACTTTAGACTCGGGCAATTAACCACAGTTCCTGCTCCCTCCAAAGATTATTCATAATGAACCAAGCAAATAAAACTCAAGTCCCAGAATTCTGACAGACTTCAGACAATTCACAGGCACATAATTCATAATGAACACACAGCAAGAAAGTAGCATAACAGCTTCTCACAACTAATTTGTGACTATCCTTTGCTGTCTTGAAATCACTATACAGATACATTGAAATATAAGTATAAAAGTAAGGAGTGTCAGGCTATCTCTTTGTATTGTGCAGTTAAAGTGAGTTGCAAGGAGAAGAAAAACTCCATGCACATTCAAATGCTACTGTCTGAAATGATCTTTAGAAGCATTTGATCACTGGATCACACTGAAGGTGGGGCCACTATCGGAAAACATTCAGCTGACTGGAATTTAGTTGTGCATGGTCAGGGTGAGATGGAATATAAAGAAATGGAAGAAAAGAGTAGATTAGAAAAGCACTGTCATATAAGAAACGATTAATTTGACACCATGACCAACAAAGTCAGGGAGACAACGAGAAAGGCTCAAATGAAGCAAAAAGCCCAGTCAAATAGCTGAGTATTCTGTGTCACCTGGGTTGTGAGAACATAGCTGGTACATTCACTGTTAGGAAAATTTGTAAACAGCTTTCTCAGATATTTTGGTAAGTTTAAATAGCAGCAGGCAGAGAGGAACCTGACACAAAGACCAATACATTCTGTATAGTGTGCAGGACAGCAAGACTAAAGATTTGGGAGATCAGAGCTGGTCAGTTCACAACCTAGGTAATTCACTTTTGATAATCCAGATCACTGTAGGTATTGTGTGCTTGGTGTGAAATGTTAGGATATGTTCAGTTGTAGCATTAGAAAAATATTCTATTAAGCATTTAAACAATGAGATTCTCACATGGACATTTCAAACAAACAGAAAAATCAAGTTTAACGGAAAAGGTGAATGGAGATGTCACATGGGAAGAAAGAGGACTGGACAGTCAGACTCAAGGGGAAAGGAGGAGAAAGAGCTGAACCATAACCCAGAGGGAAGCTTAACCCTGAAAAAAGACGTCATTTTAACACAGGTGAGTCAGTTCTCTACAAAGCTGCATAACTGCTCGTGCCAGCAAAGTGAAGAAGTAAACAGAAACAAGATGATTGGTGGAGAAGTGAGAGTTTCTCCAGCCCCAGGGCTGGTTTGCCACTTCACAGGTCTTAAGCTCATTTTAAAAAACATAGGTAAAACTACAGCCTAAAGGTGTGTGTAACAGCCCAAGCCATTATTCAGTGTGCCTGCCATGGATCTGAAAAGGTACATTAATAATCTGGGGTTGTGCTTTGATTGATCTATTGTACTAAGTAAACTGCAGGGTCCCTGTCCCCATCCCATGTCATCCCCATCCCGTCCCCTCCCCCCCCACCTTGGTAACAAAAATACAAGGAAATCATAGAATCAGCTACAGTGATTAAGAAGAGAAAAAAAAAGTATTGCATAAAAAGGGAAGGGCATTTAGTAGGAATTGCATCCTTTGGGAAAAGCAAGATTTGCAAGAATGTGAAGATGTGATTTAAAAAGTTTGAAATAATGTTAAGACCACAATCAAGTCTTTTCCTCATAACGTCTCATCTGAGTTTGTAGTAGATTTAGTAAGATTTGCTAACAGCTCTCTGTCTTTGGAAATTGAATGTGCCTATTGGGTGATTTAGTAATTTGTCACTGCAAATAGGCTGGATTACAATCCACTTAGAATCATAGAATAGAATCATAGAATAGAATCATAGAATAGTTAGGGTTGGAAAGGACCTCAAGATCATCTAGTTCCAACCCCCCTGCCATGGGCAGGGACACCTCACACTAAACCATCCCACCCAAGGCTTCATCCAACCTGGCCTTGAACACTGCCAGGGATGGAGCACTCACAACCTCCCTGGGCAACCCATTCCAGTGCCTCACCACCCTAACAGGAAAGGATTTCCTCCTTATATCCAATCTAAACTTCCCCTGTTTAAGTTTTAACCTGTTACCCCTTGTCCTGTCACTACAGTCCCTGATGAAGAGTCCCTCCCCAGCATCCCTATAGGCCCCCTTCAGGTACTGGAAGGCTGCCATTAGGTCCCCACGCAGCCTTCTCTTCTCCAGGCTGAACAGCCCCAACTTCCTCAGCCTGTCTTCATACGGGAGGTGCTCCAGTCCCCTGATCATCCTCGTGGCCCTCCTCTGGACTTGTTCCAGCAGTTCCATGTCCTTTTTATGTTGAGGACACCAGAACTGCACACAATACTCCAGGTGAGGTCTCACAAGAGCAGAGTAGAGGGGCAGGATCACCTCCTTCGACCTGCTGGTCACGCTCCTTTTGATGCAGCCCAGGATACGGTTGGCTTTCTGGGCTGCGAGCGCACACTGCACCCGGCTCATGTTCATTTTCTTATCGACCAGCACCCCCAAGTCCTTCTCCGCAGGGTTGCTCTGAGTCTCTTCTTCGCCCAGTCTGTAGCTGTGCCTGGGATTGCTCCAACCCAGGTGTAGGACCTTGCACTTGTCGTGGTTGAACTTCATAAGGTTGGCATCAGCCCACCTCACAAGCGTGTCAAGGTCCCTCTGGATGGCATCCCTTCCCTCCAGCGTATCAACCGGACCACACAGCTTGGTGTCATCGGCAAACTTGCTGAGGGCGCACGCAATCCCACTGTCCATGTCAGCGATGAAGATGTTAAACAAGACTGGTCCCAACACCGATCCCTGAGGGACACCACTCGTTACCGGTCTCCAGCCGGACATCGAGCCATTAACCACAACTCTTTGTGTGCGGTCATCCAGCCAGTTCTTCATCCACCGAGTGGTCCATCCATCAAATTGACATCTCTCCCATTTAGAGAGAAGGATGTCGTGTGGGACAGTGTCAAACACTTTGCACAAGTCCAGGTAATGACATCAACTGCTTTACCCTTATCCATCAAATCTGTAAATCAGTATCAGTTCTGCTCTCTGCTATTTTCCTGCCTGTTCCACCAATCAGAGTAACTACTTGTTCTAGTATAAACATGAAGGACAGGAGAAGTAAATATTCTACTTACAAGACAAATATATAAATGGTCACTATTTCCCCTCTTTTCAACATGTACAAATGGACCTAGACTATCAAATTCCCACAGCAGCCAACTGCTTCATTCAGCTATTAAAATGTTGCATCTCTAAATTATGAGCTAGAGAACTTTCTACTATAAAAAAAAGTGAAGAGCAGAAATTGAGGTTTTCCTATATATAGATACCTCTTCACACAGGGACTAAAAGATTCTCTTTTCAATTATTTCTGACATTTCAATCAAAACCTCTAGGAAAGAGGGTTATTCTTCAGCAGACACATTGTATGCAGCTAGAAAGAGGTAAAAAGGGAAATAATTAAAGCCAGTGGAAAATAATGAGTGAAATTTTCTCCAACAAGGAGGGCACATGGACCAAATCACAGAGCTATCACACAAGTCTCACATACAGAGATGCCATGGACACTTAAAAGTTAGAAAAATGCCCTTTAAGGAAAAACCCTACAGATTCAGAACTGGGCATTCACAGCCATTTGCTACATAAGAATAGGAATTGTTGCTGAAGAAGCAACAATCTAAGCCTAACACAAATATTTAGATTTATTTCAGGCATCTTTTTCATGTCTTTTATAAAGAGAGCTTGAAATATAATGCCATTTGGTAGAAAAGAAAAATCCTAAAAACAGCACTCAATCAGTACTTCTGTCATGAAGTTAATGGTAATAAAACCAAAAGTAGTCCTGGCCGTTCACCAGAAGGACCAAGAATAATTAACATTATCTAAGAATCACAGACTAATTTGGGTTGAAAGAGACCTCTGGGAGTCATCTGGTCCCAAGACTGGTTTCAACACTGAAGTTAAAGCACGTTGCTTAGGACTTTGCACAGTTAATTTTGAAAGTCTCCATGGATGGAGACTCCAAAGTCTCCATGACCAAATCTGCTCCAGTGCTTAAGCACCCTTACAGTGAAGGTCTTCTCTCCCAGACACCTGGCCACATCTGCTCTGTAATCCTCCTTCAAGCAGTGGAAACCTTGGTAAAGATCTTTCTCTCCTTGTCTTCCCCAATCAAAGGTCATGCACATCCTCACCTCAAATGTCACATCCTTCAGCCCCTCAGCAGCAGCCATCCCTCTGGACTCTCTCCCGTTTGTGAGCATCCCTCTTGTTGTTTAGGGCACAGAACTAGAGAAATGTTCTGGATGCATCTTCAGAGGCACCGGGTGGAAGGGAGCAGTCGTTTCCCTTGTCCTGATGGTGGTATTCCTGCTGAGGCAGCCTGCTATGTGGTTAGTGTTCACTGCTGGCTCACACTCAACCTCCTGACTCCCAGCAAAGCTCCTACCTTTAGGAACTACCATTAGTAGCTGCCTATAGCAGTCAGTCCAGGATGACTGCTGCATGGGGTTACTTTGCCCCAGCTGTGAGATTTGACATCTGCTTTTGAGACTTCACGAGAACTCCACCTGGCTTTTTATCTGTGAATATGGACACCATTCAGACTTTCTTTTCATGTTTTTAGCTCTTTAATGAAGGGTTGCAACTGCAAAATACTTTGTAATGATTGAACTCTTCACAAATGTCCAAATCCAAAAAAACAAACATGAAGCATCCAAAAACATTTCCCCCAAAAGGACAAACTAGAAGCAATTTGAGTAGCTGAATTCTCCAAGTCCCTTAAAAACCAAAAACGGGGGACAAAGTTTACTGGCTACTGAACACACGAGCAAGTTTTATGCCCAATATAAGCATGTATATAATTATTGAAAATTACTAAAGCTGCCTCCAGTGGACATTATTAATTTCATCTGTTTGGAGAGCTCAGTTTCAATGTTATTGCCCATCTTTTTTGGTCTCTTGATTATCAGACTCAAGAACTAACTTGTCAAAAGGAAGTGTGTAAGCAACAAATAGGTATTACTTTATTTGGACATTGTGATAGATGCCTGTATTTCTACCCTGTAGCCTAGTATGTGAGTAAAAGACAAATAACATCATGCAACGCAGTTCCTGAAAACTTCAGAGGTCAGAATTGAAGTGTCAGTGCTACAAGAACCTTTTGTGAGTAGGTTTTCCAGCCACTTGACTATGGCCTATATCAGGAACTGATAGAAATTTACATGTGCTGACTTAAAATTGCAGCATTAGCTTCAAGTGCTTAGAAAAAGGGAACTAACACACACATCAACCTCTTTAAATCCATCTTTAATTGAAACTTTACAATAATGCATTTCCTACCTTAAAAAAAAAAAATTAATTAATAATCAATCTACATGTGTTATTCTGCCAGTTAAAAACTGCTTTGGAAAAAATACCAGGTAGGAAAAGTTTATCTTGTCTGTGAAACCTACTCAGACTTTTCCTACCCAAATTATGACACCATGCCCAGATCCCTTTTTAAAGAAGAAGCAAAGAAAAGTCATTTCCTCTTGGCAATAAAGCTGTATGTCAAAATAATCTTCTTGTAAACTAAAACTGGTTTCCAACCCTTTCAGTTCTAATGGCCAGATACTTTTCACTCATTTCCAATGGCTCATGCAGAATTACAGTGACATAGCACACAGCATGAGCAAAATCTGCATCAAACAAAATTATGCAGATTTTTCCCAGTTTCTAACCTCTACAAGGATATGTTTCAACAATCTGATCCAAACAAGGTGACCTACCTCAAGCAACTGATGCACAAGGAAACTAAGATTTATATTGTATCAGTATATCAATGTTTAGAACCAAAAGGTGCAATCCACAGTCCCTGAGCTAGGCAGTTCAACTTCTTATATCATAAATGAGATACACAAGTATCAGCCTAGAGTTCAGCAAAGCTAAAAGTCAACTAGCAACAGTGAAGAAAAGACAGGTCTGAGATTAGTAAACTGAAGACTTATGCTAGTCTGAAGGACGACGCAACAACAACACAAGGCAAATATTAAAATACTGACAACAAAAACATCAAGGTCACATAGAAAATGCCAGGAATGGAAATTTTCAGCCAAAAAAAAAAAAAAAAAGCCCCAACCAATTTTCAAATACACTGGAAGATACAGCCAGGGCTTTAACTTTTGCTAGTAAATTGGGAGTTATATGTCATCATATCTATATGAGGCCACTTCCTGTTCAAAACCCTACATAGGATACACAGGAGCCAAGAGAAGAGTCTGAAACCCATCTAAATTTCATAAGATGCAGTTGCTTCTAAGACAGGAAATGCTTCAATAAGAGCCAAAAGAGTACCCATTACCAGCTGATCAAACAAAACTAGTATGGAGTCACTGATTTTTACTTCTGAATGCAACTCTAACAAAGTTAAATAGAATAATTGACTAATAACCATGCTACTGACTTTATAAAGGAAAAAAGAACAATACAACCAACCCTACCAAAACCCTCTAATACTTACTCCAGATAACCTGTTCCTGTTTCAGTCTGACTGTGTACTGAAGATACTTTCATTAAACATTGTTTTCTTATTATTACCCTTGTTTTCTCAGAAGGTTCCACAAGATGACCCAAATGTGACCTAAAAAAAGTAAAACACAACATGTCATTAACCCAATGAGAAAAATCAGCAATTCCTAGTTGATTTAGTAGTGCCATTAACTTTTTGGGCAGAAATATCCAATTAACCCCACATTTTCATTCTCTTCAAATGGTACAACAACAGTAAAGTCAGTATTACTCAATATTAGACAAGCGAACAAATCAATGTCAAGTCCCTAAATGCTCCGTTATGAGGAAAAAAAAAGGAAAGGAAAAAACATGTTGCAGTTGCCACTTATTCTAACAATACAGGTATCACAATCATTAATTGCACAGTAAATACATGTTTTAGCTACTACAAGTATTTTTAAATTTGGGTCAGACCCACGGACAAAAGAAAGGGAAATAGAGCTGTCTTCACCCTCCTAACGCATCTTCTCTTGTAGACTTGGCTGTAAGCTAAACTTTCTGGGGTTTTTAAGAGTTTAATGTCATCGGTAGTCCTATTGTGGAGAATTCGAGTTGATGACACAAGTGATCCCATCTTCCTATTCATATTTCTACTTGTGCAACAGCAAGAGAAAGGTTCGATAGGTCTCCTCTTACCAACATCCTCCACACGTACAGGACAAAGCAGCTTCACAAAGCCAAGGCATCATCTCCATTTAGCTCTACCTTGCAAACCAGGCTCTCAGCAAAGTGAGATACACAAAAAATATTTAAAACACCCTCGAGACCAAAGCAGTGCTCTCAGTTTGCACTGATCCTACTGGTTTGTAGGCAAAGCCACAAAACACAAGGCATGTAACTACACTCCTCCCATAAACCTGTTTCTAAGCCACACTTAGGCGTACATATTGTACTTGTAGGAATCAAGGTGATCAGGAACCAGGGCTGTCATTCCCTCTGTCCCATGCAGAGCAGAACCTCTATAGCAATCAGTATGTAGAGCACTGTGAAACAACTTAGGTTTCTTCAGCTGCTTTGAGGGAAAAATAGTTGCTGCCCATCTGCTTAAGTCTGGAAAAAATAAGTTACTGCTCCATGCACAACCTGTTGAAAACAGCCTGGTGGTGCATCAAGGTATGTACTAGTCCAGAAACTTCTCATGATTAAAGCCTAAGAGCCTACAGCAGGCAACAGCCAAAAGGGAAGACTAGAGGAAAAACTGAGTGCAGGTTTCTAAAATGTGTAGGATTTCTAAATCTTACATGATTTAGAAATTACAAGGACAAAGGAACAGTGTGAATCTTTCATAACCAATGCTAAACTACCAGTCTGCCACTAACGTTCTACAGCCATGTCACTGTTTGCTTTTATGGAGTCAGAAAAACCAGAACCAAAACCTAGTGGCCAGGAGGCAGGAGCTCAGGAGGTGTGAAATGCCTTATACTATAGATACAAGACAAATAGGCACTACTTGCAGAACTTCCACCTGGGGAAGCACTCAGGTGGGCTCAAAGGAGGTACACAGTATGTCTGAAGCACCATGCCCTAGGGCAGAAGCAGGATTTTAACTAAAGATTAGATATCCCAACCTTCTAGAGCTATCTGGCTAACGAGTCCCATGATGACAAACCAGGTGGTGGGAGCCTAACGCACCATTCTAAATCCATAGGAAATCTTTCAGGGGAAACCTACCAGCACCAACATAACAAACAATGGTGCTTTGAAATTGCTGATACGCCACTGCTGGTATGTATGATGTAAACTTACCCTAACGATGACTTCCACAGAGGTTGGCAAACCACAGAGAACCCTTCCAAATGCAATGTAGGAATCACAGGCAAAATGCACCAATACTAGTTCTCTAATATCAGCACTGATACACTGGAAACAACTGTGACCTTATTCCTTTCCTATCAGGGTACTATGGTACATAGTACCACACTATCTATCCACTTTATTAAGTCATCAATGCAAACAATGTGTAACACATATGTTGTCAGATTTCCAGACTAAAGAGTGCATTTTATGAAATAACTCAAGTACCAGAGGAGAAAGCAGTCGTATTAGTGCTGCCACATCTGCTCAGAGCTGCCCTCTGTCTCATTCTTTGCTTTCTCTTCACAGCACGTAGTGCAAACTGTGACCTGAAACAGGAGATAGCTGCTTGGCTCCTATCAAGCTTGAAGTCCTGTCAGTCTTAAGACAGTCAACCTCCAAAACTCTATTCATTTCTGAGACGCTGGTGAGGCAAGGAGAGCTAATGCTTCTCATGCCTTATTCAGAATTTGGTGAGAAATAAAAGAAGCATGTCTTAGCACAGTGCTCAATGCACTGGCATTCAACCTGAGGGTAGGCACATGCATAAAGCCCAGAAAAGTATCTAGGGCGCATAAATTGCAGACCTTTAATAAGTTAGTACATTGTGAACAGCTCCTGTCACAGTGTATCAATTCCGGTGTTCACTACAATCTCTTGCTTGCTAGACTGCTGCTCGCTTCCTACAGCTCTGTCTTTCTTTTCTGTTCTCACAGTGGTTTGCATCTCCACTGCAATTCAGACATGGCGTTGACAAGAGGCTTCTGGCTGGTCCTCTGCAATCAGCTGCACCCTGAGGATAGACAGGGGAATGACTAGCTCTCCAGACTTTGAGGCATTTCTGATGTATACAGACTAACTACCCACTGCTACATTCAAGCATTAGAAAAAACCCTTCGTTACAGGCTGACAGTGTGCAGCTTCATTTTTCTAGCTAACCAACCTTCCGCATTTCTCAATGATTATGAGAGACAGTTATCGCATAACCGTAGATCACATCATGGTCAACCTTTCATATGCTAGTTCACTTTCTACCTTTAAAGCATGCATGGGAAATTTTTCTGAGGCTGGTGACTACACTAGCTAACAGACACTCTGCTGGCCTTCTAACTACCATGAACAGCTAGTGAGAACTCCAACTGTACAAGAAACACACAAGGATAAACTCTGGGAGCAGAGTAAAAGTCAAAGACTTGAAACAAATGCCAAGCAATGAACACACACTGGACTCTGATGAGCACATGCCTTTTCCCCCTTGCATCTCTCTGGGGAACACGGGAAAGACAAAACCGTCATTTGGGTGTTACCACTGGGGCCTTCTTCAATGGATCTCTATTGACTGTGAGCTCAGCCAAGAACACAACACATCACAAAACCATCTTGGGCACTTGCCCACACCAATTCTACAGAAAGTACTACCACAAACCTAATAGAAACCCTATTCCATTTCAGGTTACAACTTTTGCATGAGAAAACTTATTTTGCATCATAATAATTTTTTGTGAATCTTTTCATTACACCTTTATTACAGAGATCATTTTTGTGCAAATCATAACTGGTTTGGAAAAACAAACATTAACAACCTTACAAACTAATTCAGGAATGGTGGCAATCAAAATGCCTGTGACAATACAGTAAAGCCTACAGTTGTACAGTGTGGCCCTCTTTATGTCCACAGAAACACTTCTGAATGCATGACAAAAAAAACCCAAACTGTACCACAAGGGAAGAAAGGGGAAAATGTACAAGAAACTTTTGCCTGTAACTCCTGTGTGGTATTTAATGTAAACCAGAAACAATTATAAGCCAGGGAAACCCAGAAAGAAATTAAAACATAAATCAATAAACAAACAAGGAGGAGGGGGAAATAAAAATCATTCATCAGCAGTGCCAAATGCCACACAGAAATTACTGGGTTAATTGTGGGGCACAATGGTCTCCTACCCTGTAACGATTTCTAGACCCAGGAGACAGGCTCCTCTGTGAACTCTGCCAGAGCACACAAAGAAACCATTTGTTAGAGAGGATACTCTGCATGCTCTTTAGGGTAAGGAACTTTGAGTGGGTTGAATGACATGACACAGCAGTTTCTTGAGTATCTTCCTCTCTACAAATCAATCTCCTACTCTGGAAGAATGCACTGAGGAAGTCAACAGGACCAGCACTGAGAGCACTAGGAGATGTTCTGAACAGCAACACATAGAGAAACATACAGCTAGGGTATAGCTGTATGGGTTGTGTCACATCCTCAAAGCTGTCTTGCATATTTCCTGCTCTCAATAGTACTGAAGATTGGACAAGCGAATGTGAAGCTGAATTAGCTGTTGTAGCACCCACTCAGCAATAAAGAAACTCACCATTTCACCATGTCTGAGACATAAGGAGGACTAACCATCAGTAAATACACCTAACACATTCAAAGGAGAAGAACACTGACAAACATAAAACAACATTCTTATCCCTCCTTCCTCAGCCTTAACTTTCAACAACAATAAGCTCAAAATTCTTCAAGAACATTTGCTATCAGTAATTAAGCCATTATAACCAAGCTCATGGATTACAACAGTGAGAAGAAGAACTTGCAGCAGTATACATGTGCCTGAATCACAGCAACATGCACCTACCACATACTGCACATCTTAGTGCAAAGGCTGAAAATGCAAATAAAAGCCTAGAGTTGAAAAAAATTATTTCCTGTATGTGGCATAGTGTTACATGCAGACTGATCCAAAGAGGGGAACCACGTGTAAGCATCACCCTAATTATGCAATGCCCACAGTCTCTTCAACAGCAGAAACCAGTTTTGACCTTTTAAAGGTGGCATTTCTGCAGTAATATCAAGAGACAAAGTAATGTACTGATAATAGCCAGCATACTGTTATACACACACAGCAATGCGCTCTTCCTTGTGTTTGAATTTCACAGGTGTTGGTCAAAAACCAGTATCATCCTTTAAACAAAAAGCCTCAACCTTGCTTGAAATGTGTTACTTGAAAATGCAGACCACAGTTGCTCTATGAAACCCACCTGCCTCATCCAAAATCTTTTTAACCAAACCAAGCATACATCTACAAGCTCCCATCGTGTAAAAATACCCACAGAAAACTAAAAACCCCAAACACGCCAAGACAGAAACTGCAGAATACCAAGCTCCAAGCCAAAAGAGTTGCAAAGAGAGATCTGTGTCAGAGCTACAAGTCAGTTTAAAGACTTCAGACAGACAAAACAAAGACCACAAAGCATTTTCATGAATAACTAAAAAATACAGGGGAGTGTTATTAAGTTACATGGACAACAGTTTGAAACATGATCTGAAGCTAAATTCAGCCACGTCTTCATTAAGAAGATCTCAATATCATAACTATGTTTATCCAGTGGGTGATTCAGAGCAGGAGCTCTACTCAACTTCTATGAACCACTCTTTATCAAAGCCATGTTTGCTCTACCCAGAGAGCCAGCCTCACAAAGCTATGGCCCACCTCTGTGAAACTCCCTTCAGTGTCCAAGAGACCTACTTAAATTGATACTCACACAAGCACATACTAATATGCTTTAGAATAAATTGGATGTTTTTGTTATTTGGTTACACTGCTGAATTATTTTCAGTTTAGAGCTGTAAGAAAATACTAAAAATGAACTTGCAAGCTTTCAGCAACTCTATTTTTAAAACACTGATTTCTAACAGGGTGTCAGTTACTGACATATGAATTTAATTCATGGGAGGAGGGGAATCCCTCGGCGCTATATCCTGATGGTGCTCAAAGTTCAGTAGCCCAGTAATCCTCCTACTCGCTGTAGTTCAGAACTCAGTATGATTGAAGTTGCGAGGCAAATGCCAATCTTCTGTCCTTACGATAGTCAACGAAAGAGCAAAAGATGTCAGGTTCTTACTGGCATTAGAACATGAAGGACCCTCAACTAAACGAGCAAAGATACTTCCAGGTGGCATCACCTACATGACTTAGAATCAACAAACAGAAACCTCAACAAAAATAACTGACTGCTGTTTTCCCAGAATGATTCAACTGGTTTTATTCTGTTCTTCCCCCTTCAAAAGAAATACCTCTGGGCAAAGCAGAAGGGGAACACATCATCACTGCTAATGAAGCTTAACAACAAGAGGCTAATACATGGCACATTTCTCCCTCTCATTCTCTTCAGCAACCAGTCATTCCCTGATTTGAGTGCAGTGTACCGAAATTGAGATTATCTAAGACTCTCTAAGTGGGAGACTTTGCAAATGCGCTCAGTATTAGAGTGCTGGCTGCCAGTGCTGATAACTTACAATGACAACGGTGGAACACCTAAACATCCTAGAACAGATTCTGGGCTGGAGATTGTACTAGATCTGAGGGTACTCAAGAGTTCAAGAGGCACAAAGTTCTAGGCAGCATGTGACCATTTTATAAAACCAGCAGTGTTTGTATGATTTGAGATGACTCACAAACAAGTGCTTAGATTTGCTTTGTACTGATTCAAAAACATGGAGTCAAATGAGTAACACTTTCCAGCTCATTTCCAGTTCCATTCCAGTTTAGGGCACAAGTGATTACTTAACTGGTTCCAAAACTGGTGACAAAGAAATGAATAGCTTAGGTTGAACAGACTCATCCATGCGAAGATGTAAGCTGTCCCACCTCCTCTAGGGCCCACACATCCCCGGCACCTTCAGGCCAGTGCTGAAGCTTTTCTAAATCTGGTTCACTAGATCTGGCTTACAGAAATGAACAGTTAGAAGCCCTGGTCACAGAGCAGTGCTCCTCCAAGAAATCCATACCTATATGCGCATGCACATGCATACACACACAGAGTGTGAAGCTCAAAGGCTTGAGGCTGAGCTAGCATAACCACCAAGCAGCAGTTCAAGCAGGTCTAAACAAATCCACCACCCTGCACAAGCCCCTGTGACATCTACAGAGATGTTAGCAAGATCTCATGAAGTGCCAGTCAGCTGGTCTGCAATCACTGCACACCCTCAGCAGTCTCACTACTAAAATTCATCTTTCTGAATACTGAAATAGATTGTAAGCAATAATTAAAAAAAAAATTAATTTGGTTTTGCATGGATTTTCATTACATCTAAAGCAGTATTTGAAAACCGAAGTCTTGGGGAGGGAGGCACTGATTGCCAGCAGCACAGCAATTCCTATCCCTGTGAGATGGCAGTGGTTCTTTTGGTCCTGTCTCACACCACAATTATGCCCCATACGTTTCTTTTAAAACCTACTTTTGAAGCTAAGTTAATTATTGGGCATAACACACAACACAAGGACTTGTTAAGGAACAAAATTACCTCCACACTACCATTTTTTGACCAAAAAAGGTCTTAATCTAAATATTCATTTAAAGAGCTTAAGGCCATTTTCAGGCACTCTCAAGTTCATGAAGTCCTTCTCCACGATTTCCCTCTGACAGGATTCAACTCCGAAAGACTTAAGCTGCAGATCTCACGCTGACTCAGCATTTCCCCACAACTGAGGATACCTGAATATGGGCTCTTACTGTTGCTGCATTTTCTATTCACTAGTGTGTCATAGGTGCAAAAATACTGCAAAAAAACCTCCTGGTTCCACCCAAAAGTTATTAAATTAATAAACATCCACTTGCATTTTAAGCAGAGAAATAAACCAGTGAGTCTCTATCTCAGCTCTACAAAGATCCTATCACAATTATCTAGTTATTTGAAATATTATTAATAGGACTACTTGTGATTTCTCTTTCTTCTGTGCGGTCTATTTGCTTCACTACTTTCACAAACTTATGTTTAACTTCCTGTTTACATTCTATTAAATGCCTACTATGGTGAGACCATGAAAATTTCTTTCTATTTTATTCCCAATTTCTGCTTTTTGTTGTATGCATCTTTAGTTTCATATAAATGAGAAGACATGAAAGAGTTACACAGCAAGACTAAACAATTAATTTCTCAGTAATTAACTGTAATAAGCCATTTTGTGAAGCTGCCTCCCACTCTGCTCCAGATACGTTTAAAGGCTTTGCTCCTCTGATTAAAACAAACTCCAAAGCATGGATTGCAAAAGATTACGAACAAACACAGTAGTGTCCAGCTAACTGTACTTCAAAGACACGCTGTGGTCCAACTTGCTGCTTGATTTCAAATATTACCACATGATAAATATCAACGGTATTTCATCACTCACATCATGTATATAGTAAATACTATCTGTAAATAGTCATTAAGAACAGTTTTTGTGCCAAAGGAAAAATTCCAAGTATCTAACAAATGCAGTTTACCTTCAGCTATATCCATTACTGAAAAGCAAATCTATGAGGTTCCTTCATGTAACAAAACTGTAGATCTTAATTTGCTTTTGCTCCCACCCCCCCCCTCCCCCTCCCCTTCTTTCAGGTAGGTATTGCCTCATCCTCTGGTGCTACAAACTCAAGAATGTTGTGGAAGGGGCTGCAAGTTAGATGCCACAATGTATAAATTCAGGTTTCCAGTGCGGTTACAGAAACCCTCCAAGAACATTAACTGTCTTACAGAACAGAAAGGATGAGTATCAGTAGGGGACTGTGGAAGCAAGAGAAGCAGGGGCTGAAGAAAGCAAGGACAGGCACTCTCCTGCTCCAATTAGCCACTCAACAGCAAACCTGAAATGCATTGAAAGGGATGGGGAAAAACAGGCAAAACTGAACAGAAAACTAATAGCAAGCCTATTCACAAGTTGGGGGTTGAATTACAGAAGCTTTACGATATCCCTATTCCTCCTTCAAATTCAAGATCAGCAGTACAATGACAATCAATGAACAGTTTATAATATGGAATGGATCTGGGAGTGATTTTGAGACCAAATTTTCTAACATGAAATTAAACAAGCACATTCCCTGGTTCCAAAATAATCCTTTGCATTAATACCTGTATTTATAGCAAGATGATTTTATCCCTTTCACTAGCTATTTTTAATTCAATATAATAAAAGCTGGAATGCCAAAATATCTTCGTAGACTGTCCCTATTACTGCCTCTTTATACAAAAGTTATATGTATTAAACCCAGGAATAATTCAACAAGTATGCAGCTACTAGGCTCTGTTAATGGATGTTAAAAACCAAACAAGAGCACACACACAAAACCCAAACAAACCAACAGTTCAAACCTGGATTTGGACCTAAAAGTCCATATGAATAGTATTAAGATGTTTTTCACTGCATTTAGTTACCTCACCTCAAATTACAGAGCGCTTGATGCAAAAAAACCTCAAAACAACCAACCAGAAACCTCTACTTTCATCAGCTGCATTGCTCAGCATAGTAATTTAGACTATATGACAGTTGTCAGCTTCCTTCATTAATGAAAAGGTTTCATTAGATCAAATAACTGTCTTTTCTACAGACATATTTCTGACAGAAGTAAAAGCTTTCTGTGGCATCAGAGAACACTGCAAGGAGAAATTTACTTCTACACTGCGAGAAGGAGCAGAGCTGTAACAGTACTTGGAGCTGTGACTCCATTTAAGTATCCTTTTCAGGGCATTGCCATGTGTATTCTCCTCACTGAAGAGTGGCAACAGCTATGACCCTATGTGACAGAACCACTGGCAGAACATAGAAATACTTGAGGAATAAGCTGCCTCCATAAGGAGAGCAACCTGCTTGGCAGGTGAACAACTGCTTACTCTTAGTATCATAGATGCTATGGTGAACAGAACTGCCCTAAGCAGATTAAGAACAATTCTATATTCAGTGTGATCAAATTGCAAAGCAATTCCTGTCATTGAAATGAACCATGAACAACAAGATGGAAAGGATAAAACACAACCCTCTTGACATTCTCTGTAACATCTGTAAAACCACAAGACTAAAGAGGAACCTCACAAAGGCTGAACTGAAAATAACCCATGTTCTGACATTTTCTCAGGGGCATGGTGTGGAAGGACTGAGGAGAGGAGGCAGCAGGTGCATGCTGGGCAATGCATTTATCTTCCTGCTACCACTGAATTATGAGATTTCATAATGAGCATTTACCCCAGTTTCTGGCAATAGGTACCTAAAAGCTCTCTTTCCCCATAAATGAGAATGAGCTCCTCCTTCTTGCAGAGCAAACTACCAGAGAGACTTTCTTTTGACAGCCACTTCTCTATATCAGAACAACTTTCTGTTTCAGAACAGGTTGCTTCACCGTCAAACAACAGCAATAATAATATAGAAGGTATGTAAACCTGAGCACACAGAAGAGCACTGGAGCAGGAGAATTTGAACAGAAGAAAGTAATTCTTAAAATAGGTCATATTAACCAGAAATCAAAAAGTGTCTCTTGCAAATGAAAGCAAAGGCTTTTTCAGTGTTCAGACAAACCGTAACAGTTTGACCATGTTAAAAACTTCTCAGCACCACACTTGACAGTCAGTGATTCACCAAGGGGTGCAAGTCTTGAGGACAGACTCCAAAACTGTCTTAAATCCCTCCCAACTCTCTCCCATGAAAAGTCAGAAAGAAAACAAAGCCCCTCTATAATCCCATTTTACTTGTCACAAGTAAACCACAGGAAAGGAAAAAAGGTCCATCACAGAACAACAGAAAATTAAATAACACTTAACACCATTTCACTTGCCACCAAGACATCTTCCTTCTGATTAACTGGGTCTGTTCAGCACCAAAACGTAGAAGCTTGAGCTCAGAATTTCAGGATTGCTGCCATTTCTGAGGACTCTTCTCTTACCTAATAGGTTTAGCCAACTACACTGCCTGTTTTTCAAGGAAAACACCATTTCATAGGTAGAAACTCTTTATTACTCCACAAATAGAATTAAAAAACAGAGTGAAAAATAGCAGGCTAGTTTACTGGCCAACAAGCCCCAATTGCATTAGCAATGAAGAAGCAACTTTTGGCATCAAGAGAGCAGAAAAAATTCATAACAATTGGTATATATTAGGCCTGGCTCTTCTGAGCTTTATCAGCATTAGCATACCCAGCCTGCACATCCCATTCTCCTGAGCCAGGAACCCCAGAAGATCACTCTTAAGCCGCAATATAGCAGTGTTTTAAAGTTGGCAAGTAGTGATAGGAAGACAAAAGGAGGCACCAAGTGCTGAAGGCCTCTTTAAATCCTGTAGAAGTTAAGTGGAACAGGAATATTAACTCAGAGAAAACAGCTATAAATAGAAGGGGGTTAATCATTCAGATTTCTATTCCCATGACAAGAATACACAGAAGATTCTAACTTTTTAATATGATGCTTTTAAAATACTTTAGCTGCTGTGCTACAGTCTGCTTCTACCTACTTTTTATGAATAATTTCTCCTTTCGTAATATAATAGAGTTTTCTTTCACGAAAAGCATTTCCCACAGACACTAGGCAAAGTGAGGCTGTGCATCAGCTGAGATGATTATATGTGGCCACTTAAATGGATCTTTTTAAATAGGGCCACTTAAAAATACATTTACTTTTTGTCCATTCTAATACAAAGCACATGTAACCTGCTTGCTATTCATTTCAAATACTATAGCTGCTACAACCTATTTTCCAGCTAAACATTTGTATTTATTCTAAACCAGCAGAGAATCACGGAATTGCTAAGGTTGGAAAAGACCTTTAAGATCGTCTAGTCCAAACATTAATCCAGCACTGCCAAGCCCACCATTAAACCATGGCCTTAAGCACCATATGTACACATCTTTTAAAGCCCTACAAGGGATGACAGTTGACATTATGAATGTTCAAGGACATAAACAAAAGTTTACCAAGCAAAGACACTGTAGAGATGAAAACATACCATGACAACCAATCTTCTTTAAGCTTGAACAGCAGCCACATGACACACTTGGAAAGAGGATCTAATAATTACAAATCTCTAGGCAGTGCTTTACCCGCAGTATTTCTCCCCCAAGTAAATTAAAGTTGAAACTTTCAAATTAAACAAAATGGAGTAAAAGAAAACATACAGAGAGACAAGTTCTTCATTTAAAGAGGGGACATAGCAAGGACTTCTGTTATTTTTTGTTGAATAGCAAACTGAGACCTCCTTGGATGGATAATGAGCTGCTGAGGAAAATTCAAATGAGAAAAGAGGCTTATAAAGAGTGGAAGCAAGGACAGGTGGCCTGGGTAGAGTACAGGGATGTTGTCCAGGAAGCTAGGGACCAGGTTAGGAAGGCTAAGGCCCAGTTAGAATTAAACTTGGCCAGGGGTATTAAGGATAACAGGAAGGGATTCTACAGGTCCGTAGCAAATAAAAAACAGACTAGGGACAACACAGGCCCCCTGAGGAAGCTTTCGGGAGAACTGGCTACGCAGGATTTGGAGAAGGCTGAGGTTCTGAATGACTTCTTCGCCTCGGTCTTCACTGGCAAAGGCTCTGACTGCACCACCCAGTTCTTAGAAGGCAGACGCAGGGACTGTGAGAATGAAGACCTTGGGCCCACTGTAGGAGAGGATCTGGTTCGAGACCATCTTAAAAATCTGAACGCGCACAAGTCCATGGGACCTGATGGAATCCATCCGCGGGTCCTGAAGGAGCTGGCGAATGAAGTTGCTAAGCCACTGGCCATCATATGTGAAAAATCATGGCAGTCAGGTGAAGTTCCCGGTGACTGGAAAAAGGGAAATGTAACCCCCATTTTCAAGAAGGGGAAAATGGAAGACCCAGGGAATTACAGACCAGTCAGTCTCACCTTTGTGCCTGGCAAAATCTTGGAGCACATTCTCCTGGGCAGCATGCTAAGGCACATGAAAAACAACAAGGTGCTTGGTGACAGCCAGCATGGCTTCACTAAGGGGAAATCCTGACTGACCAATTTGGTGGCCTTCTGTGGTGGGGCTACGGAACTGATGGATAAGGGTAAAGCAGTTGATGTCATTTACCTGGACTTGTGCAAAGCGTTTGACACTGTCCCACACCACATCCTTCTCTCTAAATTGGAGAGATATCAATTTGATGGATGGACCACTCGGTGGATAAAGAACTGGCTGGATGGCCGCACACAGAGTTGTGGTCAGTGGCTCAATGTCCAGCTGGAGACCGGTAATGAGTGGTGTCCCTCAGGGACTGGTGTTGGGACCGGTCTTGTTTAACATCTTCATCGCTGACATGGGCAGTGGGATTGAGTGCGCCCTCAGCAAGTTTGCCGATGACACCAAGCTGTGTGGTCCGGTTGATATGCTGGAGGGAAGGGATGCCATTCAGAGGGACCTCAACACGCTTGTGAGGTGGGATGATGCCAACCTTATGAAGTTCAACCATGACAAGTGCAAGGTCCTACACCTGGGTTGGAGCAATCCCAGGCACAGCTACAGATTGGGCAGAGAAGAGATTCAGAGCGGCCCTGCAGAGAAGGACTTGGGGGTGCTGGTCGATGAGAAAATGAACATGAGCCGGGTGCAGTGTGCGCTCGCAGCCCAGAAAGCCAACCGTATCCTGGGCTGCATCAAAAGGAGCGTGACCAGCAGGTCGAAGGAGGTGATCCTGCCCCTCTACTCTGCTCTCGTGAGACCTCACCTGGAGTATTGTGTGCAGTTCTGGTGTCCTCAACATAAAAAGGACATGGAACTGCTGGAACAAGTCCAGAGGAAGCCACGAGGATGATCAGGGGACTGGAGCACCTCCCGTATGAAGACAGGCTGAGGAAGTTGGGGCTGTTCAGCCTGGAGAAGAGAAGGCTGCGTGGAGACCTCATAGCAGCCTTCCAGTACCTGAAGGGGGCCTATAGGGATGCTGGGGAGGGACTCTTCATCAGGGACTGTAGTGACAGGACAAGGGGTAATGGGTTAAAACTTA
Organism: Lathamus discolor; assembly: GCF_037157495.1. Lineage (NCBI taxonomy): Eukaryota > Metazoa > Chordata > Aves > Psittaciformes > Psittacidae > Lathamus > Lathamus discolor. The sequence continues at coordinate 58,202,284 of NC_088886.1, read as the reverse complement.
AACAGGGGAAGTTTAGATTGGATATAAGGAGGAAATTCTTTCCTGTTAGGGTGGTGAGGCACTGGAATCAGTTGCCCAGCGAGGTTGTGAGTGCTCCATCCCTGGCGGTGTTCAAGGCCAGGTTGGATGAAGCCTTGTGTGGGATGGTTTAGTGTGAGGTGTCCCTGCCCATGGCAGGGGGGTTGGAACTAGATGATCTTGAGGTCCTTTCCAACCCTAACTATTCTATGATTCTAAATGGATTGTAATCCAGCCTATTTGCAGTGACAAATTACTAAATCACCCAATAGGCACATTCAATTTCCAAAGACAGAGAGCTGTTAGCAAATCTTAATAAATCTACTACAAACTCAGATGAGACGTTATGAGGAAAAGACTTGATTGTGGTCTTAACATTATTTCAAACTTTTTAAATCACATCTTCACATTCTTGCAAGTCTTGCTTTTCCCAAAGGATGCAATTCCTACTAAATGCCCTTCCCTTTTTATGCAATACTTTTTTTTTCTCTTCTTAATCACTGTAGCTCTTCATACGCTGGGTTTATTTACAGCACTCAAAGGAAGCGCGAATTACTATAGCTATCAAAACAGACTACCATATAAAAACAAACAATGTTTATATACTCGTGTCAGCTGAACTCTTAGGAACTTTGGCAGAATCGCATTGCATATTAAAAGATGGTATCCTGACACCTAAAGATTCAACAAAGAAAAATGCTTTTATTGTTACTCAGGTGAAAAAAAATGTTAGAGCATTATGTTGAGCTTACTGAAATATTCAACATCGCTAGAGACCATCTAGTCAAGTGTCAATGTTGTTAATGAAAAACATTACTTCCTTCTATCACTACAAGTGATAGTAGTGCTGGGGAAGTAAAACTGGCATAGGATGAAGCCTCACTGTATTACATACAGCTTAATACACATTTTAATGATCATCTCTCCTCATCTTCAAATAACATCTCAAATTCTGCAACAGCTTATACATAGCTTGGAATCCTAAAATTCTTTCTTAATGAACATTTAGTTATGTAGATGGATGCAGCTTATCAGTTTATTAAAAAGTATTCTTTTATTTTCAATAAACTATAAATGGACTTCTGTCAGAAGCATTGTATCTGCCTTATGTGGATATTAAAAAGAAGCTGCACAGTATCAGCCTGATGACAACAGATAATCCGTCTCTCCCCATTTTTATCATTAACAACAAAAAGTCTCTTTTTTTTTTGTTAGCAGTTTTGTGCCAAAAAATTAATGTACCATTTGCCGCTGACAAGCTGCCAGACTAATGATGCTTTTCTTTACTCAAGAGGGCTCAGAAACCACTACTCGCTTTCCAGTCAGCATCTATCACAGATTCCCAAATACAGACCTCCCATGAAAAGAAAACCAAGACAGCTTTTCTCACATACACACACCTCTTCACACTTACATTATTACTACAAGTAAATAATTGAAAATACATCAGCAGGTGCAGATGAGGGTTCTGCACCTCCCAATATTATGGCTCAACCCTAATGCCATGGGGCACCTGAAACTTCTATTCAAACATAACATAAGAAAACTAATGGAATAAAATCATACAATCACGGAATCATTTTGGCAGGAAAGGAGGACCCTTCAGATCAAGTCCAATCAGGAACACAGCACTGCCAAGTCCAGCACTAAACCACGCCCCTAAGCACCACCACACCTACCTACACCTCTTTTAGACACCTCCCAGGAATGGTGACTCCACCACTTCCCCTGGCAGTCTGTTCCAGTGTCTTACCACTCTTCCAGGAAGAAATTGTTTCAAATAGCCAGTCTAAACCTCTCCTGGTGCAACCTGGGCCATTTCTTCTCCTTCTATTATTGTTACCTGGGAAAAGAGACCGACTGCCACCTTGCTACAACCTCCTTTCAGGTAGTTGTAAAGCTACAACTTATATACAAGCTACTACTTATATACAAGCTATAAAGCTACAACTAAATATACAAATATTTATTTTATTAGGTTTAAACTCATTATTGTGTTGTAGATCTCCATGAAATAGTAACAGGACCTACATTCTACTGTGTCTGATTGACATTTGGCTATTTCATATGCCTCTATGGACTGCATACACATATACGCACTATCTCTGTTCTACAGCTGTCTGTGTATGAAATACCTCTTCTTTACTGAGAGGATCCCTGGTTATGACTCAGACAATCCTCCTTAAATATCATCGAATCCAGAAGGCTGGAAAAGACCTTAAAGATTATCAAGTCTAACCTTTACCCCAGCACTGCCAAATCCACCACTGAACCATATCACTACAGGCCTCGTCTACAAGTTTTTGGACACTTGCATGGATGGTGATTCCACCACTGCCTTGGGCAGCCTGTTTCAATGTCTGACTACTCTTCTGGGGAAGAAACCATTCCTAATATCCAGTCTAAACCTGACTGAAGCAATTTCCTCTTGTCATATCACTTGTTCCTTGGGAAAAGAGACCAGCCACCTCCTGGCTCCATCCTCCTTTCAAGTACTTGTACAGAGTGATAAGGTCCCCCCTGAGCCTTCTCCAGACTGAACACCCCCAGGTCCCTCAGCTGTTCCTCGTCAGACTTCTGCTCCAGGCCCTTCACCAGCTTCATTGCCCTGCTCTGAGCAGAGACCCCTCTGCAGAACCTTCCTACCCTCCAGCAGATCAACACTCCCACCCAACTTGGTATCACTTGTGAATTTATTAAGGGTGCATTTGATGCCCTCATCCAATCTTCAACAAAGATATTAACCAATATCTTCACTAATATCTTGAACTGCATCCGTAGCAGAGCATAAAGATAACTAGTTTGTAAATTCAGAGGTCCTTCTCTGTATCTGCTGAAACAAAAGGAAGAAATTCAGCACTAAAGGCTAGAAAGACAAATACTCCAAGCCCAAATGATTTTCAGAGCACCACACAACTGGTTGAAAGGAAGAAGGCAGAGAGTTGTGGTCAATGGCGCAGAATCTAGCTGGAGGTCTGTGACTAGTGGAGTTCCTCAGGGGTCGGTGCTGGGACCGGTGCTGTTTAATATTTTTATCAATGACCTGGATGAGGGAACTGAGTGCACCCTCAGCAAGTTTGCTGATGACACAAAACTGGGAGGAGTGGCTGACACACCAGAGGACTGTGCTGCCATTCAGCGAGACCTGGACAGGCTGGAGAGTTGGGCGGGGAGAAACTTGATGAAATTTAACAAGGGCAAGTGTAGAGTCTTGCATCTGGGGAAGAACAACCCCATGTACCAGTACAGGTTGGGGGTTGACCTGCTGGAAAGTAGTGAAGGGGAAAGGGACCTGGGGGTCCTGGTGGATAGGAGGATGACCATGAGCCAGCAATGTGCTCTTGTGGCCAAGAAGGCAAATGGCATCTTAGGGTGCATTAGAAAGGGAGTGGTTAGTAGGTCAAGAGAGGTTCTCCTCCCCCTCTACTCAGCCTTGGTGAGGCCGCATCTGGAATATTGCGTCCAGTTTTGGGCCCCTCTGTTCAAGAAGGACAGGGAATTGCTTGAAGGAGTCCAGCGCAGAGCCACAAAGATGATTAAGGGAGTGGAACATCTCCCTTATGAGGAGAGGCTGAGGGAGCTGGGTCTCTTTAGCTTGGAGAAGAGGAGACTGAGGGGTGACCTCATCAATGTTTACAAATATGTGAAGGGTAGGTGTCAGGATGATGGAGCTAGGCTTTTTTCAGTGATATCCAGTGATAGGACAAGGGGCAATGGGTGTAAACTGGAGCATAGGAAGTTCCACGTTAACATCAGGAAGAACTTCTTTACTGTAAGAGTGACAGAGCACTGGAACAGGCTGCCCAGGGGGGTTGTGGAGTCTCCTACACTGGAGATATTCAAGGCCCGCCTGGACAAGTTCCTGTGTGATGTACTGTAGGTTACCCTGCTCTTGCAGGGGGGTTGGACTAGATGATCTTTTGAGGTCCCTTCCAACCCTTGGGATTCTGTGATTCTGTGATTCTGTGAGAATCCCAAAGGCCCTGCCTGCCTTAGCAACACCCATTTAAGTCCATCTGGAAAGAAAAGCAAAAACACAACTCAAACCACACACCAAAACCAACATCTCAACACTAGATATTGCCAGCAATCTTCAAGTATTGAAATGTACAGGAGCTAACAGCTGGCCTCCAAACATCACAATTTCTACCACACCAACCCCCTCATCTCTCTGGTGAACCCGTGCCATAGCAGTCCACTCATTTCCTAGCCTGGACCTCGTCTATGACTACTGGTTTCCTTCCCTCCCTCAGCTGTCACCCGAAAGTCCCTTATTCTGCAGATTCACTTTTACAGAATGTTATACTCCATAAAGCATGAATTATTTCTAACACACATCCTCACAACAGGACCCCTCCAGGGCACTGCGAGGAACACTAGCCTATGCCTCCAAGAACCAGCACTCAGTCAGAACACTTAACAGAGAGAAAACTCCTATATGGTTAACACACAGGTCCTTAATGTCTTTGAGGGTTGGGAGGGAAATAATGGAGGATCTGGGGAGAATGAATAAGCCAAGAATAAGACATTAATAACAGACTATAATAAGAAAGAAAGAAGAAGGAAAAGAAAAAAAAAGTAGAAACACAGGAATACCGAAAGGTGCATGAAGTGGAAAAAAGTACAGGCATAAGGACCAAAGTGCTTTTCAACAACAGAGGAAGGAATTCTCAGGCATGAAGCCAATCAGGAAGAGAACACAGTGCCCAATTTCAAAATGACATTTTATGTGTTTCTTTGTACCACAGTAACTTTGTACTTAGCTTTGAGTTTCTACTGACAACATTTACCTTACAGAAAACCATCATACTGCAGTACTTGAAAGCAGTCTTTGGGGGGGTTATTTGTAGCAACACAAATGTAATCAGGTTTTTGAATCAGGTATGCTTTATGTTTTTCTGTTATTACCATCCTATACTTGTGAACAGCAAACTGTTGACTGAAAACAACATAGCACATTTTGAAATAATCATCTTTCATTCTTAGGAAATAAAATGACGCAATTATATCAAAATTCATCTCCCAAGCACCTTATTTATACAAGATAAAAAAGACATTGCTCAATAGATAGCTACCACAAGAACCTAAAGCACTACAAACATTACTGGTTGTTCTATTTCCTAGGTACTTTTCACAATATCACCTACCTACTCTGGTTTTTAAACTGCTTCTAGTACTCTACAGCTGCACACAAACACAGGTCTTCCACATTAAACCTGTCAGAAGCCCACTTGACAGCAGGACTGTGAGCCTCTTACAAAATGTCAGGTCAATCCTACAGAATGCCAGCTATTGCACATTCCACACAAAAACTTTCATAAACAACTGACTGGTCTTACGCCTATTTGTGAAGTATTTCATTGCTTTGTTAAAGACACCTTCTCTGCATTCAGACAGCAAAGCGCTTTCAAGAAACACTGAAAGCCAGCAAATGCTACATAACAGTACTATATCATAAAAGCAAACACACACCAATATTCTCGTTAATTCTTATTAACTGACAAAAAGAGTTGATACAAACTCCAAATGTACATAAACTAACCCATTGAATGCTCTCATAGTCCTTTTTTTTTTTTTTTAATCCAGTGGATATATGGCGCCTGGGGGCAAGGGGAAGACAGGAATGACCCAAAGCCAAAGCAAACAGTGCAAGCTGTTCCTAAGGTACTCCACAACACCTAAAAATGTTCATCCGCTCCAAATTAACACATGAACAAGAGCCTCTGCTTTCTGCTCTGAATCCAAGAATTCTGGGAACAGAAGCCTCAGAAACACATTGTGAAAAGCTTAGACTTTTCAGGCCAAACCTTTGGTAGTCACAGAATCCCGGACCGGTCTGGGTTGGAAGGGACCTTAAAGTTCACCCAGTTCCAACTCCCTGCCATGGGCAGGGACACCTTCTACTAGAGCAGGTTGCTCCAAGCCCCTGTGTCCAACCTGGCCTTGAACACTGCCAGGGATGGGGCAGTCACAGCTTCTCTGGGCACCCTGTGCCAGTGCCTCAGCACCCTCACAGGGAAGAATTTCTTCCCAATGTCTAATCTCAATCTCCCCTCTCTGTCAAGTTAAAACCATTCCCCCTTGTCCTAGTGAACCCCAAAAGACAGCCATGAGAACACACTGATCATTTGGGTCTCAGAAAGAGACTGGAAATCACAGGATTGCAACCCTCTCCTCTCTTACCAGTGAATTTACACAAAGAAGAAAGATACCAACACACATAGGCCCAAAAATTAAACCCACAACAAGGACAAGGGGGGGGGGGGGTGTCCTATTATAGAATATATCTTCCCCAATCAATTGGCATGGAAGGGATGGGGAATGTATTTATTTAGCCATTATATGTGTAATAGTCACAGTTCTTCACCATCTCTTAAATGTACTTTATTTTTAGAAGCAGACCTATTCCACCAGGTCAAGTCACTCCATTCAGTATTACAACATGTACAGTGAAGTTACACAAGCACAAAACTAGACGCTGATATCTCTGATAAAGGTATTTTGTTATAGAACCCATAAGGCTATTCTAAACATCACAATAACTTCTATAAATAATAGCAAGTTATTTTAGAATCAGAAAAGCACCCTTTACAATACAGTTTCGTAGTGAAAATTTAATGCAATCTCACCAAGCATATGCAAGTTCAACAATTTTGAAAGAAAAAAAAAAAGAAAAAAGCTCTAAGTAGCAAGTTTTTATTAAGTATATTTTGCATCGAGAGAAAAATTACAGAACTCATCAGTCTTGTGCTCTTTTAAAATACCCAAAAGAAATATATAATTTGCATATGTAGATTTAGCTCCAGAGACACAAAATTACTCACAACTTCAATTAATTCACAATTCTAAGAAACTGAGTAACTGAAAGTCTCACAGCTGCCCCCCTCCCTGCCTGCCTGCCTCCTATTTAATGCAACTAAAACAGATTTGGGGCATTCTCCCCTACAGCCAGAGCAGTGAAGTGGAAGTAGCAAAGATGGTACCCAAAGACTGCCTGAATCCTCTATGTGCAAACAGTTAGAGTGAGGAAAGGCTGTATTCTGTAGCTAACAATTCAACTTTGGCTACCTAGAACTGCCAAGACCAAAAAAATAAACTATATACATACCCCTCCCCACCCAAAAAAAAGGGATTCTTAGTGGGAGACAGTATAATTGCTCCAATCCTGCTTCTCAAAGGAAGCTTTTCTGACACATCAGTGCCACTATTTGTTTCTTTCATCTTCTGAAGCCAATATGTAAATTCAATTATTTTGGTAGCTACATATCCACAAGCATTTGCACATAACGACCTCACTCTGCCACTCTAATATATGTAAATGGAACCACATTCCTGAATTTAGTTCCACCAGAGGTTGAGATATAAATATTTACCCATGTAAAACTGGCCGACTGTAAAACAGATTAGTCAATGTTGTGCCTAAACTAACTGGTACTTCAGGCATTACATAAATACATGTAACCTTCACCTTGCAGAACCCCTGCTTTGTGATTTCTGACAGAACCGTCACATTGGTACCTGCTGTTAACTGTGAGCCCTAAGTATACACCTTACCAACCCAAAACTTTAGCTTAAAAGTTGCTATCGTGATTTCTAAAACTAAACTACTAAAAGACATTGCATTTCTAATGCAAGATAATTTTTGCCACCAGATGTGATTTAGTTATCAAAACAAACCATACTGAAACTTTCACATGGTGATTGACTGCGATGATTAACAACACTGCCACAAAACAAGTTGTTTAATGCACTCAGACACTAACACTGATGCTGTTTTAGCCCTCCACAATTCAATGTCATCATAATCTGAGGCAAATGAAATGAGATGCAAGGTGCAGTATGGAACACTATGTGTGTCCATGCTCCAAGAGTACCCGAGTACAAATACACATTCGCTAAAAAAATCCCAACCAAGCAAATTCTCCTATGTAACTGTAAATAATGCTTATTTCAGGTTTTTCTCTCCTGCACGGCTTTCACAACAACTGCCAGCTGTGAAAGAGGGTGAACTTCATGGTCTGCTGCTGCCAAGAGCAGCAAGTCAGAAAGTCCACCTGAAGCAGAAGCAGCTCCCTGGACTTTGCATTAAATACAATCCCATAGCCCGTAACCGAGCAACCCACATATTGATTTTCAGGTAAGTTAATTGGTGGCAACTTTTAGAAAGCTAAAAGCAAAGCATCCATGTGTACCTAGGCCTATGAAAAAGTACTTCAGCTACTTGAACTCTGCGCCTCTGGTCACTGAAACACACCACCAGTTTGCATTTCCACCCCACTCCTAAGTCACACCAGTTAGTGTTCTTCCTGCACCCTCCTCTTGTATATGGCATTCTGGCAGCTTGTGTTTTCACAGGATTTGGGGTTTAAATTTCACATTTGTGAAACAGAGCATATTGCAGACATATGCCAACTATTTAAAACATGCACAACATTTCAGAAGCCTACTGACTCTATGTTTAACTTGCAAGAAAGAGAAAGGAGCAGTGAAGTCGGGCAGGAGAGCAGGATACGTTCTATCTTTACTACAGCACAAGAACCAAAGATTTTCTTTCCTTTCTTTTTCTTTTTTTAAGGCTTTCCTACGCTAGAATTTGGAGTTCTGCCAAAGGCCCATAGACAATTGGAGAACTAGCAAGTGTATGACATCAGATATTCCAAGGAAGTGAAACCTGGCTTAACGGAAGTGATTTTTATTCAAGAAAAGCAGATATTTAAACAGGCATCAACAAAAATACTTGAAGACCATATACGGAGGAAGTTCCTTTTTAAAAGACTCTTAAAGAATACTCAACTCCAGGCTGAACCTCCACTCAAACACATTTCCCAGTCAATCCATAACAAAACAGTCTTGATGCTATTGATATCCCTGATAGGCCTTTATAAAAAGGCAAAAGAAAACCAGTTACCCAACAGTTTCTGTCCAATAATCCTTTTCTTTCTTTCACTCTTCTGAAAAGCACTGCTCACTAGCATGAAACTTCCAAAGCCTGGAAAACCATCACCAGACTGAACTAAAGCCTCCAGATCGAAGTGTCCAAGTGATCTGCTGATTGATTCCCCAGACACCTTAATGCATTCCACTACACAACCCTTTGCCAAGCATCTGCGTGTCCAGTGTTTCTCTATATGCAATTTTCCTAAGAGCAAGTGTGTCATAATGTTTTACTTCACCTTTTAATTGATCTTTGAAGACCTGTAGTTGTAGGGGTCTCTTAGCTAATGCCACAGACCACAGGCCAGTCAAATTTCTGTGATACCCTTCATGTACTCACGTAACCTTGAACCCTGAACTACAGGCCTGAAAACATAAATAACGTGTGACTGGGGTTCCTAGCAATCCTCAGTGTCAGGAGTTTACAAAGCCTGAATAATTCCCAATATCAACAGTGTAATAGCAGCACTGACTTAGAGAATACAGAACACTTACTTTGGCTACAATGCCAATTTCAAACAAACAAAACGCATCGATGTATCTGATGACAGGGAAAGTGTAAATGCTTAAAGTTCTGGCAAAAAAAGCCCCACTAAGCTTTCTGGATTTTAGAAGGTACCCAGCAACACACACACTGATGCTGGACAGGCCATTATGACATGAAGTTCTCCCCTTCTCCTTCAGGAACTTTTAATACGCATTAGTCCCTTACACAGAAACAAGCCCTCATCTATGGGAGAGCTTTGCTGCCTGTTGAGAAACTACCCGATGGCACCACAGGGCCAAAGCGGTCACCCCGCGTTCCACGCCCCGCGGGCTGCACACGGAACAAGCAGCCAACTGCAAACACACAAACACCACTTTTTCCACACAGATTCCTGCGGTTCAGGACGGAAACAGCGCTCGGAAACTCAGCTGGAAACAGCCGGGGGCATCGAATAACCTGAACGCCCCTTAAAGACCACAAAGCGATGGCCAAGGGCCGTGAGGGCGGGCTCCTCCGCTGCCCAACCCCTCACCCCCCGTCGCCCGCTCCCACTTGTTGCGGCGGCCGTTAACCGTCGCTTCCCGCTGCGCAACGCACAAAGGGCGGCCCCGCGCTCCCCACGACTGCTGACAAACGGCCGCAGCCGCCGGCCGAAACCTGCCCCCGCGCCGGGAAGAGGGCAGCGCCTCCCGTCCGGGTTGAGCAACCCCCGTGTCGCAACGGGCGGCAGCCGAGAAGCGCTCTCCCTCTTCCTGCGGAGCTCGGCGCCGCGGGGCGGGGAGGCACCGAAACAAGCCGAGGGGAAGCCCCGCCGCACCTCGCCCTCCCGGCCAAGCAGACCTGCCCGCCCGCGGGTGTCCCGCCGCTCCGTCCCGTCCCGTCCCGTCCCGTCCCGTCCCGTCCCGTCCCCTTCAGAGCGCGGCGCCCGCCCGCCTGCCGTCGCGCACCCACCTGCCCGTGCAGCAGCGGCCGCCGCCGTCTCCCCCGCCGCCCGCAGCCAGCGCGGCGGCCCTGGCGCTAGCGGGGAGCCTGCTCCCTCACGCCGCCACCGGCAGCGGCCGCGCCGCGCTGCTACGTCCTCCGAGCGCACGGCCCCGGTGCCGGGGTTACCTAGGCGATAGCTTCGCCCGCGGGTCCCGGCCCCGCCCCCTTGGAGGCGGGCCACCAATCCGCTCGCAGCTTTCAGTATCAAACCTCGGGCGCCGGCCAATCGCGCGGCACGTCCCCGCCCCGTCTGGGCGCTCCCGGGTCCATTTTCCCGTGAGGGCCGGAGCCGGCCTTGGGGAGGTGAGTCCCGGGCCGCGGAGCCAGCGGTGGAATCCCCCTTTGCGAGCTCCAGCGGGGCTCAGCACCGACCGTGGTTTCCCCGGCCGCTCATCTGCTTTCACCCGCTCCTTTAGCGCTCCGGGACCACGTTCCTCATTCGCAGTGCCGGGCACCGCGGGGGTAAGCGCCTCAGCGCCTCCTCCTGCAGCCCGGCTGAAGCGGTAAGAGGGGGCTGAGCGTGGTCTAGGAGACTGAAAGAGGCAGTCGTTCTGTTCACGCTGGAAAAGGCTCATCAAAGAGCCACTTCGCTAAGTGGCTTTTGGAAATCAGCAGGGAAGACCTCATTAGAGCAGCTTATTTCCTTGCCAATGATTTCCGTGATACAGACTCATTTTAAGAGCCTTGGTGCTGAGCTGTTAGGAATAATTGCATTGAAACGGGTATGTGTAAAAAATGGGTGGCTTTTTCAAAGAAGCAATCAAAGAAACACAATGTAGAATGTAACCAGTAATGAAACAGTTTGGTTTTGCATGCAGCTAGCACCGTCCCCACCCACTGAAATCAGCAGAAATATTCCTACTGCCTTTAATGAAAATAGGGCGAGGCATAGCATATCCCTGTCCACATTCAAAGAGTATGATCATATTATGCATACTTTAACATCCCTATGCTAATAATCAAGCTGTATTACTAGTCTTCTCTATTTCACTCTGCTCATTTTCCCAGTTATTCCAGTTCTGACAATAGAAAGATGGACAATCTACTTCCTCATCAAGCTCACTTCCCGATTCTCAAGGCACTAAAACTTCATTAAATCTTTGTTAGAAAACATCTAAGGGATGTTTACGTGTTTGTTACAAACAAACCAACACACTACAACAAGGACTGACTGGAAGTTTATGGGAAGGACAATGATCTATCCACTCTTTTCAGCACTCTTTGCACTAAGAGTGAGCACACAACACAGCATCTAGGTGAATCTCAGTGGAAGGGCAGAAGTTAATAAGAAGCCTTGCCTACCGTGTGTCAGTCGCCTTCACAGCCCGTCTAGTTGTGTGCACCAACTAACAGTTCCCCTTCCTGCTTTTAACCAGTTCTTCTGAGGCCACTCAGTACCACAGGCACTGTTTCTGAATGTCTTGCTGCTGCTTCATACCGCTGTGGTAACTTCACTTGACTTCCCTTCTTCCTGGAAGCAAGAGCCAATAGTTTTCAAATGAAACTTGTTTATGATCTTGTTTGTACAGATCATACAAAGACATCATTTCTATGGATTGTGTTCTATATAATGAAGTTTAGTTCAACACATTGACTCTTGTTTAAAGTTTACATTGTTACTGAAATACATTTCTGAAAAATAGGGTATTAATGAAATTCAGCAGTGCAGAAACGTCCCATTTTCAAACCATTCTAATAATTGTGGGTTTGACATTAAATATCCATATAGTCTTGCCTAGGTATTCACATCGTGGCTTGCTAGTTGGCCTCACTGATGACAAATGGGTTTGTACCTGGAAACAATAGCTAATGTGTTTTTTAGAGAAGAGCTACTGGCTCTGGATCTTGCAACTTGAGGTTGTTGTTCTACAGGACCCAATGCGGACTTTGTAAAGCGTAAGTCAACTATGTGGGTGATTTACTAGACTGAGCTGAGGGCTACAATCCAGAAACTTAAAAAGGAAATCTATCTATTGCACTGCCATCTACTCTATTTAATAACAGTGCCTTAGAGTATCTATCAGGTGTAAAGCCCCAAGCACTTAAAAATTGTCTTCTATAGACTATTTCTGCTGTATCTATGAATAGCATTTAATGAAATCTGCCCACACAGAGTTTTTCTGTAGGACTGTAATCACTGACTTCAAATTTCTTCTCCATTCTGTGTTTTAATGCCTCCAAATACAATATCAGTATTTAGCAGTAGGAGCAAAGAGATCTCAATCAGTACTTATCAACGTATTTCAGGTGATAGTCAATCAACTTGCATGCTATTCGTGCTCTTATCACACATGGAGTTACAGACGGTGTGTGCAGTATGAATAAGGAACTCATCTTGAAACATCTTAAAGAAACTTTCTTATACCCTCATGTGGCAATGGAAAAAAAAAACAAGGCTTTAACTGTAATTTTAATTTTCAATTTCCTTACCTTTAGATTCTCTTCCCACCCCCCTTCACAAAACAACCAATGTTCCACTACATATTCTCCGCCCCCCGCCCCCCAGGCTATTGTTACATGTGTTGTCAGAATAACAAGAGTTTTGTCGAAAAAGGCTGTATCTGAGTCATGTCTGCATGTGAAACAGCTGTACACCTAGGGCACACTCTTGGTCACTTGAAAATGGGTCATTTTCAGCATTCTGGGTGTACTTTATTTTAGCACCGTGTCACTGGAGTGCTCAGAAGGAAGGAGCTAACACACAAGTCATCTGTGCATCTATGGACATCACAGAGCTGTGGCAGCGGACCCGGATGGAGGGAGAAAGAAAATCTAAGTGGAAATGCCATGTGAAGGATGTTTGGCCTAACGCAGAAAAAGCTGGTCTGAAAAACATTCAAGCTAGTAAATAATAAAGGACAACAATCCAGAACACAGCTGAGTATTAGAAATATTTGCTCACAAGACTTAAATGCTCATAGCAACTTGCTAGTGCCCGATATTGGGATACAATGGCAACATCTTCAAATCAGCTTTGTGTAGCTGATGAGGAATGTTTTGTGGTGAATACAGAATACCATGAGAATCTCTCATGAATATTTCTTTTCTTAAAAATGATAATAAAAAATAAGTTATATTCAAAACTATGTGAGCAATGGTAGGCAGAATAATGGTCATTCTACACTGCATGGTCATTCCTTTGTCAGCATGCTGCCAAATAAAAGGCTTTAGAACATCTTGTGTATGAAAAAATAACATGACAGTCTCCTCAGTAGTCACTACAAAAAAGCCAGTTTGAATTATAACATCCAAAAAATAGCTTACCTGGAATTAAAAAAAAACAACTTTCATGCCCCATTTTAAATCCCTTCATCTACACTAGAAAAACATGTCCCCTGTTACCTGAGGTAGTAGGTTGCTACCATTTTGGGGGACAGAACCTCTCTTTAGTCCCTGGAATTTAAGCGTTGTTAAGCAGCAAGTAGATAATTTTGGTGTGAGTCTTTCAAGCCATGTGTTTGGAAAAAAGTCACAAGAACCAGGTTTAACCATTGAAATCTATATTTAATCTCCCAAAAAGCAAATACTGATATTCCCAAGGAATTTCGTACACTAAAAGTAAATGATATGATAGAGAAGATACAGTACGTGGATAGTATGATCCAGATATTGTAACAGTCTCAGCTGATAAATAAAAGCTGGCCTGATGGATTGGACCGTCCCCATATCTGCAGATGTTAGACCAATCTTTGAAATCAAAGCTGGCCATTGCCATTAGGGCCTCTCAGGATGCACTGATAACAGCATGGTGAAAAACTCAGCAGAACACACTCAATTTCAGAAGAGTAACAGTCCCTTCAAAGGTGGTTCTGTACAGCATGCTGCTCTCCTTGCCTGCCTTTACACCAGCATGTACATCTATAATAAGCTTCTCTTTGTTTCTCACACTGACTCCAGTGAAGGGGGAGGCAGCAGCAAATAATGGACTGAGTGACATTCAGTACCAGACTGCAAATGCAGATGTCAGACAAAACAGATGCTGAATTCGGCTAATGAAGCTACAGCCTGCAGCAAGAACAAGCAGCTTTTAACAGTGCTTTCCTAAACCAAGTTATTTAATACATGTAAAATTCAGTGGAAAAGTTCTCTGAGAACTTACAGCATATGTATGGAAGCCAGAAAGGCAAACCATCCTCTTACCTACAGCAGCACCTCAAATAGCCAGCAGCATTGATACCCAAATATTCAGCATCCTGGCATTTCACTCTTCCACTCTCCTACAGTCAGAGGCCTCTCATCCTAAAGTTTTAAGCCTAACTTCAATGATGTAAAGCCACTTGAAAGAGAAGGCTGGAGGAACTCAAGCTCCCTGACCTTCCATTGACTCTGTAACACACCAGAAGTGGCAGCAGGTCAGCTGATTCACACGTCAGGGCAGACAGAGCCCTGCTGTGAATGAGTGGGCTCAGTTCCTTCCCCTTTTGGCCACCCAGGCAAGCTGCATGAGTAGGTCCAAATCGGAGAGAGGCCCTAATGCACCAAATCTCTCCTTCTGGAGCTCTGGCTTTGTAAGTTATCCTGCAGAGTATGACCGCTTCTCTGGCTCCCTAAACCTGGGACTGGGGGATTGGAGAGTCCCTCTGTACTGAGGCTGCAAGTGTGCAGTAAGAGTTGGGAACAGAACTCTCCTACCCTGCGATGTAAACCTACACCTAGAAGGTACATCATTGTATTGTACTGTATAATATCTCTGCACAGCTAAAACTTTTCCAGTTTCTTAACACAGATTTTGCAAAACCAGTTCTATTCATGACTACAAAATAATTTTTTCATCAAAAACATCTTGAATAGCCAGTGCCTAATAGAACCAGGACTTGTGCCCACATGTAATCTCACACACCACATAGCCAAATCTCCCACCAGCTGTTACCTCTGCTGCCCAATTTATGGACTTCACCTCATACCCAGCATTAACATATTTGTGTAATAGAAAGCAGCACTGGATTGTCAGAATTGCCAGGTTTCAGATGAGGCACTGAGTTCCCCTGTGTTATTTCTGCTGACTTTTCTAATCAAATATAAAGATCCCATGACACATTTTGACAAAAAGTAGGGCACAGCCGGCTTATTTATTCTTTTGCTAAAAATAGGCTTCAATGTCCAGCAGGTTGCAATGTGTTAGCACTTCCAGTGTAACAGCTGCTGTACCTGCCTTGATACAGCTCTATTAGCAGTTCATCTTTGCCATATGTTCATTATGAAAGTCAAACATCAGGCTTCACAATTACTTCAGTAGTTCCATTTTGTTATAATGCTTACTAGGATTAGGCTATCCAGCAATTGAAAAAGGCAATAAAAGACCTTCTCATCCTTACCAGAGGAGTTTCTGACACCCTTCCAAGCACAGCGCAGCAGTTTTACATCTCTTGGGTTAATGGTATATTACTATTCTCAGCCAGAGGCAATGACTAAGAAGGGATTCATTACAGGAACTGGAATTCAAATGATTCAAAGAAGCCCATCTCTCTCCCACCTTCTTTACATATTTATCTTCCAGTTAGCCTTTCTGTCTTATTCTGGTCACAGAACAGATATAACCATGAAAATTCATAATGACCATGAATAATACTGAGTCTATCACATCTTTTAATTACTATAGATATGAAATATGCTGTTATTTCTCATTTTGGCCTTACAGAAGACTTTCAACTGATGCTATGTCAAGTTTGCTTAGAGAAGTTCATTGTTCAGTCACAGTGGTGTAAGTCACAGTTAGTAAGACTTCATTGTGCATAGAACCACTGTAAGACAGAAAACACAGAGTCTTTAGCCCCCAGATTACACGGACGTAGTTACCCTGTGAGTCAAATACGTTTAGTGACCTTCAGTACACGGGAACATCACTCTGAATTTAGTCATGTGCCATTTGTGGACCATGAAAGACTTGCTCAAAAACAGATCTTTCTTTATCTTGCCCAAGTTATATATCATGTGCCAACCAAAGAAAGAGATAAAAGCAAATGTGATGTATTACTGCTACCATAAAACAGAAATACTTCATTAACACTTCGCTAGCCCATAGAAAACCAGGATAACTTCAACCTCGATTATTACACACTACTAGAAAGGTACTATCCATATCTGTCTACACCTACATATAGGGCAAACTGAAAAAGTTCATGCAAAATGTTAAAAATCAGCAAGTACAAGAAAAACAAGACTACATGCAACATCACTCCTCTGAAAATACCAATTCTTAGCTACAAATGGACTTTAATTTTGGATTCCTTATTTAAAAATCTCAGATTTTAACTTCTTCCCTGTGGTGAGTGTGCTACAATTTTAATACTATTTATGAGTTCCTATTTTTAAAAGGACTATAAAAAATACATATATCTAGCAGACAGGCATTCCAAAGGCATTTATAGATTTCTTATTAAGGATGCTTCAAATTTCTAGAAACTTCTCTAATACTAATTCATGAACATCTAATCATACCAATGTCCTTTTGTTACACAACTCTTATCCTACACTAAGATCAGTGCAGAGTCACCAAGACACACTGAAATCAGTGAGAATCAAGAATATTCATTGCTCTGCTGAAACAATCAGAAACACTTTCTCTCACAGCTCTATTAATTTCACTTCACATGATCAGGAGCCCTGAGTCCCAGCCTCAGAAAAAACAGCATTCTGACACATTTCAGACAAGCATCCAGAAAGTGCGCAGCCAATGCAGGAGGCATTCTAGTAGTGCATCTACAGTACTAGCACATCTCACAACACTCAGCACAACCTTGGGTTGAATCCTGAATCAGGAAGACTTGTGTTATTTCTAGGAACTACATTTTAAGCAGTTTCTTGGAGCTACACATGCATCATCTTCAGTTTTCGGTCCACAACAGCTAACATTACAAAACCTGGGTAGACGCCAAAAGAAGATCAGTTGGGGCATGTGAGGATAAGTGTATTCTTATTGTTATGCTTACTTTCAAAACTAACAAATTAATCCTGCCTTACTGATTTGGAAACTCCAGACTTCGTGCTAAGTTGCTTTTTACAACAATGTTTTCAGCTATTGATTACCCAGATCAAAATATGTGTGCATTTCACCCACTCTGTCTGGCAATCTATCACAACAAGTCTGAAAGCCTCATTTATATGACTCATATGCCTTTAGATCCAACAACTATGGAAATGATGCCAAGTCTCTATTTATCACAGCTTTGTCAGCGAAACAAATCATTCGGCAGGTGAATCATGAAATTACTGTCTGTGAGGATGCTAAGTAAACACAGAGGGAAGCAGAGAGATGCCAGCTTAACTTCACGCTTCACAATCTGTCTCTGCCTCCAATCTCTTCTGCTGTATCGCTGTGACATTGCTAATATGAACAGTCAAACTCTTCTTGCCTTTTTCCCAACACACAGCCC
This sequence comes from Lathamus discolor, assembly GCF_037157495.1. Lineage (NCBI taxonomy): Eukaryota > Metazoa > Chordata > Aves > Psittaciformes > Psittacidae > Lathamus > Lathamus discolor. The sequence goes on along the minus strand of NC_088886.1, from coordinate 58,184,488 downwards.
TTTTGGCTGCAGTTCAGAAAGTCCTTTAGTCACATCAGGAAAACTGAAGCATGTGCTTAAGCAGCTTGCTCAGAAGAGTGTTTGCTGCATATGCCCCTGAGAACTGCATCCAATTTAAATGGTTCTACCATTTACTGTAGCTGTCCTGCTGCAGGGGGCTCATAGATGGCTTTTGCTTCCATTCTGTTCTACAATGAAGAAAGGCTGGCAGGATATCACTGCTCAGAGAAGGGCTAGCCATCTGGACAAGGTTAGGTCACTCTGCAAGACAGCACATTCCAGAAGTTCATAAAGATGTGGCTGAAGAGTGGTTTCTTTCTTTTTAATTATTCCTGGAATGTACCTTATTGCCAGAGAAGGTAGCTATCAACAGGAAAATATTCCAGGGGGAGCAAACAAATTCTTCTGCAAAGCCATTCCTCCCTGCTCCACCCCAGCTGACATTACACAAGTTGAATAATGCATGTCAAGGTATTAAGTAACATGAAAACATTTCCAGTAACTGTTTCTGCTGCAGGCCTCGGCTTAACTGGTATTGCTTCCCTTTGTGATAATGGAAAAACAACTTCCTCAGTTCCATTGCACCTAAAGCTTCGAAATAACGAAGCATTTCCAGAGTAGGCCACGGAGATTTTACGAGGGCTGGAGCAGCTCTGCTCTGGAGCCAGGCTGAGAGAGCTGGACTGGTTCAGCCTGGAGAAGAGAAGGCTCCTGAAGGGGAGACCTTCGAGCAGCTCCAGTGCCTAAGGGTGCTGCAAGAAACCTGGAGAGGGGCTTTTGACAAGAACCGTAGTGACAGAACAAGGGGGAATTGCTTTAAATTGACAGATGGGAGACTGAGATGAGACATTAAGCAGAAGTTCTTCCCTGTGAGGGTGCTGAGGCGCTGGCACAGGGTACCCAGAGAAGCTGTGGCTGCCCCATCCCTGGCAGTGTTCAAAGCCAAGTTGGACACAGGGGCTTGGAGCACCCTGCTCTAGTGGAAGGTGTCACTGCCTGTGGCAGGGGCTGGAACTGGATGAGCTTTAAGGGCCCTTCCAACCCAAACCACTCTAGGATTCCCTACCAATCACTGACTGGAATCTTCCTCCTCCCCTATCCCCCAATAAAGATCTTAAAACCCTTGAAACTTACCTAATTAAGCCTAACTCTGAGATGTCCTCTGAAAGCCCCTGCCTGGCCTTAAAGCCTACACAGTGGAGTAACTTTATGTCCCAAAAATATTAGAATTCTGGTAAGGACAAATGACAAATTCCAATTGGAAATAGGTTGGGTTCTTCTCATACCACCAAGGATGTTTTACATGAACCCCTAGCTTCCCATCATGAATTGGCCAACAGTATGTCCCCTCTCCCCAGTTTTGGTTTATGTATTGTCACATGTTTTTCCCAAGGGTGTGAGAACATAGTATTGAGAAGACACAGTCCTTTTTAAACTGGAAGAGGAAATCCCCTTGGAATTCAGTATTGCTTTAGGCTTGCACACTGTTTGCACAGCATATGCCAGTAATTCCTTTTCCTTCACTGTCTACAACACTCCACCACAGGGACAAATGCCATTCTGAGCTAACCAGCCAAAAGGGGATGTGCTTAAAAGTAAAAACATCACTGGGATGGAGATGAGCTCCTGAATCACCTCCATGAGACTGAGAACCATTAGTCCCAAAGGAGAGCTACCAAAGGAAATATCTGGGATTTTCCATTGCAATTTGGACTTTCCCAAATGGATTTCTGTAGGAGAGACCTGACCTAGGGTCAAGGATCTGAAGAGCTACCAGGAAAAAACACCAAATCCACTCTGAAAAGTGCTTGGGCAAAAAGTTTGGAGAGAGCTGTTAAGAAAGGTGAAGTCATGCATTCTCTACAACTTTCTCCAAGTATAAATTGTTTCTTTTAATGTCCATTAACTGCACAGGCTGAGAGTTGTGGGGCAGGTTGGGTTTTTTTAATGTGGCTTTGATAGGAATTCATGAGCCATGGCACACATGGAGTCTTCTGGCATAACACAAGCTAAGAACATCCAAAAAACAGGAGATTAACAACTTGTTACACTGCTGATCCCTTGGCTCCAATACAGGTTTTGGAAGACTTCCTTACAAGTGAAGTTAGTTTCCCCGGGCTTTATTATTAAGTTTCAACAAGATTGCTCCCAGAGACAAACTGCAGGTACTGAGAAATGTGCTCCTGTTTGGGCAATACATGGAAAGCATTAATACCAGAGAACAACCTCCTCCAAACCCTCTCTCCCCCTGCTTACAGCAGCAGCCTTTTCAGCCTCATCTGCCACACCTGGTTGAGAACGGGTTAGCAGTACTGAATACCACAGCTCCCAGCCCCAAGGCCACCAGCTTGCAGTCAGCTTCCCACCTATGTACAATAACTGCAGCTCTGGTACCAGTGGCTGTTCACAGACAGTAAAGCATAAGGACACAGAAATTATGGCCACCACGGCAAAAACTATTGTGCACACCTCAGTAACTGATGTGGGTCTGTTTTTCTGTCTGGGCTGATCAGGACAGGCACAAAGCGAAAACCAGACCAGAATGAGCCTGTCCTGCTCAGAAAACAGTTTCCAGTACCACAGCAGTGAGTTAATGATTGCATTACAGCTATCACAGGAATGCCAGTGCTCAGTAGGAGTGTTTTGATGAAAGGTTTTGAACAATATTTCCATGATGCCTTTGGTTCCCTCAGAGAAGAGGAACTGTTGAAACACCAAACCATCCACAAACAGCTCTGGGGAAAACTCTGGCCAGCCACTGCTGCTTTCCTGAGAAAGAGTAACTCACTGCAGTATTAATTCTCTATTCCGTGAAATAACTTTTGTGTGTGTGTGTGTCAAAGACTAATAAAACTACCAATTTCCAGACTTCTAAGAACATTACTGCCAGGACTAAGTGGACTTTTAGAAGTACCAGTGGCTTCTAGACTTTGCAAGAACTTATATTCAACTGAAAAGCTGCTTATTTTTCAGGTCAAGGCACTGAGGGCACCAAAGCTCAGGTATAGAATCCCAGACTGGTCTGGGTTGGAAGGGAACTTAAAGCTCATCCAGCTCCAAACCCTGCCATGGGCAGGGACACTTTCCACTAGAGCAGGTTGCTCCAAGCCCCTCTGTCCAGCTTGGCCTTGAACACTGCCAGGGATGGGGCAGCCACAGCTTCTCTGGGCACCCTGCACTAGGGCCTCAGCACCCTCACAGGGAAGAATTTCTTCCTTATATTTAATCTGAATTTCCCCTGTTTAAGTTTAAACCCATCACCCCTTCTCCTGTCACTACAGTCCCTGATTAAGAGCCCCTCTCCAGTACCCTTGTAGGCCCCCTTCGGGTATTAGAAACTCTGGGGTCTCCACGCAGCCTTCTCTTCTCCAGGCTGAACAGCCCCAATTTTCTCAGCCTGTCTTCATACGGGAGGTGCTCCAGCCCCTGATCATCCCTGTGGCCTCCTCTGGACTTGCTCCAACAAGTCCTTCTTATGCTGGAGACACCAGAGAAATAGGATGACAGGAAAAGAAATGCATTTGTGCTCTCCTTTTCCCCTCCACCATCATCATCTGCAAACAGGACACATGTCCCCCAGCTCTGCCCAGAGACATCTCTGCAGGGTCCTGGGGAAGAGGCAGGAATCTGCCACAGCCTCTGCGCCAGCAGCAAGTGGGCTAAAGCATGACATGGTGCTGCAGACAGAAAGAAGAGGGGCTTTATTGGTGTGCAAAGTGCACACATGCATAGATCAATGAAATCCACACCTCCCTGCAACTTCACAGCAATTTGATCTTCTGTCTTTTAATGCATGCGAGGAATGACAGAGCTCAGCCTAACATCCATCACGGCGCTGTTGTCAGCAGGTTCTGGCAGGACTACAGCAGCCCCTGGGCAGCAGTACAGCCTCCTATCCCTCTCTGTATGAGTCCTGTGTACCACATCCTGCCAGGGACCAGGGAGTCTGGACACTCATCCCACAGAGAATGACGACTCTGGAAGGCCAAGGCCAGATGACAATAACAGCCCATACACATCTGGATTATGGAAATGTCTACATACCTGTCTACCCATAGATATGTGTCCTCACCATGGTACAGTAACTCACAGAGCTTCAAGAAGGGATCTTTGGGAAGCCTATTTCAACTGCAGTGATCTGCATCCTAAATTGCAGCGAGCTGCTAAAGAAAAGCATGGTGTAATGCCATTAACAAGAACACACTGCCTTTAACTATTCCATGCAAATCCAACAGCCTTTCTAATGCCACCATACAACTGGCACAAACACAGAAACATTTAGACAAAAACTTCAAACACATCCTTACATTAAACTGTATTTAAAATTCCTTTTGCCCAGTACAGTTTCCAGTTAGGGTCAATCGAACACAGAATCATAGAATAGTTAGGGCTGGAAAGGACCACCCAGTTCCAATCCCCCTGCCACAGGCAGGGACACCTCACATTAGACCATGTCACCCAAGGGGTGACTCACAAGAGCACAAAGTTTGAAGCGTCAGCTCTCATGCACCTTAAGAATACCATCTTTGTTCTCAAGTGCCATTAACACTAAATGGATCCAATACTTAGAACAGCCATACTAGAAGAAAAAAAAAATCTTCTTATAGGGTGGAATGAGGAGACCAGTTCAAATATCTTCTTACAGCCACTGCTAAATTGCAACTCTTATAAACGATTGAGTACGAGAGGTCAGAGAGAGAAGAATTAGTGGAAAAGAAAATGTCTATTTGTGAAATAACTGCCTGTAAACTTCAAAACCATCTTATGCCAATTTCTTTATATCCAAAATAACCTCTGAAAACATTATGATTTAATATTAGTGCTTTGCTTTAATAATTTCACTTAAAAAATGTGTACTTAACCTTTAAATCTTGACTCTAATGCTAAATATTCCTCTGAATAAAGTATTAGAGACGTGCATACCTCATCTCTTCTAATCTTAGTCACATCTCAAACTACCACTTTTCACATGTTAAAAAGAAATACACATAGATCTGGAAAACAAGGTCCTGTTACAGGATAGTTACTTTTGAAGATTATGCCATTATACTTCCTGATTTAATAATTTTATGCAAACCTAAAAACTAATAATGCTTAGCTAAATTAGCATTTACCATAAACATACCTTGACAAACTGAGCATGATTTTCTATGGCTGTTTTCTCTCCTTCCCCACGATAACAGCTCAGGGAATAGATACGCAGTTCTATAGTGGTTTGCCCGTATGAAATCTATTAAAAACTTGGTTATTTCGAGTTGTTAAGGATCAGGTTACAACCTCCCTCCAAAGATGAAAAAATATGAACAGACACTAATTAGTATCTGATAAAGAAGTGGAGCTGATTGCCCTGTGTAAACCTGGAGTTAAACAACAACATAGGAAGACTCAGCGAAAGATACTTTGTGCTTCTCATTGCAGCCAGTAACAACTCCTCTGGATGCCTGCCCCTTCCAGCACTAAACATGCTGAATAGTCTTTGAGCATCATACTGGTTTTCCACACCCTGCTAAAATATACCTGAAAGGTGCTTCTGGATTGTTGTTTCAAAGGACAAACTGGCGTCCCACACTGCACACTGACCCTGAAACAAAGGATTTGAAAGAAATCCTTCTGGGAAAACTCTGAAGAAATCACACCCCAGTGAGATAACTCTTAACAAGCATCCAAGCACAGATCTTCAGAGAGCACAGGGAAGTTCTGTCACAAACAGGGTGCCTCATGGTGGCACACAAACACATTAAGGTTAGATTTAAGGCTGCTGAAGTCAGAAAACTACAAATGAATGGCTCCATAGCAAGTTCACTGGCAGTTCTGCATTACTGCAGTTGCTTCATTCAAGTTCATCCAATCACAGAATGGTTTGGGTTGGAAGGGACCTTAAAGCTCACCCAGTTCCAACTCCCTGCCATGGGCAGGGACACCTTCCACTAGAGCAGGTTGCTCCAAGCCCCTGTGTCCAGCCTGGCCTTGAGCACTGCCAGGGAGGGGGCAGCCACAGCTTCTCTGGGCAACCTCTGTCAACCTCACCACCCTCACAGAATGTTTTCCTAAATTTTCTAAATCTGATTTGTTTTGACATATACTAAAATAATAATAACAAAAATAATAAATAGATAATGACTATTAATTACACAATAATTTTGTTATGTAATAATAAATATTAAAATGAAATCTAAAGTTCTTTCACAGATACTGAGATGCTGAGTATCATAATTAGCAATCTGCCTTTTTAATGCACAGAGTCACAATTAGCTTTGCACTCTGTGGCTCTAGTGATCAATTCCACATACTCACACATGTAACCTTAGACAAATGAGCAATCCTGCTGAGTTCAACTGTCTTTCCAAATCTATCTGTGCTCAGCACATGTCAGGTTCTGTACATTTTGCCCTTTTCCAACCATCCCATCTGTTTATAGCTTTTCCATCTAGTTGGCTATGATTTTCCAAGGTTTCAAATTCACCTTTTTCCTTTCAGTTTTTCCTACCCAACCTACACTGTAATGATATTAAAGGAGACACTTCTTAAAGAACTAGCTTAGCTCTGTTTCTTTCCACATTGTTTCTCCAAACTGACTGGCTGAGTGTGGCCTTTCCAAAGGTACTTGGCAGAGGCCGGTCATTTGTCAAGCTGTTTTTTCCAGTTTTTGTCAGTCTGAGGTTTAAAATTGGTATCAAATGATTTTTGTTACATCAGATTAAAAAAGAAAAGCTTTCTTAGCTGCTCTGACAGCTTTTAGTCCAAGTCCTTAAAACCGCATGTGACAAATGAAGTACACAGTGGAAAAAACACACTAGAGCCTGGGTTTTAGCCAAAATTTCACCTAGACGCAGAGCAGGAGGAGGAGAAATGTTACAGCTCTCAAACAGTACTTCCTAAGTGTCTGTTAAGAATTATTTTCTCTCTTAATCTCAAATTAACAGCAGGCTAGAATCAACAATGCTAGATCTGGGCTTGAGGAGATATATAACAGGGCAACATCTCATTCTGCTGCTCGTACAGTAAATTAAGTGTCCATGGCACACGGAGACCACCTTGCTTCTTACAGCTTTTATTAATCACCAATTGGTGTGCCGGTTCCGGATGCTAGGGTAGAATCAGGAGACCAGCTCCAGTACCTTCTTACAGCTGCTGTTAAATCCGAACTCTTCTAAAAGATTGAGTATGACAGGTCAGAGAGAGGAGCAAAGAGTTTTATTCATGGAAAACCTTGCTTGCCTTCAAAGAAAGTCATGTCAGAGATATATGAATATATTTTTATAGCTTGTGCCTAAATTAAAAATTTAAATCTCAATGTCCCTCAAGCTCCTTCCCTTCTCTCCACATTTCCTATTAATTTTTGAGGATCCACCATCACCTTCATTTTTTTTCCTTCCTCTTATACCTTCTTGACCCTTGCCTCTGCACTCTTCCCATCCTACTGCATCTTGACTTCATGCTCACTTGTAACCACATGTTGGGCTCAGAGATATAATGCAGCAAGTTCTGGCACTCAGGAAATCCAGCCGTTCCCAGCTATGGAAAGACCTTCCCATCTTGATTTCCCGAAGCCAACCATTAATAAAAAACATGGGAAGAAAAAACAATAACAAAAACAAACATCTTAGACTGCTTAAAATGATGATGTCACCTGTCCTGTGTTGCCAGTTTAAAGCACAGATCAAACTACACTGGGAAAAGCCACTATCAGATGCAGCTTAAATGGCTCAGGATAATTTTTGATGTTTTAGTTCTAGGAAGTATGCACAAACCTTTACATATCTGTGGCAGAAATCCCAAGGGATGGGGCTGACTTCTTATGATACATTTGAACTCACCAAGCCTTGCTGCAGGTTCTGGTTCAGTTACTTTATCTTAACCAACCTGCCTATGCCTCCCTGTCAGTGCCTCAAAATAACTGTAGTAACAGAATATCCCACAATGGGACTTGTATTTTAGAGGTGAAGAAAATAAGAACATCTCACATGTGCCATGTGCTTCTGTTACTATTCCAGCGCCTCACCTCCCTCACAGGAAGAACTTCTGCCTAATGTCTAATCTAAATCCACCTCATGGTGAGCTTCCTATCAGCCAGCACCCCCAAGTCCTTCTCCTCAGGGCTGCTCTCAACCCAGTGTCTGCCCAGCCTGTGTTTGTGCTTGGGATTGCCCCGACCTATGTGCAGAACCTTGCACTTGGCCTTGCTAAACTTTGTAAGGTCCACACAGTCCCACTTCTCCAGCCTGTCCAGCTCCCTCTGGATCCTATCCTTTACCTCCAGTGTGTTGACTGCACCACAGAGTTTAGTGTCATTGGCATATTGCTGAGGATGCACTGGATCCCACTGTCCATGTCAGTGACAAAGACGTTGTTTAAAAGATACGTCCCCACTGCTTCACTTTGCAGGTGTCTCATCCATCTGCCGGGTCCTGTTTTGGATCAGGCTTTGGCACCACCTTCTTTACACAGTTCGATCTCACCCTGCTATGAAAGGTGAAGAGCCTACCAGGGGCACAGTCACTACCAGCTCCTTCAGCTTCCTCAGACACTGGTAGAGCAAGAGTAACTGCGCTGCGGTTCTGACAGTGCACCTCTAGGAGACAAAGACAAGCTGTGTATGTGGACGCAAATGTCCATATCCAAAACAAACAGGACCACCCTTCCAATGATCTCCCAACAAAATGAGTAAAAAGGCAGAATCTAGATCTCCTAAGCAAGCTGTGTTCAAACACACTTCATAACAAGGTAAGAAATATGTGAACTTAATACTGTAGACATGACTGAGAAAAATTGTCAGAGGAAAAATTCACAAGGAAAAAGGCCATTTCCTCACCCTCTGACTTTTGGAACTACACCAGGACAAGGTTGCTGGGTGAGACAGAAGTGCTAGCCACTCAACACACTGAACTGGGGGATAAAAAAGAGAAGGAATAAACAGAAAGGAGTGAAAACAGCTTCTACATGAAAATTCAGGGCCATGCAAACCAGGCTGTGGTTCAAACCCCACTTGTGCACACTTGCCAAACTAAAGCTTTCAAGTCAAGCAGGGCAGCTGTTTTCTGAGGTGTAGTAAGATACAGATAGCAACTTTTGACTTGGAAAGAAGAGACAGTAAGAGCAAGAGGCAAATTTCTAGCTGGACAGAAAACTGGCTTACAAGGACAACCTCTAAAAGAGGTAAAGGAAGCCACAGCAGCTACTCCGATTTATGCCCATGTAACCGAACAGAATTGAAACCAGTTAGGTATCTGTAAATGGTACCAACTGCTTCATCAGTAGGTATGAACAAGTTTACAGCCTCAGAAGGTTGCAATCTCTCTTGCCATACAGGAAAGGAAAATCGTTTCTTTTAGAGGAACTCAGAGTTACTCAAGTCTAATTAATCTTCTAAAACAGGAAATCCCTGCCAACACAGGTGGAACAATAATATGTTGGCTGTGCAGCTGGGGAACATGAAATGTGGGATTTCTGTGTTCCCATCTCACTCACCAAAACCAGAGCACAAATGCTGTAAGTAAAGCGTGCAGCTGAAAAGCCTGAAAACAAGCAAGCAGGTTAAAAATTAAAAGGAGAACTATAAAAGCCATTTAGGTCATTCGTAAGAAAGATCCCTATAGTATTAACTAAGGTTTGAGCTCTCCTGAGGAAGCTCTCCTTCACTTAGAGAGCTTAGTTATAGGGCAAAGGTAATTCATCTGAGTCTGTATTTTAAGAAACAAAGTTGAGAGGACACTTTGCTGACTTCTGACATCACCCATATTCCTGACAAAGCCCTGTAATGTGCACTGACATTACCAGAGTCTCTCAGTTATCTCTTTGTGCTCTATAATTGACATTTTAAACTACACCTTACACTGTTACCTGCTGCACCACATATGAATGGCAGAAGTTTCTTTGCCACTGAAATGTTACTTGAGTTAAAACTCAAGCCAAGAAATAGATATTCCTTTTCAATATTTACTCGTCTGCAGCATTTTAATTGTGTAGGCACATAGAAAAGAGAGATATAAGCAATTATTTACATTGCTACATGTTTCTATCTAATTGCAATCAAAAAGACTTAGGGATCTGTGGAGATGACGCATGCCATCACTGCTTGTAGGGTATGCCCTGCAGTCTGCACCAAGCACTAAGGCTGTGTTGAAGTTCAGCTTAGGATAAACAATCTTTTTCATGACAGCTTTTTTCAAGCCCCACAAAACCATCTGTATTGAAAGAACAACACAAGGCAGACTGCAGTGGAACTTAAAAAACAGCAAAATTGTGTCTACAGAGAAAACTAACACAAACAGCAGCACCAAAGCTTTGTTTAGACTGGGGAGAGTAAGACACTGATACAAGGGCTGTTAGGGTGGGATAGTGAAAGGTATGTTTTTGTCAGAAGAGTAGTGCTATCATCATGAAACAGCTTGGGTACTTGTAAACATATGAATTGATCCTCACCTATCTGATATGCCAAGACAAGTGAGTAACTGAACTAAGAACAGATTAATCTCCTTTAACCATAGATATACCATCACCATACCCGCTCAATGAGGAAAAAGATATTTACTATTAATAAAGGTAACATGAGGGGACACGACCCTACAGATACACACAAATAGCTCTCTACTTAGGCTATTAGAAGGCTAACCTTTCTCACACATAGATTTCAATCAATATAATAGATAGGTATTCACATTATTATGTTACTTTCTCATGAACTTGTGTTTTATTGCTCCATTTTCAAAAGCCATTGAATCCAAAGGACACTTGAGTAGTCAATATAGTACGGTACCAGACAGCAAATGTATGCTTGGAAATTACCTCAATACATGCAATGGAGGCAGTAAAATGAGTAAGATTACATAGCTGGCCTTCCCTTTCAACCTGAATACTAGTTCCAGCAAGAAACTAATATATATTCACCAAAAAAACGCCCTTCAAAGCCATAAAAGCAACATAATGCTTATGCATATGCTGACAATACTATGTCAGAGCTGAGAGTAATACAACAAAGGAGACTGTAGATAGATCAGAAGTGCAAACTGATCCAAAATGCATGCATCCTCTTCACCAACATTAAGTCCCTTCTCAGATTGACCTTCATGATTCAGGCTGCTACACTCAATATTGAAAGCAAACATATAGGAACAACTGAAAATATGACATGGTTTAGTGTGAGGCATCCCTGCCCATGGTGGGAGGGTTGAAACCAGATGATCTTAAGGTCCTTTCCAACCCCAACCATTCTATGATTCTATGGAAACAATGGTCCTCCTGGCCATATTGCTGGGGGAAGGTGTTTAACTGAAAGAGAAGACAAAAATTCTCCTGTGATTTAACAGACATGGTCTTCCCCTTAAGATGGATTGGAAAGGCACAGAATTTAATGGAAGGTAACTTTGCAGTGTTGAGATAATGTAATAACGTTTTACTTTCTACAAGACGAAACTAAAGCCCTAATTTTGGTCACTACATTAAGTAACGGGAGGAGCAATTGTATTTTGAATTCAATAAACTACCCTAAATTCCTGCCAAATTACAAGGTTTAGGTGAGCCCTAAAAGGAATTTGTGTCAGCTCGAAGAGGGAAGCTATGTGAAAGATTATTAGCAATGAAAAGCAACCTCTTTAAGAAATAGGAGTAATGCCTGTTGAATTTATTACCACCTGCAAGACTGGTTATGTTAATAATCCTTCACATCATGTCAAGCAGACTGAAAATAATTAATAGTCCACAAACAACCCTCCCACAGAAGCTTCAGTGCCAATGCTCTTTTGACTGATTGTAATTAATAAAGAGTATAATACCGAGTATTCACGCCTTGAACACGAATTCCCTCTATCCGAGAAAATTCCATGGAGAATAATAACAAACCTACCTCTCCCAGCCCTACCTTGTCAAGGATTGTTGATGAGTTCATGGATCACAGTGTCACTGGGGAATTCTGATGTCAGTGTTTACAGCTCTCTATTCAAGTCCATTCTATTCATGAAATGGAGAAGCTGATGCCATCTATACACACAGGGTTCTGCCACTGAGCTCTGCTGAGCCACCACAAAATCTCAGGAGTCAGAGGGTGAGAACAAGAGTACTGATGCCCTCAGAGCTTAGCTGACTGTGCTATTTTGGGGGTGCTCATTAAACTCTGAAGGCTACCTGTCTCACCATGCAAGCCCTTTCCTCCTGTTGTCTGAAATAGCTGTGAAACAATGGTCAATTGGTAACATGTCTCAAGTCAGCAATAAGGAATGTCTGCAAGGACACAGAACTGTGAGAGAGGATGAAGAGGAAGAGAAGGAAATGGGAAATAAAGCAAAAGATGGAAATGAGGAAGGTCAGAAGGTTGTTTATTCACATTTACAATATCTCCAAAATTAAATCACACACACCACAGAGCTGCAGGTGGCAAACTGCTCTCATTAAAAAAAACACAATGGCTGATAGATGAGGTTCATTTTATCAAGGATACTGTTTTCAGGGCTGCTGATGCTTAGATGTTGCAAAAAAAGGTTCCCAGCCACACTCTTTGACAGGCTTAAACGTGATTCCTGCAGGATGAACCAGAAAAGTTTTGCTGAAATTCACCACCAAGTTAGAGAATATTACACAGGGCAGAGAATAAGACCTACTATTCAGAATATGCATCCATAGTCATTAAGTTTAGAATGTGCTCATGACATTTTTCCTTGCACTTGAATCAGCACACAGCATCCTAGCAGAACTCCCAGGTCCTAAAAAACCTTTCATATATGCCCAAAAAACATGGAAAATAAACCTGGCTACTCATTGCTCAGTTAGCCAAGCAACCAGGTAACTAGTACACAAACAGTACAAAATCTACCAAGGCAGGAAAGGGGGTTGTATTCCCACATACACGATGCAGGCTTTTGGAGTCAAGTGTAAGGTTTTCTACAGGCCACCTACTCTTAGGGAAGAAAGTGCCACACCAGGATGATGTTTCATTCCTGGATGCTGTCAAGGCAAGAAACAGACAAGACCAACTGCATTCATTTCTCATCCCTCTATGAACACTGGATTTCAATAACTGCTGCCCAGGGCTGCTCAAATCACTCGCTTCGTGAGGTTTTTCTACTGACAATTCTGGCTTTCTCCAAGGAAAATAATACTGAAAAAAGCTTTCCATTAAAAGCAGGCACTGACTCATGTTTTATTGCTAAAAACACAAGATCTACTACTTTGTTTTCCAACCAAAACTTAGGTTTGAAAGGGTGTCTTGCTGGAGCTGTGGTTCAGTCACCCTGGACACATCTATTGATCATCCAACAGGGAGATGGTGACAGAGCCCCACCAGGAAAGCCAGTCTGATGCAGAGTCAAAGCTGTCAATCAAAAGTATCCAAAACTTCCAAAAAAATATACCACAAATGTTGGCAAAAGTACTGTGCTTCAAAATTTCCTGCAAAATAATGCACGTGGCGATCAGATCTATTCCTTACTGTTTCTGGGTATTCACTGCTGAACACAGAGCAAAACACACCAGGACACAGGAGGCCCCAGCCTCCTCCCATGCCTGGGAACTGCAAGCAGTTAGGTTCCTCCTTTATTTCTTCCCCTTCTCAAGCATCTCAGCTCCAGCACTTGTCCTCTCTTTTTGCCAAAAGGGACTAAGCTCACGAGGGAACATTGTGCATCGTCCTGACAATGTCAAAGATTAACTCACTGATCTCTGTGCTTAATGTACAAAACCTATTACTGGAACATCACATTCAAACTTTTAATACAGATTCTCATCCAAGGGCAGTGGATAGCCCATAGTGCCTCAGTAGTTGTCTGAGCTCTCTTACAGGATGCGAGAAGTAAACCCAAGTGCACATATGCAATCAGGGCTCTGCTTTTATGAGCCCCCCTCCCAGCCTGCTCATGCTTTAACAGATCATTGACTCAAGTAAAGTCCCTTACAACTGCCAGTAAAATACAATAGCCTGAAACTGAAAAGACCTCTGGTCTACCAAGAACCCAAGACAAACTGACAATTCTGAAACCAGCTCCTATGATGAGACACTGATTGTCTCAGTGCTCTGAGTGAGCAGCTTAATTGGAACAAAAAAACAGGGTGATTAATCACAGCTGAGGAAAACAGACTACAGAAGACAGGCAACATTAATGCTCCACATCATAAAAAAAAATATTTGATGTTACTGTTCAGGACAGCACATGTGAAAAACATTGAAGGAAACGCAAAAAGATGGGATGTTGTTTAATTGGTGAATTCTTCCCATTAACACGCTAAACGGTCTGACACATGCTGGCAGGAGGGAGTGCTGGCCTCAGACACGCTGCTAGGCACACTTCCCCACTGCCTGCAGCCGCCTGCCTTCCCTGGGGTTTGAAAGTTTCCCTGCTGGAGGCCCTGTTCCCGTTGGTTTCTGGTAAATTAAGCCTCTGCAGCCCCATCTCCGCGGATTTGGTTCCTTTTCCCCTGGTTTCTTTCTGATGCACCAGCAGCATCTGACCTTTTTCAATCTCAATCCCTCTTTCTCATCCCCTCCGAAAATAGGAAGAGACCCCAGAAGCGCCTCGGGGGAGGAGAGAAATAACCATCGAGAAGGGCTGGGAAGTCACTCAACCAGCATCCACTGCAGTGAGACAAGAGCTCCGCGCAGATGAAGAAGCCCCAGGTATCAGCGAGAGGGGAGCGGATCACGGCGGAACCCACTCAGCCCGGAGCCGGGACCCGGAGCCGGCTGGGCTCAGCTCTGCCACCGCGGCAACAGATGCCCTCCGGCGCTCTGCCAGCAAGGAAAGCCGCCCTGGGGCTCCCAATGCAGGAAGGGATCAGGGGAAGGTCAAAAGCGAGCTCCGCAGGAAACAAGCCCCGCTGTCCTACCCGCTGTGCTGGCGGGGACCGCGCTCCCCGCAGGCTCGCACCGACAGAGCGTCCCGTCCTGGCCCAGCCTGCCCGGCCCACAGACCGGCCGCCGCCTCTTCCTCCTCCTCCTTCTGTTCCTCCTCCTCCTCCTCCTCCTCGGCGCGGCCCCGGAGGAAAGGCACAGTTAAACCGTCAGGTTATCGCTGCACTGGACTGCGGCAGGGCTCCCGGCTTCTCACAAGGGATTCGGGACAGATCGTTCTGGTATTCCAAGCACTTTCCCGAAGCTCTGCTGCCTGCCTTGAGCGCCCTAGGCCAAGGGGGAACGCTGCTTGCAAACACAGACCTGTGGGTACCCCAGGAGGACAAGTTACCTGCGCCCAGGCCAGCGCCCAGGCCCGCACCCAGGGTTTACAAGCATGGGCTTTTACAGCCGTGACTTTGCACTTGGTAATGAAATACCGAGTCATGCTAAATGTTACCCCGCTATCTAGAATCATGTAATGGTTTGGGTTGCAGAGGACCTTCAACGCCATTCAGTTCCAAGCCCCTGGCACTTTTAATGCTTGGTAGGGGCAATAGGTTGCAATGAACAATAACAACTCCAAACCCTCTCCTACAGCTGTGCTGGTCACAAATAGGGGTCTGAACAGGGCAGGAAAGCCAATGTCACAGAAAAAAGGAACCCAAAGCAGCCTCCACCTGGAGCTTCCTTTTCCACACTCCTGGGGATGCTCAGTGCCAGAGCTCTTCATTCCCCCCATTCCTCTGGATGAGCAAAGCCCTCCCTCTCCACCAACAGAGAACAAACCCCAGCTAGCAGTAGCTTCCTTGGCATTTCTTGCAGGCTGCTGGTTCCCTTCCCCTTGGGCAAACATGCCATTTCCTTCTTTTCCCAATGTACTTGTGTACAAGTTGTACTTAACTGCCTTCTTAAAGGAAAACAGAATAAATCCTGTTGGTTTCTTTCAGCACCAAAAAAACACTACTCCTGTATCATTTAAGTGGTCCTTTCAGAATCTAAATTCAGGCACATATCCTAACACCTATATAAATCAACAGCCGACATGATGAAACTCCTATAAGCAGCTGAGAAAGAACAGGGAGGAGCAGTTTCGATTGGGATCTTATAAAGTGTTCTCTACCAGTAAGTCTTAGAGACTGTTGGTGCTTTTGAGTTTGTATCTGCATCAGAATTGACAGGTTTTCCATGAGGTATAGCTCTCCATGCCTGCCTTTTGAACAGCAATTTTGCCAGCAGCTTTTATTGCATGTGCAGGTTAAACCACACTTTGAAAGGATTCTACTTCCTTTTGACACCCTAGTATGACCACTTATGCCAAGGGAGCCAATATGTCACCTTACAAATCCCAGAGAACAAAGGCACTGCTGGCTCTAATTCTTTACTGAGTACCCCTAAGACAGCTCTTAAATCCAAACTTCCCATTTCCTCCCATAGAGCATGGAGAATACTTCTATTCCTCCACCCTCCATCAGCCATTCCTGCACAGATAATGATCTCCAATAAAGGCTGTTCCCCATGCACTCAGCACAGCTGTGGCACCCAAGCATCCCCTGAAAGGGCAAAACTAAGTACCAAGGTACTTCAGGAACATGTCTGACTTACTCAGTTCTTGCCCTTGCTGTGGAGAAATCTTACTTTGACTGTCCACTACCATAGCTGGGCTTTTCAGCCTGCAGACAGCTTGTCTGCGCGGCCTAACTTGCGCAGTCCTGACCACAGTTTCATCTCGCCTAGTTGTCACTTATCAGCTTGTTCAGCATTCCTCAGCTCCTGACAATCCCTGCCTCTCCCTCATCATTTCCCAGGATCTTTGTATTCTGGTCATTATCTAGTGCTGCCTCGTATCCTTCTCGCTTTTTTTGTCTCATTACACACCTTGGGGAGGGTGAGTTTCCTGGAAGAAGGCTTATGGAAAAAGATCTTGCCTCACTATCTGAGCCTGTAAGGGAGCAGGACCTATTTAGTTATTTCCTGATAAGCACTGAGAATGTCCTGATGGACCTGTAAAGTCCAGAAGCAATTGGCTTTGCGTTGTTCCATGTTTCTTGCTTGCCCAAGTCTTATAAACTAACTGCATTAATCAAGCTTTTATATATTCTTATATCATCATTTGGAGGAAAAAGCAGTATTGTAGTCTTTAATTTAGCCACTGAGGAGATTATATTGCCAATACTTAGCATTTAAAAATAATGCAAATGACTTTTTCATATTAATTACCAGTTAATTTCTACCTGAACTATTGGGTTGCAGCTACATCTTACTTCTATTTCTTATTCATGCAGCCATTAGGGCAAAATTATTTGTGATAATATTAGTTTCAATTCTTTACTGGAAAACTGGCACATAGCTCTCAAACATCTTCTTGTCAGTAGGTTATCTTCACACATTATGAATGCAGCAGATTTCCGAGTGTTTCTTGCTCTATAGCTAACAAGTACAAAAGTAAGACCAAGCTGTGAGATGACTGACTACTAGCGGAGAACCATTTGCTGTCAGCAATGGGCATGACCACTTCTGAAAGCAGAGCCGGAACTCTCTCTGATGCAGATCCTGTGATTCTAACTGTTTTTACTCAGGCCACATTCAAATCAGCCTCTGCTGACAGCAAGCAAAACAAAGACTAAGCAAGGCACAGCCTCAGAAGAGGATGCAGGCAGCTGCGAGAAGAGAGTATGCTAACTGCCTCCGCAGAGGCTGCCGGCTGCTTTCAGGGACCGGGTTATTGCTCTGGTGGGAACTCTCTTGCTCCCACTAATTTCACCCTTTAATTTTTCATTAGGTATTTGACCTGTTATGACTTTCAAGGCACATAATTCAAAGTTCCATCTTACTCACAGCACTTATCGAGCCCTAGCACTTAGTCAATACCTCTAAGACACCTGCTTTGACCTCAGTTTAGATTACAATACAAAAACTACCAGTCTGGTCAGCTGAAGTTGTTGGTTGGTCACCTGCCAATCCTTGAGAGCCTCATCTTGCCTCCGACATTCACATGGTGCAGTCCCTATTGCAAGCAGATTAAAGGAATATCTACTAATTTCTAGTTCTTTTAACAGTTAAAATGAAATCCTTCCAGGGACTCATTTCCTAGATTTTGAAAAGGCCTATCCAGGTGCAGTCAGTGCACAACACTGATTTACAGCACTACAGATACACCATTTGCATGAAAAACATCCACACAGGGAGCAATCACATGGCAAGTTTACTGCCAAAGAGCAAATGCCACCTCGACCCAGATGAGCCTGACACTAATACAGTACCTTGAAAGGCCTAAACCACTCCATCTATCCATCTGCTGCCATACCAAATCTCAGTCTAAATGCTCACATGTGAAAATCCTTCTAAACAATTTTTTTTTTTACACAATTGTACTTATGCATATTCTGGTGAGCTGCTGATGGAAAAAGTGCAAGTTCTGGGTAGTTTTATATGTGAGACGTATAGAACATTCACATTCGGCTTAACATTACTGACCTGCTCTTTCATCTTATGCACGACTCAAGTAGTGCTGGAAAGGGAACACAGAACCCACTTAGGACAAAAGAAATGGTTTTAAACTAATAGAGGGGTGATTGAGATGAGACATTAGGAAGAAATTCTTCCTTGTGAGGGTGGTGAGGCTCTGGCACAGAGTGCCCAGAGAAGCTGTGGCTGCCTCATCTCTGGCAGTGTTCAAGGCCAGGCTGGATGGGGCTTGCAGCAACCTCCTCTAGTGGAAGATGTCCCTGCCCATGGCAGGGGTTGGAACTGGATGAGTTTTAAGGTCCCTTCCAACCACACAGAGTCCTGTGATTCTATGAACTCCACGGAACAGGGCAAGGAGGCTGAGAAAGTAGTGGAGCATCCTCTGCTGCAGGGGCAGGAGGTGAAGGAATAAGTGAGGAAGAAAGAGATTCTAACATAGAGATCTTGGGGATGGGCAAGCTTGCCAGAAGTGTTTCTGGGTGCTGGCAGTGCTGGAAAGTGGGTGCTCACTTGCAAAAGGGAAAGAGTGGCTAAGGAAGCCCCAGGAAATTACTTTAATCCCCAGCATCAGTCACTCCAGCTGTTCGCATGTGGCTCCTCACAACCTGAGGCTGAGTGAAGCAGTGCTGTGAATGCAAGGACGTGCTGCACTCACACTGCAGAGTGAGCCATCCGGCTTACTCACCTGTGAGCCTTCCATATGCAGCATCCAGGCTGTCCCACTAGCAGCATTTTCCTGATGCAAAATGTCACTCGTACTGCCAGATGCCAGCAAGATGTTTCCCTGTGAAGAAGCAAGGATGCTTGTGGGGTTTACTTTAAGACAGTCATTGCCTGTAAAGTCATTGTAATGCCTTCTAGCGTCCCTGGGATATTTTTATACTCTTTCATTATAAGGTCTACCAAATGCTACAGAATCACAAGGGCTGTAATAACAGCATCACACATTAAGGATGGCTATAATTACATATACAATATCTATGCAAATGGAAGATAGCATCTTCTGCATGAAAGGCAGGGTTGGTTTGTTTGCTTCTTATCCTCACAGTATGGAATCTTATTGCTTCTTATGATGCAATATTAATTTGGTTAGTCTTAACTTCATTGTTTCGGTTGGCAATTGCATTTCTTAAATGCAAAAACCCCCAGTATCATCATGAAATATTTCTGTCATGGTGGCTCCTAAAATATCTCCTTCAGGACTAGAGTCCTATTGTTCAAGAGACTGTGAGGGGAAAAAAAGAATACACAGGTAAAACATGGCCAAACAACCCCATCTGCCTTATAATGTGGGGAAGCACCTCTGGAAATGGAGTAAAAGTGCCTGTTTGGCACCAAAAGCAAAGTTTTTCCTCAATCACATATTAGTTTGAATACCTTGGCCCATGTGTCATGCCCAACATTACACTAAATTATTAAAGCAACTTGTGCTTTATAACTTTTCGTTAGCTATTTCAGTCTGTTTGGTTAAACCCTCAAGCTCCATAGAGTAAGTTCATAGTAATGATATTTCCATGTAAGCCACAGAGAGGTAAAGTAGCTTGACCAAGGTTGTGGCTAACTGAATAGTTTACCCTTTGTAACTGTCCTAAGTAGTTATGCTCTTGCTTGAGTAATAGATCAGGCTCTTGCTGAGTCACTGGCACAGTCAGAACAACTCCAACATCCGGCCACTGAGTGATGCTTAAGGCACAATACACAAGGGAATGAGGGCCTTCGACTTTTCTACAGGACCAGCTTCCCCTAATGTGATCTGGCCAACTAGGCTTGACCATGGTTTGAAGCAAAAAGCAAACATTAATTCCAGAATAACACAGCAGTCATGGGATACAACTATTTGCTTGATTATGACCATTCCAGACTATCATGCATAAGGTACAATGTTACATCCATGCTGAAGAAACAGAACCAAGCCCACAGAGTGCCAGGACAAAGGTTACCAACACAACTGCAGCTTAGTCCTCTATTCTGCATACCACGGGCCACAGTCTTGATTCCGTATTTCTCCTGCATGCCTTTATCAGTGAAGCTTGATCGCAGATTCTCGCTTGCAGCTCTCTGGAAGAGATTGCTCCCTGACTCTCTCTTCCAGCTGAACAACAAGGGAAACATTCCATGTGGGCCGGGAGAACACATAACCAACAGTGAGTTACACAAGCATGTGTGAGACAGCACTGGAATGTCAGCAAACAGGATCTTTGGGTCTAGCCCCAACTCTGGAGGCAGAGTGCAGCCAAAGTCATCATAAACAGGAGGCACAATCACAGCAGCAGGTAGGTTTGTTTTGAAAGGTGATGTTACAAAGCAGGTGAATCTCACTGCTTATAGCCATAGCTCTATTCCCATCTGTGTGCACAGCCCACCTGTTGGCAGGATATCTGCAAAATTGGTGAATGAGCATTCACTCTCTACAGGAAGGATAATTGGCTTTTAGGAGTGTATGTGCTAACAACAGCAGTGGAGCTAATCCCAGTGTGGGATTAGGCATCATGGGCTTCTGAGCAGCAGTAAACAGCATCATGAGTGCATCTTACTTCTTCCCCTACACTCGCTCTTCCCTTGCCATTCTGTGGGCTGGCAGGAGATGTGCCAAATGTGTCAGAGCCACAAATGCATGACACTGTGAGCCCTGACTTTGTGGCCCTTATGCTGACAGTGAAGTCTAAGACACAGACCAACCCAAAAGGAAACGAGGAAGGTCCTACCCAGACCATAAAGGACTGCAGGGCTGGCCCCAGAGTGTTTGTTTACTCTGTGGTTTTTAAGTTGGAAAAAACCACCCTGTAATAACAACAAAGCTTTTGAATTCCCTGCTATGTATAGCAATTCTCTTAGATCTGCCTGCTGCATGTGCTTGTTGATGTCAACGCCCTGTAACTGAGTGCCACTGCCGTCTATCACACACAAGTCCTCATTATGTTGCATAACAAATCACCTTTGTTGCCCAACAGAATGGCACAGTGGATTTTGTTGTTGCCTCGCGTAAACTTTAGTCTTGCAAATTCCATTTTGCACTGACGCATCGCTGCAGCATGACAAGTGCTTTATTTCTGTTGTTAAGCAGTGAGTTTCATGATATGCAGGCAGTCCCAGATCCTGAAAAACAAGTTTAGGAATACATCAATACACCACCATTATGTCTGCTAAACAATCGGCCACGTGGATGCCGACTGCTGCCGTAACACTGGGCTTAGAGGCTGCAGCTACACATCCTGGGAAGCAGCACCGCTGCACAATCATTGCCAGTGGTCATCTGATGTTTTCAGTTACAAGAAAAAACAGCAGCATAAAGAAACAAAGAAAGGGGCAGAACAGCAAAGGAATTTTAAACCAACAAAGAATTCATGCTGTTGGCATTTTAAAGTTATACTATTCCCTTTTAATAGGTTTATCCAACTGCAGTACATTATCTCTTGTTTTCAGTGTTTAATTACCATTTTAACTGAATCATATTAGTTAACAATGCTCATCTATTAAAGAACAAAGTGTGAAAGCATTAACAAATCAACCCCTGTGATTACAAAATGTTAAACCCCACCGGCCACTTCTTCTAAGTCTCCTTTAAGGATGTTCAGCACATATTTCAGGGGAAGGAAAACATTTATTGTCAGGCTGCAAACAGGGTTTCCTTTCGATAAAGGTTTTAATTGGCAGCTTTTTCTATTGGCACATGACCAATACTCTGTATAAGTGGAAAAATAGCCGTGATATCTACAGACCAGATTTTGCCACTTCTTATAATGAATAATGCTATCTTATTTTCATGTGTGCTGGCCATACCCTCTACTCGGAGCATTACTGTAAGCTCACTGATAGCTGCTCCCTACTTTCTCTGGACAAACTTCAGGAAGGAAGAAAACCCAGTCATTACACAAGCAAAATTCCATGACATCTGAGAGCTGGCCTGTTGTATAACCTTAAATAAGGCTAACAAAATCTGCATGCCAGTTAGTTTAAAGACACGCATTTTGATGTCCTCTCCTATTCCTTTGAGAAACACCCATTTCAACCTCCAACATACAGTCACTTCAGACACTCCCCAAATCATTCAGCAATAGCTGAACCTGCTTTTTCATCAGCACTCCTATTTGTCTTAATGATTATAATTTCCACTGCTCAGCCCATCTTGTACATGGCCAAGCAACAGTCATCAAATAAATCATTGCAGACATTGTTGGACAATGGGTGAATGAGTTCACACTGAGGGATTGGGGCTTGTCTCTATTTACTGGCTGTAGTTAGAAACACTTCAAGCCAAATTTCAATTACAGGGGATAAAATAAAGGGCAGGCCAGTCTGGGCATTTTAAGAGATAATTGTACTTTACTAAAGTAATAACGCCTGGTTGTTTTCAGACATCACTGCTCCCAGTTAATGGTGCAAATGCAAAATCTACCTGGGTATTACTGCAAACAGCTTTGGAAAACCTTCATGGGAACGCAGAGCTGTGGTCACAGATGGCAATAAGGTGTCTGAATGCCTGAGGTATCGGATAGTGAAAACATTAAAGCTCTTTGTAAGAACCTGAGATATGTGAGCACTGTACGGCTGTAATTATGTGAAACTGTACAGCTACTCTTACAGCTTATGGGAAACAAGCATGTACAGTGCCGAGTGGTACTAGGAAGGAAGGGAGACCACAGCCCTGCCTGCTTCAGGTTAAAACACCAGCCCTCAATGGCTACTTCACTTTCACAGAGATGCTAATGATACAGGGCTGGGAAAACTAACATAGAGGTTGAAAGACCAGGGCTTTTCAGGACAGAGAAGTGAGCAAGAGGAGACTTGATATAAACATGCCCTGGAACGAATAAGGTCAGTATAGGAGACTGGCTTCATGCCTGAACACAAGAATATGCAAGGAAATGGAAACTTTGGAAAAATCAATCTGAGGAAGGGAAATACTTCTTCACACAGAAACTTAAGGTGACTCTAGAGAGGGTCTGGGCATTAAAGTAAGTGGATAGTAACCCAAGCCCTGTTCATACTTAACATGTTTTGACACTAACCGATATTGTTTAAGTCCCTGCTGGCACCTCTGACTGGTTAGCCCCTTTCTATGATACAAGACAATTTCAATACAATTTGAAGGGTAGCATTTTAAATTACACAATCTCTTTCCATACAGCACACAATTAACCTACGGAACTCACTCCCACGAGATTTAAATTGAGATTCCTCTGTACCCCAAAAAGATCAGACTCAGAGTAAAGGCAGTAAGCATTAAATTAGGTATTTGTAAATGATCCTTTTAAATCCCCTTAGAGAACATGCCAGGCAGTCTGAGGACCTGAGCAATGGGCAAAGGCAGCACGACATACCCAGGAGGCAGCAATTCATGAGTGCTGTATCTTAACACCTGATTTCTCACCAACAAAAGATGTTGCTGAAGTCTCAGCTCCATTGAAGCTGGCAGCAATGCCCTCAGGACCACACCTGCTCCTTGGACTAGTGTGTACCTACAACGTGTGAGCAACAACCTCAATACTTGCCTGTTCCTGAGATTCTCTTACACCCTCAGACCTCATGAAACATTAAGACTCAGAGTACTTTTGCTGTCTGGCAGCTCCAAGCAGAGTCAGGGTTCCTCTACACCAGACACTTTACAAATACAGCCTCAGAGCTTGGCAGCTCCCTGTGCTTCTGCTTTCTTGTTTAACTTTCTCATTTGCAACTTCTTTCATTATTCACACACCAAGTTTTGTACCACGCTGACATCTGCTGTGTGTTTGACTAACGCAGCCACTGCAGAGCTGACACAAGCCTTGCAGACTGCGTGTAACAGGCCTTAAGAAATCAGAGTTAAGAAAAGGGGGAAGCAGAGTGGGAGAACCTTGTGCATTGTTGATACAAGGAGGTAGGAGGGAGCAAAGCTCTTAAGGGGCTTAAGGTTACAGCATCGGGAGACTGGGGCCGGACGAGGAGCCCGAGGCGAGCACTATGGCGCCACCTGGCGGACAGAAGAGGCAGTGCTGCGCCCCAAGGAGCGGTGTCCGGGGCCGATGTGCGGTGAGCCCTGGTTTCAGGGGCGTCAGGCATTGGAACAGGCTGCCCAGGGACGTGGTGGAATCGTCGTCCCTGGAAGTGTTCACAAACCGTGTAGAAGAGTTGGTTAGTGACATGGTTTAGTGGTGGGAACTGGGGGAGCATTCAGACTTGATGATCTTTAAGGTCTTTTCCAATCTGATCAATTCTATGAGTGTATGAAATCTCCTGAAGGTCCTCTGATGCCAAGAGTCACTATTTCAAAGCAGAACAGAGGACAGTTTGGATAACTGAGTGTACAGAGCTTTTCAGCCAACACACACAAGTCTCGACACAGAATCGTTGTGTGAAACAACACTCCAAACCAGCCTAAATAGCAAAATAACTGTGTGGGACATCCCAGAAAGCACGCTCAGCGCCGCACAGACAGTCTGGAAGCAGAATGATTTTTCAGAGAGCTTAAGGCAAATAGAATAAAAAACTGAGAGGGGGCCTCATCAGTGCACATAAACATCTCAGAGGCAGGTGCCAGGACGGTGCCAGATTCTTTCCAGTGGTGGTGCCCAGCAACAGGATGAGGAGCAGTGGCCACAAACTGGAACACAACAAGTTTCACCTCAACGTGAGGAAGAGCTTTACACTGAGGGTGGCAGAGCACGGGAACAGGCTGCCCAGGAGGGTCGTGGGGTCTCCCTCTCTGTGGAGACATTCAAAACCTGCCTGGATGTGTTCCTGTGTCACCTGCTCTGGGTGCTCCTGCCTTGGCAGGCGGTTGAACTGGATGATCTCCAGAGGTCCCCTCCAACACTAACAATTCTGTGTGGTCCTGTGAGATACGCATTAGCACAGGAACAACCCAGGCAGATTCACCTTTACAAACAGAAGCACAGACATGATAAAGCAATGTCTGAGAGGGACCAGGCACTGCCCTGTGTCCAACAGCTCCACACCCTGGGACAGCAGCTCCCACATAGCTGACTACAGCAGAGATGCAGACAGGTAGTTTTGTTCCTTCACAAGGTCCCTCGGTCACAGCCCCCTCTTATGTTCCTTCAGGTCAACATTTGTAGTGCCCTAATGGTCCAAAGGCAGAGACATTGCAGGACACAGCAGCTGGTGAGCTGCTTTCTGGTGAGCACTCAGTAACGACCCAAGGTTAACTGGTTAACTGGCTCTTTTCTTAACATTCAAGCTGCAAAACAGTGCTCAGTGCTACATATCCAAGTCTACCAAGAGAGCAACCCCTTGTCTCTGGGGTAAACCCCAAGTCTCTGTTACCAGGAACAAGGTGCTCTTACCCACCCATTCCTTAAAGAAATAGTTAAACGTTCTTACAACATCCAGGCTCCAGCAGCACCCAAAGCCTTTCTCGCTTTGTCCATGGTTAACCTGTAGCAGTAGCCTTTTCTGGTTTAACCTCCTTTTAGTCACCTTTAAGCTAACACTTGGGGCTGGCTGCAGTCCCACTGCAGCACTGCAAACTGTAGAAGGGAAGAAACATATCCTCCTGTAGCTTAGCCATGGGGCAAGGTGCCCTGAGAAGTGGCTTAACTGCAATGGAAACACCCTGGGAGCTGTAGGCTCAGTTGAGCTTCTGCCATCAAAGGGAAAAGCCTAAGGGGGAAGGATAGAAAACAAGATCTTGCACCTCCTTGAAAGCACGCTAACTGTAAAGGCAGCCCCGGCTGGAAAGAAAGAACGCTGCCAGCAAAGCCCAGGTGATTGAAAAAGCAGCAGAGGAGACCTGAAAGCTGATGTTGCTCTTGAAAAAGACAAATCAGAACCCAGACAGGAACAGAGGAGGGAATCTATAAAGGTAAAGAAACATTCAAGCGAGATAATTGAGAAAGGTAAAGAAACATTCAAGCGAGATAATTGAGGAGAAGTACTAGAAAACAGGGGAAGGCAAACAAGAATTCTACCTTTTTGCCTCTGCAATACATGTTCATCTGCTAGGATACACTGACACTCTTTGCACAAACTTAGGAAGGCATTCCTGCACCTTATACCTTTTCTTTGTCTCAGGACAGCACTCTCTTTCCACAAGAAAGCTAAGTTAAACATCAGGCCTATCTCTCAAAGCCTGTCTTCCATGCCGCAATGCAGCCAAAGCTGCTGGTTCCTCACCATTCCCGCAACATGCTTGTCCTCTTCAGGTCCCTAGAGCACATTCATAGTGATAAAGCAAGACTGAGGCCAGGTTGCAACATCATTCTGCATGTTGGGGTCCATGTCAACTCTGTTCTTAGCCAGACACACATTGGAACCATGGCTGGAGACCAGCACTCCTATTACATAACTTAAGAGCAAAACTAACTCCTCCAGAGTGAGACAAAAGGCTCCTAGGTAGGGGTGGGGTTGAGTATCCAGGTGAGGCTGGTCAGGCAAATTAGTGCCTAATAGTGCCTATTATTGCCCTAATACAAGAAAGCAGCTTTGCTGACTGCAGACTTGGGGTGATTCCAGAGACTTTGCTGGTAGGCAAGAAGGGGTATAGCAGAAAACAGTTGATAGAAGCATGGGGAGAAATTGTGCTCATGCACAGTACCATGACTGCAGACAGTGTTGCATCACAGTCCTGCCAGGTCTCAGCAGTAAATAAATACATACAAATACCACTTGCAAGCAAAGCAAAGGCTTCCTTCTGAAGTGACCAGACAGAGGGCCATTACTGATATCACAGGCTCATAGAATGGTTTGAGTTGGAAGGGACCTTAAAGCTCATCCAGTTCCAACCCCCTGCCATGGGCAGGGACACCTTCCACTAGAGCAGGTTGCTCCAAGCCCCATCCAACCTGGCCTTGAACACTGCCAGGGATGGGGCAGTCACAGCTTCTCTGGGCAACCTGCGCCAAGGCCTCAACACACTCATAGTGAAGAACTTATTCCTAATGTCTAATCTCAATCTCCCCTGTTTAAGGTTGATACTCAGAGACAAGATAAAGGAACAATGTGGTTTGAGCATAACTGCAAAAATCGAGCACTTAATTCTGTATTTTACAGTGGCATCTGTATTTAGCAGGGTTTGGAGAAGCAGCTACGGGTTTCAACAGGTTTCAGTTCCATTTCAGAATCACTATGTGCTCTGTCTCCCTGCATTTGCAGCCTGAAGTTTCAGGACAGCTCAAGCTGCACTGTGCTGGATTGCCTCAGCCCCTCTGGAAAATATTCCATGTGCACATTGCATCTCTCCAGATTTTGTTCTCATTCCAAATCTGCAAGTACAAATATAGCAACATTCCACTCTCCTAATGCACACTTACAAGATGTGCTGAAATGTCAGATTCTAAGCAGTACAAAAAAGCACTTTACCACATTCCTGTTGATGTGCATTATAACAGAGAAGGCAGAAGTTGCTTTAACATCTGTTGATTTATTAAGTCTGAATACTATCCTTTCATCTGGTAGCAGGAGAGCTATTAATGCTGCAACAGCTTCTTCAGAGCTTGCAGCAGTGCACTGGGGCAAATACATACCTCGAGAACAATCTCGTCTCTGCAGGATTATGAATGCGACTCCCTCTATCCAAACCACAGCTGCTGGAGCGGAGGGATTATAGGAAGGTGAACCCAGCAGAGAGGAGTGGACTAGCAGGTAATACCCCTGCTGCCTGGAGGAAGCAGGGGTGAGGCTAGAAAGCTTCCTACCGCTGTACCTATTGTCTCACTGCTTCCTCTGCCGCACAGCTAGGGAAGCCATTGATGACGCAGCCGGTGGGATTCAAACTCAGCAGCAGGACTCTGCCAACCTGATCCCAGTTAGGTCTTGACAATTAATGTTGCTGAGTCATTCAAATGGAAGCAGTGCACAGTCTTTCCCAATGGCTGATATTTCTTCTCATGCTGCTAAAATCAGGCAGTTGGCAGTAGTCCTGCACATTTGTATTACCCAGAAAACACAAATCGGACAAAAAATTTGAGATAACAAGATTTTTTCCTGCTTTGGGATGGGAAACAGAATATCTTGACATACAAAAAATCTTCAAAATAAATAAAAATACCAACAAAGGTTTTGTTCTGATAAATTTGCATATTCTCAGGGAGTGGAGGGACAGGGAATCACTTAAAATCTCCCAGTTGACTTGAATAATACAGACATGACCTTGAAGAAGAAATCAGCTGTGACAGGAACATTTTCTCATCACTAAGCTACAATCACTACCCCACTGTGGTTGGTAAGCAACGTGACTGACAGGTTGAACATTGTCTGAAGGAGAAAATGCACGCTCAAATGGCAGCATCTTGTCCAAACTCAAAACTCAACACCCAGGCAGCTCAGGTGGGAGATCATGCAGCACCTCTGGTCCTGCCCTGCTGCAAGGTATCTAAGAAGACAGTTGGAGCTTAGGGACATAAGTCAACCTCCTCTTAGAGGACATTTAACAAGGATAATAGCTGTCATAGGCTCTTGCGTTGTTACCACAGCTTACTGATGGGTTGGCTTTTGCAAGGGTGTCAAACGTCCTCCTCATTGGCCAACTGCTCTATTCCAAGGGCATGGGCACATATCCTCTCAGAGCAGCAATCACTGAGCTATCACTGAGCTGCAGCAGCTGTCAAAACCCCTAAGAAATTGTGAGGACAAATTTGTTTGGAATCTAATTAGGATTCCACCATGGGATAAGCACCGGGTTAAGCTGAACCACCTCAGGAGCATCCTTTAAACAAGCAGTCCTCAGTTCTCCATCTCTGTTGGCAGGAAGCCTCTTAACTTCAGCATATCTCTTTACTCATGTACTCTCACATTTTCTTAATGTTGAAACTATAAACTGCCAGAGCAGCTAAATGTAGGAACAAAATAAACTAACTGTACAAGAAAGAAAAGGTTATTATGTGTCTCTTTGGATTTTATTAGTTGTATTTCTTTCCTTTTTCTAGAGTTCCTTGCTGAGCTGGGAAAAAAAATCCTTGTTGCCAATTCTTTCTATATCTATCTATCTATCTATCTATCTATCTATCTATCTATCTATCTATAAATAATGTTTCTTTCTATATATTGGTTATACATTCTTTCTTTTTTTTAGCCAAGGTTCCTCTGTAGATGCAAGTTCTCCACTCTGTCCTAGCCAAAATATATGCTGTATTAGTGGCTGCAGTGCTGCCAAGCTGGAGGTGGGGTGGCTGATTGCTCCAAGCAAGCTTCTGTCGGTGGGTTCGGGATCAGCCCTTCCATCTGGAGCATTAAACAAGTGGTGACCTGAAACTGGAGTATAGCACAAGCAATCCTCAAACATTTTAGTCCATCTCTCTGTGTTAAGTCCAGCTAACTTTTGCCATCTTCTGGAGGAAGAGAATAAAGTTAGGATGCTCAATTATATTTGTGCTTTACCAAACTTGAGGCATTAAATAATCTATTACAACGCCTTTCTCTAGTCACACTGAGACAGTTATTGCAGATATCCCCAAGAAAGCCCATGCTGTGATGGTGTTATACCCACTTGAGGCTCTAAACTGAGGATATGATTCATTTGCTGTGTTAGGCAGTAATGACCATAATGCCCTACCTCATGTAGCTATTTGCTGTTTATTTGCTGTTCTCATAGAGATCACTAAGTTTGTAGACTGGGGTGAGGAGGCTGCTTAACCATTTCATCTCCAATGATGCTTTCATTCCACCTCAGACTCTCAAAGCAGCTTTTATCTGGTTGGTTTGTTCATTTTTCTCTCATTTTTTCTGTTCTTGTCTTAAAACACAGGGAAATGTTTTACACTATCCATCCTTTTAACCACCTCAGAAGTTCTAACTTCCACTATTTAATTATATTTAGTGATGACAACCTTGATATCCAGTGGCTTGGGGATGCCTAGCCCTTGACCCAACTGCATTTCTATGTCATTATAATGCCCAGAGGCAAGACAGGCATTGAGGGCAAGATAAAGGAATACCCACAACATGGACAAGGCAGGAGACTCTAAAGAGCTGGAAAGCAATAACTGGGGAGGTGCTATGGACTAGAATAGATCAGACTCAAGTGGACACTAAAAATGACACCTCTGAAAAGGCAGGATATAGCATTTCTTTCTCCTTATCAAGCCCAAGTACACAACACTGAACTCAATAGGAATTTGCCATTGACCTCACGCTGGTAGACTATGAGCCATTTTCATCACCATCTTCATCATGACTGCTCCCAAGGGACACAGGGTATATCTTGGGGCTTCCTGACATTTCAGCATTGCAGTTGAATAGAACTGCTCAGCACCACCAGGGCAGTGCTGCATTTCCCCTCAACTGAAATCAAAACCTCCTTTGCAGGAGAGCTGTGCTTTCCCGTGGCTAGTGAACTCACTTCCTTCTGGTTTGTTTATAGCCATATGGGAGGTTTTTCCTCTTCCATTCCCTTTTCCAAAAGCAATGAGACAATAAGACATTGTTAAGTGTTAAACATCCATGTTTCTGTTTCTTTTCTTCATAACAGGACTATTAGAATGATGAGAAATGAAACAGGGAAATGATGAGGGAGAACAGCAAAATTTAACTCAGATTTTTAGCCAAAACAGCAGAAAAGACATTCAGAAATGGCCCAGCAATGGCTGGAAGCCTTTCATTTCTTCCCCAGAAAAAATACAGATTAACTATGCAATGTTTAATGAACCTGTGAACCACACTTAAACTAGAAAACTTTGTACCCTAGAAAAGGTGATTTGAACAATTCCAGCTGGGCACAGGAGCAAAGCACACAGGTCACTAACAAAATTTAGAGGTGCTATTTCTAACAGCCCCAGGGAATAATGCGTCCATCACTGAACTACAAACACATGGATCCCTTGGGACCCCTCAAAAAGGTGTCCACCCTAGAGTGACAAGAGACAAATGTAATCATGGGAGGGTCTGAGGATACCTTTGGAGAAGATGAAGCTCTCTACCGTGTACAGAAGAAAACTAAAGGAGCCTGACCCTCACGCCCTGGGGAGAACCTGTAAGACAAAGCAAAATGGAGCTGGAATGACTCAGACAAAACTAGCAATCAGTGTAAGCCCAGCTATATGGGTACACTCCCCCATAGACATCCAGCAGCAAATCAATCACTGTCCAAGACAAGCCTTCCTAAAGCCTGATGGGTGATCATGCCAAATCAATTTTTGCTTGCCAAGTGTGTTATCCGTCATACAAGAACAGAGCACAGTTTATTGGACATGAGTATAATTAGTCAAAGATATGTAACTGATGGTACAGCAGATCCCAAGCCAAAGGTAAGATATGACGTTAAAATAAGAAAGGGCCTGTTTTACAGGAGGCAGATAGATTCTGATCAGTATTCAGCATTGTTAAACTATTGATAGATAGATAGATGATAAATAGATAGATGATAGATAGATAGATAGATAGATAGATAGATAGATAGATAGATAGATAGATAGATAGATGATAGACACATGCATATGTACGTACATACATATGTACATACATTTAAATACCACTCAACGACTGTTTTAACCCCCAAAAGTTAGAAGAGTTATGCCCCTGTACTAGCAGCTTGCATGTAGAGGGACAGACATGGCAAAAAAACAATGTAAAAACCTCAGGACAACTAATCCAACAATAAAACTTTTGATACAATTTGGATCAGCCAGTGTAAAATGAAAGTGTTGCCATGAATATCAACACAAGGCAACAGTGACAGCAAACAGCAGTGATGGTGCAGCAAAGCCCCAAGGTTGTACCAGGTTGTCATCTCCCCAGTGCCACAGAAGATGGGAGCCAGAAACACCCTTCCCAGCGCTGAGGAGGCAGGACAGAAACACAGAGCAAACCAAACTAGAAATCCCAGTGCAGAGCATGGGAAGGGCACTGCTGCTGCCAGGCACATGGCAGCATGGGGAAAACTGTGATCCCAAGGAACAGCACAAGGTCCCCAGGAAGACTGCAATATCTGTAATTTTATTTATATAATTATATGGGTGTACATATA
The DNA here is from genome assembly GCF_037157495.1 of Lathamus discolor. NCBI lineage: Eukaryota > Metazoa > Chordata > Aves > Psittaciformes > Psittacidae > Lathamus > Lathamus discolor. The sequence goes on along the minus strand of NC_088886.1, from coordinate 58,152,308 downwards.
CAACCATCAAAGAAAGACCCTCCTACATACTTTCAATATGTAAGTAGTCGCCTCTAAGTCAGCTCGAGGCTTTGTTCTCCTAAAGTGAAAGCTGCATGGTTACACAATAAAGTGTCAATGTTTTTCTTGCCTCCCTCCTTCCCTTTCCTATCTATCTCATCCCTTTCTTTACTTTTCTTCTCTCTCCTTTTTATTTCACTTATTTCTTTCCCCCTTTTATTCCTAGCTCTCCCTAACCCCCCTTATTATCATTCTGACTTTCCACTGCTCCTTGCTGCTTCTGCTCTTCTCTCTCATTCCTAGTCACTCACTTCTTTCATACTGAATTAACTCTACCCCTGGTCTATGCATCCTGACAATCTGTCTGGTTTTAATTGTTACACTAAACTTAGCTGGACATTTCAGGGAGTCGTGTACATTTAAAGTGCGGACCTTTTCAAAGTCTTCATAATTCAACTTGATCCCATGTATTTGATCAAGAGCCATATGGTTTTGTGGATCACGTATTGTTTCACACATGTGAGTACTTACAGAACAGACGTGTGTTTGGGCATTAGGTGCTTTTGCTTTCTGTGCTGTGTAACAGCACTAGTACATGCAGGGATAACAGAATGGGAGTTTGGCCAGCATCAAGACCACATTCCTTCTCCATCACCATCAGCCTTGCAAATGGCTCTTTACAGACTCCTCCAGTATTTCTAACATGTATTGATTCATTCCAACAAGCTCCCTAGAAATGACCAATTAATCTATCATGTCTTCAGAGCACACCTAGTATACTTTATCCAGACAAACCTTCCCTGCATCATACCCTGGTGCTAAGTCTATAAGGAAGGGGAGAGAAGAGGGAGAGAATCAGAATGGATTTTGGCATTGCCTTTTCAGCAGTTAAAGCATTAAAGGGACTGTTAAGATCCTATACTAGGTGTGGGTGTCCCCAGCACATCTTTGCATCAAATGTGCGCATCTCCAGGGAAAAGTGGACAGAGATGTGCACTGATCTCAATGGAGGGGAAAAGTTCTCACACTGATTCAATTAGAGCAGTATATGTTGTAATATAGCTTCAAGGGATAACTGAAACTTTTGGACAGTGGCTTTCTTTTTTCTTTCCCTTTTTCTTTTCTTTGGCTGCTGCCACATGGAGCTCATTTCGTATTTCAACTGTAATGTCAGTGATACAGAAAAACAGTTCTTATATTGTGTTATATCCACTGGTACTGAACCCACAGGCACCTTCCTTCAAGTAGACTGAGAACACAGCCGTGCACAGAATCACAAAATCACAGTGTGGTTTGGGTTAGAAGGGATCTTAAAGCTCATCCAGTTCCAACCCCTGCCACAGGCAGGGACACCTTCCACTAGAGCACGTTGCTCCAAGCCCCTGTGTCCAACCTGGCCTTGAACACTGCCAGGGATGGGGCAGCCATAGCTTCTCTGGGCACCCTGTGCTAGTGCTTCACTATTCCAGTATCCAGTGTCACATTCCTGTGTTCCAGTGTCTTACCAAAAGATAAAGCATAGAACTTTAACCTTTCTACCCTACACCTTCCCCACCTGAGTTTTAAGTGGATAAGCTTTCTTTCCAACTGCTTAGTGTCCATCATAAAACAATCCATTTCTGGGGAAAAGTACAAAAGTTAAATCGTATCAGTTATGTTACAATGATGTGAAGCACAGGATGGAGGAAAAGTGCTATTAACTGAATATGGTGATAGAAGTAGAAATCCACACCTAACATGATGAGGCTGCGCTGGCTGTGTTACCACTGTGCTGATTTACACCAGTGGAGCATCAGCCCTGGCAGGCTCTCTGTGTGCAGGGCACTCTTCCATCTGAAGAAGCCAACAGTCTGCAAACATCACAGGACAATTTGGGCTGGGGGCTCTCATGGAGCTGGGGCTGCTTCATACACTGTTGCATTGCAGCAGCACCCCCATCTTATCTGAAGAGTAAACAAATACAGTAGCTGTAAAAATAACCCAGCACTTCCCTCTTGCTTCAGTCTCAACCATCTCACTGTGCCTTGTATTTGCCCAGAGTCCACTGCACTTGGTTTTCTTCAGCAAATTCTGTTCCTGCTTATATTTTCTAAATATTCTGATGTTTTTCAAATAAAAGGCAACAGTTGATCATATCAAGAATGCGAGAATTCATTTAGGATCTAATGAACTCTGAGCACCTTAAACTGTGCTACACCAGGAACTTGATGATTTTGTTCTATAAACTACAGACTGTTGCTATAAGCTCACAGCTACCCTGTGCCCATGCATTAACAAATGTAATGGGTGGAAAGGAATAGTTCCTTAACCTACATCTTTTTTTCTTTCTCATTTCACATTTTGCACTCGTGAATGTGCTCATTTTCTCAAGATCAATAGACTACACAGTGACTTATTGGCTCTAAGGTCTACAAAATGGAGGCTTCTCACCAAAAAAACTTCGGCACACATGTATAAAACCATTTTCTATAGTTACAAGGTCTCAGTTGCCATTATAAAGTCAGAGTTGCCAAAGGAGTAATTTTATGAACAAGCATTGTGTTCTGCAAGGATTTACAAGAAAATTTAGCCATGAAGATTGCTTGACACCTTCTATTTTTCCCACCAAGCACTGCTCTCCATGCTGCTTTACTAGTACTTGTACAGGACTACACTTCAAAACACAAGGATGCAGGATGACTTGTTCCATAAATGGGTTTTTCCTTAAAGGAGAGATCGGTAATGAAAAATAGGGAGCAACAGAACAGTGGTAAGAGCCCACTGTCAGGATGGAACACAGCAGTCCCCTTGATGCTGCTTGTTGAGAGAGAACAGCACTGGTAGTAAGAGAAGCAGCAAAGAACAATCAGCAAGGGGCATGGAGAATCTATAGAGTCACAGAATGGTTTGGGCTGGAAGGGACCTTACAGCTTCATGCAGTTTCAACCTGCCATGATCAGGGACACCTTCCACTAGAGCAAGTTGCTCCAAGCCCTGTCCAACCTGGCCCTGAGCACTGCCAAGGATGGGGCAGCCACAGCTTCTCTGGCCAGCCTGTGCCAGCGCCTCAGCAATCTCATAGTGAAGAACTTCCTGATGTCCAACATAAATCTCCCCTCCGTCAGTTTAAAGCCATTCCCCCTTGTTCTGTAACTACAGGCCGTTTTCAGAATCTGCCCTCTTCAGATTTCTCGTAGGCTCCTTAAGGAGAAATGTGCCACTGTTGTTCATATCCCGGGAATTAATCCCCCACGTTTCAGAACCGAATGGAGAAGGTCCCGCTGGCTGGGGAACACCTCCCGCAGCACAGGGCCCGGCGGTGTGCGGCGGGGCCGGCAGGGGGCAGCGGCGGCCCGGCCCGCCGCAGCTGCGGGAGCGCTGACGGGGCTCCCAGCACAGCGCCGACGGCGATGGGCTTCGGCTGTATCCCGGCTTGAGAGCCCCGACCCCGTGATGGGGAACAGCGGGAAGGCACAGGGCTGAACTCGGCGCCTCTAATGGGAAACAGTTGAGAGCTCTACCAAATCTGTCACTTTTTAAATGGAAACATAAAAAAAGGCTGAGATAAAACAAAACAACAACGGCAGAAAGGGTTGGAATAGTGCACTTTGATTCAGATACCGAACAAATTTCCTCAAGGAATGGAAAAACTGATGGGCAAAGAAAAAAGAAAAGGCAAACCGCAATCTCATGGTGCTTGCCGCAGCCGGGGCAGACATTCCTCCCTGTAATCCCCTGCTCCCTTCCCGCTCCGGGAAGGGAAAAAACCCTTCTCCTGTGATGGCTCGTAGAGATTTTGGGACCTTAGGGTGTTTAAACAAGTGGTTCCCATTTCTGTTCCAGGGCAACTGGTGACTGTCCCAGACAACGCTTGGCTTTGCTAGGCTGAACTGAGCTGTAGTTCATCCAAAAAGGCAAAGCAAGGGGTTTTCCAGAGCACCTTACCGGTGCTGGGAGGGAGTAGAGAGTGGTTATTCCGTGGGACAGCAACTGCAGCAGCCAGGGCAGGAGCCTGCTCCGCAGGAGGTTTGATCAGCGATGTGTATTTACAAAGACTTTACAAATTCTCCTGCTAACTTTTTAAACCGCCTATTTCTTTTACAGAACGTCCCCGTATCTCGGAGGCATCATAGAAACCAGAAAGGCAACCTGTGAGGCCAAAGGGATGGGGAGGACACCGCTGCCCGCACCTAAGCTCACCGCTGGCCCTCGCCCCTTCCGCTGCTCACTGGGGTGGTTGGGTCTGTGTCCCGGCACCTCTTAAGGACACGAATGGAAGGCCCCCGGGGGTCCGTCTCCTTCAGTACCAGTGGGGTCCTAGCGGCTGTCCTTAGCCTCTGTGCATCCTCCCGGCCTCGTGTAGGGGGGGGACTGGGGAGGCTTAAAAACCTTGTTGAAACTGCACCGGGGGGTATCGCCGCCTAAAGCAGGGAACGGGGGAAACTCGGAGCATTCTCAAGAGCACGTGCCCGATATTCTGCTTAAATTTGTGTTAAAAGCAACACCTGAAAAAAGAAAAAAAATTAATAAGTGGCGAGCAGCTCCTAAGCGGCGAGCAACTCCTTTTTGTTTCTCCCCCTTTGTGATAGCGAAGGACATTACGCTTCGTGCTGTGCCCAGTTTCACCCGGTCCTTTATTGATTGTTTGGGTTTCCAGAGAACAGAACGAGAGTAATAAAAAGAATGACAGTTATCGCTGGGGAAAAAAACCGGGGGAAACAGTCGCCCTATCTTAGACAAGAGATCACTGGCTGTCCCTGCGCCAGGCCGCTCGCCTCAAGAGACGGAAGATGCCTCCCCTAGCCCCAAGAACCACGATCCTCCCCGACCCCCACCTCTCGCAGGGAGCCCGTTTCCCAAACCATCACGGCGTTTTCAGCCCCTCAAGGGCCTCAGCTCCCCAAAGCGGTCGGTGAACTGCCCTCACCCTCCCCAGTGCAGAGACAGTAAACAAGAAGACCTGTTTCTTCGGAGTCGCTCCGAATTAGCCCTTCATGTGGTGGTGGCGGGGAAATCCCGTTAGAGAGAGAGAAAGAAATCAAACGAAAGTAGGAGAGGAAGGCATCTGCCAGCAAGCCGGCAGCATTTGCAGGGAGCTGCTGGGGGTCGGGAGCCGGTGCCGGGGGAAGACTCCACTCTTGGGACCTGCGGGGACACCGATCTGGTGGACACCCCAGGACTTCAGGTGTGCCCCGTCCTGAATGCTGAGCAGGGAGAGCCGGGGCTTCACGTTCGGATCTCGCCCCATGTGTAATATTTCTCACAGTGTTAGTTCTCTGTGCAGCTTGAAGGAGAGCAAAGCTCCCCTGCGCTGTACAAGGCGTCCGTGCTCCATGCTCCTCGGCTCTTCCCCGGCAGCCCAGCCTCGGTACCTGCCGCCCGGCTCCATCCGTGTGCTGAGACGGGAGCAAGCACGAGGTTTTATCGAAAGCCGAATTCCGCTCTAGGCAACATGCAACTGATTTTGAACGAATTCCCACCAGCCCGCTAAACCCTGCAGCTGCTTGTTTGGCTAATAAAACCCCGTGCGGTTTCTAAACTTATAGAACCAAAAAGGAAAAAGATGTCCATCCGAATAAACTGTAAGTGAAAACTCATTGATTACCTCCGCCTTCCTGTCTCTGATTTGATTAATCATTTGCTTTCCGAGCCACTTCTCTGTTGGTTTCCCTCTGCCTGAATCCTGAAAGACTTTTCCAGAAGGGCGGCTATGATGTTGAGACCAACATACTGTAAACAACCACAAGAAGCAGAGCTAATGTTTTCAATACAGCTCGAGGATTAAAATAAACTCATTGGATTAGGCCAGCCGGAGCGATTGTTTTGGTGAGAGCTTCCCAGGCCCGCTGCTCAGAACATCCTCGAGGGCTACCGAGCCGTGCCAAGCCGCGGAGATGCCCCGCAGACCCAGCGATGGGCGTCGGGCAGGCTGCGCAGGGAAGGATGGAGGAGGCACAGGGGACCCGCCGAGCTGTGCCCGGGGCTTCAGCCGCCGGTGGCTGGGCTCAGCTCAGCGTCCCGGACTCTGCACCGCGTCTCGGGGCTCACCGGTCTGGTTACTCGGCCCCGCACGTTGCCCGCTGCAGTGTCGGACTTTCTAGCCCTCGCAGTACTTTGGTTTGTTTTTCACCGTCTTCAGCTGCCCAAAGCACCACAGCGGCTGCTCATGTCCGCCTGCACGGCTCTGGCTCCCTGCCTTTAATGCTGGCCGCCCTCTCCTGCGAGTGGACAGGAGTGGACCCCGCAGAGCGGCGGGTGCAAGAAGGGATCCCCGGTCCCTGCCCCGAGAGGTGGAAGTGGGGATCCCCGGTCCCTGCCCTCTGCCCGCTCCGTCGAGCCTCCCCCGTTAGCGCAGCACCCGCTGCTCGACCAGGGACGCGGCGGGCCGGGGCCACCGGAGCCCACAGCGCTCCCGACCGCCGGGAGCCGCGTCCGTCACACACGCAGAGAGGAGATTTTTTAAGTAACAAATGTACTCTTTTTTTATTTTTGAAACAAAAATATCGTTTTCGGCTTAACAATAGCCGGATCTCGCTGAATGAAGCCTTTGCATATTTTCCTGTTTTAATTGGTTGTATAATAAACAGTCCTGACCCCGCACTCCCTTTTCAATGAGTTCAGGGTGAAATGCGGACCATGGGACTGGAAATGACTTTTTCACCACTTAAAACACGGACAAGAATACCAGGAATCAGGAGGTATTAAACAGCCGCACCGCCGGGGCGGGAGCGGGGCGCAAGGTGAGAACGGGCCTTGTGCTCCTCCCGCAGCACCGCTCGGCCCTGTCTGCAGTCACAGGCACCGCCGCCCTCCTCTCCGGGCACAGCGACCCGAGCCATGCCGTGCCAAGCCGTGCCGGCGGGGAGCGCTCCCGGAGCCCAAGGCTCTGCCACCGGGCTCGAGGGCTGCGCAAAGGACGGGAAAGGAAGAAAACCCTGCGGCCGCTAAACAGCAGCACCCCCCCCCCCCCCCCCCCCCCCCAGGCCTGGCGCTGCCCCGAGAGCTGGAGCAGCCTTGATGCGGTGGGAGCCCGCTTAGCCCCGGGCAGCAAACCCTTCCCTCGAGAGGCACGGGCAGTGCCGAGGCAGGCTGTTTCCACACCCGCTCCGCGCAGAGAGAGAGCAGCCCTCGCTCTTCTGCTTTCATCTCTCGCCAACGTTGCATAAACCTGGGGCCGCTCCGGCAGGGCAGCGGCGGCAGGTCGGCTGGGCCAGCGGCCCTGGGCCCCGCTGCCTCGGCTCCGGCACTGAAGCAGCCCAGCGGCGGGCGGTGGCCACGAAGCCTGAGGAAGGCTCCGAGCCAAGGTGCCGGCCTGGGGAGCGCATCCCGCTTGGCGGAGCATTCCTCCTGCCGTCATTTATATAACGGGGAAAGGCCTTACACAATGCGCAAACCCCGCTCTTGCCAAGAGATCGGCTCTCTGCCGCTTGCTTTCCTAAAGGGTCGGCGGGGAAGGGTTGGCGGCGCTGCCCGGGGCAGGTGGGAGCAGGGAGGAGGTACCCGAGCAGCCTGGGGTGGGAGACACCGGATCCGAAGTGTGCTGACACCCTATGTGCCCGCGCCGTCCGTGCCCGTGGAGCGGGCACAGACCCCTTCTCCCACCCAGCCGCTGCTGTACTAAGTGCCGCTCTCCCGGGATGCGGGCACTATCTGCCCGGTGGTCTGGGCTTGGCGGCGCGGGGAATCTCAGTCCCTGCGTGCCAAGGCCTGGGTGTTCGTTAACGCACACCACAGTGAGGTTTCCGACGGCTCCCCACAGGCCGGTGCCGGCTGCCCAAGGCAAACACTGGGAGTGAAAGCCGGGCCCCCCTCCCCACGTCGGTGGATACCTAGGACGGGCCGCGTGCACACCCCCCTGCCTTCCCGCAGCGCCCAGTGAGGGTGGTCAAGTCGGCTTGGACTACGGCAGGGCTCTTGCTCTGGTTTCCCGTCCCCTCTGCGAAGGGTCGGGGCCAGAGAGAGGAGGCCCCACCGGGTGCATGGCCGGGCTGGAAGCAGCGCGAGGCCCTGCTGGGCCCGAGCAGGGCAGCGGTACACACCGGGGCTTTCCGGGCGGTCCTCAGGGCAGGGTGGAGGGAGAGGGTTGCAGCCGTACGCACGGCACGATGGCTGCTTAGTGAACCACGCGAGTTTACATTCAGTGCAGCCTCTGTTTATAAAATACAGAATACGATCGTGAAAACATCCTACGGGAACGACGGCGGCACCCGCTGACTCGGAGAGCAGAACCAAAGGCGAACAGAGCCCCGGCCGGTTACAGGGAGCCCGGCAGACTGACAGACCACGACCTGGCAGGACGGGTGGCCTCCGCCGGCCAGGCCCGCCTGCATCTCTTCACCGGCTGGCCCAGACCCCGGGGAAGGAGCCGCAGCGGGGAGCCCCGGGTGGGTGCAGGCTCGCCAGGGACCTCGACAGCACCTTTACCCGCTTCCAAGCAGCCCCACACACCCGCACCGCGCTCTCTTGGCGAGAAGACGCTCGTCCAGAGGCAACGATTGCCCGAAAGGGACCGAACGGCAGCCCAGCGCCCTGTTCCCTGCCTCTCCCCGCTACCACAGCCGGGCGCTGATCCCCTGCTGCAGCGGCACTGACTGGAGGCCCCGCGGGAACCGAGGCAGCCCCGGGGGCCACCACTTTACCCCTGCCCCGGGCCACCTGCGGGTATCACTTCACGCAGCGCCGGCAAGGCCCCAGCAGCTCAGAGCCGTTTGCTATGGGCACTGCAGCCCTGCCGAGCGGTGGCACAGGCGGCCCGGGGGGCGCCGGTGGGGGTCCCGCCCTCCCTTCGCCCCGAGACCACCGCTTCACTTGCGAGCCCGCCACTGCCCCCACGTACCCCGGAGGAAACAAAGCGGGACTATCAATGCCTATCGAATAAGCAACAAGCAGAACGAACTGCCACGGCCCTGAGCTCGCCGGAGCAAGGCTACAACAGGCAGGCGGACGACGGGCTACCTGGGCCGGTCGCCGAGCTCGCCCTGCGCTCCTGAGGCCGTGTCAACGGTGACGCCTCTCCCCTCCACAAGCAGTTCCACCCGAGGGCCCCGAGCAGGTCAGAGGCCCCGAGTGAGCTCCCCGCTCCCGGCAGAGGCCGGCAGAGGCACGGGTGGCGAAACATGAGTGGCGGCCCTGTGCCATGTGCGCTGGCATCCCGGGGCTGACCGCTCGGGAAGCATTTCGCTCCCTATGACACCGGTGTGTTCATGGTAGGGGCTAGGCTCTCTCCCTCCCTCCCTCCAGGCCCCCGCAGCAGCAGCTCGGTCCCGCTGTCCCGGTGCACAGCGCGAAGCGGCCGCGTCTGCTGCAGCCCCGAGAGCAGGAACCCTCGGCTGCAACACCACTCCCAGCGCCCTCCTGTTCGGGCCGGGGTCTGGGCACCGGTGACAGGCAGCGCAGCAGGGCCTCCAGCCGGGCAAGGGCCTGTTTACACCCAACCCCAGCGGGTCACCTCTCCCGTGGGCCCCCCTTTTGCCACCGGCAGCGGGAGGGGAGTGTTCACCCCCGGTACCGCGTTTCGCCTGCTACCCGCCCCCCCTCCGGGAGAGCCAGCTGCCCGCGCGACCCGGAACGAGCGGAACGCGCGCACCCCGTCTCTCGCCCGCCGCACAGCAGCAGGCCTGGCCCAGACTGGCGTCCGAGGGGACCCGCTGTGGGGACCCCCCCACCTGCCAACAGCACCGTCCCTACCCGAGCCTCCCATCGCCCGTGCAGCCCGCAAAGGAGCTGTTGCGTACGAGCTCTCGAAGCGAGGCCCAGGCCCGGCGCCACCGGCCCGGCTAGGAAAGAGAGGCCCTTCAGCGGCTTCAAGAACCGGCACTGGCCCGGCCGGGACAGGGGTGGCGAGAGGGCTGCGCGGGGTCGCCCAGCGCCGCGGCCCAGAGCGGGTGGGGATGAAACGAAAGCGGAGCCAAGGTCGCTGTCGGGCACTGCCGCCGGCACTGTCCCGGCAGAGCTGGGCACAAAAGCGAGGTGCCGGCGGCTGCCCGTGTCTCACAGCGGAGGCGCTCCCGATCGCTCCCGCTGAGCCAAAGAAGCTGTCCCGGCACCTCCGCGGCGGCTGCCAAAACAGCACCGGACCCCTCCTGCCACGGCGCTTAACGGAGCCAATCCGCCGCCCCTGCACAGTCCTCGTACTCCCCGCGGCGGAGGCGAGCGCTGGACGGCCGCGGCTGGGACTGGGGCCGGGAGCGGTGACCGCCGGAGAGAGCAGGCCGGGCGGCTAGGAACGGCCCCGGGACACGTCGCCCAGCCCGTTCTCCGCTGCCGCTTCTCGACCCCGATCACGGAGGAACGGAGCGAAATAAAACGATCTGAAAAGAAGGAAAGCCATTTTATTGGAGACTTTACAATGCTAGGAAGTACAATAAAAGTGCTAGTTCACTCTAGAAAAGTTGGTCCCAAAATGGTACTATGCCACAGCATCTATCAGCTTACATAAACGTTTACAAAATCGCTACGAACTGGCCCCTGTATTATAAACGCTATTTTTTTTCCTTCTTCACATTAATCTATGTAAAATCGAATTATCAAAACGTTTTAAGAATAAAGGGCAAGCATTCGAAAGCAGAACCTACCGGAGAATCCATTTTGGGCCAGGTTTGGGGTTCAAAAAAACCGAAGATAGTTTAAACTTTCATTATTATTCATAATATGCACACGGAAAAAAATATTCCAATTTACAGGAAACTGTCTTTTTTTTTTTTCTTTTGTTGTAACGTCAAAATATTTTTTTAGACCTGTATAAAATTACTTTTAAGACCTCAGAGGACATTGTCTCTTTTTAAAACTATATTTTATGGACAGTGAAACGTTTCCCGAGTGACGCTGGCAGGTTCGATTGTTGGTTTCTGACAACCGGCAATACCGCACATCTCCTGCTGCTCCAGAAGTCCCCACCTAAGTACTATTTTGACAGAAAGCCGCGGCTCGGAAGAAGCGCGGTGTTTTGCAGTCCGAGGATAAAGAAAGAGCAGATGAAGAGGAGGAGGAGGACGAGCACCACGGCAGCAGCTAGGCCTCGCCAGCCAGCACCGCCACGCATTGAAATGCCGCCGCTATTTACAAGCTCCGCTTTTCCCTTTCAGCCAGAAAGGATTACGGCTGAATTACAAAGGAGCAGAATTTTGAGGGCTAAACAGCCTATTTTTAATTACATGCTCCCCCCCCCGCCTCCAAAAAAACCCCACCAAAACCAAACCAAATAATCTCACAAACAAACGAACACACACACACGAGCAAAGAAACGAACGGTAAATCCGAGCTCGCCCAGCGGCAGCGCCCCGGCCACCGGCTCTCGCACTTACACCGCCTTCTCCTCCTCGTAGGACGGTTCTTACACTTACACTACAAAAGGAGCAGGGCCGCCGTTCCCCACCGCAACAGTTTAGGCACGGAGAGAGGAAAGTCCGCGGCTGGAGAGGAGGAGAGACCCGAGAACGGAGGAGAAGGCGGCAGGATCGCAGAGTGGCAGCAGAGCCGGTGCAAGGGCGGCGGGCGATCGGCCGAAGCTTTCCTAGATGTCTATGCGGGAGTGCAGGGCGCTGTGTTTGCTGTCGTGCTCCCAGTAGGAACAGTGCATCATGGACAGCTCGGCGGGCTGGCGGGCACAGGCGAACTGAAGGCCGGCTCCGTTCGCCGCCGGGGCCGCGGGCGGCGCGGGGCTGGTCGGGCTGAGCTGCTGGGGGTGATGGGCGTGAGGGTGGTGGTGGTGGTGGCCCATGCCGTTGTAGGAGTTCACCATGCTGGGCAGCGCCATGCTCTGCACCCGCGAGTAGGGGCCGTAGGATGCCGGGCCCGAGAGTCCTTTCACATTGACGGGGCTGACGTTCCCACCAGACATCTGGCAGGAGGCGTAGGGCATGGGCGCAGGGGGCTGCGCCAGTGGCCACGAGTTGTTCATGAAGGTGGACTGCAAGTACTTGGGCGGGGAGAGGTAGCCGTAGGTGTCGGGGCTGAAGAGGGTTTTGCCGGGCTGGAAGTGGGTCGGGGGGGGGCGGAAAGGCCGTTTCATCCTTCGCCTCCGGCGGTAGTTGCCCTTCTCGAACATGTCCTCACAGGCGGGATCCAGGGTCCAGTAGTTGCCCTTGCGCTCGCCGCCGCCCTCCCTGGGCACCTTGATGAAGCATTCGTTGAGGCTGAGGTTGTGGCGGATGCTGTTCTGCCAGCCCTTCTTGTTCTTCTCGTAGAAAGGGAATTTGCTGATGATGTACTGGTAGATCCCGGACAGCGTGAGCCTCTTCTCCGCGCTCTCCCGGATGGCCATGGCGATCAGGGCCACGTAGGAGTAGGGGGGCTTCTGCGAGGGGTCCGGCTTCTCGGGGATTTTCTCGGCGCCCAGCTCCTCCTTGACCCGCTCCGGCTCCTTGCTGCCGCCGGTGTCATGAGCCAGCAGCGCCACCGCGTCCTCCTCGCCGTCTGGGTAGCTGTTCATCATGGTGCCCCGCGTCCCGCCGTCCGGCAGCCCGCGGCACGGCTGCGGAGCGCTTGCCCGATGTGCGGAGCCCGGTGCCGGGGGCCGTCGTGTTCCTCCCGGCGCTCGCTAAGACTGGGGCCGAGGTCGGAGATGGGACCGGGACGAAGATGGGGAGGCGCCTTTCGCGGCGCCGCTAGTCCGTGCAGCGCGGCGGCGGCAGCGTCCCTGCCCCCGCGGGCTCCGCTCCCCTCTGCCGCCGCGGCCGGGCTCTTTTCTGATTTGTATGGGCCCGGCCGAGTTCCGCTTTCGTCAAGAGCCCGCTCCCCTATCGCCGCCGAGCCGCTGGGCACGGCCGAGTTCACCTCGCAGTCACGGCGCCGCGCTCAGCCCCGCGCACACGCGGCCCGACGTAGCCCCGCGGAGCGGCGCGGAACCGCCCCGGCTCGGTCGCGCCACCGGGGCGGGGAGGGGGGGGGAAGTTAAGGGGGGAGGCGGCGTCCGGGGGGGCACCGATCAAGCCTCCGCCGCCCGCCCGCCCGAGGAGCTCCGATGGGGCCCTCGGCGGTGGGCTCCCCTCCCGCCCGGCCAGGGGCCTCGTCGGAGGCGGCGGGTGCAGGCTGTGCCCGCGGCGTTCGCCCCTGCCCCGGACGTCCAGCCGCACAAGCGGACGCGTTTGTATGTCTTGGCCCCGGGCCCCGCCAACCGATCGCGCCCGGGGAGCACAAGGAGGCTGCTGCCGCTGCCTGCAAGTCGGTTCTTGCAGCCCTTATTTGCAGGAGGCAGAGCAAACGGTGTCAGGTCTCTCCTTCTCTCTCCCCGCGAAGTAGGCTGCGGGGCTGACAGGCGCCCCGAGGGCCGGTGGAGGGTGGCGAGATGAGGGGTGACACACCAGCCAGTCTTCCCGCTCCTTCCCCTGCACGTCTCCAGCTGGTTTCACACGGCTCGTGGGGCGGCATATGCTACACCGACGTTGCCCTGCTCCTTTCCCTTCTCTGCCTTTAGGTAGAGTGCCCCCTCTTCTTCCCTCCCCCCCCCCCCCCCAGCAGAGGTGTCGTGTAATAAGAAATCACTAACACGGGGCTGCTCCCACCTCGGGTAGAGAAGCAGGCAGAGAATACTTTGCGCTTGTTTCTAACGGAGCCCTTAGCCCTGTCCCCGGGAAGAGGGCAGCCTAGCCCTGTTTGTCCTCCGGAACCTCTCTTCCAAACAGCGCTGCCGAGGGAGCCAGGCCGAGCTCCACAGGGCCGGGCTCACCTGCGCTCCCCAGCCGCGCTGCCGGTGCGCCCCGGGGGGGCAGCCACAAGGACCCAATCCCCTCACGCACTCAAGCACGGCTCGGGGTCTCCCCTCTAGGGCTGTCCAGAAGCGGCCCTTGGAGCTGCTACTCATACCCTGAGAGCCACGGCCGGGGCCCTCGGCCTCGCTTCTGCCGTTCCCGAAAGTGAGCCACCGCTCAGCGCTATTCCGCGCCTCGCGGGTTTTACGCTCTACACCAGTTTTTGTTAACCAAACGCCAGCCCTGCGGGGCCTGGCTGCCCTCGAACAGCGTACCCGGCGCAGCCGCCCCTCCCGTCGGGGTGTCCTGGGGCTTCGGCGTGCCATGAGCGGAGCTCCGATTCCTCTGCCCAGCCAAGGGCATACGGATCCCCGCTCCCCTCCGGGGGAGGATATTTGTGGGTGAGGGGGGGTCTGAGATATAGAAACGGAAAAATAAACTAGCCCTCGGGGAGCCATTCTATTTCTATGTATCTTTATATTTCTCGGTTCGAATAAGTTTTTACCTCTTCGTCTACAGCCATATAACGAATACCCCGTCTCTCAGCAGCGGTGAAACGCGTACCCTAAAGCGTGAACCGCATTAATTCGGTCACAGATTCGAGGCCCCTCTATTTCCGCACACAGCCGAGGAACAGCGCACTCCGCCCTCAAAGTACCCCCCTAAAGCACATAAACGAAACCTCGGAGGGATGGGGCCCGAGGGAGAGACGCTCTCGGCGGTTTTCCTCCCCGGTCGCTCCTAGGAAGCTCCGCGGCGGGTGCCTCTGCGGAGGGCAGCCGTGTCTAGCCATGCCCGGGGCCGGGGCTGCCGGGCCCCCTTGGGCCGGCCCGGCTGCTTTCTGCCGGCCACCCAGGCTGCTCCCGGCGCTCCCCCTCGGGGGCATTTCCGCGGCGAGGCCCGATGCAGGTGTAACAGCACTGTTGCGTGTGTCATCACCTCCGCCAAACGGCACATTCCTCCCTTTGCACTCCTAAGCCGGGCGCGAAGCTCCTTACCAGGGCTGCCTGTTTCACAGAGGACATTTGACATCCGAGGGGCTTGCTTGGGTTTGTTGTTTTTTTGACAGTCCCACCAAGGGGGATTTTCGGATGAACACCCAAGGGCAGCAGCTCAGCCCAGAGCTGGGAGCGGCGACCGGGCAGAGCAGCGGCAAAGGTGAGCGCGCAGCCCCGTGTGCGGCTACTTGAACATTTGACTCACGGGCACTGCCCGGCTGTCCCCTCTCCCCGGTGCTAATTAGGCCCGTCTTGGGACATTAAACGTATGATTATGCCACGACAGCCGAGTCTGGACACTGTGGCTGCAGTTCAGCAGAGAGCGGAGTCCTACCGGCACTCACAGACATGTCGCAGCTGGGGGAATGCAAGGAACGGGGTCGGGCAGCGAGCAGAGGGGCGCGGCAAGCCCATCCCCGGTGAGGAGCGGAGGATGCCGCCACAACCCGGGACAGAGGCCTCGTGCCGGTGAGCCCGGGGGAGCCCCCGCCGCTTCCGAGGTCGGACAAGGAATCAAACAAACTGGGACAAATCGAAGGGAGGAGGCAGCGGAGCTGCTCCCCGACCGGGCCTGCTGCCCTCGGGGGCTGGGGAAGCAGGAGGAGGGTAGCAGTGGAGCAGGGCTCACGGCGCCGATACCCGGACACCGTCCCGCGGCGGAGAGGGGCATATCCCACGGCAGAAAGCTGAGGGACGGCGGGGAAGGCGCTGTCGCTTTTTTTCACACAGAGCAGCCCCGGCCGCAGCCCGTTCCCAGTGCAGGGAAGCCGGGAAGGAGGCGGGCAGACGGGGGCTCAGTCCCGGCCGCGCAACCCAGCGCCCCGAGGGGGGCTGCAATTCGGTGTTTGGCCGTGCTTCCCCGGTACCGAGCCGGGCCGGGTCCGCCTTCCCTAACCAAGTCCGGTATTTGGCGGGGAAGCGGCCGGGACCGTTCCCGCGGGTGGAATTGCCGTGCAGAGCGGGTCACGGCAAGCGGCGGGGGCCTCCAGCCGGGGAGCGCGGCGGGGACACGGCACCGCGGACAGGGCTCCTACGGAAGCCGTGCCTGCCGTTGCAGAGAGGGCAAGACGCGAGAATGAGCCCGAGTAGGGGTTGTTTTTTTCTACTCACCCCCGTGTAGGCAGCAGCGCCGGCTTTACCTGGAAGGGCTGGGATCAGTTTGTTTGAAAATGTGGCACGCTTCCTCTCACACGCTTTATTTATTTATTTACTTATTTTCCGCTTGGAGAGAAAACGTGTCTCCGGCGGGGAGCCCCGGGACGCCCCTGGCTCGGGGAGCACCGCTCCCGTTCGGCTACCGCACCCGCTCGCAGACACCGGAGCAAGGCTCCCTCCGTCTGCACCGGCACCCGGACGGAAGGCAGGCGACACTGCCGCTTTGCCCGTTCTGCGTCTCCGGCTCCGCTCCGGGAGGCACGGGGCCGGACACGCTGCTGGTGCCGCAAACAAGAAACCACCCTTCCCGACCGCTCCAGCAGCTACATTAACCCGCGTTCATTTGGCTCGCGTAGGAGAGGACAGACACAGCTTTATAAGCGGACCCAGGCGCTGCGTGTCCGGAGTCCCTGTTTCTCAAACGAGCGGGTCCCGGTCCACCGGTCCCTTCTCCTCCTCGGCACAGCCACCAACGCAGCAGGGACGGGCTGTCACCGTGCCGCCTTTGCAAGCAATCCTAGTTTCTTCCTTTCCCCTCTTCTTCTTTCCCCGAATACTACCGGTCTTTAAGATCGTGGAGCATTTATTCCCCTAGCAAATGGGAGAATACGGCTACATGTAAAGCCGTCATGTGGGCGTCTGCCCTGCAAGCCGGCGCTCCCGAGAATTAACTAATTGTACCGCTGGAAATCAAATATTCCGGTCGCCGTGAAAAATCCATTAGATGCAATCTATTACAAGGCTCGAAGGAGTTTTCCCGTGTTCCCTACGTGCGGGAGGGCAGAGCAGCCCGGAGGCGCCCGCGGGGCGCGGGGTCCTCAGCCGCATCCGAGCCGGGCCGAGCGGCTTCCCCTCCAGAGCCTGTGTCTCTCCCTTCGGGTGTCTAAACGATGGGTGTCTAAAAGACACCCGAAGGCAGGGAGGGCTCGGAATTGGAGGTGCCGATTAGCGGCACAGCACTTGACAACCGGGAATAACCACCATTACTTGAGATCAAATTGCTCCCTTTAGACCCCAAACTCTGCCCTGAGAAAGCTTCATTTTCAGCACCTCACCTCTTGCTTGGCCTGCAGCTCACCTCGGGACACCCCAAACACACAATCCTGCTCTCCCATCTGCTCAGGATTCCCGAGCATTCCATAAACGCCCTTTAATTACATTACTTGGCGTGTGATGCTAGAACAAGGCAATATTCACCTGGAAAGTGTCGTCTTTTGCATGAATGAGTCTCATTGTCAAAACCTCGAGCATATATAGGTGCATATATGTTTTGCAGTGAAGAATTTAGTTTCTCGTTTATACTGTAAAGCTAAAAATTTGGGTAGCTTCAGGCTTGTTTTTACAAGCTCCCAGCCGTACAAGGATTTCTGTTTTTACAGGAAAAACTAAGCAGTCCATAGACCATGATGGCTGTACATCCATAATGTGAGCTTCATGAGGAACAGAGCAACTTTATTATGATCTGATGACTGAAATCACATTGAATAAAAGCCTATCTAACAGACCCTGAGGGAAAAGTCACAAACGGGCTCAATTCTATACCCACTCTGATGGGAATGGTAGAGGAAAAAGGTTTTAGGATCAGGAGAGTAGATTTCCCCCTTCAGCTGACTCTGTAAAAGCATTTTTCACTGTTCCATTTCATTGTGAGCCTGTTCTTACTGCCTCGATATCAGAGAAACCTCTCTTACAAGAAAAGGCAGCCCCAACCTTTTCCTACTTCCCATCTCTGCTCGGTTTCTTTTCTGTAGCCAGAGCCAGAGCCTTCACTGCAGTCTATTTGTTTACGCTTAGAGGACAGGCCTACAGGAAAACAAACTATATATTTCACTCTACCATTTGGTAGCTCCTCTCTTTCATCTGAAAACACAGCCTGATCCAGGGAAGGTTCTTAAATTCACACAACCGGTTACATGATGAAATGCAAACAGTTTCTTGTGGTATTAAATGGCAGCCCGCAGCAGAGTTCAGGTTGGCTGTTATGGATTCGCTAGTTAAGGCTCTGCAGGATAATCCTGTGTTACTGCCATCCTGCAGTCAGTGGCCTACAGCAATGCTGCCGAATGCTGCAAATAAAAACAAACAAGCCGGCCTCCTCTTTTTAGACAGAGGAAAAATTATGTCTCCTTAGGAAGCTTGAAGCAAAGACCGTTTGTGTCAGAGCCTGATGACTTCCAAAGCAAGTTGCTCTTTCTTAGCACTGTGACATTGATGCTTATTTTTCTACAAAGCATGGGTGGGAAAAAAAGAAAAGAGCAAAAAACCCTGAACCATGCAAGTCCACTCCTGTCCGGATCACCCTGAAGTTGCAAATTAATAGCATTGTACAACAAAAATAGAGCCAAAGCAGGCTTCTTCCACTGTTGCTGCAGAGATACACTGTTTCACAGCTCATTTTTAGGTACTAAGAAAACCGCATGCTCCTTTAGACTGTTTCAAAAGTTGCACTGTTTAAGATCCAAGCAGGGAAAGTGATACTAATTTCAGATTACTGGAGGGGGGTGGGGAGTGGGGTGGGCTGAGAAGGAAAAAAGAAGGAAAAAAAGAAGAGGCTTAAAGGAAGAAGTCTTCCAAGCAGTGTAGTGACATCAAAGAAAATTTGTGGAGTCGATTCTTGGAGAACTGGGTCCCAAACTATAGCCATTCTCTCTGAACTCCTACAACCTACTGAAGTCTCTTTTCAGCCGGGATCTAGGACCTTACTCCTTTAAGAAAACAATATTTGAAAAGGTTATTCAGGTTGAAACTCTTAAAATTAGGAGACATAGATCCAGTCACATCATGTAACAACATGACTGGAGTGTTAGTGACTGGGAGAAGAGTGATTCCCCACTAGATAAAACTTTGCTGACAAAAGCCTTTTAGAGAGACAGTCATACTGGCAAAGCTATTCTTATCTGGAGAGCCTGTACTACAGGCTTGAGGCTGAAGTCAGCTCTAGGAGTAGATAATGCTAGTTAGCTGTGTCCATGCTGGGAGCACTTTGCTGTGGCAGCGTACAGGGGTACTCACTCTCCCATAACAGACCTGGCCAGCCGGGGACATGCTTGCACATGTTTGCAGCTACACCAGTTTTAGTGTGAGTGAGTAGCTTGTGGTGACTCACTCAGGCCACCGGGTTTGGGCAGCTCATCTGTACACTGTGAATTCAAGTTTTGTCTTTAGCAGCTCCCTGAGAGTTTGTGCAGGGCATGTTCAGGGCTCTCTGACCATTTTCTGCTGCAGGTGACGTGCTGCCCTGGGAGCAGAGCTGTGCACATGTAGCAACCTTCCGTAAAATCTACACATATACCCAGAGTTTGCTATCTGCATTACGACCACGTAAGTTGTGTTCCTTTTCCATTTCTGAGCAACCAGAAGCAGTTTGACTTGGTTACAGTTAAGTAGTCATGTCCCAAGGTGTTCCAGAAAGTGTAGAAGGGGTTAGGTTAGCCAGAAACAGGGTGCTTTTGTTTTAAAATAGGCTGTCCACATCTGGAGTTTATGTACATGCTACCTATATAAACAATTTGTGAATAACTCCATATACATATAAGCTTCTCC
Organism: Lathamus discolor; assembly: GCF_037157495.1. NCBI lineage: Eukaryota > Metazoa > Chordata > Aves > Psittaciformes > Psittacidae > Lathamus > Lathamus discolor. Next base: position 58,132,945 of record NC_088886.1, on the reverse strand, counting down.
CCCATCTTATTAAAAAGAAGCCCTGGCTGAGACAATACCCTGCCAGATCCAGAGGGGAGAGCAAAGGTGAGAGAGGACTACCATGCCCCAAAAAACTGCATCCACCTCCTCTTAAAAACCTAGAGTGTTAGATGCAGCCCACATTCAGGAGGAATACGTAGCAACTCCCAACTCCAACTGTACCTCTGTTGAGTACATGCTGCACTTTACAACAATTAGAAGCACAAGTTTGTTCCCTTTTAAATGTAACTACTATGTTTCTAAAAAAATAATGAGACTGAAAGTGATACAACTAGGTTTGATCCGAGAACAAATCTGTTTTGCTGGATCAAGCCACATGCCATCTCTAGAGAATAAGGTTAAAAGTGATGTGATGCAAGTAATTTTCTTCCTTCTGGAGGAAAAGAACTAGAGCTAAGCTTTAACCAACATCAATTTCAGATTATACACAGTCCCCCAGAATCGTGAATGTGTAACTTGAAAGCATACACCCACTGGAAACATACAGGTTGAGATGCCATATCCATATCTGCTCCTTGGACACCTGCATTGTCCCAATCAACTAGTGGGCTTGGAAGTACAATGCAATCCCAAAACACTAAATTTTCCTTCACAGCAAGAACAGAAACCTTGAAGGAGCAGCCAAATATTTCAGTTTGAGCTCAGCCACCTAAATTCTGGAAGTTGATTTTTGTCTGTACAGTCACCCTGAGGTCTTTTAATTTATCTCAGTCTTACTCCAACCTTCTGAGTGTGCAGATCTGAATTGGAAATTTACCAAATATGGGAATTTGCAGGACATTTCCAGCTTGTCCTGCTTTTGGCCTGGCCAGAAACAGCAGATCAGAGCTGCTCACAGTTTTCCAGCATTTCTACTCTCGGTTGCAATGTGAGCAAGCAAATGCAGAGCAGACTAACCGACAACAAAAAGCCCCAAACCCCAAACCAAACCCCAAACTTTCTTAGGCTCTCAGAAGGGGCTTGGTTCAAATCCAGTGGAGATGTAAATGAAAGTTCAGCCTGTTCATTTGATTACAGTTTGTTTACTTACATATAATTTCATTTTAACTTGTTTTAATTTTTTTATCCACTCTGTAGCCAGCCCTTAGATCAAATAAGAGAGATGCACCCATTATAAGAATAGCTGTCAGGAGAAGTGAAGCCCTCCAGGCAAGTCCAACCTATGCTAAGAACAAATAATTCCACACCATGACCCAAGGGTTCAAGTCAGAGGTTCTGCCAGAGCCAGCACAACCTGGTCAGGCAGCAGCAGCTCTGCATGGAGGTCAGGACACACTAACATCTTCCTGATGGTGTAGTTCAGGGCTGGCCACCTCAGAGATGGTGCTGTTTGGAAAGGGGAAGGGTGAGGAATGCCGGACATTTCCAAGCTCCAGCCCATCTCCCAGAGACCTTGGCCAGAGCAGCGCCTGCAGAACTCTGGCCAAAGGCAAGGGTGTGATGGGGCATAAATAATAGCCTTGGGGCTTATAAGAATCACCACAATGCGCACGGGGGTTCAGAATATAAACATCATGTATGTAAATTTAACAACAAAATGCAGTTAAAAACAAACCTCTCTGCTACTTCTTCCTTGTCCCGCTAGATACCTCGCTAGCTCCATATCATCCATCTTCATCTTCCCAGTGCCATAGGTGTCTCATATTAAGCATAATTAGTATTATTTGCATGGGAAGGCTACTACTCAGTGTGCCACATGACTGAATAGTGCACTGAGCCAGTTCTGTTCACTGGTTTCACGTTTGGCTTATCTTTTGCAATGCCCACTAAATACAGAAGCACTTGCTGCACTCAGCGTATCCTAAATCTTCAGCAGATATTTGGAATAATAATTTAAAAATGTTAAAAATTGTTCTTCTGTGGTTCCTATTTAATGGGCAGGGCATTTTTTTAACCTTGATTTTATCTGGCTTAAATCAGCAACAGAGGAAATAAAGGGGTTTGGCTGCTTTGATTTTTTTTATTAAGAAAACCCCAGATTTTTGCCTTTGGTGATTTGTCAGCTTTCAGTGCTTTGTGTATCCCAGCATCCTCACAGAGGGCAGCTCTTAGTGTGTATCAGGGAATTAATGCAGCCCTATACATGGCTTACACTCCAGTGAGAAGAAATAGGCTCAGCTTCACCTGATAAGCTCGTTCATCAACAATTACAACTCTCCTTGAAGCGTGAGTCTCTACCAGTCGATGTTATGATTGGAATAATATACAACATTTGGACAGCATGTTACACTTTGGGCACTTCAAGTGTTTTAGAAACAGCATCATTGCTGGAAGGCATAAAGCAGAATTCTACTTGCTATCAGATCCTCCGCTAGTCATTTAATGTCACATTTTCGTACATGTATATTCTCAGAATGAGGTAATACGTAATATCTTTGAATGCACCTGGGAACTCCTATGTCTAAATACTGATCATGATTGCTAATGGCAGATGTCTCCGTTTGAAAATGTGGTATTTAGAACTTGACCAGAAGAGGCATTAAAAATAAGGAATGAAGGGCACTTTAGCACAGGCTTTCAAGGGAGACATCGCTCCCATTAAAACCATACAAGAGAGAAAGTCAGCAATCTTTTAATGCTATGTGTCCCTGAAGGAATTTCCTGAGTACGACCCAGGAGCAAACCCTCTACTGACCTATAAAACTGATAGAAAGACATAAAGAACCATAGCTTTGTATGAAGATGTAAACAGCTGTATCTCTTCCCTACTTGTGGGAAGACTGCAAAGCAATAGAAACACCAGGGCTTTTGAACAGATTAATACAAAGCTAAATTTTTGTCCTTTTGAAACTAAAAAGGAATTTCCCTCTCAGTCTCTGGGGGAGGAGGATTTCCCCTGCTCTTTAAGATTCTTCATAATGCAAAGGTACTTTCATGTTTCAGTTCTTACTGTTGGGTGAGGTGCTACTCCAGCACTGTAAAGGCCTTGCAGCCATTTTGCACATTTGCTGGGAATTACCAAAAAGAGAAGCTACAGTGTATAGCACATTTGAATTCCATTTTTTTTTTTTGTAAACTATACATTTACAACATAAGTTTTTACAGCCAGCTTTGGGAAAAGAAAAAAAGAAGTAAGGCCAACTATCCTTTCTTGCTCATAGAAACTTGCCAGCCTCAGGGACTTCCTACCTTAATGTCATCTGTAGAAGGACTAATGCGAGGGACAGCCATATAACTCACTGATTCACAGAGCTGGGGTAAGTCTGTATCTTGAGAAACCATCTGTTAGGAGGCTCCCCCCTTTCCAAAGAGACTGCTCCATTTTCAGTCTTTGTTTTAGAAGAGATTCTACCCTGAAGTTAGTAAAACCCTTCGGGTTCTTTTGGAGAAAAAGGTGTGTTTTTATAAATAATTCTTTTCAGCAGAAGAATATAACAAAAAAAAAAAATCATCCCAGCTTTTCAGTTTTTATGAGAAATACCATCAATTTTTGACAAAGCAAAACTGCCTAACTATTCTTTTGGGCAAAGATCAGAATCTCATTTAAAACTGGTTTGATAAAAGCTTTCTGATTAATACTGCCCTGGGTCTCTGAAATGTCCAGCTGAGATGCATCCTGACAGAGGCACAAGCTGGGAGCTGGGTTTGAGTGTTGAAGGCTTCACCTTCAGCCCACAGGCAGCGGTGATATGATTGTCCCACACTGCCATGGAGCATCTCCCCTGCCTCACACCTCTCCCAGAGATCCATCCTGTCCTCGGCTCAGGACAGGATGTTCACGGGGGAGTGATCTAGTGGCTGAATGGTTCTGAGTTACGGGCTGGGCTTAAAACACATCCCCAGGTGAAATGTCCCAGGGAAGCTTTAGACCAGCAGCTTTAGACCAGACAGTTTGTTGCTGTCAACTGGATGACTGTTTTCAGTTTGGTTTAGTATTTGACAAGTGATGCTGTTTTGCAACTGATCCTGCTCTAGGACCTACAGTGATTTGTTGGTGGGGTGGAGGCTTCTCCCGTCTCACAGAATAGTTGTAGATGATGCAGTGCTCACTGTGCAGGTAGGGAGGTTACTGAGCTACACTCTTTCTTCTCAATTTCAGTGTTTACAAATGCTGGCAGAAAAGCTCTTTATCAGGATCATAAGCCCATCATAACAGGCACATCACACCACCACAACCCTACTCAGACAGGAGAACAAAAAAGGAAAAACTGAGCTAATATAACTCTTTTGTAAGTGGTGATAACTAGAGTCAATCAATAGAGCTGCTGTTTGCATGACTGAAATGAGCTTATTTTGTACTATTGCTTCCAACAAAACAACTATAATATAAACCCCTTAAGGGCATTGCTCCCTCCTACCTCCTTGTATCAACAATGCACCAGGTTCTCCCACTCTGCTTCCCCCTTTCCTTAACTCTGATTTCTTAAGGCCTGTTATACGCAGCCTGCAAGGCTTGTGTCAGCTCTGCAGTGGCTGCATTAGTCAAACACACAGCAGATGTCAGTGCGTTACAAAACTTGGTGTGTGAATAATAAAAGAAGTTGCAAATGAGAAAGTTAAACAAGAAACTTAACAAGAAAATTAAACAGAAACGCAGGGAGCTGCAAAGCTCTGAGGCTATCAACGAGCAAACCTCTCAATGTCTGACACTATCTTGTTAACCACTAACACTAGAAGCATTACTTGAATTTTACAGCTTCTCCTGTTGAACCCCTCTAAAGCTTTTAAATCGCTCACCCACCCACCCACCCAGGCTTTTGGAGAACTGCAGCACATGTTTCCCAGCTGGTATGGGAAAGCAATGCCTAGGTATTTTTTCCCCCTTTTGCACAGTTCAGACTGTAGAGAGTGGAGCAAACGGAAAGCATCATTGCTGCTCACTTTAGTCCTGTAACCAGAGCTTCTCTGCCTGCTTTAGGAAAGCCTGTCTAAGGAAAATATTTCCCTGGCCTGGGTGTCAGGGCTGAAAGAGACGTGGGTCATTTAGAGTCAAGCTCTGCGTACCCCAAACCAGACCTTGGTCCTGCTCATGCTCCTCCCGTTTTGGTTGAAGTCGCAGCAATAGAGGAGGAACAAAGGAGAAATCCAATGAAAGGCCACCCGGGTGTCCCCTAGAACAGAGAGTGCCCTGGAAAAACAAACAGGAGCTCCCCCACTCTGGGAGCTGCCCAGATAAAGCCCTGGGAGTGTGTAGGGACCCTTGGGCGATAAGGCACATACTCAGGAAGCTGGGGACACACACCTCGGTCCAGGGGGCTTCCTTACTTTGTACAGCCCGTTTCCCTGCCTGACACAGATCATTGTCTGGCAGTGGAAAGCCTCAGCTCCAGAGAGCAGCTCACAACCAACTGCCTTGCCGGAAACGGCAGAGGGGGAATTTTTTTGTCTTTCTTGGAGAAGCAAAGCAGAATGTTTATCTTTCTTATCTCAGAAAGGAAACCTATGGGAAATGCTATGCCATATTCTCCACTGTTCTCCTGTCATATAATTATAATGCATTGCACAGAGCAAAATCTTTAGGAAAATCAGCAGGGCTAATGAGAAGACTATCCCTCACTAGACAGAAGATGCTTTCCTTTTCTACAAGCCTCATGTGAGTAGCCGTTGCTATAAAAACAAGGGATGAACTAAATGTTTGCCTCAGGAAAACACGATGCACCCTGAGTGTCCCATGGCATTAGGAGAGTAATCGTTACACAAGGCAAATCTCTTCTCCCCAAATACTGAACCCAGGCCAGATTCTTTTTGTTCGACTTCAAAGAAAGAACACAGTAGGGCCTTTCCACTGCCAAACTGTTAAGTGGAATCAAAAAACTGTGATTTTGCCATTAAATATTTGGTATAAATTCAAGAGTAGGGTTTTTTCCTTTGTTTTTAACAGGGATGCTATTACATTCTATACTGGAAAAGCATAAATTAGAGTTTCAAAGGCTCTAAGTGGTCAGTGGAGAAGAAACTGTGCACACAACACTGTTGCACCATGATGCTCACAGCATTTATGATCCCAAACCCCACTTAGCTGTGCTCTACAGATAGTAAAGATCAGCACAGATTAAGCCAAAGAATCATCTAACACTGATGATCGATATGTGCCTTATATTCTGCCAGCAGAATTCTCCCTTGAAGACTTAGTACAAGGCTCACAGTATTTCTCTATGTCCCAGTGCACTGGATTACAAAAAAAATTACAGAAATACCCGGGGAGACTGACATGAGCAACACCTCCACTGAACCTTAATTTTCTTACTGAAATACTTGGTAAAAACCTGATGAAGAGGACACTGAGACCATATAGGAGGATGGTAACAAACTCAGCTCTCCAGCAGTGTAGTCACTTCCATGACCTCTGGACTGGAATTTAAAGAGTTGCTCACTCAGAGATAGATACAAATACATATTTTAAGGAGTGCTCATCACTCTGTTGGTACCACTGTGACTCTAAGAAACAGAGAAAGAAAGAATGACTGATGTTAGAGTCTGTTTCTGCAGCCTGTGCTCCTCAGGTTTGCCCACAGACACACACTAGGAAATTATACTGAATTAATGTTTCAAGAATATTAATGAATTGGCCTCAGTCCCCAACTTATTCCCAACCAAGAAATATTCAAGTTAACTAAGTAAAGGCAGTTTAAAGCACTCAAGTTCTAAAAGGAATTCCTACAGAGGATTTTAATGTTTAAGTGATTTCTTTTAAATTCACATCTTCGCTTGATTAGTTGTTTGTGTTTTTCTTTAGCTTTCCTATGTAAATGGGTGCTAAGGAATAGAGAAAAAGGAGTTTGGATAGTAAACCAGTCATTTTAAAAGTAAATAAAGAACATGTTTAATATCAGCAAATGTTCCCAGATCTTTTTATGAGGGCTCTATGAGCAAGCTTTGAAAACATGCTAATGTTTTAAGCAAATATCAGTACAACAGCAAGAAAATTCTCAAATCAGAACACTCTCCTGCAGGTATCTGGCCCCCAGTGCATCACATAAAAGTGCCTTGAAGTGTTTGCAGGTATTCCATGCTTCTTAATAGGTTAAGTAATACTTAGTGTTGTCAACCAGTTCTGTAAGAAAACAGGCTTATTGTAATTGACCCTTCTGCAGTTAATGAAGTGTATTCAATTCACTGCTATCATAGAGTCACAGACTGGTTTGGGTTGGAAGGGACCTTAAAGCTTATCCAGTTCCAGTCTTTGCCACAGATAGGAACGCCTTCCACCAGACCAAGTTGCTATTGGCTTTTTCAGCTGCGGTCAGAATTTTTGCTTACTATAAAATACAACTCTCGTTGCTTTTCTTTTCTCAGTTGTTGTTTAAAAATAAACGGTTTGTGTTGATTAAGGTCTATTACTTGTTAGTTGGCTTCAAGTTTAGGTGGCTGGTAAGGCCTTGTGTTAATATGAAAGCCCTCAGCTTCTACTGTGACAAATTGCAAACCTGAAAGCTTAAATGGGGTATATGGGAGACAAATTATTTATTCAGACTTCAGCATTTGTCATATGCTTGCTTGCATTAACAAGTTGAGGCCTCAAAAGCAGCTGATTTTAACTTTATGTTCCTTTCTATTACCCACATCTGATTAAATGAGTGACACCTAGAGAACACAAGTTAGAAGTTGCTCCTTAACCCTTCTTATTTACAACTTTCCACTTACAGACTGAAGTCACAGTGCCTTCATTTGCTGCTGTGGCTGTCCTAAGTGCTATGGGTACACTGTGCCCTTCCTCTGGCAGAGATGCCCATATTTTGAGCAAGAGTAAGGCTAGTCCTCTACTCACACAGAAAACCCCTCCAGAACAAGATGCACATTTTGTCTGTGAGATTCTAACTCCATTGTTTATTGCTTCACAATAGCTAAAGAAGGAATAATCCCAATTTACATACTTCCTAGAAACAATCACAGAAGAAAGCAGTGAACCTATTACAGATCCTCCACTGCCATCACATTCCGCTGCTTGCGCAGGGCAACTTAACTACTTAAAGCCCATTTACAGTGTAATTCAGTGAACTGAAAGAAGCCTCCAAGCTATTATTAGATTTCATCTACATATCAGGTTTCACCTACTTATTCCTGATTTGAGACCAGGACTACATGTAGACTGTCTGGAAGCTAATTATTCTACTAGTTATTAGCTCTGGAATAACTAATTACAGTAGAAAATGTTTGTCCCACAGCCTGCACTTACCAGTTACAAGACTAATAGTCACTACACAGTTTAGTACATGCAGAAACGATTTGATACACAGAAAGGCACTCTTTAACTGGCTGTCTTTTCTAGCTAGACAAGCTTATTGTTAAAAGAACATAACCAGAACTGGAAGACAAAAAAAAAGGTACACCACATTTCCTGGGTATTCAGTAGTCTATAGAAAGATTTCACGGCAGACTTTAAAGGACTATTAAGACAAACTAAAACAGCACAAGAGCATCCGTAGGTTAAGCAGCAATATAATGTTTCTTTTATCTCAAATAAATTTAACCTGATCAAAGAGCTATTTAAAATGCAATGGAAATTATAATGGAAATGCCATTTGTTGCTCGTATTATATTGAAAATAGTACTTGCTGCCTTTCAGTGCTTTGTATACATCCTGGGATCATAACACAGCTAATACGGAAAACAGAAGCACTGAGTTTCTTCGCTGTCAAAACTGCACTCCTACTCAAAACAGGGACTTCATCACAAAGCTGTTCTCAGTGGGTGTTAAACTGCTTGAATGGAAGCAAGCAAATACTATTTATGTTGCTCTCATGTAGTAGCACAAAACAGCACAAGATGGGAGAAGGCTGGAGACACAGTTGTAACTCCTGAGCCCTCACACCGATCTGAGCTTAAACATGCTCTGCTGCAACATTCTCTTTTGAAGATGGTTCCTGAGGTTTGTGAGAGCACACAGCTCTTGCCTGAACATCCAAGCAGGCAGTGCTGGGGCCAGAATCGGGCAGCACCGAGCCTGGGAAATGTCACCCCTTGTAGGAACGGCAACTGCTTTTAAAGAGTGAAATAATTTGGGGTGTGAGTAGTTCCTGATCACATGGATTTTCAGATGAGAAAACACAAGAACTAACTTCTTCTCATCACACACAATTTCTCCAGGTCCCTCACACAGGTCCCAGGTGTATCAAGCTGGGACCACAGCTCACTTGCTCTTGCTTTCAACACTTCTGACATGACATTCCTCTGGCTTTTGTACATGGCTGAAAGAGAAATTTCTCCCTCCACTGAGAAGGAGACATCTCAGCTTCACTAAAGCAAGTGGAACTTTACTGTTGACTCCACAAGGTCTAGATTTACAGGGGCCTTAACAGCAACTAAAATGACAACAAATTACTATTTCTACAGAAGTCTCAGAATAACTCACTGGAGCGCAGTAGTTTCACGTAGGTAAGAGCCTAATGAGATGCTTACAAAGACATATGAAAGCTTCTGTGAGAAGGCTGTATTCCTTTTTAAAACAAATATCAATGCTACAAAACTGTTCCCTTCTCAAAAGGGTCTTTTAAAAACACATTAGTAGTTCTGGAGCAAAGTACTATTTGAAGTAATTCAATTTCTGCACGGTGTATCAGTAAGACATTTAAACCCCACAATTATCAGGTATTTTCCATTGAAAAATAATATAACACTAAATGAGGAAACATCTAACATTCATATATCTATAACACAGGCATTCAGCATCAGTTTCCCTGAATATATTCTTGTCAGAGGGAGAAACATATCTCTTCATTCTCCACTTTTCAAGTAAAAACATTACCATCTAGACACCTTTTAAGAAGCCATATAAAAGGTATTGTCAGAGCAAACAGAAAAGAGCTGCCTGTTGGCAGTACTCATGGAAGGGAAACAGTATACTGCTGTAGCTTCCTAAAATTATCGATCTGTGCATGGTTTTGGATTTCCTCACACACTGTCTCCAGCTGCCTTCTCCTGCTCTGGTGTTTCCTTAAGCAACCCAAATATCATCACTCAGTTAGTGCTGGAGGAAGAAGAAGGGCTTCTGTCAGGCAGAACTCCTTAAACAATTCAGGACAGGTCCTTAAAGACATGACTCAGGGTTTGCAACCTATTGTAAAGATTCAGGCATCAACTACATTCAAATTTATGAGACAAAAAGAGTGGAAAATTAATAGAAATTATTTACCACTGCATAGAGTGAGGTTTGTGGAAAATATTGGCAATAGAAGTGTAGAGATCCTTATCACAGCAGCTCAATCACAGGTGTTTCCACATATTTCTAAGGTTATCCTTATCCAGAATAAGTATTTAGTGCTAGTACAAACAAAGACAATCTGTAGCTCCAGCAACAGCCTCTGTGTATTTAAAGCTCAGTGGTGATTATCCACTTTTAAAATCAATTGAATAGTAAGGATTAAACAATTGTACACAATACAGGCATTCAAATTGCAAAGAAAAAGCTTCCAGTCCCCAGCGGTGCCTCTTCATGAGCCAAGGCTCAAGCCAGTTCTCCCTGGTGGGATGCTACCTGTTCAGAGCAATGCTCTTTAGCTGCCTCTACTGATCTGAGGCAGTAGGTCGAAGGAGGTGATTTTCCCTCTCTATTCTGCTCTCGTGAGACCCCACCTGGACTACTGCATCCAGCTCTGGTGTCCCCAACATAAGAAGGACATGGAGCTGTTGGAACAAGTCCAGAGCAGGGCAAAAGGATGATCAGGGGACTGGAGCACCACCCATATGAAGACAGTCTGAGAAAGTTGGGGCTGTTCAGCCTGGAGAAGAGCAGCTGTGTGGAGACCTCATAGCAGCCTTCCAGTATGTGAAGGGAGCCTACAGGGATGCTGGAGAAATACTTTTCTTCAGGGATGGTAGTGATAGGACAACGGGTAACAGGTTTAAACAGGGGAGATTGAGGCTGGATATAAGGCAGCAATTCTTCCCTGTGAGAGTTGCTGAGGCACTGGCACAGGCTGCCCAGAGAAGCTGTGGCTGCCCCATCCCTGGCAGTGTTCAAGGCCAGGTTGGATGGGGCTTGGAGCAACCTGCTGTAGTGGAAGGTGTCCCTGCCGATGGCAGAGGGTTGGAACTGGATGCACTTTAAGGTCTCTTGCAACACAAACCAGCCTGGGGTTCTATGATTATTTTCCCCTCAGATGTCTTCACTACACACAAATAGTGCATTAACACCATGCATTCATCCACTGCCATGGAGCACAGGATTCCTGACAGCAATTCATTGCTTGTACCTCTCAGGAGGGTGCACTTCAACTTGCAGACTTTTCCCCTACTTCTGTAGGTTTTGTAAACCCCTCTGCTTAGCAGCTCAGCACAAATTCACCTCTGGTGTGAACATCGGTGCTGAACCAAGGTGGGATGGTCTTAGAGGAATCATACGAGTGTACTAATAGTGATTAATATTTCATGACTTGCAATTTCAGGTCTGGTCTTGAGAGAGCAGGGGCTGGGAAGGCTCAGAAGAAGATCTCTAGACCCACAAAGCCTGTGGCACCCTTTTCTGTCAGTGACAGAGCTTTGGGTTGTTGGAGGGGGTGTCAAAGAATCCTGCTCCGCTGTGCTAAAACTCCCCAGATTATTAGAAAGATGCAGCAGTTGGATAGTTCTATGCTCCTACCAAAGAAGTCTAAAGCCTGCATCTGTGATATAAAAAATACCAGGCAAAGATTCTCGGGTTATTTTGTATGTTCAAAGAACAACCCCAGCATGGGCAGTGGGATTTGTAGTACACGTGACTTTGAAAATAGAAGAAGATTCAGTGGGTGAAATGAGAAAATGCATTTCTTGCTATACCATCTCTGAGATGACAAATGAGTGGAAAATGGATGTGATTATTTTCTTGTGGCTTAGATACTAGGTGTTTCTTCCCGGCTTCAAATACTTGAATACTCTCAATACACACCTAAACACACATTCAGCTCACATACAAAGATCTCACATTTTCTCCTAATTCTCAGGACAAAAGTAGCAAAGAGAAAAAGGGTAACCAAGACACAGGCTTCTACTGCAAAACTTCTCCACTTCATTTTCTAACTTTCAAAGCTCTTCATAACCCTCTCATCTTCCTAATTCTGAACACTTTCTCATGAGTTTCTTCTGACAGGTCCTTCAGCACCAATATATGCAGGCTTGACTTTCTACCTCTTCTCTTTCTATATCCCATGCCCTGCACATCCCACCACTCTTGGAGCAGAATGTAAATACTTTTCCCTCTACCACTGAGCACGGACACACATCCCTCCTTTCCTGGAGGATTTTCCCCCTCTCTCCACCTCTCCTAACTTCTTTTCTTATGAATCACTGAGCCTGTAAGTTCTACTGAGCTCTTCCCCTTTACTCACTCTTCTTTTTGCATTATTTTTTCTCAAAATTCTATGAATGGTTTGGGAAAGGTGAAAATCGTCCCTGCCACTCAAATAACTTTGTTAGGGAAGAGTGGCCAAGAGTCTGATGAGGCGGTATATGGAGGAAGACGGAGGTGGAGGGTTGAGAAAGCTTCATGAGCAAACCCTGCACCCTTGTGTCTTCTTGCTGAGTACGGCTCAAGAGCTGGGTCTATCCCAGCTGGGTATACGCAACAACAGAGCATGAAAAAGGAGCAGAAAGCTGCATCACATCCTCCTCCTGTGGGCTCTTTCAGTAGTAACAGTTTTTGTGAATATAACCACTTTATATTGTGGTTTTAAATCCAGGCCTGCCTTCAAATAGCAGAAATCTTTATCAGAGATAACTGGTTTTGGCTAGAAGCGATTGGTAAAGATGACTGATAATGGCTGTGTGATTACTGTTTAAACAATTATATCTATATAACTAACACCAATACACCCTCTGTCTCACTTTGTACCTGCACATTTGCACTTTTTCTTTAAAGGCATTACTTTTCAGTTGAAGATGTCCCTGCTCATTACAGGTGGGTTGGACTAGAGAGGGATTGGAACTAGATGGACTTAAGGTCCTTTCCAACCCTAACTATTTTACGATTCTATGACCTTTGAAGGTCCCTTCCAACATAAATTATACTGTGATGCTATAATGGTCCGGCATGGATGCATACAGGGTGCAGCTCACCCACTGTTACAACATAGTGCAGGCAGAAGAGGCAAAGCCCAAGGGTGGCCCATGGGTGCTACCGACCCTTGCTCTGCCAGCCTGCTAACTCATTTCTTCCAGTTGCTGCCCCTGTTCCTTCCCCCACCCATCTGCATCCATCTACAGCCTCTTGGATTAAGCTGAGGGCTTGGCACTGCCTTGGGTGTGTGGGTGATGGTGCATGGGCTCACTGCTGCAGGCACTATGCTCCCTCTGTTAAAACTGAGCAAACAGGACTGGAACCTGCCTGCAGCACAGACCCAATGGCTGGTGCTCTGATGAGGCTGCAGTGGCCCATGGCATTCCCAAGGCAATGTGAACAGGCTATTTATGCTGGGCATGATGGACACCTAGCACCGAGGGACAGCAGGCTGTCCACCTCCCTGGCTGCCCTTTGTGGACCCTGGGGACCAGCCTGCACTTGGCTGGGTCAGACAAGAGTGGATAGAACCAGGTGAATTGCTTCCATACGCAGCCCAGGCCTCCTCAGCTGGCCAAGGCTGCTATTCCTATTTGGAATTATTTACAAATGCACTGAATTTCTATTTCTCTTGTTTTAGTTAGTTCCAGGAGCTATGGACTAGATTCAAACAGACATAAAAAGCCAGGGGCTTTTTGGTTGATTGTATCTTTTTTTCCTTTGGATAAGAAAAAAAGGGAGATTAAAAGTGTCTCTAAACATTTTATATACTTGTGGGAAGAGTAATCTCTATTAACAGAATCAGTGAAATTGCCTGATGGAATTAAAGCTGTTTATGCAAGCAACAGTTAGAGTTCTGCTAGGATACTTTATAGGTGGAAATAAATGGTGCTGAATTCAGCCTCCTTTGCAGTAAGCACAGCAATATATAATTTTCTTATGCTGAAGATCAAAAGTCCACTTTGTTTTCATGTATGCCATAATCTTGTTGCATTCATGCAACATTTCCTACTTCTAGTACATTTCCTACTATTTTAGGAAAAAGTATAAGGGAAAAGTAATTGTTCCTACTGCCTCATTATACCGATGTTGTAGGGCACAATAAGTCTCCTTTCAAAGTCTTGCACAAGTAAGGATGCAAAGCTGTGCTTTATTTGTGCTAAGGAATGCAGCATTAAAACCAGGCTTCTCTGTGGGACATCTCTGGGGGACCCAGAGGAAGCCTTGTGCAAAGTGCTTCCTGCATTTTGCTGCTTCTCCTGGGAGAGGATTAAGATTAGGGACCTAATACCACTGAACATCCTCAGTTTTTTTAGCTGGCCACAGAACTGGCTTCCTGCAGGGAACCTTAGCTAATTAACTTAAACTCATGACTGACTTTGGCGTGCAATGTTATGAAATATAGATATGATGGCATGTTTTCATACTGCATAGCTGAACTGTCCTTCCCCACCGTGCCATCAGGATGGCACTGTGAGCAATATGTTTAACATAGGCATGCTGCCAGCAAATATAGATGTTTCCTGTCCTTTCATGGGTCCCTCATACTATCTTCCCTAAAAGATTGATCATATTCCACAGTTCTAATAACAAACATTGTAACCTTGCAAATAGCAACACTTGGGGTTTTCCTTAATATTTGTATTTTTTGACCCCAAAAGGGAAAAGAATTTACCATCCATAGACTGGAAAAACAGTGTGCTAATTTCACCTATCACAGGCGTTCAAACCAAAGAGCCTGCCACTAATAACAGCGTGTTAAAAGATATTCTTGAACGCAACATGCTTTGCTGTATTTCAGTGCACACTGGTACCTAGCTCTAAATGTCAGTATTTTCACAGTGTAATTCATGTCAGCTCCCAGCTCTTATGACATCAGAGGATGAGTTCAAAGGAACACAGATTTTCGCTTTATAAAAACAGTTTAAAGATAAAAGCCAGTTAAAAAAGGGGGGAGGGGAGGGGGAAAGAAAATGAAACTATTTAGCACTGCATTAGGCAAACAATTCTATGAAAGGCAAGGGCCAATCAAAAGAAGATGACAGTATTTTATAGTGAAACCATATTAGCACCAGTGATCAGCTGCTGTTGCTTAATGCCTTACACAATGCTCAGAGTCTTTCCTACTAAATCATGCAGCTGAGGAAGTGGTAAAAATCATATCAGCTATTGAACAGAGTAAACCAGAGCTATCATTTACACCACTGAACAATGTTTAAGGCAGGTAATGAACTGAGGAGGCCACTTTTCTACCCATGTGGGTATAAAGAAAAGAGAAGAGAAAGTGACAGAAGATTATTTTCTATATTGATAATTAAAACAAATAAACATCCATCACATGGCTTCAGGCATTTAGTTTTCTGTAGATCTTTCAAAACTTTGTGGACCCCGCACTCGGTGCTCTGGAGCTTATCAATGACACCAGGGGTCAAAAGTGTTAGTGCGACTAAAATTACTTGGACAAAGCCAGAACCAGGTCAGATCGCCATGGGATAGTCCCACAAGGCTGCTGCCACCAAGGAGTTCTGAGGAAAAGAAAGGAAAGACCATGAATCAAACATCCCAGAAAATTCACAAGCAAATGTGTTATTAATCAAGGAAAATAAAAACAAAGTTTATTAAAATGCCTTGTAATAGTACATTTCAAAACAACACAAAGACATCTTATGTGATGACCATTTTATCACTGAGGCTCATTCCAATAGAGTTACATTCTTCAAACCCAAAGAGCCACAAGTGTGCCAGAAAGGAAAATAAACACTGGAACGATGTGTGCAGTCACACATCTAATTTGACGATTGATCTCACAATTTAAATAGACACTTTCCACCCAAAATAAATGCAGAAGTCTGCAGCAGTGGCACTTCTGCAAACTGAAGCTGATGGTAGAACTGGTACAATTTACACCCTTCTTTCCATATTTAACTGAGAAGCATAAATTATGACCCAAATGAAGCTAGAGGGTAAGAAACCAACTCAGAAAGGGTCTGGTATGCTCTGTATGACTTGGAACACTGTAATAAGATGTTTTTAAATTACTCATTAATTGCATAAATATTTATGACTGGGATGGATCCTCATACTGCACAAACTACCTTAAATTAATTCATTTCAGTTTTTAAGCTAAAGATGGAAGTCAAAGTTACAATTTTATCAGTTGCACATTGGAGCCCTTCGCTTGATCATGACAATACCATGTTCATAATACAATTATTGTAATCATATTTCCAGCATTGCTTGTCTTCAGTGGAAACAGATTGCATTAAACTCCAAAGCCGCCTGAAAAGGTATGCATGTGCCAAAGTCAAGTAAAGGTTATGGGGAAGAGGACCTTCAAAATCATGTGCAGCAGATCATCAGTACCTCAGCACTGGGGGTGTGTACTTCTGAGGCTTTTGTGAACTTAATGGTCAGCGCTGAAAATAGGCATTATATAGACAGAGACAGAATAGTGAATAGGTAATAAGCAGCTTGCTGATTGCGCAGACTTTAGCAAGGCTGTGGGGTGAGCTGAGGGCTCTCCATCATACCTGCACTGTTATCACTCCTGCCAGGATAGAGTTTATTTGGACTTGCAGTTGCTCTTCAAATCTCTATTTTCTTAATGAAAGCAATTGATGTTTTTTGGGTGTGTATTCTTCCTATCCTTTCTGAAGCACTTTACCTGTTAGTTTGTGCAGCTATTAATGATCTCTAGTCACCAACAAGTAACTATGTCAGAATTAATTGCCTCAAGTCCCACAAATGCTGAATTAGCATTATGTAAAAATGAAACTGTCATATTACTAGGAAATGTAACGTAGAGAAAATGTGTCTTACTTATGTGACCAGAAGCTGGATGCAGATTTATCACCTCACCAGCTCCAGAGATTGATGACTGGAGCAAAAGGAGTTGTGTTCACTGCCTAACCCAAAAGTTTCAATGTCGACTTTTCACCTTTTTTTTTAGCTCTCTTAGAAACCACTTTCTGTTTTCAGAACAGTGTGTCATCCCCCAGCTCCCCACCCCCACACTTTTTTTTCTTAACTGGATTAAATAAATCCTTTTGTCTAATCCAAAATGAAACTTTGATTAAATTTTATAGCTTTTACCAGTCTATAGAATTACCTAAATTGAAATTCTTGATTTGAACATAAAAATATCTTTTCAAGTAAGAAATAACAGCTTTACTCAAATACTGCAAGCAATGTTTTCTTGAAAAAACCTATTTCCTTATTTGTTAGAAGGTTTAAATTTAGTAAAGGATTTTGGAACTTGCATTTTGGGAGAATAATAATAGGCAAGCTAAAAAGCTTCACCCAGCTCTGGTTATAACACAGAAGAAGAAAGCAAAAACATCTCTATAAGCGAAGAAAAAGCACTGAAGGTAAAGTGAGGCAGAATACTGAGTTTATGTGGGGAAAAAATTGGTTTATTAAAAGGTTGTTTTGTTGTTTTGGTTTATTAGGTTTTCGATCTCATGAGTGAAAACCGAGCCAGCTGCAAGGGCGACTCAGGGTCTGAAAATGAAGGAACATCCTCCCTGTCTGCAGCCGAGCTCGGCACGAACACCCCAGGCTCATTTAGGGACATTCTTCTCCATGCCTCACTCCATGGTACCGCTGTCCCCTCCCTGCCATATGTCTTCCATCCACCCATCACAGCGCTCTGAACGGCTCCAGAGCCAATTGCTCCCAGCGCCTGCCAGCGCTTACACACAAGCTAAACTTGACACTCCCAAGCAGTTCCAGCAAAGTTCCTCATGTAATTAGCAGGAGTTCAGGAACATTAGAAAGACCTGAGCCTCATCAGAGGCGCAGTGAAAGGGGAGACTCGAGTAACAGGGAGGGTAACAGTTCTCTACAAGTGGCATATATGCATTCAAGCTGGTTACACGCACTCCTTTGTAGTCCCAATAGTGTAACCCAGACTACACTCCACTCGTACTTGATTTAATTTTTATAGATTGTAAGGTGATCGTATAGCATGTAGTGCGACTTCCTAAATAACACAGGCCAAAATAACCTCACCCGCTCTTTTCCTTCTCTATGAGTACAGCCTGTCTTCACCTTGGAAAATATCACTAATGTGAACACGCAGAAGAATGAGCAGAATGCTGTTTCCAGCACGACGTCTTTGCCAGAGCGTGCTGGCTCCTGCTGAAGCCAATCCAGCCCTCGTGCATGCAGAGGGCAGATCTGAGCTCTCACTGCCTAAGAGGAAAACTCTGCAGAGAGTCATGTTACTTTTGAATCAAAGAGTTTGGGGGTTATTTTCAGAAACTCCCCAGCCTGTGGCAGTTCAGCACCAACTACCTTAAGAAATCTGGCTCTGACATTGTGTGGCCCCAGCCTCAAACATGAGCGTGTGCTCGGAGCGCAGAGCCCTTGGAGGGCTCATAGCGGTTTGCAGCAGCCTGATCACAGGACTGTAGTCTTGGACTGCAGCTGCTTCAGGGCAAGAATCATGGCTTTGTCATTTGCTTGTGAGATATATAGCTCCACAGCTCTCAATCTCTGGCAAGATGAAAACACCAGGCAAGCTATTTGGAAGCAGGTCTAGCTAGTTTAAAAGAATTCCAGTATTTCTTTCATGTCTCAGTTTGGAAACTCACACTGTCACATCTTACTCCAACAAGTAGAGTTGATTGGAAAGATAAAATGCTGAGGACATCCAGGCAGCAAACCTTCCTAGGTACCTTTCAGAAATCGTTTATGAGGGACAGGCTAGGACAAGCCCTGGGAAGGAGTCACTTTGGCCTATCCCACTCCAGGCTCCCCCTTGAAAGAAGTGCCATGTGTTGTGTGCTATGTACTGCTGAACGGGTTTGCAGGTCCCCACTGCAGGTAGCTGTTCCTCATGTCAGCCATGACTGGAATCCAAGAATACACTGGGAATTTTCCCAGCCCACAGAGATCATGTCCAAGCTATCAAAATAGAAAGCAAGGAGTTCCTAGATACTCTGAAATGCTAATATTAACACAGTTTTGGTTTATATCAGATGTAAATAGGACTTTCTTTTAAAGTCTGCTTTTTTATTGCTGGTTTTAAGATAGCAAGCTTGAAAGAGATTAAATAGTGTCTAAACTTAGTAAACATTTTCCACGAGTGCAAAGATTAAAGCAGAAAGGAGTGGTGGTCTGTACTGCAACCTGAACCCCACTAAATAAACCAAAATATTCACTTACTTGAACATTTAATGAAGGTTAAATATAACCCTTAAAGCACGAAAACAATGATTTCAAAAGTTTCCAAGAGCCTCTTAACCCCCCCACTCCCCTCAGATTTTGGAGCAGTGATGAGTGATACTTCTTAGCTGCTCCAGCTATTGCTGAATCTCATGTTAGAGATTTAAGACGGAAGCTTTCTGCAATTCTCCTACTTCACTAATGACTCTCAAGCTGGGGTTTCTAGCACGGACCAAGATGAACATTCTCCCTGGAGCTTATACAGGTGTCATTTGTATGAGCCTTTGGTGGTTTTACACAAACGATCGCCCCAGGATTCTTAACAAAACAAGCTAAATGGCCTCCTTCCTTTAATATATTATTTAAGCAATAACCTTACTCTAGCCTCAGGCTTGCAGTGCAATAATTGTAACCAAACTAGCACTTCCCTACAGAGACACAAATGATGTATGCAGTGGCAGTGTGTAAACTAATTCCAAGTCAGAGAATAAGTACTTGAAGTATACGAAGAAAACATTAAAGAGATGTTAAGGACTTGTATCCACATTAAGGTTAATCAGGAAGTTAGACTGGCATATATTATAGCTAATAACATAACATAATAGTAGAGGAACAACTGCTCACATCAACAGTTGCAATGCTCCCAGCAATAAAAGAGAACAGGAAGAGTGCCATACTTTGAAGGACAGTTACTGAAGTAAAGTATCTGGATAAAGCATAGCCTGTTGTAGAAATGACTTCATTACTGTGGGTGAAATGCATACCTCATTTTACCACCAGATCTACTTGATGATCCCCTTCTCCTCCCTCTTTGAAGTTGCACAGTTTTTCCTCCTCACCTAAAACTTTAGTAAGATAAACTTTCCATTTCCATCCCTGTTTATATGAGAAATTTGGTAATAAACATGCCTTCAAATAACAAACATCAGCCATGAAATCAAGCTTTGCTTTGTAGGCCTGAGCTTAGAATCAGAGCAATTTGGGTCAGAAAGGACCTTTTACAAGTCACCTTGTGCCATGCTCTGTTCCACATGTCCTCCCAGGGTGACAGGGTACTTTCATGGATACCACCAGCTTGGAGAAGGAGCCCTTTCCTGGCAGGAAGCACATGTGGAGCAATGGCAGAACAGGGTGCCCAGAGACCAGGGCTGTGCATGTGCAACAGCCAAAGGTGAAAGCTGTGGCTGTATCAACACTCGTGAAAGAATTTCCTATCCATTGTGCACTCGTGCAGGGTAAATAGCAGCAAAACATTAGACCTAGAGAAATAAGGAACTTGTTCAAAGTTACAAGTCCTGTTTTACCAATTTGCTCTATCTGATGCAATAGTTGCCAGGGGAGGTAAGCTTACCCCTGTGTGCTCACACAAGGCAGTTCTGTGCGCATGGAAAGTAAATCCTAACTGGCCTCCATCACAGAAACAAGGGCTTACATGATTCGCCCAGAGTCTGTCCAGCAGTCTGTGGCTGAGCAACATAATAGTCATTCCCTGATTTTAACCACTGCTACAGTCTTACCCAAGACAGCAGTTCTTTTAATCTTTTTAGCTATTTGAAGTTAACAAACGCCTCAGAAAAACAGCAACCAACTTGTATTAAGCTCAGGTCATTGGGAACACTTCAGTGAGCTACCTAAACCACCTGTTTCCTAATGAAGACAAGATCTATATATCTAGCTCCAAGCACAGCAATCTCTCAAGCTTGACGAGGGATGGTAGGCACCAAACAGAAATACGAGTACTGAGCATCAGAGATGTTTCTAGTTAGAAAGAGGCTTCTGCAGCAAAATTGCCTTGTTAACTGGCAGCAAGGTGCTGCCTTTACCAAGCACACAGAAAGAAGGAGCTCAAGACTTGTAAGGATGAGCATTCACAAGCAAAGCCATAAGCAGCAGTGGGAAAAAGATATGAAGCTACAGGGGAAACGAGCCTTTAAGAGTTTAAGAAAGAAAACAAAACTGGAAGCAGTCAGAAAAAATTATGCTGGACACTAGACCTTGTGGTCTCCAGGGTATATTTCCCTCTGTTCTTCTGTCCCCAAGGGCATTAGTGTGGACTTAGATAAAAACTGGTTCTCAAACACCTTTTGCCTGCCACATTCATTTTAGTTAAACTACCTTTAACTGTGCTGAAGCCTGAAAGTCTGTACTTGAAGAGTTCTCTCTGTGCTTCCCACCACTAACACACACCTATCCTTAAATGACTATTAAGAGCCAGGAGTTGATGAACATTAGAGTAAAACACATAACAAAACAAAATCAATGTACAAATTCATTTTATTTCCATGGATGTTTTGCATTTTTTGTACTGTGCTATTTGCCAGTCAGCAGAAATAATTTGTTCAAGTCTTATTTTATTCTTGTTACCTCTCAGATAAAAAAAACCCCTCAAAACAGCATGGATAATGTGTGTGTGGTCCTCCTACTTGCTTCTTGTGGCCAACTTTTTTAGTTTAGGAGGGTTAGAGAAAAAATCATTGAACCCTCTTTGGGTAACATCCAGAGGTTGTTTTCCTTAAGCTGCTACGGATTATTACAAGGCAAGGTTGAAACTGTAGGCTTTCACATGGCATTTGAAAAGTAGGTGGTGGGTGAGTCAGAAAGGCAGCAAGACACAGGCAGGCAGAAGAAACAGGGTCAGAGAGAAGGCCAGTTCTAGCTGAACAGGGGAGAGCAAAGGAGGGGAGGTTATTAAGGAGGTTAGAGTTAACCCAAGAAACTCTGGGGAGAGGTCTACAAACAAGAAGGGCAGTTTTGAATTGCCTCAAGAAATAATGGACCTATTTGAAGTGGGGTCTATTGAGTCTGTGCTTCTATTATATAGGAGACCCTGGGTGGGAAAACTGCACTGGGACTGTAGAGGAAGAAAGAGCACCAAAGTGAAACATATGATGAGCCACCAGACAAATCTGCAACGTAAGGGACCAACAAGCATTAGGCATCTGATGTTGATCTCCAATTGCCTTGGCTCCTAACACCATCTGGGGAAAAAAAAAGGGCAAAAAAAGAGCAGCTCTTCTGAAGAAAAGTTTGTAGCCAATAGAAATTAAGTCTGAACTCCAGATGTTTAGGCAGGTTGTAGGATTATTCTGCTCTGAAAAGGGAGATGGATGACAGGAGGCCAGAGAGCAGTAAGGGCAACAGGACAACAGAAAATGCTTGCATTAGTTCATAACAATCATTCCTCCTTTCAGGCATTTCTGCTTAGCTCCTGTGCTGACACCAAGGATCTCTTTGCTAAGAATGGCAGAAAGGTGGGAAGAAGAAATTTCAATCAGTATTTCCCAGCTAAATATCATCCTACAGCGATCTAATAAGATGACACAAATTATTAGTCTATCAGCATAGAGAAGAACTAATCCAAAAAAAAGAATCAGCATCTGGGTGTGGAAAAGCAGCAAACCAGGCAATTGGACACACAGGGCCACAACTCATCACAGATGATGGAATGTCAAAACCTGCACTGACAAAGAGCATGACAATGAGGGGAAACCATGAAGAAGAGAAAATGGAAGGAGGATGCCTATCCAAGAACAGGTGGCATCTGATGTGGCCAGACAGAAGCCCAGCTGTATGCAGAATATACATATGTGTGTACTATATACCTTAGACTTCTAAATGGCCACATCTGCCGACATTGCTGTAAATGATGCACTTCTTTATGTTGAGGCACATCTTTGGTCTCAAAAGATCTGACATACGTTAAATAAAAGCAAAGAGAAGAGACCTGAGGGCTTTGGAGATGTTTGTTTTTAGATACATTATGTTAAAATCCATGTAATAACATCAAGAAACTCAAATGCTCACAAGTATGGAACAATCAAAAGCATGTTACAGTTTGAGTACTGAAGCAGGGACATGATGAGGGTGTTTCATTGGACATCACCAGAAATATTGTATAAGCCAGAAGCAGGCATCTGAGGAATATCAGCTATTCCCCCAGCCTGACATGACTGACATTCTGGCAAGGTTCATTTACGTTCTAGAGATTTAGAATAACAATTAGATTTTCCTTCCTTCACTGACATTCAAGGAGCACTTTACTAGCAAACATCTTTTTGAGTGTACAACCAGGGAGGAAAATCCAGTGGTTTTGTTATTGAACAGGATTAGCAGCCTAGATTCAGGTTAAAGTGATACAGAAGGGCATTAACTAGTTCTAAATGACTTAATTCCCTGCAAACACTATTATTTAATGTGCTGGTAATTAAAATATTTAAGAACTCACTGTAACAACATTTTGAAAACAAACCAGAAGAACTAATGTAAACAAAATATCATTTTACAAACCAAATGGAATCACTTAAAATCCAATGTAATTCTATGTTCCAATAAAAATAAATATATATATATATATATACAGGTGTCAAGATTGTCAAGATCACTCCCAAGATACCATCTAAGAATGAATCAAGAAGTTAACGTTGATCCCTCTTGTACTTATTCTTACCTTCTGGGACAGGCAATATAATTTCCTGTGCAGCACCTACCTCTGAAGCCAATGGCACACTAAAAGGAGAAATAAGAGAGTCACCGAAAATGCTTTGGTGAAAGTTCACCAGGATTATCTCTGCAGGACTGCAGGGCAGCCCTACCAATATATTCTGTTTTCAGGTTTTTATGTAACATTCCTACAAGCTATGAGATTTTCTTTGCTGTATTTTTCTTACCTATTGATAGATATCTCAGTATGGCATATAGAGGTTGAAGGAATGTGTGCTGCATGACATGATAGTGCTCAGCAGCCTTGGCCCTCTTCCTGACAAGCTCTTTTGGCAAAAGATTATTCTTGCTCTTCCCCAATAGCTTCTATTGATACAGAATTACATAAAAATTACATACTTTACAGGCTATAATTCTTTGCCTCTTAAGTTTCAACTAATTTTTCCGTGTTCATTAGTTTCTTAGTCCTGAGAATGTTTTAAGTGCTCAACTGCTCACAAAGACATTGAGTACTAATAATTCAAGGCCAATTGCCTGAAACAGTCTGATCTATACCTCCAAACAGACTGATTCCTCCACCTGGAAATAGTTTCTTTACAGAAGCTGTCATTTGCACATTACAGCTTTGTGTCTCCTCTTGCATTCAGCTCCTTCAACACAGCTAACTAGCTAACTGGGGAAAAAGGGAGAGATTAACAGCTCTTCTTTTAAGTTACTTGTATTTCCCTATAATTTCTGAGTCTCCAGGTTTTTTGCTTGGGAGATATGCCCTTGGTCACAACTTTGTGACTCCATGCACCAGTTAGGGTATCACTCATCATGTTCAGTTCAGGCATCACCTTCCCCCAGCATACTCTGTACTGTACTAGTGGTCCTGGTATACTGTTCAGGAAATATTTTCATCTATATATAAATATCATCTCCTAAGATGACATCTCACAACCATTCAGCACAAAGAGGTGCTCAGCATCTGGATAACATACAAATAGGGAGTTTCAAACTGTAGCTTTCAAACCCTAGCAGCTTTAGAAAGACTATTTTCTGAGCACAAGCCAACACCAGGTTACTTTCAGTGTGGCTAAATTCTTCCTCCAGGATTTACTTTAGTTCCCAAGCTGATGGAGATGAGCAGCAGATTGGCAGGGACCAGTGCTAGCACAGAAGAGAGGAATGTTTCCAAGGTGATCTAATAAAGCTAGAATAAACTCATTTGATCAGCAATTTGGGGATGTCACTAAGCTGTTGTTCTGTACTCTTTCAAATGTCTCATCCTCCAGAGGTCAGTTTTTCATCTCTCAGTTCTTAAAACCCAAAAGGTCTTGGCTATGATATCTATATTGTGGTTAAACTCAGGACTATATTTTGAAATGCCTTAATTTGACATTTAAGGTGCAAAGGAGAAGACACTGCACTTTCAGTCACTTGCCTCTTCCGTACATCCAGTTCATAACTATTATTTCTGTTGATGGAAAGGTTCAGGCAGCTGTTTGCTCCTAAGAACTTTTTTCTTTCCCTGAATACTGCAGTAAGCATCTCCCAGAGCGCTCTGAAGGAGGGAGTCAACATATACCACTTCCTCTGTGGAATTTCAGACACCAAAGTGAAAGAACAATGTAGCATAGCCTGGATTCCCTCTTCAGTTTTCTCCCCCTCTACTGACAAGTGGCTACAAAAAGGAGAGATATCAGGGATGCTGCCAGAGCAAAACTGTGCAGTCGTCTTGACTATGAAACTGTTGAGAAGAAAGGACAGAACTGTCTATTCCACCACCTTCCTCAGCCAAACCAACCCATCATGGTTTTTGAAGCAGGAAATTTGCCACAGGTTTCTCTGCAGTCCTTACAGTCATTGGCAATTCTCACGTGGGTAAAAGATTCTCTGCAGATCAAAGATCAAACTAAAGGGTCAGCATGAAAAAATAATATATTACCTTCATGAAAGGATCTTGAAGAGCTCTTCAAAAGAAGATTAAACCCAAATATTATTTTATGTTCTTACTACAGAAATGAGCACTGCAGTCAACTAAATGCCAGCTCTTAACCAGCTGGGCAGAAAGCCAGAGGGGCAAGAGGGTGTCAGATGGAATTTAGGCCAGGGAGGCAGGAAACACCAAGAGGAAACACCAGCAGCAGCTGTAGAAGCAAAAGAATGGGCAGAGGCTCAAAGACAAATAACAACAGGCAGAGCAGGAGCAGTAGCAGATGTCAGACTAATGCTTTCTGAAGGGGGATGGGATGGTACTTGTGAAGAAAGGGGATTTTTGAACTACTTTAATTATCTGAAAAAGGATTCTTTCCCAAACCCTTTGAAACACTGTTATTCTGGATTAGTCTGTGAGGAAACAGACTCAACTGAGCATCTACCCAACATGCATGATGCCCATGAGAAGCACTGCTGCTGATTTTAGTTTCATGTATGGGTTTGAATTCTCCTAGTGGCTTGTGGAGATGTTACAAATAATTCTGGAAATCAGTTTGATAGGGGGATCCCCTATTTCTCAGATAGTGTTTTTATCGATTTACTGATGGCTTTCTGGATTTTCGTTAGGGCTCTGTGAAGTAAAACTGTCAGGGAGAAGGAGGAAGTTCTCTTCTAGAAGATGCTATAATTCTACTTTTGTCAGGACTCTAATTTACAGGCTAGTTGATATATTTTCAATCTATTGATCACATCCATCAGTTGACTGATTCACTAGTGAGAAACTGCACTTGTATCACAACAAACTCTGTATTATGGTCATATCCGTCACCAAGCTCTGTCATTCCTGAGAAACTTTTCCGCACAGTATAAGAAGCACTTGGCAGAGAGGATACTATACTCACTTAACCACATTTATCTAATGCTGTAGTCAAGAGGTGGTAGATAGAAGAAGAGCTAATCAACCAATTATCCTCAAAAACCATCAAAAGAGGAAAATCCATCTGCCCAACTTCAAACAAGTTGGGTGGAAAAGGACCTGAGGGTGCTGATAGACGGACCTGAACATGAACCAGCTTGTGCCCAGGCAGTCAAGAAGACCAATGTCATCCTGGCCTGTATCAGCAATAGTGTGACAAGCAGTGCCAGGTCAGTGATCATTCCCGTGCACTGAGCACTGGTGAGGCTGCACCTCGAATCCTGTGTTCAGTTTTGGGCCCCTCACAGCAAGAGAGACATTGAGGAGCTGAGCGGGACCAGAGAAGGACAATGGAGCTGGTGCAGGGCCTGAAGCACAAGTGTGATGGGGAACGGCTGAGGGACCTGGGGGGTTCAGTCTGGAGACTCAGGGGGGACCTTATCGCTCCCTACAACTGCCTGAAAGGAGAATGGAGCCAGGAGGTGGCTGGGCTCTGCTCCCAAGTGACAAGGCATAGAACAAGTGGAAACAGCCTCAAGCTGTGCCAGGGGAGATTTAGACCGGATATTAGGAATGAAAAGGGTGGTCAAGCGTTGGAACAGGCTGCCCAGGGAAGTGGTAGAACCACCATCCCTGGTGTCGTGGTGCTCAAAAAACCAGGGTAGATGAGGCCATTAGTGACATGGTTTAGTGGTGGCCTTAGCAGTGCTGGGGTAAAGGCTGGACTGGATCTTAAAGGTCTTTTCCAACCTAGCTGATTCTGTGATTCTAAGTAGAGAACTAATTCAATCAGGGACTGAAGAACCTTATGAAATAAAATATGCAAAGAGGAAAATCTAAACCCAAGTGATCTACACTAATTATATTAATAATTTCACTGAAAAAGTGGTGTCACTGTACAAATGAAGGAAGCATAGGTTGTGACTCAAGCAGCTTAATAAATGTAAAGAAGGGGAAATGGCTTTGGAAAGCAAGTCATCACAAATGGTATGTACCAAAGCCACATATTAATAGCACTAACCCAGTGGCTACTCACTCACACATGCACGTCATAATCAATGGTTTGACCACCAGCTCCACTGATAATTGATGAGGCGAACCACCTCATGCTCCCTGTGGGTCGTGGCATGCTGTGCAGCAGCCTAGCACATTGTAGAGGCCTTTGAGGTGGTCTCTGCAGCAACAAGACATGGTTTGGCACAGCTCCCCTCAAGTGCAAGTGCCAACAGCCACCTTCCCCTGTGTGAGGATGGCAATCTGTTGCATGACAACCTTTTAGGAGACACCTGGTATACTTTATCTGCATGCCAGGTGTCTAAGATCTTAGAGTGGCATTCCACTTTCTTAATCCCTGCCAAAAAGGCATGAAATTATTTCAATTAGATATGAATTATGTTGGGTTGAAAGGAAAAGGGTAAAACCCAGTAGTAACAAAATGAATGCTTCTGAATTTGTCAGGATTTCACTTAATTGTTTGTATCAAAAAAAAAAAAAAAAAAAGCAAAAAGGCAATAAACAAAGTATTTCACTTCAAATAACTTTTTTAATGAAAGGTTTGTATTTAAGATGTTTCATCTCAAGATCACCTTCAATTTTATCTTCAAGGAAAATTGCTCGAAATGAACACTAATAATCTTCTTTCACATCAGATCACTTCAGGGGGGCTTTTGAGAAATCTATTTCAAGATGTTATTTTCCTAATTAAAAGTAATAAAAAATTCTAGGTCTAACCAAGATGATTTTCTCACCCAATTTCTCAGGACACTTGTTGAACCTCACCTTATATTTCTAGTTACTTTTCCCAGTTCTCCTGTTGCTATTTATCATATTAAAAGGAAATAGACCTTCCCTCCAAACAAGTTTCATGGAGCAGTTGGTCAGAAAGTAGACAAGAAAAAAAACAATTCTTTACTTGCTCCTGAGCCATGAACCTGGTTCAAATTGTTCCTAAAGGAATACTAACACCCATAGCACATTGCTCCCTGTAGGAGCAGAACATCCATTAAAGTAATGCTTTAATTACAGAGTATGAAAATGTTAAGAGAAAATTAAAATCAGAAGGTAGAAGAGAAATTTTTGTAAATGATTTTAAGACTACAGGAATATTGCAACACATCATGCCAATGGGACAGAATATGCACATCTATTAAAAAAACTTGAGGAAGACCAAAGAGATTGCAATGGCTAATGAGCTGCTAGGATATTAGAAATACAGACTTTCTATGGAAAGATACAGTTGGGTACAAATGAAGAAAGCTCAGGCAAGCCAAAGGTAAAAATATATTAGTGCAGGTCTAAAAGACTTTAAAGAACAATGTATTACCGGCATAATGACTGAAATCACTCCTCCTTCAAATGCAGCAAGAGCAGAAAGTGTGCAGGAGACCAATTTATGATCAAAGCGCGAAAGTCTCACTGAAAGAGCTTTACAACATGGTAGAAAGACTAAATAAATCATTACAACAGCATTTACAGTGCAAAAGACGTTAGTGTGACACAACCTTACTTTTATCATGAAGGACATATCTACTTGCTAGTGTAAGTTTTAGAATGAATCAATAATACAGTAGAGTACTAGAAAATGAGAGACAAGTATGAGCTCTAACCAAAGTCAAGGTGAAGCTGCAGTGGTTAACTTAACTCACAAGAACTGGAAAATGGCAAAGATGTTACTCAGGTTAAAGGATTCTGGAGAGCAAAGGAAGATTTAACAAACTGCAAACCTGTAAACCAGACAGATACCATCAGAAATAATAATAAAGAATACTAAAGATTGGAACTGTGAGACATGTGAGCAATGACATGTACAGAAAAAGATTTCCCCTCTGACAAGGAAGTATATCTCCAAAATCTGTTTTCAGGGATCAGTAAACGCAGATGTAAGCAACCATACTCAGATACCCTACTTGCATCTCCAAAGAGCTCATGACAACTTTTTCTCCCTCTGAGCTTCAGGTTAGTGAAGGATAAAAAAGTAGTAGGTCAAAAAATAGTAGTTCTGCACATTCATAAACGTTTTCTAAAAAAATAGGGTAGGAGTTCTTTTCCACAGGGAACTATGGAGTTCCACAAGAATCTGCACTAGAGCTTGTGGTGTCTAATATATGTATGACATGGAAAAGCAAATAGCAAGTAAGAAGAGGTTTCCTAATGATACGTGGGTTTCAATCAAGTAAAAACTAAAGACAACCATAGAAAATTACATGACAATATTACAATCTGTCATAAAATGGTATATGAAGTTCAAAGGTTCGTACGTGTGGAGTCATGCAAACAAAAATAGTCCTAATTTCATACATGCAATGATGGACTCTGGCTATTATATGCAATAGGCGTATGTCTCTAAGGGCGGAAGTGGCCCAAAGGCTGGGTATAACACTGCACCTTCATCTCTAGAGCACAGCATAACCAGTCTTCTCCCAGAAACATATTGAAACTTTGAGGGGTGAAGACACTCTGAAACGTGGAGACGTCTGCCTGAGTCTGGCACATATCATCACAACCAGCTCCAGTCACAGTTCTGCGTGCCTTAGCCCATTGAAAGAAACATTCATGCTGTCCCTTCACAGAACGCCGTGTAGGGCTGTGAACTTCCTGCAAGGCAGTGAACTTAGTTACTGCTCTTCCTCTGCTTGCAACACCCTCTGTCTCGTAGATTATCTGTCAGCAAAAGCATCCTGTATGACTGTGAGGGACAAGGGAATATCTAAGGGCCATGATCGAAGGGTCATGGTCTACACAGTTTGTAATTTTCCGTTGGCTTAGGAAGAAGAAAAGGACTCCTCCTCACCCAGCTTGGGCCTTTTCCAGATCCATGTCTCAGAGCAAACCATAAACTTACGTTAGCTTTTCTGAAAGGGTAAGCAGCCTCAGATGGAAAACATAGTGAGCAGAGCACTATAGGCAACATTTTCTCTGATGTCAACCGTTTCCTCTCCTCCACACATGCCAAACTGATACATTCAGTCCAAACAGACAGGGCCAGCAAACATCTGGTTGACACAAGAATCAGAAGGTCCCAGCCCACAGTGTTATGTGGTTTTACTTCTGTTGCATGCTTTTAAGTACACTGAAGATAGTGCAACAAATTATCTTAATCCATTCCCCCCAGCCTTGTTTCTATCCATCAGATGAATTCATTATACAGATGAATATAGTGCGAGGTGTCCCTGCCCAGGGCAGGAGGATTGGAACTAGATGATCTTGAGGTCCTTTCCAACCCTAACTATTCTATGATTCTATGCAGAAGGTGCTGAATTTGTCAGATATGCAACTGAATGCTCTGTCCTGGTAGCATCCTGTGAGTTGATTTCAACTTAAGATTTTATTGGCCATTTCTAGCACTCAAAGAGGACAGAAGACCCAGGGTGAAGTCCTTTGGAATTTGATTATTGGCTGCATGTCAAAGGAGCATAAAAATTCCAAGTACTTAAATGAGCCAGTTGATACTTACTGACAGAAAGCCTTCACTGAAGCAGTGATACAGACTTAATGCTCCTCTAATACTGTTGAATATTCACACCTAAAATAGCAGCAAGTAGAGAGTGAATTCTGAGAAACTAAGTAAAAATGCAGGCTACATTTTTTTCCTAATAATTACTTACAATTTAAAACTGAACTTACTAATAGTAAAGATGAAAATACAGTGCGTACTTTCAGTAGGTTCTTTCTTTTGCATCTTGCTTCAAACACAAGGATAGAAATGCAGAATAGTTATTCTCTTGAAGCACAAATTTTCAAATCTGAGAATTTGTTCTATGACCTTTTATATTATACACTTTCACAATCTCTTCATATTCAGCAATGTAATCTAGTGCCTTTGAAACGTGTGTGTGGACATGTATTAGCACTGAGCCTGTTTATTTTTGTATTGCCCATTTATGTAGCTTTGGTGTGTTAGAGATGGTTTTGGTTTGTTAGAGATGGTTCTGTTGTATTTCCTGATTTGACATGATTCTTCATGCAGCCAACCTCCAAACGTCATTTTTGACTAAAATCTAACTTCATGAATACAGATTTAGTGACGACTTGTGTTACCATGTGTACAGAACCAAGTTACCTTCCAGATAAAGTCAAGGACACTACTGTTAACTATATACACATTTCCAGGAAGAAGCAGAATAAGTGTAGATAATTATTCTTATAATTACCAACGCACATTAATTTTAGTGAGAGTGCTAAATCAGAATTCATGTCAATTTAAGGATTCCAGGAAGTTAATCCAAAATCTACGCTATTAACTATATACTGAAGATACCTCGAGTTCCATATTAATTAAGTTTTCCTGAACATCCTACTAGTCACCAATTGTCCAAGAATTATCATAGCTGTATTTATCATAATACTGTAATCCCACCAGTACCCTATGGTGTTTGGCTTCTGTATAAAATTAATTTATGTATAAATTCATAACCATGCCCGTGAACCAGTTTTGGCTGGTATACTACAACAAACTACAGCAAGTATGTTGCATAGCATGGTGGTTGGTAGTGGAACTAATTGACTATTATAATGGAGCTCTTTGAGTATAATTAAGTTTATGTCACAATTCACAGCTTTCCCTCTCTTTTCCCTAAGATGTTTGCATTTGTAATGATTTAAACTCAGATACAGGTGTTTTAATAGGATACATTCAGTCTTGTGCTTATTCTGTAAAATAGGTCAGATAAAACATATTAGCATCTACGATACCCTTTTTCACTAACCAATCATAAAGTACTTGACACACAAGGTAGTCCAGGTAACCCTGCTATGTAAAGAATTCAGTTTTCTGTGGGAGCATGAAGTAATTTCAGTATTAATACAGTGGGCAAAAACTGTATATCAGATCTTGGGGAGGTTTAGCTTTATGAATTATGAGGTTAAGTGAAACCTATGCTTAAAGTATCTCATCTATAAATTGCAAGCAATTATTTCCTTCCTCTTGAGCAGTTACTCAATGCCTCGTTTAATGTTCATGAAGCTAATAGTCTATTTGAGGTAGATTATAAGCAGTTAGAAATAAGAACATAGTACACGACCTTCTGATCCTCAACCATACACCTGTTAATGACTCAGACACTGAAGGAAAAAAAACACCCCAGCATTCAGCTTCCCAGATAATCCCCTCTCTGCACTCAAGAGAGAGGACTGATTATTCTGGCATGAGTAGGGATGAAACCCTCCCAATATTCTTATGTTTCTTTGAAAATTACCTCACAAAGCATAAACTGAGTATAAAGCATGACTTTTATAGTGACTGTCATGGTCTGCAACTGCCAAACCAACCTGGTTCTCAAGAGCCAACTGTTGAGTTTTTTTGGTTGGTTTAAGTAGATATTGTGAGACGAAAGGAAAGGAAAGAGGAGGAAAAGGTTGCTCTCCCTTT
This sequence comes from Lathamus discolor, assembly GCF_037157495.1. Lineage (NCBI taxonomy): Eukaryota > Metazoa > Chordata > Aves > Psittaciformes > Psittacidae > Lathamus > Lathamus discolor. The sequence goes on along the minus strand of NC_088886.1, from coordinate 58,100,203 downwards.
AAGATCTCATTTGAGTCCAGGTGGTTGGACTGAAGTCTCTAGCACAGCTGTACTCCCAAAGCGATATGGATTTTGTGTGTTCAAGAGTGACCTGAATCTCTAGTTTCAGTCAAGTGCCAAGTTTTTACCTTACATCACTCCAGTGAGATGAAAGCAACACACTGATAATGCTCTTGTCTGTGTGGATGTAGGACTGATGTTCAGAAATACTTCCAATTCTACTTTGTAAGAATAGTGAATATTGCACTTTTTAAAAGATGGTGTCTATGGGGGAAAGCAGTTGTGATAAGAGAAGAAAGCAACACATCTGTGAAGGGACTGGAGCAGGAGGAGGCCTAGAGAGGTTTTGTTTTAATAGAGACATGCAATGGAGTCTCCTGCACAGGGCTAGAGGCTAACAGAGCACTAGAGCTCAAAACTATGTTCCTTTCTTCATTATTGACAAATACCAGGAACTGCCAAAAGGCTTTCCCGATTCTTTCCTTTCAGAGTATTCTGAGATGAGAACTTATTTCAAGGCAATGACTCTATTAGAGATACCCTGAATGACTTTCTGTCATTTTTTTTTAACCTCCATTTCCTGTACAGTATGCAATTACTAGAAGGGTGGAAACTTCTGAACTCCCTCGGAGAGTTTGCTGTGTCTCTCATTTCAGCTTAATAAAATACAATCTGAACCACAGCATCTGTAAGACAGAGTTGTTCCTCGTCCAGCTGTTCTAACTCAGGTTATCCACAAGATGAGGAAGAAAAGGGATTTGCAAGAGGGATATTGAATTTATTTGATAAGAATAGCATTGCTAGTTCTTCAGTATTTTAGGATGCTTCTCCCTGTCAAAGTAGTTAAATTAGAAGGAAATGCCACTATTATGCTGACCCAAGGTATCTTTTTTAGATCATCTGCATTTCTATGTGCCTTATGGCTGTCCACTGACACATTCGCTATGTTCATTCTCTCTCCAGGCTACCTCATGATTTCCACGCCAGTGAATTAATCTCTCGATTTGAACAGCAGCTTCATCTGAATTCACATGATGTGGGTGTTCCTCTGGCCTTTGCATAAGAACCTGAGTCAGCTGGCATTCACCAGAGGTGCTACACATCATTGCTGGCCAATCTGAGGATACAAGCAGGTACAACAGAAGCAATGAATGGCGCGACGGTCCGGACAGGATGACCTGTGTCTGCTGATGAAGGGTGTGGAACAGTGCAAATTCAATGTTACTGATTTTTAAGTGTTGGGCATTAAGTTGTGTCTCATTTTTACCAAAATTTGGCACTTCTAAACCACTTATCTCACTTCCTGGAAAAAGGGCAGCTCCCTGGAACAGAAGTGCTACCTGCCAGGGGTTATGAGAGTTTATTACCAGGAAGCAAAGGGGAAGGTATACTCTTACTGTTGCTTACACTGAACTCTCATTTACCTCTTAAAGAGAGTAGTTTCATACAGTCAGCACAAAAATTATGAAAACAGTTCAGACAATTAACAGGTTCATTGCACTAGACTCTGAAATGTGAAAGAAAGGTCAAAACCAAGCACATAAAAGTGGGAAAAATAGAAAAAGTGTGAGCTAAGTGATTGCCGGGCTGAGCATTTAACTTTTGTTAGTGAAGGGAAGGCTGTGTGGAGACCTCATAACAGCCTTCCAATGTCTGAAGGTACCCTACAGGAATGTCAGAGGGGGACTCTTTATCAGGGGCTGAAGTGATAGGACAAGGGGGAGCAGGTTAATATTAAAACAGGGGAGATGGAGGGGAGCTGAGAATGCTTCATCCCTGGCAGTGTTCAGGGCCAGGCTAGACGGGGCTTGGAGCAACCTGGTCTAGTGGAAGGTGTCCCTGCCCGTGGCAGGGGTTGGAACTGCATGAACTTTAAAGTCCTTTCCAACCTAAACCATTCTATCATTCTATGAACTCCCCTAAATTCTTTGCTATTGATTACTGACATCAAAGAAGCTGATCTAGCCCTGGATAGAGACACTCCATTGTGAAGAACTGATACTCAGCTGGAGAATTTTTTAAGGATAAATTACATCTCCCTATCAGACAGTTTAAACCAGGGTTGAATAAACACTTATTTTGAAGAGTGGAACACTAGAGGTGTCTTCATTTTAGCTAACAGCTCCAGCAACAGGGAAGTGAAGCTTAGTTAATTTCCTCTGAACAGAGAGGCAAACAGTGAAGTTTCTCTGTTGATTCTCATCCATAAAACAAAAAACATTAAAAACCCTTAAAAAAACCCAAACACCAAAAACCCAAACTAAGGAACCCGATTGGATTTCCACAAGGATGTGTTTGACCTTGTGAGATTTCCATGGGAATTATTCTAATAAATGCATAACCAAGCTTTGAGGAATCAGGAGTGCAAATGAGTAATTGAGTTCTGCTTCAGCAAGAAGTTCCTTCAGGTCAGCATTTGCTATTTAAGTGCTCGTTGGTAAACCCTAAAGATTTACATTGCTTACAATAAATAAAAGAGAGGTTCATCTGGCACATGATTTATTTTCAGGGAAAAAAATACACAATGGGATATGAAGGAATTAGGTACTTGTATGTCCGGAATGGCATTAAAATCAGTTACTGTGAAATAGCTTCTTCATTGGTGATTGTTCCACTGCTGCCTAATCCAGATTTAAGACTGCAACACACTTATGAAATGCATAGGATTTCTATATTATGTATATTTATGTACTTAAATTTTTAGCCTTTTCAACTCCCTGAATCTCACTGAATAAATACAACACTTACATTAAACATGATCTTACAACATGCCACAGTGAGGTCTATTTTCCTGCTATTATAAAATGGCACAAACGCATTAGTCCCAGAGCAGCATTTTGCACTCAAGAAATCTCTCAGCCACACAGAGTAAAAGCAAGGTCTTCAGGCAACACAGAAATGGCAATGGATTACGAGACAGGGACTCCTTTCTTTCATTCCTGCTGTATACTTCCTAAAGGCATTTGCTGACAAGGAATTTGCAAATCTTGTCTTGTTACTAACTGTAATGCTCCTTGGTATTACTCAGATACAATCATCCGTGTACCTGTCCAAATAGAGCTCAGCAGCTGCCAGCCCATGGAGCTGAGAGTTTCCCTCTCCCACCCCCTTGCCACTAGTGATCAAATAACAGAGTTTGCCTGCAGTAACCTTCTCCCCAGTATCCTTGCAGATGTTGGCCGCCCCCTCCTCCCGAAGGTTGCCCTGGAGAGAACATCTAGTTCTAGGGTGACTCATACCCACACACTATCCTTACTCACTCACATAGTTTCATTAAAGGCACTGGACCACAATACACAATCCTATTTCACTGTGAGCCTGCCTCAGTGTGAACACTCTAGAGAAGAGAATAAAGGCCAGGAGAGGGGACCTCCATGGATGAAGGACAGAACTCAGCTGGGATACTCCCAAGAGCCTGTTTGATTACAGCACCCTTTATTCAAGCATTTACAAGTATTCATTAATTTCCACATTACAGAACTAGTGCAAATGCTACAGCCCCCTCCTCCCAGCAATGCTGACATTTGCTATTTTGCTTATTTAGCATCTGAATTCTTTAAGGAATAAAATGAAACTGCACGTACTTCCCCCAGTTCACTCCTTTGGGAAAGCAGGTAAGTGCACAGAGCGCTGTGAGCTCTCCAGCTGACTGTATGGGGCCCACAAAGCACAGATAAGATTTATGACCAAAATGATACCCTATATTTTAACACACCTTTAGATTTTTCTGAAATTAGAGGCTTTACCTTTCATGCTTCTGTTACCCAAGAAGTGCAACTCGGAGGATAAACTGCAAGCAAACCCAGAGAATGTAAAGTGTATTAAAATAGTCCGCAAATCCTGAACCTTCTGTGGACCAAAAGCTGACTAAGAAATCTTACAGAAGAGAGAAATGATAGGAGCAAGAGAAAAAGAAGAGAACTTGACAGTATGGTGGCAAGCCTGATAAAACGGAGATTAAGAGCTATTCGGGGCAGAGAACAGCACCATCATGCTGGCAAGAGAGGTACAGTGTCTGAAATGCAATGGATAAAGTTCACAAAGCTAATACTGATTTTCAGTGCTGGATCTGTCAAAGAGGTCATTTGAAGCCAGCACATCAAGCAGATTCATGTGTGGGCTTGTTTCTTTTTTGTTAATTCTCGGCAAAAATGAGATAGAAAAATACAAGTGCACAGTCGAATCAACCATGTGAAAATACACCTGCATTTTCCAGGAGGATCTCTGCATCAGGGATCCTGTAAGAGTCTCAGTGATCCAGTCAGGAGAGTGAAGTACAGATGGCCAGCCCTGCAAGCAGGCAGTTCTAACAATGATAATCTTAGACAAGGCATGAAAGAACAGTTAATATTTGCAGAAGTTATCAGATAACCCTAAACCAAAGCAGAGAAATTAATACATAATGTGATTTGCTGAGAATTTCACTCTTGCCAGCATCCAGGGTGCTGCAAAATCCACAGCTACCCACAACAAGTCAGACGTAAAGCTATTCCTTTCTCAAAATAAACCTGCCATACCACTGCTGACTCTGCAGGCTCCTGTCCCCCACCTTCGCACTTACAGCCCAAGCTGCAAGGGCTTGTTTTTCTGTTGGTTGCTTTTGAGACAGCTGGACACAGTGTTTGAAGTCATGTGAAAACTAAAATAGCGCGGCAATACTTTCCTAACCCTAGAAGTGTTAATTTTCTAATAAGCCTCTTTGATTAACTAAGAAAACCCAGAGGACATTGCAGGCTTTGTTTCCCTTCCCCCAGTTGCATTTTTACAGAACTCCAGTAGAGCCTTAACCAAAACAATGTGCTGATAGGAGAAGCTGTCTGCATTCCTCTTTGCAATTCACCTTACACTCTACATGTTACTTGAAGATAAGCAATTTGAGATGCCAAAAAACTCCAGCAAGAGGTGAAGGCTTCTTTGCAACAGGCAGAGTGCTGCACAGTTTTGTCCAGTTATTCATCACATTCTTGTTTGTGGATCCCCATCCTCAGTGTAATCCCTGCAGTTACTCCTCTTCCAAGTGGCCCCAGCAATACTTGGGGGCAGGAATAACCCATTTCAAACCTGACTATTAGATAATCAACATTAGGTACTGATCAACTTCCTTATTCTGGATGACAGCAGCCAATCAATTTGACACCTGGGACAGGACAGCTTCTTTTGCCCTACAGGAGGCAATATTGAGGAGGGCTTCATTCATTCCCTGGGACATACCCTCACACTCTGGGATATTTTGAGTGGGAAAGGGAGGTGGGAGGAAGAACACTTCTGTTTGCAATATTTCTGTTTTGCTCTAGAGATGTGCCCTCCATAAATAACAGACAAGAACACCGTAAAAACAGTAGAATAAAAGTGCTTCCTCTTACACACATATATATGCACGCACACACAACAGAGCAAAAACTGCAAAAGAAACACAGATGCATTGAAATTTGCACCATCAAATAGGTGCTGAGAAGCCACAAATGGTGTAAAAAACTAAGGTGTGTACAGAGGAGCTGACAATGAAGGAACTGGTGTTTCCTGACACATTTCAGCCTTCCCTGTTAGCATACACATTTTACGCCTTTTCCCCACAGAAGGCAAGTTCGCATTCACCCCCCAGTCTCATAGCTCGTGGTGTAGCAAAACAGAATTCAGCTTCCAGAAATGGTATCAGCTAGAACCCTTAAACCTGGGACTAGCAAGAAAGAAGTAGTCTCAGAAGAAAATCTGAAAAAGCATTAGGAGAAGGAACCACATTTAGTCCTAAAGCAACTCTTTGGTAGCTCCTAAAGAGCACGCCTGAAGCCTGTGTGAAGGCAGAAAATACAACTTACTTGGGCCCTTTTGAAATTCCCAGCGCAGGCATTAGTGTAAGCTTTTCCAGGGGAAGGATGACCACAAGTACAAACAGTGATTTGAACAGTAGGATCCTGAGCCTACTGTGGAACTTACTGCAATGTTATTAATAAATATCACTAGTGGCATTGACTGCTCATCTCTCCAGTGCTCCTCTGACCTGACAAACAGAGGTCTTGGGCTTCACATGTAGAAATAGCAATTAGCAAGAAAAACAGCTTTGATGGAGGAGATAAAGATGAGGTGAAAATATCAGTGGATGAACACACAGTTAGAGAGTTATATGGATAATCCATATAATACGTACTTCCATATTATATGGATTATACATACATATTCCATATCTGGAATCCAAGTCCTTTACATGTTAAGATAAAACAAAATTCCACTATTTCTACCTTTTTTATTGAATGCAAGTAACTGACAGGTCACACAGATCACAACACTTCCAGGGGAGCCATCTGATTTTGAATAACAAGCAACTGGAGTAGGTTATCTGATAAAGATCAGGGTTATTAACAAATATTTAAGTTGTACAGTTCTTCAGACACGTGGAAACGAAAAATATATCCTGAAACTCAGTTCAGTGAAGTGTTCACACTCCTTAAGTCTATAGCAGCATTTCTTCTATCTATCCACTTTAACCAACATGACTTCATAGGATCAGAGGGAGGTAAAGGCTGGAAAGAGTCCTGTCACCAAAACGCAACCACTTCTACAGAAAAATCCACAAGCTGACAAGGAAATAAGGCAAGGCTGCAAACTGTCTTTTTTTTTTTAACAGTGCTAATTTTTGAGCTGCTTTTAGTCTAATTATTTAGTAGTTTTCTCTAGGAAAAGATTAACATTTCTCCAAAGCACATTAAGATTGGGAAACAACAGTACTCAAGTAATTTCTTATGGGACGGTTCAAGGGCTGCTTCCAGAGAGATGGGTGGCAGAGGCTGAAGCTGAATTTGCTCATTTCCTCATTTATTAACTCATGAAGTCACCTTAAAAGTATTACAAGTCCTGGGTAAGCAAAGTTGAATCTGCCCCCTCCTTTTCACATGTGTGCAATGTTCTGTGAGCATACAGAGCTTCTCTTTAATAATTATTTTAAGTATATTAAATATATATAGTATTAAAATATATTAAAACGTATATAGATAGATTTATCTTGTGTGGTATATGTCTTAAAGTTGTGTTGAACAAGATAACTTTTCCCCCTGTATTGCTTGGGAATGTAGAGCTGTTGAAAGTAGCATAACCAAAGTCACAAAGATAAAAAAGAGCAAACATTTATTAGATAAAGAGACTGAATGTCACACTTTTTTAATGCAAGAAGCAACGTGACATTGCCTATTTAATCTGGACTCTGCTAATTGGTCTATTGCACAAGGAAAAAATCTTTGGGAGTCCTTGTGGGAATGTCTCACATCATTCCCTATCAGCTGTTGACATACAAATACTCTGGTAATGAAAATATTTTCATTCCTTCATAACAGCCTTCCCTGTCCTGTTTAATCTTATTTTCTCTCTTTCTAAAAACAAGCTTCTGTGTGGGGTTTCTGAACTAACGGACCTGATGCCATTTATCAAAAATGTCCCGTGCTCCTGTCAAACTTGTTAGGAATCCACCCAAAAGAGAGCAAAAGGGAAAAAAACCCAAGGATTAATAGTAATACCATAGGAATTTAAGCACCAGTTGAAATGTATCTCTGATCTGCATTATTTCAAAGGGCTGTGAATGCAACTGGACTAGAACTGTGCTGCCTTGGAACGGCCATCACTACCAAGAGAGCACCTGGCCCAGGATCCAGCTGCATGTTGGGAAGAGGCAGGTTCGCAAATCTTCATAAACACAAGCAGAATGTCTTGGCCCATTTTTTACAACTCTATCACTGTAATAAAAAAGAACACTGAAGAACAAACAGCTGGAAAGCCAGGGTGCCCTCCTGGTCTCCAACCAAGCTCTTCTAAAGTGTGGGTTCAGGCTCACCATCCATGATAACAAGGATGTACTACAGAAGATGAATAAAGTTGCCTTTCTATCAGCACACCCACGGCAGACCCATCTGCAGTCTGCTCTATCCTCTGATCTAACAGCAAATCCTACTTGGGGCAGATTTTATTCTCAACATGCTACTTCTAACCATTTAGAGACCCACTTTGGGTTCAGGCAATTAGCTTGAGAGATAAGATCACCTTCTGCTGTACATGAAATCCATACAGCAGAGTCGTTAGTCTCAGAGCAATCACTTTTGGAAACTGAATTATTTCAGAAGTTGCTGCATTCACATCATGCTGGTAAATACCTCTCCTCCCCCTCCATACCCAAACACTGCTCTTAAATTGTTTGTGGTTTTTATATAAGTTTTCAGTACCACCATTCTTCCAAATTCTAGGTCTGAATCACAATGTGTGCTCCTGCTCCTCTCTCCACCCCATCTTGAGCCTTGTTCCTCCACCCCCATCCTGCTGCCCAGGTTGTAAATTCCTTTCTGCACCCTATCACTGTCAAACCCCCTCCTGGAAGCAGGTGCAAGAAGATTAAAAACCCCACTCATTCAGCTGGGATTTTCATCTGTTTGCACCTCCCTCTTTGCCACTCCTATATGTCAACAGCCCTTGAGCAGAAGGCGCTGGGAAAGTGTGCTCTGCCAGTTCATGTGGTTTGCTGCTTACAGGGGGAAGCAGATTTCTGAGGGACAGTTATATCAGGAGATGGGAGAAAACTCAAGCTTTACTTATATTTGGGTGGATTTTTTTTTTTTATCCTTAGAAAGCACATATGTGTTTCATTAAAACTAAGGTTTAATTTGGAATGGCCCTGTTAACAGGTCCCAAGGGGGTTATTTTAATGAACTTTTGAAAAATACATTAATTTTATTATATGCTTTTTAATTCCTATATTGTTTGTGATATGAGGATTGAAATACTGTACCATTTTTCAGTTTAGTCATTGAGTCACTTTATGTCATTGCAACACAAACAGAAGACTGGCCTGGAAGAGTGGTAACTGCATTTTAACACTGTAAAGCCAAAGACAGTGTACTGACTAAACCCACTTTCCACAGTGGTGCTGTACCACTACAATTACTGTCGGGAAATGCATTGCATTTGAAAAACCCCAAACCACTTCTGCAGGCATTTCCACCCCCCCCACGCCCCCTTTTCTTCTTGTGCTGGGTCAAAGCAGCCTTTATCCTATCATCCCTCTTGAATTGACAAAGTCTCCCACAGAGTCTCTGATTTTGTTTTGATTACTCCAGCACCTGCACTCGTTGGATCTGTGGTCTGTGTAACAGAAGCATCCACCTTCACACGAACTCTGTTTTCTATGCAGAAGGAGCACTCTGGAATTTGCTGGCGAGGACAGGCCTCACAGAATAAGGACTTGTCTGTATGTGGATGTTTCCTGGATGGATGTTCCCCACCATTTCCAGGAGATTCCCTGGTGTGCTCTATGCGATTAGCACCCACAGAAGGACTCCTAGAAGAAGGGCCATTCCGGAACAGGTTTCTAAAAGGGCAGCCAGACCTTTAGATTTGTAGTTGTTCAGTGCCAAGGTCTCATCCCAAAACCAACTAAAGAACTTGTGAAACTCAGGATTTTACTCTCTTTCCTAGCAAAATGCAGGCTGGAAATGAAACCTCAGGGGCAGCACCAGCAAACAGCATGGACCTGGGGCATTTTTTCACCCCTGAAACCATATCTCTCCGGCAAGAGCAGAGAAATGCATCCTGGAGCTGGAACACTTCTTTTGCTGTCCACCACAGGAAGAGTGTGGCACAGAGACTGGGCAGCAGGCAGAATCTCCAGGGTGAAATGGGTATAAGCACTCTTGTATCACATTAGAGGGTTTGTTGGAGGGGGAAGGACCGTGTGAGCAAGAACATGCACAGACACCGGTCCTCATTTTTCAAAGATATCCTCTTAACATTTTTCTAAGGAGGAGCTAATTTCAGGTGCGATGTTTTGGCTAAAAATGCACAGGTGAGCACACAACTGAAAACTGAGTGCAGCCAAATCTGCTTTTTAGAGCGTTTTGGTCACATACTCACAAAGATTTCTAATAGATGAATCGTTCACACTTGCTTCTTTCAGTGTATTTCCACACATTCACACGGTTCCTATGTGCCAGAAAAGGCAAATGGCTAATGAGGGACTTGCCAACACAAAAGCAAACAGGATGGATCTGTCCCCAGAATACACCCAGCAGTACCCAAAGCCAGGTTCAATGTCCTACGCTATGTGGTTTCTGGGTAGTCTTAACTGATTTTTCCCTGATATGAGGCAAGGAGGGCAGAAGGGGGCATCAGTGAAACAGTGAGTGGCGGAAGAGCCGAGGCGGGACATGACTGCAGCAGAGGGACAGGGTGAGACATCTCTGTGGGAGCTTGAGCTTTTGCTGGGCCTTCCCAGGGAACTTACAAAGTGAAAGCACTAAAAAAATGCCAAACACAGATATGGCAGTTCCTCTTCTGAAAGCAAAAGAACCTTTATAGTGAGAAAAATTTATCATGCAACAAAAGAAAACAATATATTTGTAATATTTAGGAAGACTTTGCATGGCTGTCTGAATGTAGCCAAGGATTAGGGAAAAAGCGGGTGCTATTTCCCCTGTCTAATCTTATATGCCAGGAAAAAGAAATTAATAAAATTCTATTTAAAAGGAAATCATTATTTCAAGATTTAGTTTTTCAAAAGTAAGCCAAGAAATTTGGCAAGTGTAAAGTATTGTTCCTAACGGAGATCAATTCACAAGTTCTGGCTTTATTAGCAAAGAGTGAGAAAATGTAACTGACTGGTTTCTAATTGCACATGCATGTATTAAAATAACATCATCGTGAACAATCCAGTTGTGCTTTCCATTAGGTTCCTATACAGTCTCCAAAGCCATTCTCAATATTTCTTTAAAATAGCAGGGAAAACATTAAGTCAAGGAAAACCTGAAGTACTGCTGCATTTCCAGCTCCTGATATGGACCACTATAGTAAGCGAACACTTTAAAATACACGTATTTGCAAACACTTGTTCCCATACTTGTCTCTGGCACTGCTGAGCATCATGACGTGGCCATCAGATGCTGAGTGTGTTCTCCTTGCCCATGCTTTTCTAAGTCCCTTGCAGAATTTCTGCTCAAAATTTCAGAGTCTATGTGATCAGGGCCTTAGGAAATATTCTGCTTTATCACTTGCCCTCTCCTCACCCACACTCTTCAGGTGCTTGCTTCAAAATCCCTTCAGCTTCAATGAGAAAATTGTGCCAAGCAGCTCTGAGCAGGACAGCACTGAATTACACCTGGTCTCCTGCTGCCTCCTGGCTGGATGGCTGTGATGCCTCTGAGTGCTACCAGTACTAGGATGGGAGCAAACCACAGAGCTGTGTCTTAGCTCCCTATTGTAACTGCCTACATCCCCATCTCCTCTTCAACTTTCACCTCCTGTCTCCTAATTTGACTCGTGCTTTATGCTCACCCACATTGAAAAGCCATACAATAGCCACAGTCAGCCAGTGGGTCTTCCCTAAGGGACATATTCCCTGGTCTAAAGGTTTCTACCTGCAGCCTCACATTGCATCTCCTCACCTCCCCCAGCCCTAACATGCAAAATAAACCCCTTGCCTCATTCCAGAAGCCAGCACAGGGTGTGTGTCTCTCACTAAGTCAGGGGAAAAAAAGAGAGAAATGAGAGATTCTTTTTCTTCCTTCAGCCCCACCTATTCACAGGACCCGGTAATATTTACTCTATATTTTACCTTGGTGTTATAGAAGAGCTATGTGTATCCTCAGAGGGGAAGCTTGTAAGAAGTTGGGTAGTTCTTCAGGACAGATAATCATACAAATATTAATAAGAGGTGTGTGTCATTCAGGCTTCCACAGTCTGAAAGCCTACTCATGCTTGAAAAGTCACATTTTCCCTTTAAAGGAAAGAGGAAAAAAAAGTTTGTCCTTCAGAATCCTTACATGTTTTTACTGATCTTTGGTTGACCATTTAGTGAACTCAGAAGTCTGATGTCAGTTTCTCTATAGAAAGGATATAGGCTGTTCTACCACAACTGGAATTATTTTTAAACACTTCCCCCTCACCAACTAATCCTTGGAGGCTGAGGGGGAAGACAGAGCAAGTGGGTTTATATTGAGAGCAGAACAACTTACAAGGACTTAGTTCAGGAAAAAATAAGGAAAAGTATGGTAAAAAACCACGGGTTACACATATTCGTGGTGGATGTATTTTGACAGTGTCAAGGGAGACAATCAGCCACTTATTTCTGGACACAAAAGCTTAGGTCAGACATTTCAATCAATGTGCACACATACATACTTCTGTCCCAGCCCAATTACTGGCAGATTGATACATCCTCCTGCTTACTAATCATTATGTCTTTGCTGGGATTATCACAGCTCTTTGAAATATCCACTCAAGCCTTCACCATCAGAAGTTTCTCCCGTTTACACACACACAGGATTTTTCCTTTTCTTTGAAATTCCAGCCAGAGCATCTCAGGAAGAAAACAAAGTGAAGCCGAGCAAACAAACCTTCCCTTGCTTGAGTACCTCAGCCACAACAAATCATGGGGGAGAAAGTTTACTGGAATGACTCGGGGCATATCACAAAGGACATGCGATCTGTAACTTCTGAACAGAATATTCATGGCAGTATATAAAAGCAAACAAACAAGCAGGCTTGGCAAGATTTAATTTTAATTGAAAACCATGGATTTTTCAGCTGCTTTCCCCCTCAACTTGCAGATTTTCATTTCAGCCTCTCTAAGAGGTGATTAGAGGCCTATGTATGGGGGTTGCAGGGAGAAGCAGCTGAAGCTAAGCACAACTTATGACAAGTGATAAAAATACCAGAAACAACAACAGAATAATGCTTTCCTTCAACTCACTTTCAAAACAATCATAAGGAAAACATAATACCTAACAAACCTGTACAGCATTTGTAGCCAGCTGTATTCTCCATATCAGGTTTAGACACTAGTTTTTAAAAAGATCTTTTCACTTGTCCCTCCTGCAGTTCTCCTGAGGACAGTCAGAATAGTGAAACTGTACTTATTTTTTAATGTGCTATTCACCAAGTAGCCTTCCTGTCCTCTGTGGCACACATCTCTACCCTATGTCCTCTTTTCAAGATGAACACTCCAACTGCCAAGCTTAACAGCACTGCAAGGATTGCCTAATAGTTCCAGTCTTACTGAAGAATACCACTTTGAACACTAATAAACTCAATTTTCATTTGTTTTGCCATTTCTAGTACTTTTGAGAAAGACTCAGCTTTTGCAGCCACAGAAGACTGGAACAGGTATATAAGACTACAACTATAAATGCACTTATTAATTTATATTTAGAAAGGATGAGCCTGTGTTGATGACACCTGTCCCGGAAATGAGAATAAGAGCATAACTTACGACCTATGCTACATCTCTGGCCTATTCAATTGCTTTTTCAGAGTTTGAAGACAGATTTGTAATCCTTCAGCACTGTCCTGTGACAACATAATTAAAACAGAGCTCCAGTGTGTGCTGCCCACTGCAGCACAGGGAAGTGAACTCCCAGCAGGAGCAAAGCTGCACATTCACGATTTTAATCAAGTCACCTGAAATTTGCTACAGACCTCAATAAGACTGAACTTGTCACAGTACCTGACAGGGTCCCTGGGTCACTGGAAGCAGGCCACCTACCAGATGCAGAACCTTGTCATATCCTTCCTCAGGACCTTTCTGTAACGCTGTGCTTTCCGAGAGGTTTAGCAGCTGAGGATGTCTGCTCAAAAAAAAAACACACACTTGTTCAGGAAACACATATTATATATCTTTGGTAAATAATTCATCTTCAGGTACTGAGTAATTAGTACTTCCATTAGTACTTGGAAGTATGGCAGAGTTTACAGTTTTACCATTAATTGCACAGATTTAGTCAGTACCACTTATAAAATGGAATATTATCTAGAAAGTATTCCTTACTGAAATTGACAGCATTTATCAGGCATGTTATAGAACAGCTGTAGTTTTCAACTTGATGTTTTTTTTGTTTGTTTAATTCACTGCACTTTCTGTGCAGGTCTTAAGTAGGATTGCTAAAGTATTAAATCTCTAAATTTACCATGGGCTTTCGACAAAATTTATGTTTACCATTCAGACACTTGAATTAATAGACTAATATTTTTACACAATTTAAACAAGTGCACCCAGTCCTTAGTGAATGCATTACAGTATTTCAAGTATACTGAGAATAAGACAAGAAAAATTCAGGAGATAAACACATCAAAAACATTAGGAAGATTTATGTAACTGCCTTATAAAGTTTAGCCCTTTGATAAGGTTAGATCTTTAAAGCAAGATCTGCACTATCTGCCCTCACTATCCCAGTATGGTTTGCTGCAGAAGGTGAAGTGCCGCTGCAGAAGGTGAAGTGTGGAGCTGGTGAGTGAAGAGTGGTTGCCCAGACACCATGCAGTGAGCAGAAGAGGTTATGTAAGTTTTCACTGCCTTGAACTGACCTTGGGCATGCACTCTTCAGTCACTGGCAGTCACACACACAGTGAGCCTCTTTGCATTCGTCTTGGTGACTTGTGGATGAAAAGCAATACAATTCATTTGCTCACAGACCAAAGTAATCAAGTTAAGTAAGTTAAGTATTAATACTTCTGGCCTAAGACAAAGATGTACCAATCCCAGTTACGCTTTTTATATGTACTGTAAAATAGGCTTCACTCGAACTTAAACCAATGCATCATTAAATGTTTGTGAGGTTCCAGCAAGGTCACAGTTCATCTGCACAGAGTTAATCCTACAGTCACGGCCTTGGAAGCACTGCCATTATAATAATACACAACTTAAAGAAAACATTCGACTTACACATTCTTTAAAATGCCTTTAGAACTTTTAGGGGTCCCACTGAGATGAAGGCAAAATCCATGGGGGCGTGTTCAGCTTGGTTAGACCTTCACTGTCAGAGGAGCAAACATAAGGACACTGGGGATGGTCATACAGACAGTGGCTAGAACAGGAAGCTTCTCCCCCTGCCCCAAGCTTATTAAGTGATTTCCTGTCAGCCTGTAGAAAAAGTAACTCATTGCTCAAAGCCTTAAGAACAAAAAGTTGTGAGAGGCTCATGCCAAGGCTGGGAACAACAGGAAGGGAAGGACAAGCAGAGCTAATTGGCCTTTTTACGCTTTGCTGGGTAGCCAGCACATCATAGATAAGCTTTCTTCGCTAGTGATACTGTGTCAGCTCCTTCCTCTCTTTCATTCTACTTTGCCTTTAAACATGATCATGTCAGATGTGATCCTGGCCAACACCCACAGTGCCTTAGTGACCTCCTCTGTATACCAGAACTCAGGGAAGCTACATTTAAATCTGGTCACTCCAGCATTTCCCAGGCACAATAGAAATAAACCATTTTTCCAGTGTCCTCATTCACATAATTACAAAACAAACCAGCATTCCTAAGATCATGGAATACACAACTATTTGGCTCAGCCAAGAAGTGACGCATATTTCATTGATGGAATTTATAGCCATAATTTTCCAAAAGATGCACTACCTGAAGTGGTGTCTCTAAAATTATATCAAATGTTGTTTATACTTTTTCCTGAAACAAGTACCTTTCCAATAGCAGCCTGGTAAGACAATCCCATTGGCAGTTTGCCATCTAGACAACCAACTAGCAGCCATTATATATTAGGTTCCAGTAGTCCCAGTCACAATACAGGATCATACTATGTCCATACAGCCACCATAGGTAGGCATATTTTTTCTGGTATCAGCTCTAAATGATTCTTCGAAGAACTAAGCATTCACACTCTTATAACTGCAACTGCATAGCAACTATTCCTTTTCATGCTCATGGTCTGCTGCCAACAAGCAAGCATAAAAAAGGACACAAATTATATTAACACATACCTGATTTACTGACAAATACACATTTAACATGCTAGACAAAGCCCATTTAAAAACACATAATCTTGCTTTTATCGAACTCTAGGAATCATTTGTAACAAGTCAGTAGCATTAGCACAGTGACTTAGGCTCCGAGTGACATTTCCAGAGCTCAAAACATACCCAGTGCTCAACACTGAACTGCCCCCATTGGTACTCATCCATTCTGAAACATGGAGTCCAGAATAGGACACATCACACTCGATGCTTCCCAAACTACTTGAATAAAGTTATTTCACAGATCTTATAAATAACAGCCCAATACTCCAGTGTAAAATGGGCCTTTCTTCTCAACAACATATTAGTGTCAAGGCACAGTTAAAGTGACGTAAGGATGAAGTAGTTGCAGTACCTGATAACTAGATTAGTCATCGACCAGTGCTTGCTTATACAATAGGTTACTCCTGTCCAGGGCGCTTCTCACACTCATACTTCTTGACTAGATTCATGTCTAGTCTGCAGATTTAATCCATAATCTGCAGATTTAATCCATATTATCTAATCTTTCAACCATGTGTTTGATGATTGTGCCATACCAAGATCTCTGGGAAATCCCACCTAATACATCCTGTTTCTTTGACAGGCTGAAGAAAGTTGGGGCTGTTCAGCCTGAAAGAGAGAAGACTGCTTGGAGACCTCATAGCAATCTTACAGTATCTGAAGGGGCCTACAAGGATGCCAGAGAGGGTCTCACTGGGGACTGCAGTGATAGGACAAGGGCACAATCCCCCATGGCAGGGGGTTGAATGAGCTTTAAGGTCCTTTGCAACTCTAACCATTCTATGATTCTATGATCCTTCCATTTGCCAATAGATCACTGATAACTGCTTGAATACAGGTTTCCGCTATCACACACATGCTGTAGTAGTTCCATAAAGATCAAAATTTTCCAGCCTTTCTAGATTACAAAAACAGCATTAAAACATTAAAACCTATTTTTTTCTATAAACTAGACTTATTACTTTTCCTTGGGGAAGAAACAAGGCCAGCCTGGGCAGCAGTATTCGAGATCAAGGTGCAACTTTTGCTTGATTTGCAATGTTTATATAGCACAGGAAGTATTTAGAGCATAAGTTGATGGCACATCCTAGAAACATGCATTTTTGGAGGCAACAATAAAGTCACCATCGTTTATGAAAAATAAAAAGATCTCAGTAGAAATCAAAAACCCCACCATTATTTTAGATGCAGAGTGTAAAAATAAAAGTGAACACAGCAAAGGCTTTTTTGTCTTTGACACATCACACTCCTGTCTCTAGTTATTTTAAATCTATGCTTGTGAACTATCATGAAGTCCAGCCATCCTGAAGAAACAGTATGTGCAATGTGTACATACAAGACAGAGGGAAACAAAAAGCGCATCACAGAAAATCCACATTTCTCTCCTGATGAGTCAACTTTTCAAGGCAAATGTTCCAATGGCTATACTTCATCTAACAGTTAAAGATGTTTCATTCCACACTGAAGACAGACACTTTTTTTTTTTGTCTCCTAAATATGTTTCTAATTTAAGTTTGAAAAAATATTTCCATTGTGCCATATATGTGGTAACTCAAAACCAAAATGAAAGGATTAAAATCAGGGCTGCACAGAATGGTTTAAATTAAATTCAGGTAGTGGGGAAGACTGCTGTATCTGGCAAGCTCCCACTTACTGAGCTTTCTGGCCAAAACGCAAGATGAAGCATAACAATCTTTACCTGCCAAGTCTAGAGCAATTCTGAGGCTTTTATTCATCTCTTAAAATAAAATGTTAATGCTCTTGGAAGCTTGCCTACCCATACAGTAGATCTCACCTGTCTTGTCTTTATCCTCACACTAATGTACTATCGTACGCTTCAGTAATGACTGAAAATGTTTTCAATCCTTTTTCTTCTTTTCTAAATACATGGTATTTAAACTTATTGCCCATTACACCTCAATGCAAGATATGACTAAATCCTACAGGTATTTTGAAAATCTCAACTAATAGGTTACAAATCATTGCTAGCAACACATTATATGAAGAGCTGAAATGTGGACTGTGGTGCCATTTCCTATCTGTCAGTCTTCTCACACCTATAAAACCTCTTCTGTCCCCTCATAGTCTTCCTAATTAAATCTGCCCCTCTCTTCCCCTGTGTGGCTCCTTTTATGACAGTGCAAACTGATTAATTTATGTTTCATGTTATTATTGTCATTACAGCAAACACAAAATCAGCCTCAAGGCTTCCCCTTAGACATACTTATGTCTTTGAATGGATTGCTCCTGGCTAAGGAAAGAAAGGATAAACAGAGCTGTCTTTCAGAAAAGGCTTTGGTACTGTAGAACTGAAGTTTTTGTGAGCTTCTTAGGACACTGCTCAGTATAGTAATATTAAATTATTTTTACAGCCATTTGGGAAGAAATGAAATATGTAAATACACAGCTCTCTCTGGAGCTTTATTCTAGCCTTGTATGAGGTTTAAAGATTTTCAGATGGTACCAGTAACAAAACAGTCTAGTAACAGCCTGGCTTAATAAGGCCACGGTTAATCTGTGTAGACCATCTACCTTCAGGGATTTCTTTATTTTAAGCCAGGGAGTTCCCAAACCTTTTCTGCCACATGTGCAACCATCAGCAACAGCAAATTCCTTCACTGGCAGCATCAGCTCCTATTTGTTTGCCAGGCTGAATGCCATTTTGAAGTGGTTTGTGCCCCTTCCAGTATCACATTCATCCCATTATCTAAGCTGCAGCATTCTACAGCAATCTGAAAATCATTATTTGCTGTAAAACCTGAACATTGGCAGCAATAGCACACCAAGGCATAGGCATGGCTGATTTGAGAAGCTGCTACCAAGTCTAGTGTTTTAACGCTGCCTACCATCTCCCTTGGATATGCCTTTTTAGGATGCATTGACTAGGAAATTTTAGCAACTGTTAAAAAGCAAGTTCACATCTTTCTGGTTGGGACTAGGGGCACTGTAAATCCCATAAGATTCTTTGGGTTTGCTTTATTATATATCAAGATCACGTCTGAAGGAATAACATGAGTTTTGAGCACTTTGGGGTGGGCTGACAGCAAGTAATGGAACTACTCCTGGTACAATGCATTCTGCAAAAGCATAGCTTAAAAAAGTCATAGGATCATTTAGGCTGGAAAAGACCTTTAAGATCATCAAGTTGGTTAGCTTTGCTCTTTACAATTTGTAGGGGAAAAATTAAAGGAGTTACTAAGCAAGCTGGTAATAAAGGCTGCTTTTGTTAATTTTTCTTACTTGGAGCATATTTCATGAAATGAGATAGTCGTTCTTGGAAACTAATGCTCGCTACTTGCCACTGAAAGGGGAAGTAAGCAAGAATGCCTCGAGGCAAAGAGGAGATACACTTGCCCTTCTGCAGGCTGCTCTCGAATTGACCTGTACTCCACAATGTGAAAAGCTCCATGCTGAAGGTTCTGCAAAAAGGTATCTCCCTGATATATATTCTGCAAAACTGTGGAGTTAATATGAAACTTGGCAACTCTGACCAGGGCTGAGAGACCAGGGAAAGAAAACTGCACTGTCAAACAGGAGGTAAGTTCTCAGTTTTGCTTAAACTCATGTCCCAAGTGACTTATTTCATGATGATTTCAACTGCCACATCAGTGACCTTTGTGTTCAGAATGTGTTTCCAGTACTGCCACATGCAGCAAGCTTTCTTCTTAAATTACAGAGAGTTCAAATAAGTATAATCCTAAACGGGATCTTAGTTTCAGAACAGAATCAGAGTCACTCGTGCCATTATCAGATCATCTTCTCAGACAACCCGAGGTCAGGCCAACCTAGGCAATTATTTATAGTCATTTGTGTGGAACTCATGGCATTTGAAAGCCTTGTGAAAGCTCATCAGACTGCACAGAACTCCAGAGGTCATTTCTGTTCCTTCTCATTATACCAGCTCTTAACAGTGAAGAGATTAGAAACACTCCTTCAATTCTAGGTGGTGATATTTGGCTTATTAAGGAAAAATGATGCACTGCAGCCCACAATGAGGAGAGGATTAAGACTAACGCCTGAATTCACATGGCAAGGCTGTGCCACAAGAGACATTTTAGCAAGAGCAATCACTATGTGATTGCAGGAAAAGCAACAGAACCACTCTGCACAGGTACAGCCTATGGCTGAACACACTGGTGGGAAGTGTACAGGAAAACAGAGGTTTGCAGCTTGCTCACATTCGTTCCTTTTATAGGCTTTAAAAGTGAGGTGGACTTCAAGTTTCACTAGTAGTACAGACAGGGTGCTGTTAGGACACCGCTACCGAGAACATGGTTCCTGCATATGCCATCATCCCATGGTTCAAGGTGGACAGACCTACCTGGATATCACACTGTAAGGTCTGATGAAAAGCTAAGAGACTTTTCGCTACCGTTCTCATCTCATTTTCCCAGACCTCACTCTGGTTTGTAAGGAAACCCACAGAAATCAGATAAGACAATCATAGTACATTTAGGAAGTATATACACCCCACCTCCCCTTTACTAAAATACCACTAATTATTCTGATACAAAGATACTAAAGGGCAGCTATGGAAACAGAAGATATCCTTCACATTAGAGGCAAAAATATTGCTGAATTCATGAAAAAATGAGATTTAGGCAATTTAAGCAATCTCTTCTTTTAGTAAGTACCATGAACTGGAGGCAGTGGCTTTACTCTGCTGGCAAGAAAAAAGCAATAATACAGCTGGGTTTGGTTTGCTATCTTCCAGACAGCAGGCACCCAGTGCCCCACCAAGCAGACACAGACCTTTTACCTCAAAGCATGCTCTGAACGTTTTCAGTGCAAATCCTGGAACTCAATGGAGTCCCACGCATAGGCAGTGGAGATGAGTTAGTAAAGCACAACGCAGGAGGAAAGCAGCATTTGCGGTACACACTGAAAACTCTACAGGAGCACTAGGAGCCAATCTCACCCCCCATGTCCAACTTCAACATTTATTTTCAGCTGTCACAGAATATAAGTTCCTTACTTTCTGCATCTACTTATATATACATGTATTCACATAAAAAACATGTAATGAGGAGTTTAATTCCATTAGGCAGCCACCTTTCTACTCCCCCTATCCAACTGCTGGGATCCAAGCTCCATTGCTGAAGAGACTTTATCTTTCATTTATATTCTGCCTTTTATTACCCATGTGCCTGAAAACCAATCCCTTTATTCATGTGTATGTGCTCATTCGCTCAGGCTACTGCTCTTAATTATTACACTGGTGCTGTGCAAAAGCAATAAAATAGATCAGTGTGATCTTTCCACCCCCTCACAGAACTTAGAGATGATCTAACATTAAAGTCTGTTTAGACAACTAAGCCTCTGACACCAGAGTGGCTGCTTTATCATTTTCATTTGGGACATCTCTAACAACAGT
This sequence comes from Lathamus discolor, assembly GCF_037157495.1. Classification (NCBI taxonomy): domain Eukaryota; kingdom Metazoa; phylum Chordata; class Aves; order Psittaciformes; family Psittacidae; genus Lathamus; species Lathamus discolor. The sequence goes on along the minus strand of NC_088886.1, from coordinate 58,079,060 downwards.
TGTTGCATTCCCTGCTCTAATATTGTTTTGCTTGAGCATTTATTAACATGACAAAAGAAAAATGTGAAATAAAGCAGTAGGCATAGCTAAGACGTGCAACATGGCAGATTGACATTATTATTTACGTAGAGAAAGAATAAGTAACAAAAAAATCTGAGTGGATTTAACATTGTACTACCTTGAGTGTGTGCTGCCTTGACAAACACAATGCATAAAACTGTTCTTGTTAAAGAGCATAAGAGCCTGAAGGCAGCACAGGCTAGAAGCAGTCTCCTGGCATTGTACTACCTAAGCTGACATACCTTTCAACTGCTAGTGCAGGCTTAAGGTATGTGAATGTGAAAGACACCCAATAGGTTCTAGATATAAATGTATAAAGTTTAGACAACATGAAGTGTCCCCAGGATGTGGTGCAGGAAGGGATCTATTTGCCTGAAGTAAACAGGGGAGTACACTCACCTACTTTTTAGAAATTTATGATTCTCAGGTATTCCCACATATATATCTGTCTATCTGCCATCTCCAAATAGTTTAATGGACCTAGAAAAATCCATTCATTTCCAGGGAGTGTGTTCTATCTAACATTACCCATCCATTGATTTCACCAGCGTAATTCTCCCAGTGGCAAAGCATGCAATCTGCAGCCCTCACTTGGATACTCGCCACCATACTAAGAGGTTCCCCTTACGCCTTTCAAGGTTTTTTATTAGTGTTTAGACAGACGACTTATTTGGCCTGCTGTAATTAAAGAGGTTTTTCTTCAGGGACTGACTGTTCTGTTTCTGGGGCAGTGAACAGCTGAGCTTCTGCCTGCTCAAGAACAAGGTGCACCTCAGGGTGCCACCATCTCCACAACTGGTTCATCTCAAGATACACCTGTGTGTGCCTATACAATACCCAATGTAAAATTACACACATGACCCACAGTACCACAGAGGCATTGCTTCATGCTGAATACTTATTCACCTGTCTTTCCAACACAAAAGATAGAACTCCCTTCGCTAGTGACAATATATGCACTCAGATCCCTTTCTCCTTCCACAGTGATAGCTGTCACTCTTCTTGGGTTGACAGCTCACACCAGTTTTTGAAAGTACAGTGGTTTAGTCTCCTGTAACATGTAATCAGCACATCAATAGGTGAGTGCTGTCAGCAGAAAACAGACATGAACCTTCCAAAAGTCTGTTCAGGGCTGTTGTATATAGATACTAATAAAGATCATCACCCTGTGACATGATAGATAAACAGCTGGTGAGAAACCAAATTCCACATACAGGAAAGGAATTAACCTAAGAGCTGATGGTCTGACCACTGAATACATCTGCCTCTGCTTTAATTCTCCACAGCTGGAGCACACCAGCAGATGAACATTACATGCTTTTTTTGGATCATGCAATGGGAAGCCAGGATGACAACCCGTGAGCCAACATTAAACTCCTTCAACATGATGGAGATACCCCAGGAGCTGTCTTTTTTATTGTTTTTTTTGGGGGGTGAACTAAACCCAAAATAACAGTCACAGCTTCACCTCTCTCTGCCCAGAACTATCAACTGCAAATCTGAACAAACTCAGTAGTAGGAAGCTGAACTCACAAATTGCATTATGGTGCATAAGTCAATCTTAAGAAAGAAGATACTTGCTGGGCTATGTTCCCCATCCTAAGAAACAGAGGGAGTGAATGTATCTGCCATGAGGTGGAAAACTGACTCCTACACACACAGAACAGTGTTTAGTGCCAGTTGGAAAGGTCACAGCCACATGTAAATGACCCATTTATAAATAAACAAACAAACATGCATCAAAGAATGGTCTTCTCAGGGCTGGAGCCTGGAGATAATAAAAGATCTGTGAGGGGGCTGGACATAAAGGATAATTAGAACTCTGTGATGCAGTTTAACTTAGCACAGAGGCAGACGTCTGGCTCTGGCTCAGCCAAGAAGTTGAAGGAAACTGGGAGCGAGATGCACACACTGTCCCTTTGCTGCCGCTCACAGAACATGTGGGGACTGCACAGCTCTCAGAGCTGCTGGTACATCCCTTTGCCCAGTTCTGTGGGTCAGGCATGAGTTCAGAGCTAGTCCTTGCAGAAGACATCTATCTTTGAAAACGTTAAGGCCATTGGGTATACGCCTTTAAAAGCAGCTGTCTGCTATTAGGATTTCATTACTGCACACTGCTCATGATTTTGGCAAGACCGTGTGACAATTAACATGAATTCTTCTGGAAGGGATGCAGCACATGACATCATGCAGTAAATCTTCGGATATTGGAACCTTTCACTCGTGCCCTACTGTACTTGTTAGGCTAACAAACTCAAAATGAAAAATATAATTACCCCACAGAGCTTTCAATTGTATCATATATTAACTTCTAATACTTTAACTATTCGTTCTCAAATCTGAATCTGGCATAAGACCCGTTGGAAGATGAAACTTGACAGATCTCATCAGGCACTAATCTCATTCTTCAACAGGCACTGATTTAGGAGCATTTTATAATGGGAAATCTCAGGTAAGATAATAGCAGCAGCTGATGAACAATTAACCTTGTCTGACTTATTGCTGGACTCTGAAAACTCACATGCTAACAAACTCTAAGCAAACTGTAAGACCAAATAAAGCTCTGGGAACAAGCAGCATTTTGCAGCCAAGTCTTCCTGGGCACAGCTTTCTGAAAATACTGATAGTATTGGGAAGCAGCGGTTTACAAACCTTTATTTTGCTCAGAAGCCCCCTCGATGATTTTATTCTAATTTTACAGTAGTTAAGGCAAAGATTTGTTAAGACAAATGTTCTCTGGGAATAGTCACCAATCAGATACAAAGAAGTGCAGGATATAATACAGCCTGTAACTTCATCAATGAAACAGAAGTGAACACATCTAGGGTTTAGTCAGAACATAAGGACAACTCCACCTGAATCTTTTCTTTGCTCTATTAGTGTAGTGAATAACTTCACAGAAAAAAAAGAAGTGTTCCTCTGTACTATTTTTAGGCTAAGTTAGCAGGGTTTAGGACTTCAAGTACTTGTATGAGAAGACTCTCAAAAGCAGAAGATACAAAGACATAACCTTAGGCCAGGCATCCCCACCAGTTCTAATCACACCAGCATTAACTACTCCTATTTGAGTGATCTTCAGCTTTTAGTTAACTGAGTAAACAAGTCTGCTTATGTCCCCTTTTTATTGTGTATTTTGCCTTCATAATAATTGCTACACCTACAACAGGTCACAGTGGCAGACTCTCCTGCATTTGAGTTCACTAACACAAGCAAACTACAGCATTTGTTTTGAAAGCTCTGATGCTATCCCATTACAAATACTAGCTTCCATCTTTTGTGATGCGCTTTCCAAAAGATACCATGCAAGAATATAAGTCAGCAGCATTCCAAAGGTTTACTTTTCTTAGTAATCACAGGGTAATACTTAAAACTTGAAAAGAAAAGCTGAGGCACTGGTAGGATAAATTGTCCAAGCTTCACCACTTTCAATAGCATGAAGACAGCATACATCCTCAGAGAAATCTCTTCCTGGAATCCTGATGCACACTGCTTTCTTTCTTAAGCAAAGATACAAACTTACAAAACAAATTTGAGACCTACAATCTCTAATGTTAGACATTTTCTAACATTTCACTGAAAATTTATTCTATTTATTCATATGCAATACAACATCTTAGAAATAGCAGCAATGAGAAAGATTGAAAGCATACTTACTCTTTCTCTGTTTATTAATTCAACAGAAGGCAAAGCTGTTTCTAAGAACTTCAGCCCTGTGTGTTGGTGTTTGAATCATTCCACTGCTAGTTTGCAGCAAAAGCAGAAAATAATTGGAATTTCCATAAAGATTGAGAGCACACCTTGTTTTAACTTTTATGTCTTCTGCCAACATTATCTCTACCATCACAGGAGGATAAAAGCCAAAAAGACGCAAATCCTCACCGTAATATATTGAAGGTAAAGCAGTAAAATAGATCAAGGTGTGATGACTCCAAGGGATCTCAACCACAGAAGTGAAAATTCAGCATATGGTGTAGAATTATAATGAAGGAGGCTTCAAAATGCTCAGAGCATTGTATTTGTGGTACTACACTAGAACCACAAGATTTGGCTAGGTGATTTTTCATACCTCTTTAATTTTCCCTAACAACCTCATGTTTTACCTTCCACTCTTCTGCTTTTGTTTGTTTACTTTCCTTAGAGCACATGCATCTTCCAGCTCTAAAGCAAGTATAAATAAGATCTATGTCAGTGCTTGCCTCCAGCGTTATCTTTTGATACTTGCCTCAGAACTCTCTCTCTTAAATCTAAGGAGATGGCCGATTGCCTGTGATAACATCTCACAAATGGAAACAGTAAACAGCAATTCCAGTCCATAACTTGATCCACCTCTTCTGCATATCTTTCAATGGAACTTTTTGTGAATAGGAGTCTACACCTTTTTAACAAGAAACCTTTATTTGCATCTGTTCTTCTTTTAGAAACAACAGTTAGTGGAGCTGCCTCTAAACATCTAATATTCAAAACGGAGTTTGATTTTTCTAAGCTTTTCAAAGGAATTCTGCTTCCCATCATTTTACCTCATCATCACAATCAACCTTAGGTACAGTCCTTTACTCTGCATTATTCAAACATCCTTTAATTATTGCCATTGACATAGCCTGAACTACACCATAAACCCAATATTCCTCAGGTTTAGAGGCAACATTAAATCCTTTGGCATTGTACCAAGCTTAAGTCAGCACAGAAGTGTAAGGGGCAGCATGCTCCAATGAACATGGAAAGGACCTGAATCGCATTCCCAGCTCTGTCCTTGATCAGCTGTGGGACCCCTTTACCACTTTGTGCCTGTGTCCCCCTTCTCAGCTTTGCCTGTGATGTAACTCAGGCTCAAAGCCTGTTTCTTCCCAGGAAGCAGGTTACAAAAGCAGATGTAGATGCAGGCAATACTAACAGCACTCTGATTTTGTGGACAAACTTACTGTTCTACTCCAGTTCCTAGAAACAGTAACAGTTAAATCCCACTGTCCTGCCCCCTGAATTAGGATAAGCTTATGCAGCATTTTGCACTAGTTTGCTGGCATGAATTCTTCTGCAGGAATGGCTCACATCCTTAAAGATGCCTTAAAGATGAAGACACTGCTTTGTAGGTCGACTGTGATCAGCATTAAGTTTACATTTACTTCACTAACATAAAGGCTGTAAGAGTTGTATGTGCAAAAGCTGACACAACTCATACACAACAGAAGCTAAACTAGCCAACTTCTAACACCAATGCACCCGTTAAGAGGAAGGAAAGGAGCTTCAGCCTAGACAGAAGAATTCTTTAAGTCTGAGCTTGTTGATTTTCATTTTTGAATTTACATTTTTTTTAACCAAGCATGGCTTTGGCAGCCCTCTCCATAAAACACAAACCTGCATGCTGAAGTTTGTCACTAAACACAGAAAAAGATCATAGCAGAGACTTCAGAAGAGGGACACAAACCCTGCCTGAAGTGTTGCACCCCAACTTGTGTTCTTGTAGCAGTTACACAGTAGTAAAAAGCAATGATCATGACCATTTGCTATATGCATAATGTTACACGCTTCTTAACTGCCTAAGGAAAAAAAGTTCGCTTGCTTAGCTAATACCATCCCTTATCCTTTGGGCATACACAAACTTGTCAGGTAACGTAGACGCTGAGGATAAACAGCAGCTGTGGGATGTGGGAGCTAAATCCAGAAGAAATAGGAAAAAAGGGCTAGCTGTGTGGATAAGGCACTAGTGGTGTGCTCAGCTGGCACGGTGCAGGTACTGTACTGTTTGGACTGTAGTGTAGTACAGCCCTGCTGAGAACGTGGGTAACTGGCATAGGTCAAGAACTGCAATTATACAGCTGTATGTCCTTCATTTCTGAGTTAGCTCAAATATTTCTGAAAAACACTAGTGTGAATTAAAAAACATACATGAAAACAGATCTCACAACATCTAAGTTAAAATTAGTACTATAAAATCTTGGGCAAGTTGGTTCCGTTTCTGCCTCTCAGTTTTCCATTCAAAAGATGGCAATGACATTTCATTTTTTCCCACTCTTCAACCAGTGACATGTTTGGATGGGCATATACAATTCCTGATAATGGATTGCATTTTGTATCAGTTTCTGCAGTGAAAACAAGTGGGAGTCTCCATATACTAGATGCAGAAAAGCCCTTGACAATGACTATCTCTAAATTGATGGGAAAAAAAATGCAGGGTTATTTTAGAGAATTTTACAGTCCAAGTTTTCAGTTCTGGAATTTCAACCCCCTTGTTTCCTCCCTCAAGGTAGAAACTGAGGTCAAGCCTCTAACATTAGCTTCCATCCACTCTTCTTCAACAACTTGGATGATTTTCCTAACAAGTATTATCCATGACCAGGAGTTAAAAAAAAAAATAAATATCTAAGTAAAAATAAAGTTTCCATTATAATATTATAGAATTAGCAGCTGCATCCATTAATTTCCTCCCTCTAGCTACAGAAAGGTACTAGAGAATTTCCAGAACAGGCTACTGCAAGCTTAGGCTTCTTCTACATGCTGGAAGAGCTGCTTCTATAGCAAACCAGCAGATTAAAATCTTCATTTAAATCTCTGAGACAAATATGTCAGGTATGGAAAAAAAACCTTCTTTTGAGGGTAAACTCTCAAGTATTCAGGAAAATCAAGAAACCACTGTGTTAGGTGTCCTGAGCTCGTTCTAGTGCCTTGGAATATAATGCTCTACCTATCAATACCAGCCCTCTTAGCCTTCCAGCTTTCATTGAAGAATTCAAGTACTCCCTCTCCAGTACCATCTGCCACATGAAAGCAACAAGCAATTTTCTTAGGAGCCTTCTAGCGTATACTTTAAACTGAAAAGGTTAAAATACCTATTATAAGATTCAACCTCTGGAGTTCCAAGTGTGTATGTTACTAGTTAAATGCCTTCAGCTGATGTACAGGGGAGAGTTCACTTGGTGCTTCTGGTCATCTGAGCAAGCTTTCAATGCAGTCTTTCAGTGGTAGAAGTTCAACGAACTCTGTTATAGATCACAACAGAGGGAGAGTCAAGTCAGATCCAACACAGCACCATGCAGAGACACTCCAGCTCAAGTGGAAACAAAAAATGCCACGCTCAGACTCAGCACCATCCAAATGCAACTAGACTACTTCTTCAGCCTCTTACCACTGTGCAGTACAGCACTGAGATGCTCAGTGGAACCTTGCTCTGGGGTACCTTGCTCATAGCTTTAGCATTGCACAATGCAGATGTGAGAATCCATGTAGCAATTGGCTTGGCATAGCCTACACTGCTCTGAGTCTGGCTGGGTACTTTGGCACTTCACATAGGCTCACACTGGTAACACCAGGATGTTCCTCACCATTAGTAAAGCAAGAAGTTGTAGGAAAACATATTCTACAGCAACAAACTAAGGAGTTATAAACTGTGAACCTGAAACAGATAATGAAAATATTGTCTCCTGCCCAGGGAAAAGTAAATGCAATGCACTAAATGAGGCAGGAAGCCCTGCAGACCAACTCAATGTGCGATCATGAGGAAGATGCTACTCAGCGTTTCTAAAGATGTCAGAATATGACTTACTATTAGGCCTACTTCCTTAAATTACACTCCTGGGGTAGAAACTCAACTGCAATACTTGATTGAGAAAGTCAATGGGATGGCTCCAGGATGAGTTTTAAGACATGGAAGTAGCACGTATATATCTATTACCGGCAATTATTACATTGAAGAATGTTTTCCTTTGCTTTTTCAGAAAACCACAATGTTTGATAATTTTATTTCAAATTAAATAAATGCAGCCCTATGGCTTCTGAAATCTTTATTTTAAAAGTAATTCACCTAAGATGAGGTTCAGCCCTGTACCTTCTCATGATGGTTACTATCTGGGATTATAGTACTATGAACCAATTGTTATTTATGTTACCAGTGGATACAAGGATTTTGTTAGTGGAATTTAGCTTTCAGATTCATTTCATAATCCCTATGCCTATTACTTAGAAGAAAAAAAAAGCACAAATCAAGATGACATTTTACAAAAAAGGAGCCTAGGCTGGTCTTGTAGGAACATCTAAATCCTTTCCCATATTAAATACCTTATCTCAACAGCAGTGCACCAGCCATTTAGGAAAATTAAAGAGGGAGATAGCAAAAAGAGAGAACAGATGATAAAGTATGGTACTTTCTAGTCACGTAGATAATGAAAGGACTCAGCACATGGCCTTTTCAGTTGATCCCTGCTTCAGCTTATCCTTCATCTGCTTAAATTCAAATGGATCAGTCATTATTAAAATGATTCTGAAATTGGCTACTCCAGTTTCATGCGACTTTTTTGTGTATCCTAGAAAACTTGGTAAGTCTTTAGAAAGGTGCTGTATATGCTTTTGCCAATTTAATTCAGTTTGGGACTTGATTTCTAAGCAGCAACTGGCAGCTAAGACTTAAATAAGATTGATTTTTACTCACTAATACACATATCCATTTGTGGGCCGTTTATCCCTTCCAACCTTTAGTAAGTTGTCGCCTAAAAAACACATGGGCTTCTTTGCTGGAAAATACTTTATGTCTTGTGCTAGATACTGTGGGTTTACAATTTTAAAGGATACTGGATACTGAAAGTATATTCTAGGCAAAATTTCTTGAGCATTAGATAAATATTCTTCTGTCATGCTTGAAATGTTTTGCTTGCTAATTGTGAGAAATGTGGTATGAGTAAGAGTATGGGTGAATCAATGATTAGCCATCCTGTTTAACATTTCAACTGCACTTCGAGTGACTACTCTGGTTTATGCAGTTCTTATACAGACGCTGATGAGACTTACGTTAGCATCTACTAGTACTGCATCAAGCAATGTGTACAGCATATTCACAATGTTCATCATGTTGTCTCCCCAGGTATATATGCATATGACATGGACAATTTTGCTTTGACTGAGCCTTATTTGATATTAAGTGTATCTGGCTACTCATGCCAGAAGGTATCTTAGAGAATTGCACTTTTTATTTGGAGCAGGAGGTAGAGAAGGGGCAGGCTACTGGAAAAGGATACATCTGCTCCTTCTTTTTGAAGGATTAATACTAAAAACATGAAAGCATTCCCATAAATTTCTTTATGAGTGAACAAAACTTTAATAGCAACCACTGCATGTTAAATAGTATATACAGAATAACTCTTCACATTATTTAACCAAGTTTTTGTTGTTTTTTGTTTTTGTTTTTTTTTTTTATGGTTAAGATTGGCAGAAATGTCCTAAGCAGTCCCCATTGCAAAATTTTAAATTGGGTAGTAGAAAGATGTATGATTAAGGGGAATCTGGCTATGATTAAGTGTGAACTTCCAGCAGCCAAATTCCCCTTAATCATACATCTTCCTCCTACCCAATTTAAAATCTTACAATGGGAATCACTTTGAAGATTTTTCCCAACCTTAACCACTTGAAGAAATCAGTGATGGTTCTTACTTTGACCTTTGGCAACACAGTCCTGCTGTACTTCTTTTATGCCACCTGGAATATTAATAATAATCACATCCAGCATGAACATGACATACTGAAGCAGCTGACTTCTCCCAGCTCCTATCAGAAGATGGCTTACAACTTCATTGGCTTTTGGCTGTCATTATTTCCCTAATGAACAATACAGCTCCTGAACAAACTGTTCTGCAGAGTGCTTCACTGCCATGGGCTTTCCTTGGCCCCACTTCACTCTGTGCCCTAGTAACACAATCCACAAAGTGTTTGTTTCTCCTCTAGTGAAGGAACCGGAGAGTCGCAAGGACCAAAGTTCTTGAACAATAGTAAGTTTTGAAACTCCTGCCGTTGAAGTCAATGACAAAGAGCTCTGCATTATTATTTTTGAAAATGAAACTGTCTTAGTTAACAAGGCTAAAAAGCTTTAGAGACTACAGAATGTGTATATAGTTAAGGACAGGAAGAGTTAAAATCCTTGACTTTGGTTTTAAATACAAATGAATTAACACATCTTCACCATGTAGACTGTAGAAATACTTGAAAAAGTTAGCTTTCTAGCTGAGTTAACTCAAGCGCAGTTTTGCCTTTCATCAGCCAGACTGCCTCTTTGTTATTCTTTGCACCAAGATGGAATGGATAGCTTAAACATCAAAACAACACAGCCTTACATTCTGCTTACATGCCTCTAACAATACTTCTTCCCACCTGTAGGTCACTAGTTCAGAGGTGAACAGGTCATTTCTGTCAGTTCTTCAGATCTAAGAAGAGGAATCCACAGTGCTTAAAGGTTTTTTGGATGAGCTTCTTTAAGTCCAAGTTGCTCACCGCAGGTGCGTGCCTCTATTGTCACTAATTGCTATAAAGGCTGCTGATTCTTTCTTCAAGCGACAGTCTTTTGAAGTTGGCTTGTGCACTTCTTTGCCACCTTCCTGCAAAGTATATGCTGCGGATTAAACAGTGACAACAGTGCTCCTATGAACCATCTGTATCAATTGATCTGAGAGACTGAAAGAAAGCAGCAGAACTTACAGTGAATAATCACTGCCTAAAGCACTCGGTGATATCAGGAATTGTCTATTCATGAAGGGAAAAGCAAGCACGAAGGAGAGGATACCACTGTTAATTAGAAATGTGCACTTCAGAGAGCTGTTGAGATTTTTACATGCTCACAGGCTAAACAAAATTCTTGTAAGGCATTTGATTAAAACAGGAGGAGTTACCTTAATGAAGATTATGAAGGTTCAAAGCTACAGCTCTTCTGCCGTAGGGTGAAGCTGAGTGTTCTTGGCTCAGCCTTGCGTAAGAGGTGGTACACAGGAGTCCCCAAGGAGCTCTGGGATAGAGCTGTGGCTCAGATAACACCTGCCTTATTTCCAGGGGGAGGAAGAGGAAAATGGAGCAGCCATTTACTACAAGTCACTACACAGTGATGTAACACAACACTGATAACACCAAGCTTTGTCACAAGGACCTCAAACTGGGATTGTCCAAGAGTGGCTGCTACAAATTACTAATTTAAATAGGATAGTGCTTTGGTATTTTTTCTTACTGTTTTCTCTCCAGTTAAGTTGTCAGTGAGTACAGTAAATACATTTCAACTCTCTGAAGAGTTAAGAACCGTGTTTACACTTCTGTCTGTCAGCTGATTCAGCCCTAATCACCAGCTAAAAAGCATTGTCTCCAGATTTCCCAGTGACCTGTCTGGACCTGACAGATCTTGAGACATATTTAGTAACATCAACATCTCACTCCTCCCTGCACTCCTTTTTGTCTCCTCTTCCACCCGCTGTACTAGGAAGCTTGGTGCCCTCAACATAGCGCAAATGACTTCATATGCATCATTTAAGATGAATGAAACTGTATTATGTTACATTCTACACAGTATGATTGGAGATAGAGATATCACAATTAAGTATTACCTTTTGAACTGCATTTTCAAATTAGTAAGTACAGACCAGATTCTGCCACCTTTCACCTGTCTGTTTCTGTAGGAGGTTCCAAGTAATTTAAAAGGATTCTCTCAGAAGTACAGCATTTATTAAAACAAGTCATTATTTACACCTGTACTTTCAATGCCAAAGCATGAAGGATCTTTAACACTCAGTTAGATATACCCTAGTAGGCTCCAGCTCTGGTAAGCTTTGAACAGCTCTTCCCAGTAGCTTCTGACATTGCCTTGTGCAGCAAATTGAATGCTGGCAACACCAGTGACACTGGCTTGTATCCGTAGAAGATGTGTTCCCATCTCTTTAAATTATATGCACATATGAATATTATTCTTCCTCTTACACTTTTCAAGATTGTAGTTTGAGATGCTATGAGCTCACTGCAAGTAACTCCTTAAGATGTATGCTAATATGGGCACTATCCTGATCTACTCTCTGGACACAGGCTACACTTCTTTACACTGGCGGAGAAGCGGCTTGTGCAGTTGGCATCAACTTTCCCGTTGCAAATGACAAATTTCATGTGCTTAATCCTCAACTTTCATACACACCATCACAGATGGAATATTTTACTCTCAGAGACACACATTTAAAGTGGCTAGAGTAACTAAGCATGGCACATTATTTTATACCCAGAGAATCTCTTCACAGCATGGTATGATATATTTTAAGGCAAAATTTACTCAATATTTGAACAAAATAATGTTTACACACTGGTTTTTAGAATTCCCAACGTATCCCCATGCCTGCTAGGTCAGGCAAGCTCTTAGCCTTATGAATGGAGAGAAATAGGTTAAAACAATGTCTGCTTTTCAACAGCAATACCGTCAGAATTCATACCTCAGTTCAGTTAGGATGTTATCTCCTCTCTTATCCTCGCTTCACTGTAAGTAAGGAATCTGTGTACCAATTGTTCAGTCTTCTTGAAAATCAATTAGACCAAGAAGCAGTAAGAAGTTTTACAACTGATAGTTTTATTCAACACAAAAAGTTAATTCATCCAAACCAGTATGAAACATTAAGGAACATTTCTCAAAAGATGGAAGGACTGGATGGAGAGAGAACAGCAATGAGCATTCTTCTCCTTAGGTGACAGGGATCTGCTAAGACCACTTGTTCTGAATGGTCGTTTGGGACATGGAAGTTCAATTCCAGGGACCAAAGCTTTTTAAAATCCCAACTGCAATTGGAACAATACAAAGAGAGAACAAAAAAGACTCTGAAAGTAACCTTTTGTCTCCTGCTGCTCATTGAACTTCCAAGTGGAGAACTAAGTCTGCAGCTCCACCACAGTTTACATCAGTGGAAACCAGCACTGTCAGGGTCTCTCTTATAGTCCAAAGCCTGTGTTTGTGATGGCATCTTGTCTACACAAAGCCAATACCAACAAACCTACTGACCCAAATTATTAAAGATATCACTCCTACTGACTTCATTGCTTCATTAGAAGTGACCTTTCTTATAAATACTATTGCAAGGCACACTCTCCATCAAACCTGTCACTGCATAGTTACTCAGTTCAATTGATACATGCTTTGAAATACTAAAAAATGCCCAGTTTGTAACAAACACTGCCTTTAAGATTCAAAACTTCAACCTCCCTGTGTTCGAAGCAGAATAAAGATCTCAGTACTAGCGTTAAGAGCTCTGCATACGTAAATCATGCTATGTTACCGTTTTTATTATCTCTTGAACTTTTATACCATACAAAAAACAACAACTGGGTTTCCAGCCAACCAAAACCTTTTCAACTAAATAAAAAAATCCTAAAAATACTGCAATAAATCTTGAAAGATATTTTCCTTCTTTGTAATCTAGTTATGGAATAGCTTGACTTCATGATATTCAAATCATAGAGTCATAGAATAGTTAGGGTTGGAAAGGACCTCAAGATCATCTAGTTCCAGCCCCCCTGCCATGGGCAGGGACACCTCACACTAAACCATCTCACCCAAGGCTTCATCCAACCTGGCCTTGAACACTGCCAGGGATGGAGCACTCACAACCTCCCTGGGCAACCCATTCCAGTGCCTCACCATCCTAACAGGAAAGAATTTCCTCCTTTTATCCAATCTAAACTTCCCCTGTTTAAGTTAATCAACATTTCTAACACCTGTATGGAAAAAAAGTGAATACCTTTCCAACAATAAAGCCCATTTATGGGCATATGTAAAATGGAAATGAGAGAATAAATGATGGCTCCTGCTACACAAAACCCGAGTGAATAAAATATCAGTTCTTTGTAACACAAACACTCAACTTCCAGTTGAGAATTCAAAATGAATAAAAATTCCTGAAGAGCCAAAGTAAGTATTGCAGAAAACAAACAGACTTGGATGTTAATCTGTACTGCATTCAAACTACATCACAAAAACATTCCTCATCCTACATCTTGTAGTGACTCAGCCCAACACTGACACTTCTTGGGGAATGTGAAAGCATTAATTGCCTTATCTGATGAACTAGAGTCCTGCTAATGGCTTATCAATTATCACAAGGCTTATCTTTCAGTTTCTTATTAACCAAAGATGTTCTGGAGCAGACTATCCATGGAATTGCTTAACATACGGAGACCAGACTACTGTGGAAGAAATAAATCACTTTGTGTTCAAGAACTCCCAAGCCTCACAGCATCAATATTCCAGGCAAAAGAAAAAACAAGGTCAAAGTGAGTATTTTTTAGCTACAGCAGAGCCACTTTTCTACTTAATTCTCCATCTCTCCTTCACTTTTGAGATAACTGCTCATGAGTCTGACTTTATATATTAAAAAACAGCAGATTTACAGGAACAGATGAAATAGTACTAGCTCAACCAATGTCACTGGAACAAACTGATAGGTTCTGTAAAATGCAGGCTCTTCAGGGAATCTTCAAACTAAGATTTGTACTCCTTTGTGGAGCAGGGCAATGGTAAGTGCTTTGAAACACCCCAAATTTGTCATTAGGGGATTAGTAACTCGCACAAAGGAAGTCAAGAGCATTTGATTATTGGTTTCATTTACAAGCAAGTACAGAAAAAAACAATCAGATGAACTGACAGGCAATTCATCCATTTACTGCATAACAATACCTCAAGAATGTTTCCTAAAGCAAGTTTAGTAGGACTTTACAGTTAAAGATCTATTAAAACTTACTAAAGCTTATTAAAATGTCACCAAAATATTTGGTATGTACGTTTAATCAAAAAGTATGGTAAAGTCATGAAACTCAGAGTGAAAGATGACATGGATAAAAAGAGAAGCCTTGAAAACAGACAAACCTGCATTTTCTCAGGAAACAAAAGGTACACCTCATTGTAACAGTGAAATCAGATCAGCACAAAGCCTGTCTAATTGCCTTAGATCTGCCAAGCAAGTTGGTAACAAACCCCACTTACACTGCCTAGTATTTTACCCAATATATAACAAACTCAGCATAGTCTGGGCTAACAGTCCATCCTAATAAGATTAGTTTCTAATATGTGTTTGCATTCAGACGTTCAAGAAAAAGAAGTGGGGAAAGAGTTGGCACTACTGGTAAAGTTTTCTTTTGTTTCTACATTTTAATGAATATTTACATTGAGTATTTCTGGTGGTTTGCTTGCTGTAACACTGCATACATGGAGCTCAGGCAGTCCACCTGCAGGCTTTGCCCATCTGATATATTAAAATGGGCTTTTCCAATTCCTTTTAATGAACTGTTGTACAATTTATTTACTTGGGACATGCTAATAAAATCATGGCTTATTTTGTCAAGCACACTCTGATACTGTTCTATGGGATGCTTTGTAAGTATAAATTCACAACTATTATCCTTTGTTATTTAGGATAAGAAAAAGCAACCAAAACCAGCTATGTACAAATTTAGTAGTGGCTAATACAGATTCTGATTAGGTCTATAATAGTTTTTATTCTTGTGGATAGGGGTTGTTTTTTTCTAAATAGTACTTTGAAAACATTGAGTTCTGCAGTTCAATATATAAGGTTTTCAGCTGCTGGGTACAGAATTAAAGCTTCTTTGAGGAAGGTAACACACATAGATCAAAAACTGAATCACTCTAGAAGCAGCTCTGGTACTAAACACTTGATCCATCATGCCAAACACTTGTAAATTAGACACTGAAAAAGGTACACGGCCTCTTAGGAAAATTATTTGGCTGTTAGAGTATAGGAATTGCAAATAAGGCATCTGAAGTCCATGCCTTCAGCCATTGCTAAGGCAGTCAGTATGAAAACTACATTGGTATGAACTTTACCTCTTCAAGTTGCTCTTTGCACCGTGAGGACTCTATACTAGTAGGTGCACAGACAAGATTAACTGTAAAATTGTAAGGCCTCATTAGTCTCTTGGAAGTTGAGCTATTCCTAAGTTAGTCCCTAATTATGTGAGCTGTCAAGGACATAGCTAGACATCTTGCTTATTTGGACCTTCTGATCATCAGAAGGTGTTTCAAAACACTCAGAAGATCCTTTACTTGGTCTGGATGGTCCACATCAGCTCCCATTTCTCACAAGTTCTTTCTCTTTGCTAATAAAACAACCCCCAAAACCAAACCCAAAACCCCAACCAAAACCTCCATCCCTTAAAATTCCAGACAACTGCTGGTTTGGTCCAGTTACGGTCTTTCAGATCACAGTTGATTGTGACATTAAAAAGAAACAAATCAAAAATCCTTTGTAAATGCTCTTCTTGCACCACTGTAAGCCACTAATCATGTGACATTTAATCTAAACCAAAGGCAAACTGTTCACTATGAATATTTTTCCTAGCCAGTGCTCTAAATGCAGTAATGGTTTTCAGAATGTGTGGGTCTGGCTCACTTCAAGCGGTTTTCCTTCTTCCTTGACTCCAGCTGCAAACTACTAAACACATACTTTTTTAGGTCATAATGGCCTAATGTCTGTGGCATTACATTTTTTCAGTGACATATCTTTGAACGTACCGTAATTCCAAAAACTGCAGGTCATCTTTTAGGCTAACTGGAGAGCAGGATTTTATATTAACTCTCTCTTTTGTCTCTGTCTGTCTTTTTAAACAAGCAAAACAAGAAAATTGCCCTGAAACTTCCTTTCTTGTTATTCCCTTCTTGGTTATGAGCCTCAAACTCACCCTATTAGGAAAAACCATTGCTAGTGGCAAAAAGCGCACCACCACTGAGAGCATCCTCCATCCTGCTACATTCTGGCACAGGACCAGACACAGAGCATTGCTAAAGCACAACATTCATAATCAGAGACTTTTTTGACAAGGAAACCTTGCCAAAGATGACTTCTACTCCTCCCCTTCAAAAAACAAACAAAACCCCACACACTCACCCAGGCCAATAAAAGATGACAGCTGTCTTCAAAATGATGCTTTTTATGGTCCTTTTCAAAAGGAATCAAGAAAATAGTTCTTCATTTGATTTGCTCAGGTTAATCCATGGTTAGATACATATTTACTCATTTATACTGTAATTAGCTACTAAATAAAACTAATTTGGGTGGTTTCTGTTTACAAAAGCAATGCTTTGAAGAGCAAAACTTCTATAAATCAGGTACAGATTCCACCAGTACAGGGACAGAACTCCATGAATTGTCAGACTCATCATATCAGCTCCAAGGGACAAATTTAGTAAGAACACACACACTCAAACCCAATTTCAGCCACCGTCTAGGAGTTAAGGTATATCAGTTTCTCCATTGGGTCAGTTTTACCCCAGTGAAAATGGGAATTCAGAGATTTTGTCATCAGAAGTAGTACAAGCCATGCTATCTTATGATTTTTTTTCCAAGAAAAAACAAGCAAGCGTAACACGGCAATTTTTGTCTATATCAGTTTTTCATACCTCCTGACTTTCACCATGCCCGGCCGCAGTCAGATTCTCTCGGATGCACAACTGCAGCTTCCTAACTTTAGTAAGGGAAGAACATCAGTGGTTCTCAGGCTCTGAGATCCCCAGTAGGGAGAACAAACTGAGCTATGAAAATTAGGGGAGACCTTCATCTGGACAGGATTGAAAAGTAAAGAAAATTCTAGATTTCATTCCTCAACATCACCCTGCTATGCCCCCCATGCACAAGCACACCCTTAACAGAAAACAGAGGAGATTTTCAGACTTTACTCCAAAATAACCACAGAATGGTTTGGGTTGGAAGGGACCTTAAAGCTCATCCTGTTCCAACCCTCTGCCACAGGCAGGGACACCTTCCACTAGAGCAGGTTGCTCCAAGCCCCGAACACTGCCATGGATGGGGCAGGCACAGCTTCTCTGGGCAACCTGTGCCTCACCACCCTCACAAGGAAGAACTCCCTAATATCTAACCTAAATTTATTCTGTTTATCTTTAAACCCATCACCCTTTGTCCTATCACTACATTCACTAATGAAGGGTCTCTCTCCAGCATCCTTGTAGGTCCCCTTCAGATATTGGAAGGCTGCTGTGAGGTCTCCACACAGCTTCTCCAGGCTGAACAGCCCCAACTTTCTCAGCCTGTCTTCATGCAGGCGGTGCTCCAGCCCTTATTCAGGAAAGTTTTAGTGTTGCCACCAAACCCCCCAAGAAACCTTAGGGCACAAGAGAGCCATAGCCTGCAGGAGAAATGGAGGACATCTCAGAAGTGGACAATGTCCTCATACAGCCCTTGTACATGAAAGTAGAAAGCTGCGCATCTAACTATCTTTGCACAAGCACTGTTTTTTGAAGACACATGTTCAAAAAAGCCTTTGTTCCTGTCCACCAATTCCTCATTCCTCTTACCAACAGCCTGGCTGTTCAGGCACTTTTGGCTCTCTGGCACTGGAAAAGCCTAGCAAGATTGATCATTTCTCAACAAACCCTTGCTGCAGACTGAACAGCTTCAGCTAAGCATGCAGATTTTGAATGTGTATCCAAACCAAACCTAAACATCTTGAGATTCTTCCTTCACTAACTCCAAACACATTGGATATGCTTAAACACACATTGTGCTCTGTCAGAAACCAAACGGCTATTTGCTGTCCCAAATAATCAGATCTGTTTTGCCGGATAATTAACAGAAATATTGCTCACCCAAAGCAATCAAAGTTTCATTTCCATGTTTAAGAGCCTGACCTACAGCCCTTGAAGTCTCTCGGACTATTTCCAGTCACTTTGACAGACCTTGGATCTAGCTTTAAGCCATTTTTTCCCCTGGATGTATTCACCCATGGAAGGCTCAGCTCAGTACTGACGGTTTCACACTGTAGCTAGAAGAGTGAATATACTTAAAGCTTCTTGTAAGGCTGGATATCACTAGGTAAATTGAATACAGAGGCTTGTTTTCCTTACATTTGGTTTTGATGTTCTGTTCACTGTGCCTATGACTGCAAAGGTTATAGATGACGCAATTTATTTTCTTTCTGCTTTTTACCAGTAGAATACTGCTCCTCTCCCTAGATTAAACACAGGCTTTATTGCACATTTATCTCAAAATGCACTTCTTTGAAAGGTCCAAAAATCTAACAGCATGTTTCACGTTTGTTAGTAGCCTCTCATTTTTATCCTCCTTTTGTAAGGAGCCTGCTTCCAAAGCAGCTTTGACCTCCTAATGTCCATAGTAGGTTTGTCGAGACTTTAACAGAAAGAAATGCTGTTCTTGAAATCTTTGGAGCACCCTCTTCCTACAGCATGCACCACAGAAGTGTACGTTATCACCATTCCGAATATGAACTTAAAGGCATGGCAACTACGTAAGAGAATAAACTAACTTCTCATTTACTTTTGGTTTGTTCCTATTCAAATTAAAGTTAGGTACACTGGTAGCTTTGCATGTTTATTTTACAAGTACCTATAGGCATAAACCTGCTCATTTTCTACTGAATACTGAAAACTGCTGAATTAAGTGCAGAATGCTGATCACATTATTATGTGTTATGCATGATTACATAGGCATTATCTTAAAAATAGTCATATTTCTTCATAAGCACTTTGGACAACATGCAGCCACACTCAGTCTGCACATCTTCATACCACACAGGGCTTTTTTGTTCCTTTGTTTTCTATAAACACAAAAGCGAAATCAAGCTCATGCCAAGAATAACTGTGTAACTAACAGTTTGCACTGGTTTTGTAAACCAGATTTTTTTTTTTTTGCATTCACCAAATAGCTTGTCTTTAAAAAAAGAGGTTATTACTCCTCATTTTATTTTTCCAGAGAAACAGGTACATTTATATAAATTTTACAATAAGAGCTAGGTAGGATCTGCATTAGGAAATCTAATTTACACTCCTTTTAGTTCATAAGTAAGCTTTCCAGTTACATTGTTAGACCTCAGCTTGTGTCTAAAAAGGAAGGTAGACCTACTCATTCGTAGGTGTCACGTTGAAAGTCTGGTTTACAGTATTCCTCTGACACCAGCCAATTACATGAACTAATTGAGAGCAAAACATTCCTACACTGCTCTTGTGTTAGCCAACATTACGACAGTTTCCAGAGGTCCATTCAGGGTATATGTCTGCATAGTACCCTTAACCTCTACTCAAATTATTTTCCTTTTTAATTGGTCACAGTTATATGCTAAGCAACCAATTTGATGTAAAATTTTAACCTCTACCGTCAGCAGATATCTGTTAGTTTTTTACATTTCTTATGGAGGGAATGAAGTTAACTGTAAGCAATACAATCTCCTAAAATAATTGTAAAGTTTCAAATAATTCGCTCATACATGCAAGCAACCATGATGCTTTTGTTCTAAATACTCTTAATACAATGTACAGGACAGCCACAAGTAGAAGAGTTCAGAAAAGGTAAAAATACAGAGGGTTGCAGTGCTCTTCATGTTTAATTACTCTTCCTATTTTACAAAAGCAGTGATGAAAATAATTACTGTTGTCATCCCCCCAACTTGCCCAATATATTACTAAAAAAGCATTACCCCATTATAACTATCAACACTTTTAATTATTTTCACAGCTACTGCAAAGCAAAGCTTGTTTACAGATTCACTATTCCAGTGTAAGAAAGAAATGAAGACTCAAATGATCAAATTTCAAAGAGATAAGGACTGAGTTCAAGCTTTTCGCAAGTACTTGATGCAAAGCTCTTCTACCTCGACACCTATTAAGCATTTCCAGTCTGTGATTTTGGCTAGACACCCAATCAGGATTTTCTTTCTCAGTTCAGTTCCATACATGAATAAGATTTGAAAGTCTTGTAGGATCAGAAAAAGCAAAACCACAAATATGGAAAGTGGAAAGGCTCTGCTGAACGTGATGTTGCCTAATAAGCTCCAAAACTTTTTGAGCTGAAAGGCAAAATTACAAACATTTATCAAGCACTGTACAGAAACATTTATATGCCTAGAAATAGGTGGAATAATGAAGATTTAGTAAAACATTACAATAACGTACATTTTTAGACCATTCAAAATTGAAAAAGAGAAATTACTAAATATAAATCTATGATTTCTATTTATCAAGTATGAAAAATAATGGAAGCATTAAACTCAAGAAACTGTTTAGATGTGATTTCAAAGCTAGATACAGTTAGTGATAAGTTAGTATCTGGTAGTACACAAGATACGCAATACATCAATTGTTTCTCCTCCCACTGAACAAGAGTGAGACGGTATTTCAAAATTGTTTTGAGGAGTAGAGGAGACCTGAGTTCTGCTGAATCACTAAATAAGCATTAAAAGACAGCAGAATCTCTAAAGCTTGAAAATGCAGATCCCAAAGATGCTTTTCGTAGAACATTGATAAATACACATTCTGGTTTTACTTCCAATACATTTGCAACTGATTTCTTTTTTTAATAGAAGTCTACATAAAAAGGAAAATTACTAACAATAAACTTCCAAGGCATCACTGCAACATATAAATAGTATGCGCTTAAGTGCAATACAGCCCTCAGTGAAGTTGCAGCAAGGTGATATCAAGTAAATATCATCATCTGCTTTCCACTACAGCTAATTAGCAAAGGATCTACTCATTACAATCAGAGTGAAAGATCTCACTTGTTCTCTGGGGTGAGCTGAAGAAAGAAAGTTTGTAAGGGAAAGAAAACAAGCTGCAGCCTCCCTGCTCTCTCCGAGCCCATCGCCCTCCCCTGCTGGCAGGGGATGAATTCCAGAGTAACCAAAACATTTCGTTGCTTTCTCTCTCCACTGCTCTCTTAGCGAGTATTACCCAAAGTACCTCACAAGCAATCACAGTTGTAAATAGACACCTGCTCTTTGGAATGACACTGAAAAAGCCAAGTACCAGCTAAACTTCTTCACTTAAGTTTACACCATCCTTAAGCCAGTGAAATAGGCTTGACCTGATTTGCTTCAACAAATGGATTCACTGACCACAAAGATCAAAATTTACATCCTAATCACCATTAAAGGTGGACATAGATTTCACTAATGTCAAGACTTATAAGAAGGACAGCCAAAAGTTGCTATAAGCCTAGAGGTCTGTGTTCTGTAAAGAAATATTACGGGTTTTTAAGTTTTACATGTACATTGTATGACAAAGAGCACAAAGTGCCTTCTGTCTCCACAATTCATCTCAATTAAGTAGAAACAACAAGGTAGGGACTTGCATTGTACAAAATTGAGCCAATGAATTTAAGAAGCTGTGATAAATGTGTCTTGAAGTTATTACAAACACCAGACAAACAAGTCCATATAGCCAGTAACTATATACACAATACGAACATCCTCTCCTAAAAAGGAGAATTCATCATTTTAGAGGAAGGTTCTCAAAGAAAATGCAGCAAGCAGCACTTACAAGGTAGAGTACCTCACTTACAAGTACCTCACAGAGCAATGAGAACAGTGCAATGTATTTAAACACTCCCAAGATACTGCTTGACAAAAGAGACTACTGCTTTTCACAGCAGCCTCCACTGAATCCCCAGAGCAGCCATTACCAAAGGAACATCCAGGTGTTGCTGAGCTTGAACAGGAGAAGGGGCTGGGAATGAGAGGAATTCTGCCTCCCTGCCCACCCCAGCTGCCACTGCCTTTTGTTCCTCTGTTTTTCTCTCAACTACAGCCACATCCCATTTCAGAACAAGTGACAGACAGCTCCCAAAACTTGACCACCTGGCCTTTATCAATAGGCATAACCATAAAGCCCCCAGGACCTGAGCCAGATGGAAAGTAAAATTCAGCAACATTTGTGAACAAAAGCACTTACTTACACACTGAAAACTTGTTGTTTCTCAGGGAAGTTTAGCATTGTTTACTGACAGGTTGGCACTGAGAGTAAATCATCTCCTGTAGGAGCTGGTGTTAACACTTCTCTGGCTGCTGCTAATTGTTACTCTATATGTATGTCACTTACAAACATCACCACAGTAAAACACAGTCTGTAAATTACTCCACCTTCACGCAGCAAACCAGCACCCTAAGTAAACCACAGTTTGCTCAGTGGGCATTTCATCACTGCACAAATCATGCTGCTCACAATCACCTCTGAAAACAGTCACATGACAACAGCATTTATTTGATGATCAAGTGAAAACAAAGTTCGGGATTTTCTGTTTGTTTGGTTTTTCCATCTGAGCTATGGTAATTGCTATGTCTCTGATAGGAAACAGATTCAGAAAGACTAAAATGTTTCACTGGAATTTTGTCACTTTTGATTTGCTGATTCCCAAGTAGCAAAGATTTCTTTTCTTCCCCAAATGCTACTTACACCTTTCTGGTTATGTTATAAAAACACTGAAGTACTACTTGCAAACACAACATGTGAACAAATATTTTGTTCTGCTGAAAGTTGACTTGCAAAGCAATTTTCAAAGCATCTAAAGGCAGTATAACTACTCTGATGAGGAGGGAACCAGAGCACTGAAGTAGATGTCAGCAATCATAGCGGCAGCCCAGCGAGTTGGGGAAAAGCCTGGTTAACCAGAAGCTTGCACGCAGAGTCATCCAGTAAGTGCAACAAACTGCACAAGCTTTAAGGATGGGCAGGTTCTATCATCTGTGAGAGGCACTGCCTGATCCCACAGAAATATGAAAATGGTGTTCTTTAAAAGCCTTAGAATATCAATGAGGGATAATTTTTTTTCACCAAGCTGCAGAAATCTAGGTTCTGAGCCAGCACATGCTCTTGTCCCTAATGTTTTATTACTTAAATCAAGCATAACCTCAGGAAGAGTATTTTGTGATTAAAATTAACCTAATGTGTAACTGTTTGTAAACTTTTCCCCTAAGTATTAGCATAGGATCAATTACAAAACAACAGTCATACACATCTTACAAATACATATTTGCAGAATGTATAAATGAATTCTTAGTGTACTTGCGCTTTCAGTAATTAAACCAGAAACAGAACGCAGTCTTAAAAGGTGTGATGTTCACTAATCAGACATGAATTCTTTATTCTGCACATAATTTCAGACAAAAAAACCTTTTTGTCAATAGCAAAGTACCAGTCTAAATATTATTCATGGAGTTTCAACAGGAATTTCCTGAGGCCAGACCATACCTACATAAAAAGGTAAAAATGGAGCACATGGTTCCAGAAACCCAAGCTTCAGAAATAGTACTTACACATTGTTTTTCATTGTGAAGGTTGTTAGCACTAAGATTCTCTTACTAATTCCATGTCAACATAGTGCTGGTGAGCTCCACCTGAAAAAAAAAAAAAAACCAAAAATCACAGACTTCACAGACTTAAACCCATGAATTCAGTAGTTGATGCTACTGTAGTAAAGCCCCTTAAGCTGTTACAGAGGCAAAAAAGATGGGAATCTGCTTCTAGCTGGCAGGGTACCCAACCTCAACAACTGTTCTTCCTCCTTTATTCTAACTGCACTTCCTTTAGAGAAGAGACACAGACACCCAGAACCTTGAGACACTGTTTCTGCTGCTATTGGAGATCACAAACTGTTCAGCAGCTCTCAGGCCACATTTTGGCTTATGTGTTGCTACCTATCCCTTTATACAGTACCTTCAATGTCAGGAATTCAGCATTATAAAAGCAGCAAGACATTTACACTGTCTGGAGGAACTGTTTGGGAAAAGAGATTCAGTCTTCTGAGCACATGGTTCCTTGAAGTGGAGGACAGAACTCCATGTCTGGATACATTAATTCAAATACATTCCTGCCTTAAAAATGGGTAAAAAAGCATATATAAAACCAGATATTTATTTCTTAGAACTGTTGCTCTTGAGACCTTGCAAAGGGAGTTAATGTATTTTATGATGTGCTAGATTAAAAGTAATTCGCTTCAACATTTAAAAGGGATTCTTAGGTTCCTTCCTTGACTAGGCCTATGATCAGTGGTTCCACTTCTGCTCCTAAGGCAGGACAAAGAAAGAGTTGGAAGGAGTAGTAACTATTTCAAGTTGCACTGCTAGAATTTAAATCTATTTCTCTCTCATCACTGGTTTGAAAAGCTGCATTAACCCTTCAACTTTGTGTGGTAGCAGGAACAGTGGCAATGGTATCAATTTCAAGCATAGGCTTCTTCTCTAGAAATATTAGAGAAGAATACCAGTGAAAAATCACCAGGTGAACTAAAACCAGGAGTTCTAATTCTGAGTTTTTTCCTTTTTTTAAAGTTAACTTTTATGACCAGACAAAATCTTGCTAATGTACTAAAAGCATTAACATAAGCACAATAATAAAATAACTTTGCATACTTGGGAAGAAATCTTGAACACTTTTTTTCTGCCTTATGGAGGCAGAGGTAAGAGACTACTTAAAATTTCTTCTGTTCAACAAAACATTAATATTCTTATAGATAAACACGACTAACTGCAAAAATTAAAGCTTCACCCTAGACCTTTAATAAATTTGTTGTAAGCCAAACAGTGACTCTTAACTGAGATTCTCTGTGCTTTTAACCAGTCAGACTAAGAGCTTGAAACCATCCTTTAGGCAAGACACACATATGTTAGCCTTAGTCGGGGCTATGACTACACTAACTGCCCTTAACTGCCTGTAGCAGCCTCACCTGGTAACCTAGTCTCACTCCTCAAGAAACTCCCTTTAAACTCGGGCCCAGTTTCACTCTTGTTCTGATCTATGTAGCAGCTGTACTCAGTTCAAACTTGTTTCTGCTCTTAACTCCTGTGTAGCTCTTGGATCTATGTTATAGCCTTCTTTTGGAAGGAGTTCGGACCTAAATTGTAGCTGAATTTACATGTTTTCTCTGGCCCTGTTCCCTGCTGCTCCTGATAGGACATTAGACATGGTTCACCACCTCACACTGCCTGGGGTTGTCAATGGATTCTGTTATTAGCACCCACCTCATGTGCCATGGACCTGCAGGGTAGCCAGTGAGACACTGCCTGTCCTGTGGTCACCCATGACCTCTACCCTGCTTGTCCCCCCTCATAGAGAAGCCCTGTTGTTGCTGCTCCCTGATACTCTTCAGAAAACTGCAGGAATATCCATTTTTGAGCTAAAGGAACTGCTTTCGCTATCTGTGTGAAAAAAAAAAAAAAAAAAGGCAAGATTTCTTTAGTGAGCAGGTCTGAGCACCAAAAATCTTATAAATATTTTTCTTTTTCTATAAATACTTTTTTTCTTTTTTTTTTTTCTATAAATACTTTTCAATTTCTCAAAGAAATCTGGGATACCACAGTGGTGCAACTGTACAACTGCCGTTGAGAAACTGGAGGATGCTATAGGTCTCAGAAGAAAATTGGAGTTTAGCTGTCAAGTAAGAGGCTTGCTTTCTCCAGTCAGCCATTGGTGGAGTAAAGATCTTTACTGGGTTCTGCTGTTTCCAGCTGTGTAAAGGATCTGGACATGAACTCCAGGCTTTGCCCCAGTGCACTTTAACAGAAGTATTCTTTCCTTTGTAATGTGTAGTGCTGAAGGTGCCACTGCCTCTCTTCTGCTCCTCTGTTCCTGAGAGATATAGTATAGCTGAATATATTTTTACTTCAGTTCACAAGTGCTATTTCTATTTCTCTTTTTACTCCTGTGTCAAGTTAAATATGTTCCACATTGAAAGACACTGATAACACTGACAGAGTGTGTTCTGCTATTCTGCCCAGCAAAAGTTTTGTCTTGAAACCAAACTTTCCCTCAGCAGACAAAAATGAAGGGGACTAACTGCAAATGAAAACACGTAGTTCTGTTTATTGGGGCTGTTGGTTTGAATGCCAAGTTCTCAGTACAGCATTAAGTGCATTTTGTATGCAGCTGGAATGTGTCATAGATATATTTAAGTCTTTGAATTTTAACATTCCCAGGTGATTGTTTTTTGTATTAGCCTTTAGTGCAAAAAAATGTGGATACCTTTTAAATTCTACAATTATAAAATGATTTTGCTATTAAAATGAATGCAGTATTATTTAAAATAACATTTCTTTTTAAACTGAATTAGTATGAAGCAATGGCAGCAACATAAATGATAAAACTTTCAGATTTTATATACCTTCTTTGAATGGAAGCATTTTACCTTCAGTATGACTTCAGATATCTATCCCCAGCATAATAGATAATTTTGTGTCTATTTAAAGCAGTGAAGTTTTCTACTGCTTTTTCTCTGAGGAACTGAGCATATGTGAGTATAACAGGTAGAAAACTTCACCACTGATTTAAAGCTTTACAAACTGTCTGAACAAAGAGGCAGCCATCTTCCATGTGCTTTTTAAACTATATATTAGTTCCATGCAAAGCAAGCAAGGGTTTCTGCCTGCTGTAAATAACTGATCTGTTTTATAAAATATGCTGCTCATTTCTACTCTGATGCAAATCCTAGTGAACTATAAAAATATCCCCATTGATTTCTCAGGAGTCTGGATGTAGTCCTTAGGCAAAATTTTTTCATAGAATTTTGTTAAACTAACCATTTGGGAATCATGATGTCCTGCATGTTAACATCAAGGTTTCTTTTAATACTTACTCTGATTAAGTTGGTTTCAGCTTTGTTTATTAAAGAGTGTGAATAATGGTTATACAGGAATTTATTTTGAGTGGTGGCATTAAGAGATACACTGAAAACTTTAACAGGAACACAAACAAAAATGAACTGAAGAAATTTGGATGTTTCATATATGTAAACAATTTCTGTGACCATCCTCCTGCCACCACCCACATCCAGCAGTTTTATCAGCTACATTTTCATGAGAGATTAATGAATTAGGAATTAGATGAAGTTATTTATTAACATTTGATCATTACTTTTTGGTACTCTGAGAACTCATTTATTCAAAGAAACACCCTGCATACTCTACTTCTCTATATGCATTCCTGCTTTAGGATTTTTAGGCAGGAATGGTGGCTTGTTATGCTCTTTCTCAGTGTGTAGCTGGTCAAAAAATGGAGGCCTGTCTGCAGACAAGGACCTTACCAGAGGTACTTATGTCTTTGACACTTCCATGCTGTTTTACTGCTCTGGCCTGTATTTGAAGTTAGCCTTGAAGACCACCCAGAAGTACCAGCTGGTGCAGAACTCTGCTACTCGCATTCTTAGTAGAAAGGAGCTGCTATCACCATAAAACAAACTGTGCTCAGTGTTTTGCTCTGCCTATCTTTTGCTTGGTGCTACAACAGCATGCAAGTTATACTCAGGAAGGCTGGATAGCCTGGCAACCGATGACTTGAAGCTGCCTCTCCCTACTACTCCATCATGGCTTGCTTCTCTCAAGTTCTTTGATAAAACCTTTAGGACCAGAGGCAAGCCACATTGAGGAAAAGATCAAACTCTTCCCCTCTGGCAGTTTGTCAGCACAAGAACTTGGTAGGGCATAGTGCACATTTGTTATGGCAGGTTTTTAATTACATCTTTGATACAGCAGTGATAGGATTCCATATGTGAGAGTAATGCAGCCTATGCATTGGTACATAAGAGTTGAAACAGAATTTAGGTCAGATCCTCACCTGATGTAAATTAACTGTTTCACTGACTCCAAGGCAATCCTGTGTATTTCTCACAGCTGAGAATTTGATCCCTCATAGGATTTTACTGAAATGTTTAGGCTATAAATATTACAACAATAGGTATTTTACATACATGTGCTTTTCTCTCTCTCCTAACCCTGCAGCTCACGATGTTACTAAACTGCTGGTGAACTTTTAGGAGAAGCAGACCATGTGTTGACCTGTGTGAAACACACGAAACCTTGAAAATATTAGAAGGTTGCGGACTTTGGAACTGTGAACCCCAGCTGGAACTTCCTGCCAACTGCTTTCCCAGTTAGAAGGCATCAGGTCGAGTTTTGTGCTTTGTAGCATACAGCATGTCTGATCACAATTGACAGACTGCTTTGAAAGCAGGCAGTAAGGATGAACGTTCAATCTGCTGCATAATATGGCTGTGAAAAGGTTTCTAATGAGGGGAAGTTAATAAAATAAAGCCCATAGGGGTAAAATGATTTGTTTATAATATAATGTGCATAATTTAATATCCATAAATGACAATTAATATATGTGTGTCTGTAAATTTTGGGAGACTGGTCAGTTCAATTTCACTACAGTAAGAGCCTCCATCAAAATAACATAAGTAGCATACTGTACCAATTTTTAATTATATAAATTATGTGCTATTTTTACTATGCACTTGTTTATATTCACTAAGTACCAATTTCATTTCATCTTGATAAAATGTCTGTAATAAAGCCATCCTACTGCAGTTTGCTTATTGCAAAGCTTGGCATCATACCACAGCTATAGACTTAGTTCATCCAAGTCAGCCTAGCTGCGCACATGGCTGCCATTGGTTTCTAAAGACCTACTGCTGGTGCTCACAGTTTAGGATCTCATTTCTATTTTTATGCCACAGAATGACTTCAGAGAAGGAGATCTTTATTTTTAATCCATTAATAGACATCCTTTGTAGCTCTCCTCTCCCCTTTTTCTCTTCACCCCACTTCTTTCCAATTGCCTAAAGGTCAAATATCGAGGCTCTTTTCTAGTCATGCTGAACAAGATGGTGTTTTACTAATTGCCCCCAGAAGACAATAGGGCCATTGTCAGTGTAAGATACTAATCTGTGTAGATGGAAGTGGTAGAAACCAACGTCAGAGCTCAAGGTATTGTTCACATTGACTTTGGTAGGTCCCACACTGGACTGTCTGGCCAGCCTGTTCACCATGATATATACATCAGAATATCCCCAGAACTGTGTGTTCTATGATTCTATGATTGCAAATAAAGATCTCATGAGAAAAATAAAATAACAGCTATGAGTTTCAGCTACTACATTATACCCTGTTCTGAAACTAAATTGCTGCTTCAGGTCTGGGCCTTTCTTCAGCTCAGGCTCCTGTAGGAGTAGGGGACTTAATCTTATCACAGAAGGGAGCAGGAGCCTGCAGTAGTGTCACATGAATGGTAGAGGATGGGGAACACAACACTGCTTTGCTCTGACCTGCCCTTTGTATCTGAAGCCCTGACTCTTTTTCACAGTGTGTTCTGCAGCCAAAAATCCACAGGGCATAAAATGCCTTTAGTAATTGACATAGTTTTTCATCTTTCTTCTCCAAATCAGGATAGGGCCCTTGGCAAAAGTTTTGAACAAGTATGAAGAGAAGGGAGTATAGTGGGATGGAAGGGTGAGGAAAATCTGCGTTTGACTGTTTTTGCTTCCAAGACATTATCAAATATGGGAATTAGGCTTGGCATCTGAACCTCAACAGTTGCTGAGGGAAAAACCTCAGTGTTCAGTAAAAGAAGGAAAAGGAGCAAAGCACCTGATCTTTTGCTGGAAGGACCAGCACACAAAAGTGCAGGACACACCTGTGTAACAGGGCAGGTAGACAGGGAAAACAGAAGGACTACACTAACAGACTCATTCTCTCATTCTTCATATGTGAGGTCAAGCCATGATTTGAATGCCTGAGAATATGCTGAGGTTTTAGCCCAAGGGAACAAAATGACAAGGCATTGACCCAAAATGGAAATGTTCAAGTCTTATGAATGCTCTAGTCCTGTTTATCAAACAGAATCCTCAGCTTTTCCAAACAGAGTATTTTCATTTCATGCTTCCATTTTCTGTACCACATGCA
Source organism: Lathamus discolor (assembly GCF_037157495.1). NCBI lineage: Eukaryota > Metazoa > Chordata > Aves > Psittaciformes > Psittacidae > Lathamus > Lathamus discolor. The sequence goes on along the minus strand of NC_088886.1, from coordinate 58,048,748 downwards.
CAGGGAAAACAACTGTAAATGTTCTAGAAGGATCAACAGTATACTGCACTAGAGAAACAATTCTTTTTTCTTGTTCCCCTTTGCACCAGTGTCCCTCAGGTTTGCATTGATAGCTGGTATGTGAGGTCTCATGATGCTGTTACCATGAGCATGAGGTCGGTGATAGGAGTCAGGTGTCTTTTTGATATAATGTTCTTTATTAAAGAAATAATAATATTCTTAGCTCTCTGAATATATAAGAAATGAACCTTCCTTTTAAAGAAATCTTCACTCTGTCACTCCTGTAAGCTTTATATGCTCATCCTAGTGCACCAAACCAGGGATGGACAGAGGGATCAGAAAGAAAAATGTACCATTCAGACATTGTTTTGGTAAAATGGATCATATGTGTTTGGGTGGAACACGGATTTGGGAGAAATGTTATTGCAGGGATTTGCGGTTAATCAAAGCTATCGTGATATGATATACAGGAAACCACCACAGATTTACAGCTGCATTCACCGAACTAATTCTAGTGACCTCTATGTAAGATTATCTGGCTCTATGCAGGTGTCTTAAAAATCTTAGGTGCTGATCTTGCAAAAACTTTTGCACGTACTTAACTTGGCAGTTCCTATAAACAGTTCTGCTGAACTCCAGTTAGTTGCATGACCAGCGTCAAGCAGCTAACTCAGGATTGGTTAGCCTACAATTTCTGTCCAAAAAGATGATCTTCTACATTCTGTTTTAGGCAGCACAATATGAACATGTCACAACAACCAGTTCTCTGTTAGTCTTATGAAATTTAACAAGAAAACGTCCACTTTCAGGCATTCTATAGGGCTAAGCACTTACACCAGCCCTGCAACAGAATTCCAAGAGTTAATTAAAAGGCAATATGCTGTGGAAAAGTACCAACTCTGTTCTGTTGTATACATACTTGGCATAACCTGTGGGTACATATCGATATTTAATCTACTGTAGATTCTATGGCATTTTATCTTCCAATGATTAACACTGGGCTTTCCTCACTCCTCTGTGGGATTTTTCAAGGATGCTGATCTACACTTGTTCGAGATTCTCATTTTATACCTCAGCAACAGGCCATGTTTTTATACTTAACCACTCTTTTTCAGTGATACAACCCACACTGTAAGTTTCAATGAGTTTTCAAATATATGTAAACACAGATAGACACATTTTTCCTCAAAAATTCATTATATATGGATCACACATTCATGAAATACGGATGTCTCCAATTGGACAGATTCTTCAAGGCAACAAAACAGAGTGAGTTTCAAAATAAAAATTTAGTTCTACAACACACATTTCACAAGAACAAATTTTAGGTCTGATGAATGAAGGAAAAGGCCAAGAAATTTTCTCCACCAGCTCCCCATGAATAATGTTGCTTCTTAGCTACTCTGCATTGTATTTCTACTAGAGTTTCTCAGGTCATTTTGCTCTGCCTGGGTAATGCCTTCCCCCCCCAGTTTTGCCACAGCTATAGAAGGTAGAACGAAATAGTGGGGAAGAAAATAACTGAGTAACAAGCAAGAAAGTGTAAGCACTGCATATTTTTAGAAAGCAATGGAACATTTGGAATCCCCATCTTCTAACAAGCAGGTGAATTTGAACAGAAGCAGCTGCTCAAACAACAACAGATTAACTCAGTTTTCACTGTGTAAATTGGTGCTGAAGAGGAAGGGAAGCATATTCCATAGAACAACAAGCAAAGAGAAACAGTACTGCTGCTTTTAGCACCTACAAAACTGGGAGCTGCATGGTTCCTGAACTCCATGACCAGAATCTTGTAAACAGTGACACAAAGAAACATCTGGTTCCATAAATAAAGACAGTCAGGGTAACCTACAGCAATTCCCTCCCCCACGAAAAAAAAAAAAAAAAAAAGAAAGGAATATGTAGAAATAAGCCCAGCCCTGGAGCTGTCTAATACATATATGTGTGATGACACACATCTAAATGGCACTTGCTCTTTCTTATCCAGGTATTAGGAACAGCAACTGGCCACTCATTCAACTCCTTAGTTTCTACCCTATTCACCTGTTCAGAACATCTCTTTACAAGGCATTTATCATCCATTTCCTCCAAAAGACAATCCCGATCCAACTGCTACTGAAATCAGTGGCAAATGTCCCACTGAATGGGAATTGGATTAAGTCCTCAACATGCATAAGCAGTTCCGTAAGAGGGCAGAGACGGTGAAATACACTTCTCTACCACACCTGTGTATTTTACAAAGTTTACAGGTAAACTTACAGAGCACAATTTTTAAAAAGTATAAATAACATCCTAAATAATTCCAGAGTTCTAGTTTGACGTGTAATAATTCACATGGATACTAACTCGTATAAATAAACTTTATATAAAATCACTTTTTTATATGGAAAGAGACATCACAAGCAACATGGGAGGGAAAATACGGGTTTTCTAATCAATGGACAACAGGCTAGTGAGCATGCAGGAGGGGAAGGGATAGCCATTTACATCAAATTAGTTGGTTTTTCTTTCTTTGTCCTTATTTAATTACAGACTATCAACCTAATATATGGCTAATAAACAGGACAATAATGATTATTCATTAGACTATAAAGCCTCTCACATGGATATCATGCTGTTAGAGAATGGTCTATTTCACAGCTGCTTAATACAAAGAATATGACTACTAAAGGCTTAGCCCAGCATCCTCTGAAGCCTTAAGTATTTTTTTTTCTCCACTGTTTGCAGTAACCATCACATTGACTTTGCAGTGGAAGGATTCTCTAGTGACTTACACCTTGAAATTCACACCAAATGAATAATAATAGTATTATCAATAGTATTAATATTAGAAATAATCAATGTTAAAGTAATATGTAAATAACTAGAAAAATGTATATTTGTGAAATATACATTTCACAAATGAATTTGTGAAATTTGTGAAATTTGATCCTATCTATCTAAAGACTCATAAAGAAACACTGTTTTGGGTACTGCTGAACTAATGGTGATTTGTTGGCTTAAATGTGTATTTGCTTATCCACAACAGCATGATGGTACACAAGCAGAAGCACTGCATAAAAATGGACCAATTCATCTGTGGCATAATATAAATGAAGGAAGAGTGTATAAAGAATTTAATGAGGTAAAAACCTGTTGCCTGCAAGCAGCAACACTAGTCGTTGTAGAAGAGATGAGGGCAACAAACTATATATATATATTTGCCTCCAGATTAAAGGCTGTCTACTTTGAAAGGGTCTCCCTTCGGTCTGTAGGAAGGAAATAGGAGAAGGAGTCAGTCTTCATCTTAAATATTATCTCAGACAGGAAACTTAGCTTTAACAGAAGAGTTAAGAAGCTCCTCATCAAAGCTTAGCTGAAAACATAAAATAAATAAGTCATTCCTTTGCTAGGAACTCTGTGAAAGGGCACTGAGCTCTTGCAGCAAGGTTTCTGCTTTCTTTGTTCTTGAAAGGGCTAAAACTGTCCTGGTCAGTCCCCAGGGACAAGGCTGTGCTGGATGCAGTCTCACCGAGTTTTAAACTGTCAAAATGGCATTTTGTTCCTACAAGCGGATCGAGACTGCTAAATGTGTTCCTGCTGTGCTTCCATCTCATTACAAGAGCTGTGTTGCCTGTGAAGGGCTCATGCTCATCCACCTATTATTCAGACACACAAGTCCTTGCCCTTAAGGTCAGAGGAAAAAGAAGAGGGTTCAGCCCCTTCCTTGCCTTGCCTTGCCTTAAAGGAGATGCCATTTCTACCATAATAAAACCCTTCTCTGATACAACTTTTCCAATGCTGTGAATATAAAAACCTGTCCCAGCAAACTGTTCTTTCTCTTCTTCTCAGCACTGCTTTGTTGAGCAGCAGTAGGATGCTTTGCTAGGATTATGCACTCGAATGAAAGTTCACCTCATAACAGAGCCCTCGCACTCTCCCATCACACATTTTCTTCTGATGGATTTACCATCAAATATATACTAAGATATCAGGAAATGTCATCTTAAATCACATGCCCTCCAGCCAGACTCAGGCTTTGTACAGTCATAATGGAACAGTTGTCTGGGGAAGGATCAACTTCTAGAAGAAGAAATAACTCACAAGAATCACCTCTGAATTACCCCAACTCTCAGCAAACAACTAATGTGCACATTCTGAAGATCAGCAGTTACCATTGTAAAAGAACCTTCGTTCCTTATATTTTGTGCATAATGAATAAATTGCTCAAATGACAAATTTTATGTGATACTTCCTCAACACAGATTTCTCAGGTAATTATTTAACTAGACATTTACTAAGCATTTACTAAGGAAACCCTTCAGTTGTCAGTATTATCTTTATATTAAACATCCCAAGTAAGTAAAACATGCCTGAAGAGAGCTCAAGAAATTTTTACTTCACAGAATCACAGAATCACAGAATCCCAAGGGTTGGAAGGGACCTCAAAAGATCATCTAGTCCAACCCCCCCACAAGAGCAGGGTAACCTACAGTACATCACACAGGAACTTGTCCAGGCGGGCCTTGAATATCTCCAGTGTAGGAGACTCCACAACCCCCCTGGGCAACCTGTTCCAGTGCTCTGTCACTCTTACAGTAAAGAAGTTCTTCCTGATGTTAACGTGGAACTTCCTATGCTCCAGTTTACACCCATTGCCCCTTGTCCTATCACTGGATATCACTGAAAAAAAGCCTAGCTCCATCATCCTGACACCCACCCTTTACATATTTGTAAACATTGATGAGGTCACCCCTCAGTCTCCTCTTCTCCAAGCTAAAGAGACCCAGCTCCCTCAGCCTCTCCTCATAAGGGAGATGTTCCACTCCCTTAATCATCTTTGTGGCTCTGCGCTGGACTCCTTCAAGCAATTCCCTGTCCTTCTTGAACAGAGGGGCCCAGAACTGGACGCAATATTCCAGATGCGGCCTCACCAAGGCTGAGTAGAGGGGGAGGAGAACCTCTCTTGACCTACTAACCACTCCCTTTCTAATGCACCCTAAGATGCCATTTGCCTTCTTGGCCGCAAGAGCACATTGCTGGCTCATGGTCATCCTCCTATCCACCAGGACCCCCAGGTCCCTTTCCCCTTCGCTACTTTCCAGCAGGTCAACCCCCAACCTGTACTGGTACATGGGGTTGTTCTTCCCCAGATGCAAGACTCTACACTTGCCCTTGTTAAATTTCATCAAGTTTCTCCCCGCCCAACTCTCCAGCCTGTCCAGGTCTCGCTGAATGGCAGCACAGTCCTCTGGTGTGTCAGCCACTCCTCCCAGTTTTGTGTCATCAGCGAACTTGCTGAGGGTGCACTCAGTTCCCTCATCCAGGTCATTGATGAAAATATTAAACAGCACCGGTCCCAGCACCGACCCCTGAGGAACTCCACTAGTCACAGACCTCCAGCTAGATTCTGCGCCATTGACCACAACTCTCTGCCTTCTTCCTTTCAACCAGTTCTCGATCCACCTTACTACTTGATCGTCAAGCCCACACTTCTTTAGCTTATCTATGAGGATGCTGTGGGAGACAGTATCAAATGCCTTACTGAAATCAAGAAAAACTACATCTACCGCTCTACCATCATCCCTCCACCTAGTCACTTCCTCATAGAAGGCTATAAGGTTGGTCATACATGACTTCCCCCTCATAAAACCATGTTGGCTGTTCTTAATGACCCCCTCATCCTTGATATGCCTAGTGATGGAGTCAAGAATAAGTTGTTCCATCACCTTTCCAGGGATGGAGGTAAGGCTGACCGGTCTATAATTACCCGGGTCCTCCTTCTTGCCCTTCTTATAGATTGGTGTGACCTTTGCCATCCGCCAATCCTCAGGCACCTCGCCCGTTTCCCACGACTTACCAAAGAGAAGAACAGAACTTGAGATGCGATGCAAATGTCTGCAGTATCCCAGCAGAAAAGTTAAGTATAGAAATCCTGAGCAAAATAAATTGAAATCAAAGTTCCCATGAGATCATAACCTTTGCCCCCATGATTTATGAAAATAAGAAGTCTTTAATGGAATTATCACAGAAGACATTAATTTGCCCCACAAACAGAACCACAGTGTTCAACACGGCAATTCAACTGGCAAGCCCCCAGCCTGTGTAGTCTGCTCTTCCAAATGGCAATGGTGATGAACCACTGCATACTCAGAGGCAGCTTGTGCCTCATACCAGAATATACTTCAGAAAATTGACCAAAGGTTCTTGGGAGCAAGTTGGTCTTTTTATTCCTAATGTTGGAAGGTGTCCGTGCCCATGGCAGGAGGCTGGAACTAGATGAGCCCTAAGGTCCCTTCCAACCCAAACTATTCTAGGATTCTGTGATTCCATGATCTTAAAAACTCTTCACAGAGTTCACCATAATGCTGTGGCTGTCCATATTCAAAGTAAAATTTTCCCTAAAGAACTATAAAGAAACAATAGATATCATTGGGAATTTCTTTCTTTTTAATTTGCTGGTCCTTACAGAGATAACATTAGCAAAGCCACCATGGTAAGACTGAGATCTCCTCCTGTCTCTGTCAAGTGCATCCTCAGAGGGTAGCTTCCGTGGCCTTTAACAAATGGCTCATTTATTCTGCAGTGGAGGCTCTCTGTACCTGACACACACAGCTGTAAACTGTGCAGAGAGTCTGGGACTGGAAATCTATTAAAATGGCTGAGAAATAACTTATTTATTTATCCAGCTTGTTTATTCACCCAAATACACACAGCAAAAGATTAAAACACCAGTGTGTTTTGATAAGCTACAGTGACTATGCTAAAGCTTCTGTGAAGATGCAGACTATTTTACTGTAGTATGCTTCTGTCATTCATTTAGGATGATTTCTCTTCTTTCCTAGGACAGTATCTTTAATGATTTTGCATGTTCCTTGCTCTTAGACTCCAGTTTAAGCATCGCAAGCCTTGCTAGCTTGGTTAGACACAGTTCCGAAGCATCTAAGCATACCTTATGTTGTAATCTTTTAGTTTCTATGCTTTGTTTTCTCCTTCCCAGACTTTCTTAGAACATTGTAACATCACCTAGTGAGGTGTGTATGATATTTACTAAGAAAGATACAAACCCCCAAACCTTCAGACATTTTCATTTCCTCACTGATAAATGCAATTTAAAAGGTCACTAGCTGAAAACAGGTAAAATGACAGGACCCTACATAATTTCTGTGTCCACACACCTTCATTTTTATTTAGCTACGAAAGGATAAATCAAAAGGAACCAAGAGGGCTCAGAAAAGCAATCCTCCTTTGAGGAAGGAGCTGAAGGAGGAACAACTTTTTAGGAACAAACAGAAAGAATAATTTCCCAGATACAAAAGAAGTGATGTTATCTCTTCCACCCTTTAAAGAATACAGAGAGAAAAAGAAGCGTTCGGTATTCTTGGGAGGTCTGGCAGATTCACATTTCTGGCTTAGATGAGATACACACTGATATTGGATCGACTACAACTGCACAGAGCTGTTTTGCTTCCTGCAATATTAAATGGCATGTGAGAATGGAAAGTAATCATGATGGCAGAAGTTAGTTGTCTAAAACATTCACACCAGATGACCACATTTAAATGTACTCCAGCTTGTTTCTTTTCATGTTTGGAGGGAATATGTATTGCACAAGATAGAAACACTGTGTAATTAAATACAAGTATATTTTAGCTTCTAAAATAGATATTTCTTTTATTTCTCATCATCCTCTACATTACTTCTCAGTCATTTCTCTGATTCTAAACATTCTGCCTGGTGACTATAACCTTGTGATTTTGTAAGCATATTTCTGTAATAATAAGAAATCCAGCCTTCAGAGATAGGATATGCTGAACTTGGTCTGTATGGGAAGAACAATGAAATACAGCACAATTAAAACATATGTATTTCACAACATCTGAAGAAAATCAAATATAGATGTTACTTTGGTCTGGATAAACTAGGTACATCAGCTTAATAACCAGAAGTTGCTTGGCAGAATTTATTCAAGGAGTTGAAGATAGTTTCAAGTGATTATTACTGTAAATACAGCTCTTGCAGCAGGTGTGTACTGCATCTACATATAACCCATGGAATAATAACCTGTAGGATGTGTGAAGAAGGCAGTTTATAGTCACATTAGTAGATCAAATTCATGTCTATGATTTGCCTCACAAACATAAAGTGATGCCACAAAGCTTTATTTCCCAATTTGCATCCAGTCAGATGCTATCTATCTTGAAAGTTCTAGTTAGATACTTGAAACCAACCAAGGAGTTAGTTTGAAGTTGGTTTCCAGTTGGTTAGGAGATATGCATGTTTATAGCACTGCAGATATGTTTTTAAAATCCTTTTATCCAGTCACACCACACAAAGCACTCTAATGTTCTTCTGCAACACAACCCGCTTAAACATAATAGACTGCAAAGATAAAGATAATTTAATTGTGTCTATGCTAGAACTCTTTTTAAACATCCTTAGGGAGAGTAAACAAGGTCTTGTAGAATATGCATATTCTGATTTATTTCTACTTCCATTATAATTTCTCATTACATTAATATACGCCTGAGCTAGTATTATTTGAAACCAACAGAAAAACTTCTACTATGTAAATGGGCTGTGTATGCTGGTTCTTCCTAGGTCACTGCTTGACATTATTAACATAGAGCAAGTACACATTTTCTTCATAGCTTTCACCTAACTCTGAACTGGGAAGAATAAGTAGATATACATACTAAAAGAGAATGTTTATCTTCTCTTTAAGTGCTCACGTCCATACTTAGTCACCTAAAGAAATGGCAGACTTCAACAAGCTCCCAAAGACTGTTTGTAAGCTCACAGTAACTTCAAATTTGATTTGGCAGTGTCTCAGAACACAGGAGAATCAGCACAACCACAAAAGTGGTTTGCATTTATTTTCTCCTTTTTTTCCAAAATAACTTCCACATTGATAGATCTTTTCCTACTGAGTCCTTGCATCTGTATTACGAATTATGAGACCAGATAAGACCATTGATTTTGTTTGACTGTATCATAAGGCTTCTGCATTCAATTTATTTTGATAATTTTGACAAGACACAAGGTACCGCACGAGTAGAGTCATGGAACCATAACGTAACTCCTAGAGATTATCATTGCAAATAATGTACGTGAATTTTAAACACCATTCAATACCACTGCCAATGGAATGAGATTGAACCTTTTTTAATATTTATGTAAGCTCTCACTACTTTGTGCACAAGTGATGAATTCTATCAGTGACCCAGGGACATACACTCCAGTTTGAACAAAATCTGACCAGATCAAGGAGAAGAGGTTGAATCAGCTGCACTCCCCTCAATATCCTATGCATTTGGCTCAAAGCGTATCTTGCAGAAAATAGATACAAAAAATAAACAAAGATACAAAAGATACACATATGCTTGCTGTATTCTCATCATTTCCCCTGGGATTTCTGTAGTATTTAAGACAGAAAAGTGGAATAACTGCACTTCTGCTTTCATGCCACACAGCTGATCTTGTATGTCACATGGGAGGTGGCACAAGCAGTCAGCATAAGTTAAAACAACGTGGGGATGCTTTTAGTAGGTTTTCTATGATAGGAGTCCTGATAAATGGGTTTTGTGTCATTGTCACAATCCTGTTTGAATTAAATAACTCCTTTTTACCTACACCTCCAGAAGTTTAGACAGGAATGAGGACAAAAACCTCTTCTTTGTGAACTTTGATCCCCCTGACATTCTGAATAAACAGCCTATGTGGATTCTCAGCACTACATCTACTTTTCCCCATCTTTAACACACCAGGGAAGAGATCACTTAATATATTACACTAATGATCAAGCCACACAGCTTAGAAAAGTGCAGAAACAATAGCACAGAAACATGACTCAGGCAAAGCAAGTTGTCATAGCATAGAGTTAGTGTAATTGCGCAAGTTTCTGATTCCTGGCTTTTTCTGAGCTCTTAGACAACACAGAACTCTATTTCTCCATATTCTTTGCAGCAGCACATACAGAAGTTTGGGGTTTTTTTTTTGGTTTGGTTTTTTTCCTAGCAAGGCTACTGCTACTGAACACTGTAAAGGGACACGCAATTCCAAAAACCTGATGTATCAAGTTTCCTGAATGTTGTCACCCTCATATAGAGAATCATCGAATCACAGAATCCCAGACTGGTTTGGGTTGGAAGGGACCTTAAAGCTCACCCAGTTCCAACCCTCTGCCATGAGCAGGGACACCTTTCATTAGAGCAGGTTCCTCCAGGCCCTGTCCAACCTGGCCTTGAACACTGCAAGGGATGGGGCAGCCACAGCTTCTCTGAGCAACCTGTGCCAGGGCCTCACTACCCTCACAGGGAAGAATTTCTTCCTTATATGAATATGAATATCATAATGACAGTACCAGGTTAACTTCCTGTCACCTTATTGTGATCCTCTAACAATTCTTTACCTTTAACAATTCTTTACTATTTGTTGATAAAGGGGACAAGGTATAGCTAAATCATTTCAAATATAACTTAGGTAAGGAACCACGGTATGTCTTAGAAACTTTGTAATTAATGAAGATGAGTATTTTCTTATCCGGGGTATCAGTCAATGAATTGGAAGACTTGGTTTTCACATCTGGATCTGACACTGACTTCCAGGGTGAACTTGGAGGGGTCATTTAGAGTCTTGATGCTTTTTGTTAAATGGAGGCTATGTTCATTTCTTCAGGATTGAAGGATGTGTATAACAAAGCCTCAGCTATCACATACATACTTAAGATGAAAGAGTTTCTTAGCCTATATCTATTAATATCCAGCACAGAATCTGCAAGAAACACCACTAAATCCACCAATCAGTCTGAGAAGACATAAGCTTCAGTTGAGGCCCAAACCATTCTGTTTGTGTGCATGTATGAATAAGGTGGAGTTGCACAAGCAGTTTCAAGTTTCCAGGGCTTGGAACATATTTTAGTTTTCCATAGTTTGAAAATAGTTTTAGGGTTGTTTATGCAATCACAAAAATGACCTGGGTTGAACTTTATCTTTAAATACTGATCTCTGTTAAAAGCAATTTTTGGCTTGGTTGAATTTATTTTATAGTCTGCTGATGACCCTTGTGGGTACTAATATGGTGAAATATAGTAACAGTTCTAGGTTTTCTACCATCTGATTTCTTTTACCTCTGCATCATTCACTATTCATCCTCTGGTTGATGCAACAAAGAGAGTCTGGAGAAACACTGGTTCTGACTCATCAGCCTGAGTCATCTCACACAGTTCCAGACTTTCCACTGAAAAATGTAAGGGGAAAAAAAGAGTATGAAATCAGGTAATTTAAACCAGTATAAGAATGCATATGTAGAGAGGGATGATTGAAAGTCATACAGACGAGTTTAATCCTACATTTAATAACTTTTGAATGCTCAAATGACCAAAAAACTATTCTTCTAACAGATTTTTGGGGTTTAGTAAGGATGTTCAATTCCTTCCTAGCAGGTGATGGAGAATGCAGCTGAGGACAGACAGCTTTTGAACAGCTGCAAAAGCTGAATGTCAGGTCCTTGTCAGCTTTGTCTCTTAATTCTGGCATGATCTGAGTCCAGACAACCTGAAGGTATCTGGTTTAACTCTGATGAAATGATTACCATCATATTTACCTGCTGCGGAGAGATCTGACATCTTCTCTGGAATCAGTTTCAGGCTACTTAACTATTGACTAGAAAACAGCTGAAACTCTCCACGTTTAGTGCTCTTTGAGGACAAATGGCTGTAGGGGCCATGTAAGGTCACACTGGGTAGGATCCTTGTTTGTCTTTTATGCTTTGCCATTCTTTCTCTGTTGTTCCTCAGCAGTGAGGCTTTTTCTTAGGAAGGCAAAGCCATAATACACTAGAGTGGCCAGAGACACTGAGTAACTATGCAGTATGTAAGAAAGAAGAAAAAGAGAACTCTTTGAATTATAGAATCAAATGAAGTATCCACTTTGCCTGGGTGGGTAAGGAAAACAGGAAAAGTAAAGAAATGACATCTTGGATAGGTGTGGGATAAAGAGGCGTATTCCAGATATATTTGATTTTTAGATTACTCCTTATCCTGCTGGTATGCACACAAGCCACCTTGGTTATTAACTGGTGGTATTTTTTATGGGACTGGTTCACTTGTATAAAGTCTGTGCCTTAGTTTCTACATCCATGAAACATTTTGCTTTCTGCTGGACTAAATTCAAAAAGGTTTATCATGTACGGGATATCTTCTGGTGGGTGATACTTATCTTCCCCAGCTACAACTTCACTTACAAGGCTCAGTTCCAGCTCTGCATCTTTGGGATCACATAGGAGTGATATGCAACTTGAAAGTCTTCACCAAATTCTGGGGAGCTGACTATGACTGTATTCTTGGGACAGTGCAAGTTTCTTTGGTCACCTATTACGTTTAGGCTCTGTGGGCCTGTATTCACACAGTACCTCTAGCTGATCGTACAACTAAACTGCTTCTCACAAGAAGAAAGTCTTCTTACTAATATAGTAGGGATTATAGTCGTGCTACATTTATGCTATTATAATAATAATGTACGCTGATGTAAGACAGAAATTTCTATATCCATTACTCAGTCCCTACTTTCACATTGCAAGATTTCTATTTGGAGAGTCCATGTAGCAAGAAATAAAACTTCTTTCTATCTGAACCTTGAAGGGAGCTGTCTGTACCTAACAGCTTCTCAGTCTAAGCTGAACAAATCCTGAAGTCTTTTGCAGCAGGTACTAAGTTCAGGACACGTCTTTGTGCTAAGTGAGGAAGTTATTTGCTCCAGAAAAGTGTGATTATTGATAAGAATGGCAGTCGTATCCTAAAGCTAACTGTTGAAGGGTAAAATCTGATTCATCTGCAGTATATGCATTGAGTGAAATGAAAAGAAAATTGTACAAATATTTACATTAGTTAATTGTGTTTATGTTAAAAGTTACAGTGTTTGTTGAATGTCTCTGCAAAATCTGTAAACTTGGCTTCTGGATGAAGGTCTTCCAATGCTGGTTAGAGTTACAGCCTTGAGTTCCTGTCACTCACTTGTAGCACTTCGGCAGAAAATCCTGGCCTGTTTTACATCCAGGTATCCAACAAAGTTATAGTGGCTGTGCATTTCACACACCGGTACTGAACGTACAGACATGGGGGCAGCTTTCCTTCTCTGTGAATGAGAGCAAGGTTTTGTATTTTGAACCTGAGAGGTTTTTATTCTGCCTTTATTTCTGTAGCTCTTTCTATTTAGAAGAAACAGACCTTACACAGAAATGTTACTTTTCTCTAACTCATGAGGTCTTCCCTTGGGCTCAACTCTGGCAGAAATAGGCCAGCTCTAACACTCCTGATGAAGCAAATGTTATGTTAGAGCTAGAGAGACTTGAGTCAAGTTTGCCAGTTTGTACCATCAGAGAATCTGACCTTCAGGGTGTGGCACAGAAACTATTCAAACACCCTTGTTCACTGTTAACTTCCCCTGAACACCTGGGTGTAATGAGAGCTGGCTCAGACACATTCCTTGCAGTAGGAACCGTAAGCAACAAACACAGCTTCTGCTCATGCTCGTAGAAACATCTAGAGTATCTATATGCAAAGCAAGGTGGGAAAGCTGGACTAGCACTGGACAGGCTTTGGCTTTAAGAGAAAAATCTCTATATTAATCTGGAGCAAGACTTCATTGTTTGCTTAGTTCTACAGCAGAGCAGGTTTCTGCTCAGTACTTGACTGCAGCAGAGCATCTAGGCATGCATTTAGCACTGAGCAGTCAGTTCACTGCTAAAACAAGGTGCTAAAACAACAAGGTGCTTGGTGACAGCCAGCATGGCTTCACTAAGGGGAAATCCTGCCTGACCAATTTGGTGGCCTTCTATGATGGGGCTACAGAATTGATGGATAAGGGTAAAGCAGTTGATGTCATCTACCTGGACTTGTGCAAAGCGTTTGACACTGTCCCACACCACATCCTTCTCTCTAAATTGGAGAGATACCAATTTCATGGATGGACCACTCAGTGGATAAAGACCTGGCTGGATGGCCGCAAACAAAGAGTTGTGGTCAATGGCTCAATGTCCGGCTGGAGACCGGTAACAAGTGGTGTCCCTCGGGGATCGGTGTTGGGACCAGTCTTGTTTAACATCTTCGCCACTGACATGGACAGTGGGATTGAGTGCGCCCTCAGCAAGTTTGCCAATGACACCAAGCTGCGTGGTCCGGTTGATATGCTGGAGGGAAGGGATGCCATCCAGAGGGACCTTGACATGCTTGTAAGGTGGGCTGATGCCAACCTTATGAAGTTCAACCACGACAAGTGCAAGGTCCTACACCTGGGTTGGAGCAATCCCAGGCACAGCTACAGATTGGGCAAAGAAGAGATTCAGAGCGGCCCTGCAGAGAAAGACTTGGGGGTGCTGGTCGATGAGAAAATGAACATGAGCCGGGTGCAGTGTGCGCTCGCAGCCCAGAAAGCCAACCGTATCCTGGGCTGCATCAAAAGGAGCGTGACCAGCAGGTCGAAGGAGGTGATCCTGCCCCTCTACTCTGCTCTTGTGAGACCTCACCTGGAGTATTGTGTGCAGTTCTGGTGTCCTCAACATAAAAAGGACATGGAACTGCTGGAACAAGTCCAGAGGAGGGCCAGAAGGATGATCAGGGGACTGGAGCACCTCCTGTATGAAGACAGTCTGAGGAAGTTGGGGCTGTTCAGCCTGGAGAAGAGAAGGCTGCGTGGAGACCTCATAGCAGCCTTCCAGTACCTGAAGGGGGCCTATAGGGATGCTGGGGAGGGACTCTTTGTCAGGGACTATAGTGACAGGACAAGGGGTAACGGGTTAAAACTTAAACAGGGGAAGTTTAGATTGGATATAAGGAGGAAATTCTTTCCTGTTAGGGTGGTGAGGCACTGGAATGGGTTGCCCAGGGAGGTTGTGAGTGCTCCATCCCTGGCGGTGTTCAAGGCCAGGTTGGATGAAGCCTTGTGTGGGATGGTTTAGTGTGAGGTGTCCCTGTCCATGGCAGGGGGGTCGGAACTAGATGATCTTGAGGTCCTTTCCAACCCTAACTATTCTATGATTCTATGGTTCTAAATTAAACATGCTTTTAAGAGTTATGATGGACTATGGCCTTTCATGTGTATGAATCTTAGTGTCATCAACTAAACTGTATGTGAAGAACTGCCAACAAGTATACATGCCACTCTTGCAGCTGGTATCAAAGAGAATTTGATCTGAATATGCAAGATAAATGCTTTCTGTGTTACAAGTTCATATAGATTTTATCTATCTACTTAGTTTAAATGTGAGAACATGCTGACATGGTTGACGCTTGCCCTTAACATGCAAGATAGATTTCAAATTCATCCTACCAGTTGTTTTTCATAGGAAATGTAAACAAGTAGGATCATTTTGCAGTGTCCTCCAACAGGACCCTCTGTTAATAGTGATAGGGTGTCAAGGATTTACACTGTTGGTAAATCACGAGTATTTTCTCACCAAGCTTTGCCATTTTCAGTGAAACATATTATTGTTTACAAAAGCTGATTTAAATTGGAATTTAGTAGCACTGGCATTTAATCTTATTTTTACCTGTGACAGAATACCTATAAAGTATTGAAAGGCTTAGGTCTATTGGCACTTGAATTGACTAGACTGCATTGAGTTTCAAGCTACAAAGTTATTAATATCAAAACTGGTACAAAGAACCAAGAAGGGGAGATTGTCTTTCAGGTCAATGCTAGAACACCAGGAATTGAAGTCCACACATTCTGGAGTGTTTTAAAAAGTCAATTTAAAGTGGCAGCTGTAACAGTGCATTAATGCTTGAGGATGCTTTTAAGCTTCAGGTTTCTAGGTACAGACGTAAACCCTAAGACATTTTTAGAAGTGTTTGTTTCTTCCATTAGCTTCCAAATACTTCTGAAAATCCCTTTATAAGTACGCTAAAGATTGATAACTGGTCATTTGGTTAAATACTGTCTTGGGTGTGAAGACCTGAGATACAATTCTAAGAGATTCTGTAAAACATGGAATACATTTCCATAATCTTTTGTAAGCAGATGCAAGGTCATTCCTGACAGTGCTCTAGAAACCAGGTTGTCACAGGTGGTGTTTGTTGAACCTCAGGTTCCTCAGTCTTGCTGAGAGGCAGAAAATATTGGTTCCAATCAAATGCCACTCAAATACAGGCACAGGACTCGTGTTCAGCCCACAGTACTGAGCCTGTTTGCTCACCTACACTGGCATTTGAAGACTGAGTAAGCAAGACAAGAAGCACATTAAAAAACCAAACATAAGTCACAGCATACACGTGAGAAATGTGAAGCCACCTCTCCACAAAATACGTATATCTTTTATAAAAGGTGGCATTCCCTGATTTCTGACAAGTTCTTTCAATTTAATCATCCAGGTCAGCTTTCTCCTCATTCATTTCTCATAGAAGCATAGTACAGTTTGGGTTGGAAGGGACCTTCAAAGGTCGTCTGGTCATGGAGAGGTGCTTTGTTACAGAAAGCTTCCTAGCAAGTCTTAAGTGCTTTTGAGCTCACAGATTGCTTACAGTCAGGGGCAAATTCTACACATTACTCATGGCAGGCCCAGTGCACAGTCTCACACGGAGTCTTGCCTTCTCAGAGGTCTAGTTAGCTCCCAGACTTATGCTCCCAGCAGGTATGTAAAACCATGGCTGGCCAGAGCGGTCTGGTGTTTCCACGGTAGATCGTGAATTTAGGGAACTGACTGTATACATGTGTTATAAATAGATAATGTAATTCCCAGTCTTTAAGGTTCACAGTCTCTGTTAGCATCATAACTAGAAATGGCTTCTTGGGAAGGCTAAGATTATGCTTACCTTGGCTGACAGGAAAAAAATCAGGAATGCTGATTCCAAAAGGCCTAACTTGGATATTTGTCTCTAAAAGGATGCTTAATAAGGCAGATGTTTTTCATCCACTGCCGAGTTCATAGTAATACACACTCACTGTCCACATGTTCTCTGTAACTGTAATCATTTACGTGCAGTCCTAAATAGGGGTGCTACAGCCTAAGTGAGTCAGATTCCATCTCGTTGACACAACCCACTTCAGCTGTTACTAAGGCAAAAATGTTACTACACTATAATTAATCTGGCCTGAGACTTCAGAATGTCATTAAAGTAGGTTGCTGTCTCTTTTAAACCCTGCATTTATCTATAGCAGAGTGCAAAAAGCAGAGCAAAATTAAAATCAAATGCAGTGACAGCTTCCAAACATGAAAAAGAATCCTACCAACATCAACAATGTTATATTAGTATATGATAAAACCTGAACAAATGTGTTAAGGGAAGAACTTGGCTTTCTGCACTCCACACAAAATACATGGTGGTGCTAGGAAAAAAAATCCCATTGGCACAGTTAACTATGGCCCTTCAGAATGAAAAGATAAACTATTTCAAACTTAAATGCTTAATGCCTGCAGAAAACTAGATTGACTGTCAGAGCCAAATGCATATGTAGCACTTTTGCTGAAATTCCTCATTTGAATTGCTAAGACACTTTTCAAACAGCTTTTTGTCTATTTGATGTGAAAACATGATGGAGTAGCAACACTTGCAAAATTCAGGGGTGTTGAAGTGTCTTGCGCATCAGGACTGAACTCATCTGCTTGTAAGAAGAGGATTGCAACAGCCTTAGAAGAAAACTAATGTTTGGGTGCAATTGAAAGGATTTGTGACTAAACCATAAAGTTAAAATTCTCATTCATGATGAATCATTTCTTCACTATAGAAGGGGAAAAGCAACAGAAATCAGCTCCCTCCTCTTCACTTCTGTAGTTATTGTCTTATATTTGTTACCTTAAGGAAATATTCAGGGAAGACAATTATTTTTCTCCTCTTTATTAGAGGCCTAAAAAATCAGAAGAATTAGTGGAGTGCAAGAAGCAGTGCCTTGCTTTTATCTCCTTTTCTTCAGCATATGCCGTATGCAACGGACAAATTGCTCGGGCATAAAGGCAGGGGAAATCCTCATCAAAACGACTTGAGGAAAGCTTGGTCTTAGGGAAACCTCTGGTTGTCTTTAGCAAGCAGGATTAGAGAGACCTGGTTTTCAGTCATGTGCAGAATTGGCAACTAAAGCCTGGATCTTTGGGAGAATTCAACTCCATTTTTGTCATCAAAACATGGAGGCTGGACATTCAGAACTGGTCAGCAGCATGTGGAGTGCTGAGTCTTCTCCATCTGGCCAGATGAAGCACTATTTGAACATGGAGAAATAGAAGCCTAGAACCCCTCTTTTATGGGAAATAAATATTTGCTACCACAGATACAGCTCACAACACCCGTTATTATCACTGTTATTACTGAACACAATGTTTTTATCAACTGAGTTTCTTCCTCAAGTTCTCAAAAAATTCACTTACAGGTTGAAATATATAGTTTACGGCAAAAAAATGCTGACACATGATCAAGACACAACGGCTTTTAAAATCACTCTCATAAAACAAAACTAAAAATGGTTCTGGAAGGCTCAGGAGCATGGATTGAAAGTATGGCTCAGTTTCAACAGGACTTCATGCTAACCACAATGACACAGGTCCTGAGCAGCAGAGACAGAGCAATCAGTCTGCAAATACTCTCGCAGATGTGCTCCAAATCTGCAAACCCTGGGATGCAGCCACAGGGAGAACAGTCAGAACTGATCTGTATTGCTGATAGCAAGTGCTTTAGGGTGCTTGTGATGATCAAGAGGAGCAAGCTAGCTATTAACTAATTGCATTAAAGAAGCATGAGAAGACCTGAGCTGAAGTATATAAAGAAAAATGGAGAAAAATATGTTAAGGAAAATAGAAAAAGATGGTGATAAAAGATGTTGCTAATCATAAACTAAGGAGCCAATTGTGGGGAAGGGATGAGTCTTTGACAAAAGACCTGATAATTATTGAAATTCAGGTGAAAATTCTTGGAAAGAGATGTAAGAAACCCCAGAAATGAACATTTGCCAAATAAAGAAATTCACACTGTGCAAGAATGGTGTTTATGGAAGCAGCCAGCTCTGGTATAGTATGTCCTGAACAGAATTCAAAATACTGTATGAAAAAAGGCAGAATACAGAGCTCACCCAAACTAAACCAAACAGGTTAACAGTATTGCAGCAACCATCTCAGATCGAGACAGTGCCTGGCAGTAGGAAGAAAGAAAGTAACTTCCAGTACATGCAATTTTGTACACTGTCTTCTCTTTGGGAGACATCATACCCTTTTAATGTATTTTGGGTTATGTTCAGTACCAGAAGTGAGACACTTGAAAATATACTATAAATTTAAAAGGTCTAAAATATAGTTGTACTTTAACCCATGGAGCAGGAGTGCAATATAAGCATGAGACGAGTCATCCCTTTCGTTAGGGCTGGTGGAAAATGTTGCTGAAATAACTAACTGCCTAAATAGGGCACTAGAAAGATCAGATGATGACCTGGATATGGTCCTATGCAATTATAAGTAACAATAGCATGTTGTTGCCTGTCACCAGCTCGTGCTTTGCTCAGGAAAAAAAGTGACAACCAAAATGGCACCAGGTAGGAAAAGATGCCAAAGTCATTACGGACTGCCAAGCCACAGACAATAGGGAAAACAGACCATGTAATTTGGGATTCTCGGTTACTCCAGCATCTTTTGTAAATACTGTTCTACTTCTCTATGGTTAGAAACTGGCTACAAATGGAGACGTTAGCCTTAGAGTTTGCGCACATAAATCTATTGGTCCTGAAGGCCAGCTAGAATGGAGGAAAAAGTTACACAGGTGTCAGAAAAGGGAAGATTGAAAGAAGCGTTAAGCATGATGTCCCTGGCCTTTTGCCTAGTGGCTTCAGGAAAGAATCAAACTCAAAAGGTTGAGATAACAGGACATGAGGACATGAAACAACCAGATCACCAGGACTTAAAGCCTGGTAGTGCTGATGTTCCAAAGAAGCACTTGTCTGAAGACTTCCTCAGGGCATTTCAGACACTAAATGAACACTCTTGGTGAACTGTAAGTATTTTGAATTCTATCTTGTATTATTAACTCCAATATTTGGCATTGAATGTGGTACTAGGCCCAGGGCCAGTAAAGCCTGGGTTCCATGCACCACAGGCAGGGTGAGCAGTCAAGAGGAACAACATGGGAATAATGTAGACCTCTTGAAAATATATTCCCGACCAAACACAACAGACCCCAAAACCTGTAGTTGAGATAGAGGAAAGATAATGGCAATGACCACCCCAATAGTGGTAATAACTATGAACATCCATGATGAGGCTGTCAGCCTACACCTTCCACAGCTGCCATCAGGACGGTATGACGAAAGCCAGAATTTGAGACCAATCTGTTCTCAGGTTTAACATCCAATCAACTAGAAAAAAAATGGATTAAGGGCTTCCAGAGATAAAGTTTGCACTTTGTTTAGATGTCACTCTTGACTAGCCTCCTCGAATTTGTGCAGTTTCTTTTTAAGACCCTGTTTTACCCCCAAACATCTGGTGGCTACAGATTTCATTGAATAGTTATTAACTTCACGAAAAAAGTAATGTTTCCTTTGTTTTAAATCTATTTCTTGACAAATTCACTGGACAGCACAAACATTTTATTTGGGGAAAAACAGTTAACAGACATTTCTAACTCTCCTACTTTGGAGTACTAAATATTATTACAAATTTTCTATGGACCTCTGTCACATTCAGTGTCTGTTCACCAATTACCTCTTTAAAGTCAGGACCCTACTCTGTTTAGTTCCCTTGAGGGAACATGATTTATGCATTTAATCATTGTTGAACTATTCCACGTCTTTTCTGTATGTACTATACATTTTGAGGAATGACCAAACCTGCATGTACAGTTTTAGAAGACCATATCACAAAGATAAAATGTCTCTTTTTATCATCAATTCATTGCTTAGTATTGCAGTTGCCTTTTCTATTCAAGTTGAGCACCGAGTATTCCACTATATTTAAGGATTTAAAGAACTGACAGAAAAAGCCTCCAAAAGAGATAGCACAAATGTTCTTTTCCTCTTTCTTTTCTGAAATCTAAGCACTTACTAATCTTAGCTCCTTTGCTATAGGACAGGAGATGACCTGCTGTATGCCAGTGTAGCTTATGGGATACGCTGCCCTGTGGAATGCAGAGTTTGCATTTGCATTGCCCCAGTGTCAAACAGGAAGTGAATGTAAAATATCAAATAAAATTGACTTTCTTTTTTACCATAGCACAAGACTCAGAAAGGTCATCAAAGACAAGGGGAGTTCTGCCAGTAATTTCAGCATTTCAACAAGGCAAGAATGTATTATAGATGGTCTTACACACCTGTAAAGACCAATCCATTGAGTAGTAAGAGGAATCTACTATCCCTTTGTAGTAAATCCTCATGTTGCCCTTCTTCCTCTCTGCTCTCATGGCCAGACAAAGCTTTTAATGATGTTTACTAGTTAAATTGGTAATTGTGTTTGCTACCTCAGTGCCCCTGCTCTCAAGATTATTCCTGTACAATTTATAATGTCAAATTGGGTGTAGATTTCTTGTTGCTTGCTTGTAATAGGAAAAAGGTCTTTTCATTTTTCAAACTAACAAGTTACAGAACTGAAACAAAAATGTACAGGAAACTAATGCTAGTAAGGCTGACCCACCTCTCCTTTCCAGAGCAAGAAAGTTTGGAAAATGTAGAGGGGTTTTGTTAGAGATCACTGTCCCTCCATTTGCTGCTCTGAAATTTCCAGGACAGAAATTAGGACAAGCAGCAAAATAAAAAGGGAAGATAATTGTATCTTGAATGTTATTCCTTTTATTGGACTCAGTGGCATAAAAGAGGGGAAATAAATATTTGAAAATTCTGAAGATTTTAAAGATTAATTTTTATATTATAAAATAACAGCCAAAAATTTTCAGTTGAGTTTCAGCCTGCTTTTAAGAGAAACAGCTCTGAAGTCTTAAAATGTTACACTAAATTCCCATTTACTTTTTTAAGCAGTTATATGACTGAGGGTGTTAGATGAGGGTCTGTTGCCTCTCTTCCTGTGAAAAAGTAGGAGTAACATAACATAGTTTATGCAACACAAAGTGGATGAAAATATTTTTTCACCAAAATAAATTATTCCTAACCCAATCGGAGCCAAACAATTCTTATGTGATTCTAGGTAAGTCACTTAAACTACAGTTTCCCCAGAGGGCCTTGTTGTTTATGGTCTTGCACAAACCAGAAGTGTCTGACTTAACACAACAGCTCCACTCGACAGCCACTGGAAGCTGCTTTTCTCAAAATGAATGTTTTCCTTTTTTCTTAAGTGCTTTTTTAATTCTTCAAAGATCTGTAATTTCCTTCCATTGTTCATGGGCCTTTTAATCCAATCAGTGAGAAAAGTCCTAGAAAGATTAAAATCTTTACCTGCTTTTGAAGCCCAACTTTTTCCGATCTGATAGAGATATAAAATTTGTCACTGAATAGACATGGTTCAGTAGATTCATATATACATATTTAGTGGACTGATTCCTTCTTGACCAAAAATCACTTTAGACTTCACTTCAAACAAACAAAAAAAAAATGAGGTAAAGCTGTCATATTAATTCAGTTCCTTGATCGATCCCTCAGGGAAAGGGCTAGCATTGCTTTTATTTTAAAAGCTCATATGATGTGTTTAATTTGGTTCTGTAGTTATTTGTTCAGTATGCAGTGCAAATTTTTCTGGCTACAGACATGGGATATGGTAAACCTTTGCCTGGATCAATGTCCAACCTCTTTTAAGTTGTGGAGAAAGTTACTCTCTCATAAAGTTCAGACCTGCCAGACTCAATAACTCTACAAAAATGTTCAGATGAAAATTGCTTCAAGCAATCCTAGTAGAAAGCCAGCACCTCACCCAAAGTTTAAAGTTATGATCCTTATCATAATTAATTCAATAAAGAAGTAATGTACTTCAACCTAGGCATAGAGAATA
This sequence comes from Lathamus discolor, assembly GCF_037157495.1. Classification (NCBI taxonomy): domain Eukaryota; kingdom Metazoa; phylum Chordata; class Aves; order Psittaciformes; family Psittacidae; genus Lathamus; species Lathamus discolor. The sequence goes on along the minus strand of NC_088886.1, from coordinate 58,025,870 downwards.
ATTTTCTGTCCTTACTGGTATAAACTTTCAGCTAGGGACGTTTAAACTCTGGACCTGATCTTTTAGAGCAAATAATAAATTACAGACCTAGAGCCAGCAGATTATACCTGAAGTTGAACCATTATAAATATGTTGATATGTCTAAGATGAAAAGGTGCACCGGGTAGGAGGAATAAAATACATAAAACTAATCATAAATAAAATATACTAAAAAAATGTTCTTTTACAGACAAACACTAAAAATATTTTTGAGCCATGATTACATTGAAGAGTAGGAATTTATATACTGTTCTTGCTCATCTGACATACCTTGCATCTGAAATTTAAAATATTTTTTTTCACTGGTGAAGCATAAAACTAATTCACTGTCAAACAAACCAACATATTTGCAGAAGACATTTTTTTAACAGATCCAATCCCAAGTGATTCAAGTATTGCATTTATGATTCACCTTACTTTTGTTTAACTTTATGGCTCTGTTGTCACAACTTTTCCTGCACTACTGCAAGAAGCAGACCCTACTGCAGAGATATGCTGACCTATTCTGAAATACTCTTAACATGCGGAGGAGTAACTGGCCTTTTGCCTGTCTACCCATCTGAAGATTTCCATTCTTTATTCTGGAGAGAAATATGGACCAATAACAGTGGGCCTGTGAAGAAATATCTTAGGTGTAGAGCTAAGTAAACATGCTACAAACATTCTTCAGTGTACTCACTGTTATTTTTACAATACGCATTTAACAGCAAGAAAGACAGAGGACTTGAAGGGAAGGAACAAGCCCTCTGAGTGAATGCAGTAAGGTAGGAGAGGTTGGTTTTGGACACTTACGTAAGTGTTCTTTTCGTCATCTTCAGAAGTGTGTTAAAGCAAATGGTCATTTGTTAACAGCAAAGATGCAATGGGAAAGTTCAGTGTGTACTTCTTTAAATTTTAGCTTTTATTTTATCAGCTCATCTCACATTCCATCTCATTGCATTCAGTCCTTTCTGTGCTGCAGTGTGACATAACTTGCTGCAGTGTTAACAGTTCCAAAACATGTAAATTGCTTTTCCAAGACATCTTATCCAGAACAAATATCCCCTTCTCACTAATTTAGTTTGAATATGCATACAAAAGTTTTTCGAGACCTACATAAAATACACACACTACATTTATCACATGTAACAAATGTATTTTTAATCCTAATATGCATGGATTTGTGTGGTTTCTACTGTTTGTCCTTACTGCTACCTGTATCTATTTATATTTTATTCTCTCGGTTCTTACTGTGTAGTTCTTACTGTGTATTAACCATGTCTCTGCCTTTAAAATAACGCAAGATGCAAATTGCAGAACTGCTAGGAAACATTTGTGACCTAAAGTTTCAAGAATATCCAGGAACTGATGGATAATTCCGGATAAATTACAACTGCAGCCTTAGCTACAAGAGAGTATATATATAACACCCTGACTTGCAAATGTTCACCCAGGTGAAAAATCCCAGTGATGAAGAGGATTCCCTGGTTTGGTTTGGTTTCTTATAGAAATTACTGAATGAGGGAGAGTTTGCAGGATTTTAACTCGTCTAAAACTCTCTTGATAGTACTACAACAATATGTAATCCTAGAGCAAGAAAAGCAAACCAAAGCTCTTTAAAAGAGGCTCTGAGTAGAATTTAAATGAAATTGATTTTCACATGTATTTTCTGACTCAAAATCATTGCTTTGGGTGTAACAGGATAAAACGAAATTACATATTGTGCTTTAAGAACTAAACTTCTCATTTAAATACCCTTTTGTTAGTAACTGTGTTGTAGATTGCCTTTCCTCAACCAAGTAGCCTTTACCCTGTGTGAGTAGTTTATATTATACGAATTACCACTCTCAAGCTCGCTTGTGTACAAGATTAGGCTCAGATAATGTCAGTAGATGTTACTCTCTAGAAAGATATTTGTATACTTGCACAATTTTGAAAGTAACCCTGTATGGTATTTCAGGTTCTTTTACGCTAAATTACCTCCACTTCAGAAGTGTCTTAAATAAATTTAATTTCATATATGTGTACGTACAATCGCATCATCTAAAAACTTACCCAGCAATTAAAAACCTAAAAGCAGTTCAAAGGATTGATCAGCTATTTACAGTACGCACAAACCAAGAGCTATAGGAAGTAAGTCAACACACTAGAGACCAGTTGCTGTTACAACAAATGTGCTTTTGCCAGAATGTTTGACCAACACTTGCAACCCTGCACCCCCACCCCCTTTGAGTCCCCCTTGGATTGATTAAATTGGCTCAAGATGACACCAATAATTGGCTCAAGATGCCGCTTCGACAGACCCAATGATCCATATCTTTGCATTCCCTAAAATCAGTCCTTTCAGCTCTGTGTTAGATTTAGGATGGTTTACATTGGCTCTGTCACAAACATTTTAATAAAGTCCCAGAGAAACCTCAAACTGGTGACATCATTGGATGGTGTTAAAAAAAAGCTCCACTTTGCTGGTGAGTTGTTAGCCTTTATAATCTGATCAGAATCTTTTTTTCCACTCTATTTTGTCATTCCTTTAGGACTCTCTGCAATTAGGACCAGAGTATTAAAAAAAAAAAGAACTAGTATTAGCTATAAGGAGAAAAACTATTCTATGTATTTTGACATCAAGTAGTAAAATGAGGAAGAAAAGTAACCTTTAATACTTACTGCATCCTAAGGGCAGGAGGCCTTAAACTAAAGGGGTGGGGGTGTTATTTTTGAACTATTAGATTAATTAATTATAAAGTATTGGCTGTTCTCATGGGACTATTCTATAACTGAAATGCAAAATAATGTTATCAAACTCACTGGAAAGGATAATACTTCTTGAGATACTTGTAGAAAATAAATTGCAAATTCTTCAGCGTGTCCCAAGCCTGAATGTCCATCTGGGTTCATATAATGCACACAGGGCCTGCTTCTTCTGTAGTTTATCTACTTATAAAGAGAAAGATGTTCCCCTGGTAGCTGAGGAGCAGTGCTAGCTGCAAGTCGGAGGCTGCTGAGAACCATTCCCAGACCATTTGTCTGTTTTTCCTGAATGCATGGCTTTTAAAGATTAGCATTTTCAGTTGTGAATACTCATCCCCCCCAAGAATGAGTTACTGAGGAGCTCCACGGCACAGGCACTCCTGTTATCTGATATCTAGGCTCCTTGAGCTTTCCAGTTTTTTGAGTTTAAACAGATGACAGTCGTCGTGTCATCAGATGTTATTACTTAATTACTTTTAGCAGTGGACTTTACAGAAAAAGGTTACTCTGAGTATTTTTTTCCACAACACACTGGAAAATTGGATGTGCTTTTCCTTTTCAAATGCAAGGGCTGATTTCATGTCCCGAATTTCCATACTATTGTCCTTAACAATGTGAAAATCCCAAGCAAGGGAGAGCTCATGTCCACACCCAGTTTAAAGCACAGGAACAGCCTGCCTTGCAGGTGCCAGGGTTGCTGTGATAACTAAATCTTATTTATAACACAGTAGCATCCTGACACTCAACCACTGACAGCCACTGATGCTAAATGTTGTACTGACACGTGGTAGATGCTCCAAGCCCTTATCCCACCCTCAATAAATGGAAATCAAAATTGAGTAGGTCAGCAGAAGAGGAAACAAAAATATAGGAAATGGCTTATTTACGGTCAGTAGCAGAACCAGGATTTCAAGATGGGTCTTCTACTCTGTGTACAGGCAGCAGAGTAAGCAAAACATGACTGGGATACTTCTACACTACAAGTTTCTGTGCAGCTACATGTAGGTTAGTATTGGTCCCTTTCACAAACAAGGTATTTGAGAGCAGGAGGTTGTACGTTTTTCCTTCTTTCTTTACAAAACAAACAGTTGGGTCCAGATGCTTGGCTAGTGCGAATCGGCGTCACCACATTATCATCCTCAATTTACACTTCCCACCAAAGGAAAGGGAGGCCTTTTGATTCCTACAGCCAGTTTGAGCTCCCCCCAAAAATCAGACACAAATGCTATCAAATGCTATGCTTTGCTATCAAAACACAGAAATATTTATTCTTCACACGTTAGTTAAAAACATGATAGCATGCTATAATGAGCTAACAAAAATAATCTGCCTTTCAAAACCAAATCAGCTTTCTCAACAGATTGAATGCTTACAACCAGTATAAAAGCATAACGATATTGTTGCACAAATACTGGGTGAATATAGACAAAAGTATTATTTTCCTTATTCTGTGATTTTTCCAACTGTAAAACACAGCTTTAGAAAAAGCCTATTTTTTAGAAAATATTTCTTGTAAGTGCTAAAAGCCTGACTCTTTTACTCTTCCCCCCCCCCCCCCTTATTTTTTTAAGAGAAACCACACCAGGATAACTGCAAGCATATTTCCAAAATAAAATGAAAAAGGTGATTTTCCAGGTTTCAATATGTAACAGCTTTTTAAATTATCCAATACGCTGCCTTGATTCTGTACAAATGTTCCCTTCCTTCAAAGAGACAAAAAAGCATGTACTGCCAGATCTGATTGTATGGAGAGAGTGGATCTGATCCCCTTGTCACTAAGGTTACTAATCAAATTTCCATCCAATATGCTCATGCAGGATTTCCTGATCAAACACTTAAATCTGCCCCCTCTGCACCCCCATTAGCTAACATGTTTTATATGTAGCGGGGTCATCAAAAGTGTAATTCCCTTAAAGAAACCTAATCCTGCCCTCTTGTCAACCAGCAGATAGCTAATAACGCTTTCTATCCTACATTTTTTGAACATCAATAGCATACCAGAAATTAAGATCTTATTTTAATCTCACAGCAGATGTTCAAAACAAAGGTATGGCGTATGTACGTTAGATGTATTTTAAAATAGTCAGGTGAAGAAATAAATAAGGAAGTTTTATATGAGATTAACTTATTGGGTTTTTTTTAACCCAGGAAAATATAGAGTAGGTTTTTGTTTCTGTCTGGACTGAGTTACTAATGAAGTATTAGAGCCCAGTATAGTTTCACTGCTGAAAAAACAAGACCTCAGGCTGATGCCTAAAGGCAATGGTTTGGGAAAGCTGCTGAGGCACCACAGACCTGCTCCAGTGAGTCGTCACAACCCCTGTGCTCATCCTCATACATGCTCCCCATTCCCACCTGGATCTCTACAACGTCTCTGCTCCGGGTACTCACTAGGTGTTTTGTCACTGCTTTGCTTCCCTCCAAATGAAAAAAAAAAAGCCAAAGCAAAAGAAGAAAATTATCAAATCTATTGCAATGCAAACAAGATTCAACACTGTTACCCAGGTGGGTTTTATTCTCAAAACCACCTTTTTTGAATAACAAAACCCAACCATGAAGACTTGGTTCAAGGTTTGTTTTTTAGTTTGGTTTTATTTTGTTAATGAATTTATTAACATGTTGAATAAGAATTTTCACTGAAGAAATAGAACTGCCATGATGACCCTGCTGGAAATCTGTGTGTGGGTACCTTTGGGCTTTCTTTTTCTTTTTCTCTGAGCAACGATCACAATCAGAGTAGCAGAAGTGGGTCAGGAAATTTAACCTGACTGATCGAACTCTGGGCTGAATCTGGAAGGTCTACAAGGCCCAGGTTTGTCAGAACTCAGTGGATTATACGCATCTGAGTGGCAAAACAGATTTAAAATGCTGTCTATTTCAACTTAACATTTGCCCTAGACACTGCTGAATTTCCATCCATAGTCCTCTATTGACTCAGCTTTAGCAGTCAGCAACGTCAGTTTCTAGATGAAATTCTGAATTGCTGTTGTTCAGGTTTTTTTCCTCCCTCTGGTACATGGTCATTTAATATTCTATTAATATGTAAAGAGTACAAGTGCAATGTAATCCTGGTGTTTTCATCTTTGGCTAGTGGTATTTTACGAAGTCGATATACAAAGTTGACAGATCTGAATGATAAATACTTCATACGAAATTCTGTGGGACTTTTTCAAAGTATATTAAAAGTGCAACTGGATGATTTCAACTACTGTAAATGGTAAGAAAATGTGTTTTAAGCAGATAAATACCATTTTGCAAATTGTTTGTGTTTTGCAAATTGTTTCAGGCTTTTAATGATTTTAAAGTGACTTTCTGACTAGAGTTAAGAAGAAAGAGCATAAAAGGATGATTTAATTTATTTCACATTTTTCTGTACAATATCTTTAATGGAAAACAAGTGGATGGCTTATGCTTTAACTAGAATAAAATTTAATATAATGATGTATAAGAGCAAATTCAGCTCCAGCACAAGCTGCAGAGTCAGGGAACACTGGGGGTATGAGCGTGTTAAAATAAAGCACTCGCTATGCTAAAAGTTCATTTTCTTTTTGCCAGTGAGGTTTTTTCAGGCTTTTCTCTGATATTGCAGAACATCTTTAAGCACTGAAATGGTGATAAAACACTTTCTATATGGTGTTTACAGACATTTTAAATTAACAGCTTGGATTTTAGTTCCAAAAACTTAAGAAAGGCTTCAGGAAAAGTGAATTCTTGGAACAATTTGACATAACAAGAAAATAATGTGCACACTGTAAGTTCTGATTTGTTTGTGTACAAAAAAATTTGTTTCCTTGTAAACTTGGAACTTTCATTTAGTGTCGTAGGCTGAAATCTTCATTTTGATACAAATAATGCTCTAATCTAACATCTAGTACAATCTTAAGCTTCTTTTTTTATTCTCAGTATATTAAATATACTTAGAAGTTTACCAGATCAGCCCAGTCATTGAGAAGAAAAGACCCGAGTAAGTTTCCAAATAGTAATAGGAGTCTTAACGAGAGATTTCAAATGAAAACAGCGATGAGTTATGCAAACGCAGCTGATATTGCATCATACTCCAAATCTTCTCCAAATTAGCTCTATGTCAGGGGGCTGTGCTGAGAGAATAGGTTCTTGTGAAAAAAAGTTAGAATAGTATCAGTTTACTGCAAGATCTAAGAGATCATTACATTTTATTGCAATGTGCAAAGTTTTTAAGTTCCCTTTTTGGTTGTATTTGAGGAGGCTGTTTCATTTTAAAGCCATAGCTCAATATAGCTCAATTTAATATATTACTTTAAATAATTACTTTCCTATTGTTTTCCGACGCAAAATATTTCCTGATTTTAGTGCCACCATGCTAAGTAACTAGATCTTGTCCAAGAGACAGATACTGTGAGTGCTCACAGAAGGAGTCCTTTAACACGAGCCGTGTTAGAAGAATGCCTGCACTGACGCTACTTTCTGTACAGGGAGGTAAAAGGATGCCAGCTAAATACTGCATGTCATAAAGTGTGCCTACAGCTGAAAGAAAATAAATCAGAGAGAAACATCACCTTTTCTACATTTAACAGAATAAAATCTGACTGTTACGGGTGTTCTTTGTCATACACTGTTGTAAAACATCACAAAGGTAAGTTGCCAGACTTAGTGCAAATTGTGGCCTAAAGAAGCTCTGCAGTAATACTTGAGTTGCCAACACTAGAGACTATAAAAATCAGCCAAAATCATGAACTCATACCTAGAATTCAGTTATAACTCAGTGACAGAATACAGCCCAAAATGATGCAGAACAAATATTCTCACTAGAGTTTAAGGATTGCCAGGTGTGACATGCTACACATGGTTAGAGTGCTGCAATGACTGAACTAAGTACCAGGAATATGGCTAGGATGTAACTGATATATACCCAGACAGTATCAAATTAATATTAGAAACTTTGTACCAGTATATATACGTTTGGCTTTCATGTAAATATTTATATAGATAAGTTTCACATAAGAATAATTAATTTTAGTTTAATATATACAGGCTTTTAAAATTATTGTGTAATAGCAAAGACATATTGATGCAATATATAATAGCCTTGTGAATAATAATTGTTATTAATGATCTTCATGATAGCTAACACTGTGGGCAGGCCTCCCTAAGCTGACATCATCCGTGGGAGCAAATGCAAGATTGACATGTCTAGCTAAACTTCACAGCCATTTTTCTCATTAAAGCTACTTAGCTATTCATTTATCTATTAGGTTTGTTGTAAGCATCACTTCTGCATCAACAGATTCAGTGCTTCTGCATATTAGCTCCATTTTAGGAGCAGCTCAGCGACTGAGATGCACATACTAAGTGACTGCTGAAGTTAGACAAGAAGTCATTACTGACAGAAACTGAAAGACAGACACTGAAGCTCAGTCTTTCCATCTGCAAAGTCTTCATGTGAAAGATCATCCTGTTTATGCCTCTGTTGAATGCAGAAGCCCCCTCAGGTGGGGGGTGTGCTGAGCAGCCCCCCAGAACAAACCCACACTCCCTCTCGGCAGTGTGTTAACCCTGGGAAGATGTGCACTGCTCCTGAGGCAGATGTTTAGGCAGGAGGGCAGGAAGGAACATTCATCACCACAAATCAGAGCTGCAGGAAGATTACGAAGAGAGGCATGCTGTTTTCTCAGCCTTTCCTCAGCTGTCTACCTTGCACTTTTGAAATAAACTCTCTGAAACCCTAAGTATTTCGTGTACCTGTTATTTGTAGAGGACGAAACGCAATTCATCTTTAAAAGGATATGAGTTTGCTCCAAGGGGCTGCTTAGTACAAACCCCACCTGAGAAGAGGGGGCTTGAATGTCATGGGAACATTTACCAGTTCTCTCTGAAATAAGATGCAATGAGTATGAAAGGTGGGCATCTACCGAACACTGACATCTTGCAAAGTTTCTTGCTTTCTTCCCTCACAAGTGTAACATATACATTGGATTTTAACCAATGTTTTGCCTGTGCTTATTTAAATTCTGGTTTTCTGTTGCACAACCCTGTAGCTCTCTGTAGGTGCCCTGCAGGCATTAGAAACACCGATATTGTATGTATTTTGACACTTCTTAAATCTAGATAGGGAGTGCATGAATATCAGGGCAAAGGGAAATAGAAAAGTAATTTCCAGAATACTTTCAAATAGTACGACCTCATACAGGTATTAATGAATAAAAGGCACTGGGGGATAGCACTGCATGAGAAGTCACGCGAAAGCCCAGAGCCTGTGGCTTGCCCAAGGTCACCCCGCAGTCATTACAGGAATGGGAACAGGCCAAGGTTTCTCAGTTCCCGTAAACATGCCTTTATTTTAACATAAAATGCAACAGTGGCATGCAAAGACATGTCCCCCGGCAAATATTGACTGTATATATATATATGCTTCAAACTGCCCTTGCTGATACCCACAGGTACATGAGCCTAAAAAATATGCTTAAAATGCAAATGCTAGAAAGCAAAAGGCAAATTTCTTTGGAAAGCTGTGAAGAACTCTGTGGCACATTTCTCTATCTCCTATGCCAGGCTCAGAGGTAAATATTTCTTGTTTGTTGATTATAAGAACTGAAGGCTTCATATCAGAAGTGCTGCCTGTTTGGTTTAGGCAGGAATATTTTGGTTTTGAAGAGGGAGGCTATGGTACTCTCTGTGAATTGTTTAGAAAGAGATAGACTGTGGAGGCAGTAGAGAATAAAAACAAAGATAATCTTCTCTAAAGAAGAAATCTATTTGTTTTCTTCTTCTTTTGCCCACTGCAAATGAGAGGATTTCTCATGGTTTTTTTTTTTTTCTTGCTTGGCTGCATTTTGCTCAGAAATAGCTGCCTGGGCAATAAATACTGTATGAAACAAAAAAATAAGATGACTTTAAGAAGCTTCCTGTTTCAATTCTAATGAAACAGACAATTTTTGTTGGTATTTGAGGTGTAAGAATTTGAATATGTTCCTCAAATTTAATAAAGGACAAAAATTACCAAAAAACAAATACAGGGAAAAAAAAAAAAGAGAAACCTAATCCTGGGATCTCTAATCAAAGAATAACTTAATTTTTCCATAGTGACACTTTGGCTTCAGGGAAATAATAATTTGTGTTTCCTCAATTACTGCATTTTCCCCACGTTTGTTTTTTCAGTGGTTGAAATTAAATTAGTTAAATTAGACATTGTGGTACTCTATAAGCAACAAGGTAGAAATCGGTGTAGCTTCAGTTACAAATTACACAACCAAATCTACTTGTTCTGCTTCACGTCATAAATATGGCCACAGGGTACTTCTAATGGACTATGTGTTAAAAAGAAATCAAATAGTAGAAATATTGCAAAATACTAGTCTGAAAAAATAACAATCTTCATGTTCCTTCTGAATGGGACTTGCATTGAAGTAAAACCTACAGATTATGGCCTTTGATGCAGTCCTGCAGCATATGAACATGGTGAATATATATGAACTGTGAAAACTCTAGTCCAAAATACTAATTTAGAGAAAATCAAAATTGCAATTAAAAGGAGAAAAAAACCTGGAAAGTGGCATGTATAGGTTTCTGGGTTTTTTTGTAGAGCTCTGTTTTCAGTTTACAGAGACTTTAGTATCTAAGCTGTATCAACTACAATAACACTTCCTTGCGATTAGCCTATTCCCCACTCTAACCCAGTAGTTATTTCTGATGGAGAACCATGATAAAAACCTCAGACAAACACTTCTCAAAATTGTTGGGCTTGTTCAACTTGAAGAAGGCTCCTTATAAGGCTCCTTATAACAGCCTTCCAATACCTAAAGAGGCCAAAAAGAAATTTGGAGAGGGGCTTTTAACAAGGGCCCATAGTAACACGACAAGGGGGAATGGAGAGATTAAGACATTATGAAGAAATTCTTCCCTGCGAAGGTGCTGAGGCACAGGCACAGGTTGCCCAGAGAAGCTGCGGCTGCCCCATCCCTGGCAGTGTTCAAGGCCAGGTTGGACGGGCCTTGGAGTAACCTGGGCTAGTGGAAGGTGTCCCTGCCTATGGCAGGGGATTGAAACTGGGTGAGCTTTAAGGTCCCTTCCAGCCCAAACCATTCTATAAGTCTGTGCAAATACATTTACTGTGCGTATGCCAAAATGGTAGCAAATGATGAGAATGGGATCTCAGGTATGGTTAAAATTAATTCATGCTCACTTATAAAAGACATCTGCAGCAGATACCAATTATTTCAAAAGCATATCAGAGCTGGGTGATAAAGCCTGTGCTTCTCATCGAATGCTTAAATAGTATTATCTCCATCTAAACTTTCTTTTTAGTGCCACACTTATATGTAGGCAATGCAACAGATGTATCATGAGCAGTTGCTTCCTCCTCCTCTTCTGCATATACTCCTAGCAGTGGCTAGAGAAATTTTGCTTCATGGTAAATGATGAAGTCACCACAAAGCATGAGAAATGTTACCACATACAACTCTCTGAAGATAAGCATTATGGTTAATGAGTGGTTGCATGTTTCTGTTAGAAAACACCAGCATGATTCAAGAAAGGGAACCGTTGCCACTGGAAAATTTGCCATGAAGCAAGCAGCAGTCACGAAACTTAACAGCATTTTTCAATGACTGGCAGGAATAATCTTTTTGAGAAAGACAGAAAGAGACAATAAAATATCTGCCTCTGAAAAACATACCTAAATTGGCAAAAGCTCATTGCCTAGAACTGAGGCTGGGAATAGCTCAAATCCTTTGTCATGCACCACGTGATGCCAAAGGCTCGCATATAGGCTGCGCAGTGGTTGCAGTCATAGGATCGAGTACATTGGAAAGGACCTTCAAGATCATTAAGTTATCATTTCACTACAAACTGCTGAATGCTGAACTCTTGCAAATTTGACACACTGTGTAGACTTTTATTACAACAAGCACTCAATCACTTTGGTTTGATCCAATTTAAAGCATTTATACAGACTGGTGCATGTATTTTATATGCAACATGAATACATTGCACAGTAGAATGTGTTTTTTTTTGCCAAATACAGTAACTTCCTGCCAAAAACTCCAACCCAGCAGTGGCAGAATGGAAACAAATAAGCAAATTGCTGAAGAAAATGATTAATGTATGTGCTGCAGCTTCACTTCCAATCCCAATTGACTTAGTTCTGGCAGCCAGTAGTTGAAGTTTAGCTTTTTATTTCAGAAAGCCAATGTGCAGCAAGCAGTAATCCTATCATAAATGCCTAGAGATATCCCAAATGCACAGTCAAATTTGTTTTGCAATGATTATATCCGTGACAATGCTGAACTGAAGAGCTTGCTCTTAATTTCAGCATTGTAAATTCCTAGTCTTTTACTTTGAGTTGCACAATGTTTGCTATTTGTTGCTTGAAGCATGCAATTTCACAAGTTCTATACACCTTTTTGTTAAAGAAAATCACTTACAGGTGTGGAGAAAATCACAATGGTAAAACCCCAAAGCACCCAAGGATTTCAAAACCTGAAGTCAAATAGATACAAACTCATCTGATGTTTTGAGGACCTGAATTCGGGACTTCTAAATGCTGGGACTTTGCGACATTGTTAACAAGCCCTTCTTTGCTGGTTTAAAACCAGGCCCTTGTCTGCCTCAGAGGTTCTCCCATCGCTTGACTTTCAAATCATATGCTCATCACAGGAAAAACTAATAGATCTCTAAAGATGGAACACAGGGCTGCAAAGGCAAAGAAATCAGCATTACCAGCACAGGAAAACTATGCATTGCCTTGCTCAAAGGAAATAAAGTGGAGTCAAAGCTTCACTAGACTGAGATCTGACTGCAAGCCTCTTAAGAGCCTGCTTTTCAAATAAATTTTGCTTCCTTCACTGAATCACAGAAATAAGAGGAAAACACATTTTGGGACTTGTCCTTCACAGATCAGCTATTTGCAAGCTACACTCACATCCTTCAGTTTGAGGGGGGTCCTCAATTAAAGGAGCAGAATATTTGCTCCTTAAAGAAGGACCACAGCCTCAACTTATCCTCAGGGTTTTGAATCTTGCAAAGGCAAAAGAAAAATGTGTGACCTCTTTGCTAATGTGGCAATTGTGGTTCTGTAAAGCTACATAACATCAAAGTACTGATGATGTAAAAGACTCATACATTGCAATTGCGATGAAGGGCCAGGTCCAAGTTACAAGGGTTGCTAAGATGCTGTGGAATAAGGGATGCCCCACATTTTCCTTCACAGTGCATGCACTAAGTGATCTACCCTAGGAAAAATCTTACAGTAATTAGTATTTCTGCAGTATCTGCTTAGCAGGACCCTAGCTAACATGCATTCAAAAGAGAGAAGAATGTTGCCACCTGTGCAGTGTAGTAGCTGTACAATTTAAGAGCAGCCACACTTGATCAATACAGTACCCAGCCTCCAAGAATCATTATTTTGTTTCCCTCAAATTCAAACAACATTCAAGTTCTTATACAACAAAGTCCAGGGAGTCCACTCTCTACTGCCTCCCATTTCACAGTCAGGGAGGTCCTTTCAATCTCTTTTATGAACTGAGTGCCAAGGAAGGGGTCAGCTATTTGCGAAAATATTCGGCTCAGCCATCACCCACCACTTTTTGCTTGCCGAAAAGGAATTAGGAGAAAGGAGGGCAGGGGAATAAGAACAGATTGGAAAAGGAAGCAGAAGGGAAATTTCAAACAGCACAGAGATCAGGAAAAACACTTTTAAAAAAAGAGGATATGGAAAAGAGACATATATATACACATATATACATATGTCTGCCCATAACCAGTTTGGAAATACAGGTGCTATTCAAAACCAGCTGTCTATAAGAATGGCACAAATTCATAATTCAGTAGAAAAGGCCAACGTGGATACCTTTTATGGGCCCATACAACAGTGTTTGATCAACTGCATTATATGTGATAGTACTATCTTGAAACTTTTTAAAGAACATTCATTAATGTTAAAGGTGAAGTTCTGTGAAAGTGCTGTGTTACTAAAAGGCTCATCCCATTTTGACATCAAGAAATTCTTGTAACTTGAGATATTCCTGATTAATTCCTTGACGGTCAAATTTTTTGTGAAATACCAAAACTGGATCTGCTGAGCACACCATGCTACCTTGCCTGCTCATCAGATCAGGACAAAGAGCGATTGGCTCAAACTTAAACAGGGGAGATTTAGGTTACATAGAAGGGAGAAATTCTTTACTGTAAGTGGTAAGACACTAGAACAGGTTGCCCAAGGAAGCTGTGAATGCTCCGTTCCTGGTGGTGTTCAAGACCAGGTTGGATGGGGCTTGAAACAACCCAGTTCAGTGGGAGGTGTCCCTGCCCACTGCAAGGAATTGGAACTGGATGAGCTTTAAGGTCCCATCCAACCCAAACCAGTCTGTGGTTCTATGATTCTAAGATCTTGACACATATTTTCTAGGTAAATTTCTCACCATACTGATGCATAGTGCCTCATTCATGTTCTCATGTACTTCTAACTACTCTGTTTGTGTCTCTTTTACACTTTAACAATAAGCCGTCTGGGACCAGGACCATCTTTTGCTCTGTTTGTAGAATGTTTTACCCACAGTGGTTCTGATCAATGGATCATGAATGCTCTGCTCATAAAAATAATTAGCACTTATTTTAATAAATGAGAGGTTTCCTATTGCTATTGACTTCAACAAAGCCTGTGTCTCTGTCTCTCTTCAATCTCTCCCAGTGCTTCTGTGTGAACACCCCATTGATTAATTCTCCACACATCTGCCCCAGTGGTATTTTGTATTAGAAGAAAGAAGCAAACTTTCATAATAGGAACATGCAAATGAGAAGAGCTTTGCTTCAGTCTCCTGAGATTCCCTGGGTCTCCTTTATTGTGGCAGTCTGTATTTATATTTTTATTTCTGGGGAGTGTAAAGCTGCAAAACCTCATTGCAGAACTATGGCAATAAAAACAAATAATGTGGCAACTGAGATAGCAACTTTGGCAATGATATCTCCTGCCCTCTGAAGTGCAGAATTAGGCCGTTTGCACTACAAGTGGGACAAGCTTTCAAATGGACAGATGGCACAGAACCAAAATTCTTCTTTCCTGCTTGACAAATTGTTTGCTTATGTAGGCATAAGATGTTATGCTAGCAGCTCTTTCATGGTGGTATTGAACAACCTTCTGCTGTTCATCAAAGGCTGTGCTAGACTGTATTCCATGCTGGTAAGAAAGCACTTTAATATATTATTTAGTAGAACAAATATGAACATTTCAAGTGCTTTAAGCTTTGATCTTGAGAAAGGATTTACCTACAAAGAAGCCCATTGTATATTAGAGGACCTATGGGGAATAAACAGGTGTATTCACACTGAATTGCACTTACACTTTCAGCTTCTTAAGTTCTTCAATCATTGTGCTTGATGGTATCCAGATTCTCTGACAACCTCTTCCTGTACTACTTTCAGGTAAGTTTTGTGTAAAAGCTATGAACGTCCAGACAGAAACCAATATAACAAGTGAAACAATAGATCTCTTCCCCACCATTTCAACTCTTACAGACCTGAGGAAAGTCATAATTGTTTACTAATTTGCCCTATACAGGCAAAAACTCATTATGTGCACCATAAGTCACATTTATGAAGACACTCTTTCGGAGCACTCGTAGTTGTCCATGTGGATGGAAAGTGACTTTAAGCATTGATTCCCAACAGTGCTGGGAAATGTTGTTTGGTGAGATCAGGCTGTTGCGGAGCAGATAGTTGTGTTTGGCTGAATTAAAGTTTATGATTGAACTCTAAAGAGAAATCTAATCTTTCCTACTTAGAAAAATGATCTTTAGAAAAGGGCAAAACTTAAAGAGGGCTTGGTAAACAGTAAAATCAAGTCTATCTGATCAGAGACAGCCACAAGGCTGAGAATTTAAACTTCTGATTGCTTGTGATACAGAAAGTGTGGGAGGCCTAAATAGAAGAATAAAGTCTAAGCTCCGCTCTGGAAATCACACAGCCTGTGGACAAGGAGAGAAGACCCCTCGTCCTCACTACACACCATGAAGATGGAGAAGTTGAGGTGTACATGGGCTTCATTAAGTTAGTAAGAAAGGATTACAGAATAATTGTTTTCTCACTTTAAAAGGACATTAGAAAACCTCACACCACAGAAGGCTGGCAGGAAAAAAACAGATCCAGAAGTGAACATACTTTTCCAGTTTTCTCAAGCCAAAAAGTAATGGCACATTTCCTGCTACAGCCTTTACATAGCACAAGCATCAGTATGGGATCCTTTTCAGAAAGGTTGTTTGAGTCCAGTGGACATGGAAGTGACAATTGACTTAATGTCAGCAGAACAGTGCATTATATATTCTCTTAAATGAGGACAATGCATAAATTCTGGAGGACATAAAAATGGAATTCTCTGTGCACCGTTATGAAACGTGAGAACAGCAATAGTGAAGTGTTACATTTTTGTTGTGCAGTGGTTAAATGCACGCTTATAAAATAAATGCCTGTAGTTAGTATCATCACACGTCTGTACATGAGCTTGTAGTTTTCAGGTTTCTTGCCTGAAGTTGTGACGAACTATGCCTCTGATGCTATATGAGGCATAAGTAAAAATATTTTTATTAACTTGTTTTCACAGAATCCCAGACTGGTTTGGGTTGGAAGTGACCTTAAAGCTCACCCAGTTCCAGACCCCTGCCACAGGCAGGGACACCTTCCACTACTGCAGGTTGTTCCAAGCCCTCTCCAACCTGGCCTTGAACACTGCCAGGGATGGGGCAGCCACAGCTTCTTTGGGCAACCTATGCCAGTGCCTCAGCACCCTCACAGGGAAGAATTTCTTCGCAATGCCTAATCTAAAATACCCTCTTTCAGTTAGAAACCATTTCCCCTTGTCCTATCAAAGAACCTTGTCTTCATTGCTCCTTCCCACATTTGTTGGAATACTGTTATGGACTCAGGGCTGCATAGTAATGAAAAGCCCTGAAGTTCAGTTATATTG
This sequence comes from Lathamus discolor, assembly GCF_037157495.1. Classification (NCBI taxonomy): domain Eukaryota; kingdom Metazoa; phylum Chordata; class Aves; order Psittaciformes; family Psittacidae; genus Lathamus; species Lathamus discolor. Next base: position 58,009,174 of record NC_088886.1, on the reverse strand, counting down.
TTTTTAACACTTTTGCTGTCAATTTTATTATCACACTTGCATACCTGTGCAGCATTCATTACTGGATTAGGAAGTGCTCTACATCCGTACATGGAGGTAAGTTTCTTTATGAGGAATGCAGGGGTTTTTCAGTTTTCTCTTCATTTTGTTATTTCTTTAAAACACAGAAAAATACCCTTCCTCCACAAATATCACAAGTTTACTGCTAAGAAAGGAAACGCTTGGAAACAAAGCAAGCAGAATCAGTCATTTTTAAGCCACAGTCCCTCTCACCCTGAGGTAGGCATGTGAAACAGATGAACTGCCCTCTCCACTGACTGCAAGGAAAACACAGATGCAAAGGAAATGCAGCCAGGTGGCTCAGACATCTATGTCCATGTTTCCTGCTCTCCAACACAGATGCCACCTTGCCCAGACACTAACTCTACCTTTCTTTGACAGTGATGGCCGACACTGAGAAGTATCTGGAGCTCAGCAAGTGCTTAAAGCACATTGAAGGACTGAGGCAAAAGCAACCTGCAGTGTACATTTACACATTATCATAACGCAAGCCCTTTGGGATTCCCAAAATTTGACACAGGATATAGAACGCCTGTCCTGGCTTAGGCAGAAGCTATGTATGGGACATATGAGTGAAGTAGTGAAGTCTGAGATTATTCTGAATATTAATAATTTGCCAAGTGCTACAAGAATTTGCAACTGGTCTGCATCCCTGAGGGATTTACAGTCAAATTTAGTCCTGCTGAATTTTTTTGGAGTCTTTGCATTAATTGTTATTGGATTTTATGGGGGGCAGCAGCAAAACCATCCAAGACATTTCAAAACTGCTTTTGTGCTTTTCATGTACTAACAAGCACAAATCCAAAATCCAGGGCTGTAAGAACTTCATAAAATTCAAAAAACCATGTGCTCTGCAGCCTTTCCAATGTTACACTTGTTTACACGAGGCATAGTGCGGGTTTAGAAATAAAACAGGTTTTAGAAATCTAGAAGGAATGGCTCCACATCCCAAAGCTGTGTGAGTGCCCTTTGCTCCACAGGGAACGTGCTGCAGATACAGACACACAGCCCAGAGATTTCAGAATAGTGTGTTCCTGTGAATACATTTGAAAAACACACATTAAAAAAAAGCCACTCAGAATGATTTTCTTTCACAATAATTTTGCACACAAGGGGGAAAGGTATCCATGATGGATTTTATTGCTAATTGTTGAATGTCCAGCTGTTTATCTTTACTGCCTTTTGTTCAGGATCTGGTTAACTGTGTTACATATGAGTGGGTGGATTGGATTCCAGCAAATACTTCTTCAATGTCTTGTCACAAGTCACTACTGACCTCTCTTTTTTAAACCTGCATCTATTTCTTTCCACTAGAAAGTCTTCCCGGAAAGAGGAACTTCCTTATAATTAAAAACGTGTCTTTTATTTACTACTTCTTATTCTATTCTACATGGCAAGAACAGAAGATTTTTATTCCTTAAGTAAGCCAATTCGAGTTGCACATTCCAGTTCATGAGGCAATTATGTCTAAGTGAAAAGGAAGTCAATAGCAATGTTATATTTGGTGTGGCTCCAAGCATGCTTTCACAGTTTTGATAGCTGACAGAGAGATGGTCGTTTTATGCAAGACAAAATCCACTTACCAATAAAGTGACTTGGCCAGATTTTTCACACTGTCTCTAGTAATAACCAAATGTATAAATGAATCCCATTACTAAACAATAAGCCCTGATTAAATACATGTATTAAGTATCTCCATTCTACAACAGAAAGCACATTAGTATTGTACTGTTCTGATGCATATACGACAAAGTCTCATCCTATGACATGCTAAATTCCATGGCAGCTCTCTCCAGTAAGGCAGCAGGCAGGGCAATGCTGCTCATTCCCACACGGCCCAGCACTTGTCTGCTCTCTGGCACTGCAGCATATGTGCTACCTAAGCAAGTATGAATACCAGTTCTGGCGCTGATGCTTCTAGGAAAATCTTTCTTTCAATCCACTCTATCAAATGCACCAATTTCAGTAAAATAGGGTGGACTTTGATTTAGACACATGGTGGGATCAAAAAGCTTTGTTACTTATAATACCTGAAAGAGTTGTAAGGCAACAACCCCAAGCACTGGTTCCAGAGTAATTTTTTTTAGGATGAAATCTTTTACTGGAATGAATCATTACATATGGTTGCCTTTACTGCTTCTACTGATCCTCTTTCCCATGCACTCACTGACCTCTCTGACTTTCTGAATAAATCTAATAGTGGAGCTATCCAAAGATATCCTTGGAAACTTACAATCTAGTGACAGGAAAAGGATATGTTTCCAAATATTGAGACAGTTATCCCCAAGGATATTTCCTATGGCAGGCCTGGCAAGTATGGAAGCTGCTATAGTCTTATTTTATCATCCAAAAATGTCCAAGAAGTGAAGGAACTGGTGCCAAAAATGTACCCTAAAATATCAGAGGGCGACAGAGCTAATAGTAAGTTTTTAAACTGGTAAAAAAGCAGTTGAGATTCTATTGCTCAGTATGGGAGCTGGAATGCAGGTTGTTATTCAAGAGAAAATCTGGAAACACACCTGAAAGTCTTTTCAATGTCCACATAAATACAGACCCTTGGTCAGTAGCAAAACTAAGGCTGACACACAAGACCTGAGAACCTCTTATTTTCTGTGTAACTCTAATTGTTGAAGAACTTAATTTTAACTGGTATGTATAAACTCAAGGCAAACTAATTTTGCTCATTTTTGTCTAAGTTTTTAAATTTTCTTTGAAGGCAAGATTTGGCATAATCAGTACATGGAGAGGTGAAGGAAAAAGAGGCACATTACAGCAGTGTGATTTCTCATTATGTCAGAGGGAACCGGTGACTAAGTGTTTGAACCCACCAGTTGTTCAAGTTATCTCTTATAATGTAGAAAAAACAACTAGGATCATAATTTAAACTGATTTATTATGGGAAGTTATTTTACATAGTTAACATCAGTGGACTTGCATGACTCTTAACACCAACAGGGCAAAAGATGTCAAAGAAACTTGCAGCAAAATGCTGCAAGTCCAATCATGTGCACTGAAAAGTGGAACAGTCCATGACGTCTAATCTGGTTTTTCAAGCATTGGTCTCTGAGCTCCTGTCCCATGGAACAGCACACTGGAGCCAGGAGCAGGCATAATTCCTAAGAACATGTCAAAAAGGACTGAGCTTTCAGCAAGAATGCTTCCATAATATGCAAGAAGAGGAAGACGGTGGATCGAATTTTTTTGGACCAAAATAAAACTGAAGCTTTCTTAGATTTCCATTTCTAAAGAAACTGACTTGTGTTAGGGTATAGTCTATGATCTATTGGACTATCCAAGTAGCACTTCTTCCCAGGTGTTCACCACTGAGCCAATACACCTGTGTTTTTCGCCCTACAGTTACCAGTATACAAGGATGGTGTCCTCTCACTGTGATGGGAAAAAGGTTAACAATCAGAAACCACTGGACAATTGTGAATACTAAATGTATTGTTTCTGATGCCAATGACTGATGACAATGACATTCTAGATGCATCTACCACACAGTGCATCACAAATGCCTGCTCCAGTGACAAGACTACAAAAAAGGCTGCATCTAGACACAGTAGTCACCTTGAATATAGTTTAAATCACTTTGCTGCAGATCAGAGACCTTACACATTATCTGACATTGAAGACACTCAAGACACAAAAACCTTGATTTTAATTATATTGCCATGATACTTTAAATGATGGCAATGACACAGTGAGCAATATCAAGAATCTGTTCTAATCCCTAGTGCTTATTCAAACCTGAAAGTTCCTAGACCTGTTCATAACCTCTGGCCAAGGGAAGCATTTTATAATAGATAGGGGCATTTTACTAGAAGATGTTTATATGCAAACAGTACAAGCAAAAATGCTTCAGGGTAGAAGATTTTCATTACCTTCAGTCTTTGCCATAGAGAGTGTCAGTTTTCTTATTACATCAGAAGACTGTTCCAAGCCCTTGGAGGAGAAGCAGCAGGAAGGATGGAAGCAGCACAGTCTAAATCTGACTGCTGGGCCTCTAGTAGGACAACACAGAACTCATCAAGCTTTCCGCATGTCTTTTCACAGCTTGTACAAAGCCAAGTAAAGACTGAGGGGTTTTGGGACAGCCAAGGGTATCATCCCAAGGAATTAGTGATTCGGGAATGTTTGAACAGTTGAATGCCCAAACTCTGAATGGTTCTCAGTTTTGAAGTGTAAGGAAATAGTAGTCCCTGAAAATAGATCCTTCAGGCAAATCACTATCAAACATCAGGGTGTAAATAGATCAAAATCAGCATTTGTTTCAGGAAGCATCAGCTTATGTCATCTTTGCAGAAAGGATTTCTACATTTGCAATATAATTTTTTCTTTCACCGACGGGCATTGTAAAACTCTTGGAGAAGTTCGCCTCACAGATGTTCCATCCCTGGCAGCATCCAAGGCCAGGTTGGATGGGGCCTTGAACAAACTGTTCTAGTGGAAGGTATCCCTGCCCATGGCAGGGGGCTGGAACTGGATGAGCTTTAAGGTCCCATCCAACCCAAACCAGTCTGTGGTCCTATGAAGTTCAAAGGCAGAGATCACAACAGCTTCTTCCACTTAGTTCTTCCCTTGAAGACCCTTATATGTTTAACTGCCTTTTTCAACCACAATGTTGGCTTTGCATTTCTCTATTGGAAAATCCTAGTCTGCTTTAAGAATCAAGAGCAAAAGGGAGCATCTCTGATTTTCTAGATGGCTTCCCAAAATATTAATGAATTAAAGCAATAACTAAAAAGGCAGAAGAGCCACTGTTTGTTAATCTACTCTGCCTACAAAATATCCAAAGATGAGCATTAACCGTAAGCAATAAAATATAAACTCTTTGAAGCACCATGCTTCAGAAAAACTGACCCAATACTTGAAAACTTCACATTTTTTCCAAGACTCATCTCAACAAGTCAGAGACACATCAGACACATAGTTTTACCTTTCTATTCAAAGCTCTTATGATGTTCTATTTCTCACATGAAAGAATAACCTCTTGTAAACACATACCAACTTCAGCCAGAGCCTGACTTTACAGACCCATTTCTAAGTTCACAACACCACTGTTTCTCATATGCAGCAGGAGCATGCTTGGAATTTGTCCACACTCAAATAGTCAGTTAGACAGAATCAGATGGTTTTACCTAACTAGAGCACTTCATAAATAACAATAAAGAAAGGGAAATTTAATTTAATAAAAAGGAAGAAAAAATTGATCACTGTGATGTCCATAGTACAAGAAAACATAATATTTAAGGAATATCTAGCATGAAGTGTATGTGTAGTAATTTGACATATACAATTTGGTCTAACAAGCCAACACTTGAATGAGAAAGCTGGGTTTCCTCTAAAAATCAGAAAACTGAAACTACCTTACAGAAGGTTATGAAAAATGGAAACTGTTTTGACTCTATTTCACAAGAAAAGGATTCATTGCATGAAGCTGTCAGTCACTAACATTGAGGCACTCAATTTTCCTACAAAAAAAAATGCACAAATGGCTTTCATTATATTTAGCTGCAGCTTTAAGAAAATTTAATCAACTTAAACTGTTTAGTCTTTTTCCCTGATGAGAATCATGAAGTCAAATTCACATTTAAACCTGTTCAAACTGAAGCTCCTGTCAGCACCTCTGTTTATATTAAAACTGTAGGCATGAAATGTACTATAATAAGAATAATGATATAATGTCTTAAGTGTATAATGTTAACATAGGTCCCAGAAGAAAAGTGGGACAGACAGGCTCAACACTGTAAAGTAATTTTCAATGTGTTACATTTATAGATGTCACCTTCTCTAAATGTTTGCTCTTGTACCTTTTACACATTCTACTTATCCATCTCTCTCTGTTAGTCAACATCTATCTAGTAACACTCATATTTCAGCAGAAGATTCCTACTTCCAGGTTTTCAGAATGGATTGGCACACTGCATATCAAGTTCCCCCGGTACTACCTTTCAGAAACAACAGGAACAGTTACTGGAAATGGTACACTGAGATATCTCAGCCCCTACGCTTGTGGTGTGCTGTCCCTAAAAGGCCAATGCCAATACTCCTCCATCACTTCAATAACTATGGAATCTATAAAAAAATTGGAAAATAACAAAGGAAAAAAAAAACCTGCCAGAAAATTACTGGAATTCGTGGATAACCTATCTTAAAAAAAAAAAAAGGTACATCTTCATATGAAGTTCCATCTGATCAGAAATAAACTATCTGAGAGGTCTCAAAAACTCACCTAAAGCCTGGGTTTGTTTCCATACTTCATATTGTTCTGGGCATTGTAATCACGTCTTTCAGTTCTTGAGTCAGTGGCTCAAGGTATACAGAAAGCAGGAAATCTTTCAATTGTGATGGTTCTGCTAAAGAGGTCACAAGATCTATAGCACAATGCTGTTTTCTGGCATTTGCCAAGAACCAGGTTTAACATATCTTAAACCATGCAACCAAAAATAACTCTTTGTGCTTGAAAAATAAGGACAGTACCATGGAAATAAAGGGGCCAATTATTGCATTCCAGACACATCCAATTTACATAGCGACTTTATGCAAAGGTTTTTGGAAGACCAGGAACACAGGTTTCTATTTATATTTACAGGATTGCAACAATACTTTCTGGAATTTTAGCTCAGAATGCTACCAAAGCTAAATATTGTATAAAGCTTGTGATAAATGGGACTGTAGGTGATTTAAGTCAGTAACAGTTTCCTGACATCACCTTAAAGAAACCAAAGGCAAAAGTCTAGAGTACTCTGGGACTGGGACGATGTTGTGCAGGTTATAAATAGGTAAATAGCTCATATCCTATACAAGCTAAGGGTTTCTGATACAGAAACAATCAAATTATATAAAAGAGAAAAAGTTTCTGTGATTTTAAACATTTTTATTACTTGGCATTCTTCGTGGAGTTCTCTTTCATTTGTAAAAAGCACTGAAAAAAATATTGGAAATAAGCTTAAGTTTGTATATCTTTAGAGGCTGAATGAGGAGCCGAGCTAGAGCTTACGGGTCAGAATTAAAGGGAGGGCAAGGACCGGGGACATTACAGTGGGAGTCTGCTACAGGCAACCCGACCAGGAAGACGAGGTGGATGAGGCCCTCTATAGACAGTCAGGAGCAGCCTCCCGTTTGCAAGCCCTGGTCCTCAATGGGGGGCGCTACCCACCCTGACATCTGCTGGAGGGACAGCACAGCAGGGCACAAGTAATCCGTGCCAGGGGGTTGGAACTAGATGAGCTTTAAGGTCCATTCCAACCCAAACCATTTTATGATCTTCCTACTGAGAGCTGCTGCAGCAACAGCATTTTCTTCTTATGCTTACTATTGCTCTTAGGGGACTCTTTCCTCACTAGCTATGCACAAGAAGCAGGGTAAAACATCGGGATTAATGAGATAAAGAGCCCACGATTGTCACATAGTCAATTTGTGAGAGCAAAAGATGCACTAAGCCAATCTTAGTTCCTTTTCAAATTATCACTAGTCACAGTGCGTTTGCTGTATTTTGATGACTGGATTAGTCTGTACAGGGTTTTGCATTTATTTTTATGCAGAGGATAATGATATATTGTCTGGGGGGAAAAGGGCCTCTGTTCTGAAGTGGATAATAAAAGGAAGCAATTCATAAACATTATTTCTGGTATTTTTGTTTTCAGATACAGGAAGGTGCAATTTGAGCTTAATATAGTGATACATACTGGATGTCAATCTCATGGATATTATGCTATTAGTAAGGCTTACATGTAAATGACTTGTCTCCCTTAACACTGAAATAAAGGAATTTCTGTGCAAGTCTTACTGGTGCAGCCAATAGGGCAACACTTCACGCCACATTTAATGATTTCAAAACAGACTCCAAAGTTAGCTGGGAAACTGTCATTTGTCGTATGACCACACTTAAGAGGTTAGAATTCTCCTTCTGTGAAATTGGAACAGAAATTTGAGTAATTCTATACAGATTTTAAATAATTCTAATGGAAACATTAGCTATGACAGCCCTGTCAAACTACAAATAATGTTATTTGGTTTAGAAAATATAGAAATAGGTTATTGCATTTTTCTGCGTTGAAGAGCAAACCTGCTTGCAATGGAAAATATAGAGTGCATTGATGTATCACTTGACCAGCTCTGCAGACCAGAGCTACTCTCAGAGCATCGCTGGAAGCCTGCAAATTTTCAACCCATTATTTTAGACAGATGTGCATGTAAGGCAGACACTTGTGAATGTTGGTGTGTACCTGCCGAGTTTGGTCTGAACATGGAAATTCACCCACATTTTAAGCCACGAGCCTCTTCATGAATTAAAAGCAAAAATAAACTGTTTTTCCTTGATGTGCAACGTTCATTTTCAATGTCTGGGAAGCTACACATTTTGTAATGAAGACTGTAATACCTTTCACATAAAACACACTCTGCTTAAAGTGAAACTCCCCTGGCTTTACTTTTGTTAAAATGCTTCCCATGAACTTCTGAATTAAAATTACAAGTTACATCTCTGAGGCTACATAAAGTAACAGCTGTCAAATACTAAGTCCCAAAGAACCTTCCCATTGCTGTTTTAAGCTATGCATTCTTTCGTAAGCTTTTATGCTTGTTTACAAATGAGTCATTATGATTGGAACTAACAACAATTTCATCTTGCATTCTATGGATAACTGCTGTTAGGACCTGTCAACATCTAAAAATAAGTAGAAATAAAGTCCATGTAAATTAAACATCTGACTGACATATTAAAATGCAGCAAACTTAAAATGCCAATAACTGCTAATGGCTTTATTACTATTGTATCATGTTACTAACTTCAAAGCTATTGAATCAGTCATCACACACTCATTTGACTGACAGCATTATTCCTCTGCTGGTTTTCTCTGCTCCATGTACTATATTTTTGTAACATTCTATATCTTTTTCTCCAAGGAGTTATTTTTTTCTTTTGGCATGATATTAGGAACTGGATTTGTCTCCTAGAGCATGCTACCTTTTCCTCTCTTTTGACAGCATATTCTTTAGAAAATTCCCTTTTTCTTACACAGCCTGCCAAACTGACAACTAATGTGGTTCAACTTTTGCACTACTCTTCCAGCAATAATTTTTGTGCATATTGAATTCCCTTCTCAATGGTACCAGATCTGCTTCTTCAGCCAACTACTCTTGAAACACAGTATACCACATCTTCCATGTTCCTTCCCATTTCTCTCTTTCGTTAGCCCCTGTGACTCTTGGATTACTCTGCCGCATCCTTCGGTGTCTATCACCCTTGCAGATCAGGCCCTCAACCAACATTAAAACCAGTGTAACTCCATGGAAGTCACTGGAACACAAGAGTGATTTATATCAACATCCCCATCTTTGCAGTTCAATCTAGATGAAACTTCATCCCTGCAAAACTGCAGTGAAAAGAGAAAGATGAAGCAGAACTTTATAATAGTGATTATAGTGACAAAGCCCCAGCAATCGCTAGTCAGTCACTATGTGAAGTGATTTCACAGATGTGTAAGATGTCAGCAAGTTGAATGAAGGGTTTAAAAGACAGTCAAAAAGCACAGTATTATGGAAGCTGTTTTCTCCTTTTGAAACGACTGCCTATTTACAGAGGAGTTAAATACTGCACACACTCAACTATTTCAAAGAGCATGTCCTCTATATTCCACCACATCATTTGCAATACAACTCTCAAGTCTGTTTTGTTTGCCCTTCCCTTCAATACATAGAAAGGGAAAAAAGACCACAAACTAGGTAAGCTTTCTGGAAGAGACAAGGAGGGGAGCCCATGGCACATCAGTGGGATCAAAATTCCAAAGAGGAAGGTTGTGTCCCTTCTTTCCTACATTGTCAGTTGCTAGCTCACTCGTTTTAGATTCACATGGGACTTGGGTCCAGGTTTTGTGCTGTGAATCTGACCTGCCCAGCTGCAGTTTAGTTATCTGAATTCAGTTTTTGTCTTTTTCTCCTCTTTTTCTTTTTTCAATGCAGTCTAATCTTCATTGCTTGCATTTTAATTGCTTGGAAATGGCAAGTTGTTTTCGTTCAGTCAACCCACAGAGGCTACATTTATCACAAGTTACACTGGAAACCAGTTCATTTCTCACCAAACAGAACTGCTATTCCCATCAGCGACATTTTGTTCTGAAAACAAGGCTACTGATTTGGCTGAAGGAAACAAAACAGCCTTCCCCACTCTGAGATAGCAAAAAGACTCTTAACTGTGAAACAGAGAGGAGGTGCCACAGAACCAAGGATATTATCATTTCTGAAGGACAGTTGACTGTTATAGAGGCTAAGTGATAGAGTGAGAGCTGCTTCATTTTTCATGTACCCCTTGGATCCAAAATTCTTCTTTTAGAAAGAAGAGCTACTGTAAAATGCTAGTAAGTGCTAATATGACCGCTCTTCGAAATACATTTGTTAGCAGCATGCTAAGAAGATACCATTGCATGTGTTGGCCATACTAGGCAGGATGAGCGAGATACTGTTATTTTTGAGTAGGCAAACTAAACAATTTCTCTGATCACACTGTATTGCCTGCCCTGAGTCAATGACAGTGTAAGCAATACGCAGTTTGTCTTGCTTTTAGGACAACACATTCATGCAAAAGGCAGGCTCACAGGTCTTCTGCTTAGAAAAATCCACCACAGCTAAGGACAAAAAAATACCTGGATTGCTTCAATAAATGCTGAAGAGCTTACTCCAGTTTCTCCTCACCTTAAAAGAAAGAAAAGTCCAAGTGTGGAAGTACACCAATGTTAGGATGATACTTCTGGGTCCTTTCCAACTTGAGGGATTTTATGGTTCTATATGGGAAGAGTTAGAATAGGATTTGCCCTGGATCAGTTGTGATCTGCCTGAAGGAATGTAAATCAAACTGAACAATTTTGAAGCTCTAGGACTCCTCGATTAACATAATGATACACAAAGACTGTATCAGTCAGCAAAGAAACATATCCATCTCTGAAAGGAAAAGTGGCTTCTCCTGAGGAGCAGTGAAAAATAATTTAAAGACAAGACCTAAGGAACATCATAAGGAGCAGTGTTGGAGGGGGATTAAAGGGAGGTAGCATGTAATTATCCCAGTTGGAAGTCATCCTAGAGTAGCATTTCAAACTGCTTTTCCTTTTTCAGGAATAATTACTATGAAAACACTCAACCAGGACTGTCAAAACAGATGTCAATGTTCCATTCAAGATATAGAAGAGCCTTTTATTATTAAAGGGAATCTGGAACTCAGAACATCAGAAGTTACAGTTTTTACATATCTGTTAGCAGTTCATCAACTGCAAGAAATAAAGGTAGTACTCCAGATCCAGATGTCTAGAAAGAAGAGGCTGAAGTTTAGATGCAGATTCAAAAGCCATTTCTAAAATCAGACCAATGCATGCTTATGCCTAACCACAGTTCTGTGGCACCAGCCATGGGCTTGCTGTGCCCTTTGTGACAACTGAGGGACCAATGCCTCCCAGCTGGAATAGAAAGGGTAGGAGTATCTTTCACCAGTATCACTGACAAAGACAGTGCTTGTCTGAAGCCCTGCTGTGCAGTTTTAAATCCCTGGTTGTTCTAAAAAAAAAATGAAAAGAAGAAAAAGCTGGTAGGTTAAAAATGAGATGCCAGTCTCCCTTTGCTTGGTGAGTTGGTGATGATGCATACCTATGTTACAAACAGGAGGACTTTTCCAAAGAGCTAGTGTCCTCTAAGACCTTAATATGACCACTACAAAAGGTTTTTCATGTTCCTTTCAAGTAAAAGAGCAGTTCTGATAGTATCTACTCCAACTGAACTTTTTATTCATTCCAAACTCTTTTGTTCTACAGGGTTGCTTTTACTCCTTGGCAAATGTAGGGAATTTATTTGGGTACATCCTGACCGAATACTTTGAAGTTTAAATATTTCTTTCTTTTTCTTTTTTTTTTTTTTTTTTTGTGTGTGGTTTTCGTTTGTTTGTTTGTTTGTTTTGTTTGCTTGTTTATGGAATAATAAAAAAAAAGGTCTCTTTTCAGTTATCCTGAAATTATTTCTACCCTCCTGCAATATCCTTTATGCCAGGACAGTAAACAAAACCTAATGACTTTAGGACATAAAGAGGAGATGTAGTTTATTTTCTTAGAAAAAGCAATGAGGCAAACGTCAGTCATAGCGAGCAGAAAGCAAAATTTATTATAAACATCACCAGTGTCTATGTGTGTAAAAAAAAAAACACAAACCACCAAAAAAACTCCAGTGCTTTTTACAAAAATACCATTTTTGGGTTGTCTTCCAACAGTGAGGCTGATGCTGGGCTAGCATACACAAAGCTAGTTCCAAACTGGCAGTTCAAAAGCTAGGTCAGATCTGCACCACTGAAAATTCTTTCCCATCAGTAGAAATTGCCCAGTATAAATTTGGCTTTAGAATTCTGAGTCTTTTCAGAAGCAGTTTTCCAAACAGAACTAGATGGAAGAGATGGATATATAGATGAGTCAGCCCCCTAGAAAGGTGTCTTTATTTTTAAAAGCTTAAAACAGAGAAACAGCCTCTACAAATAATGCAATACTGATCAAACAGTCATTTTGAATGAGAACTTAATTTTCCAGACTTTAAAAGCTTGCCTTTTCCCATACTGCCTACTTTCCATGATGTAACTGACACCATACAATTGTCTCACACTGAAGCTTGGATGAATATTACTGCACGTTAGAGGAAGTTAAGCAGTTTGCTGTCTATGAAAGAAATGCAAATAGATCTTCTCTGGACTACTCTGAATGAAATATGGCTGTCTTTAACTGCTGGATTCTGAATTCAGTAACTTAGGAAGTCTCTAGCTCATTTTAGTGTTTAGATTTCTTGGATTTTTAAAACTTAAATTTCCCTACCATGTCATTAAAAAGTACATTTAGAGTTTCGAGGTGACCCAGATATGAATTCTGCATGCAAACGCCATAGTCACCTTGCTAAAAGGAGCTGGCAGGGAGCACAGATGCAATAATTCTGGGGACATGGGCCTTGCCAGCCCTACAGTACCTGAACCATGCTTCAACAAAGAGTCCAGATCACCAAGAAAGGTTGAACTCTTGAAGATCAATATGTGCATTAAAGCAATCCTAACCTAGATTCCAATTAGAAATAAGTATATCAACTAGAAATAAGTACATTCTAGTACCCTCAGCTCAGGCTTTATTTTATACAAGTACTGATAAAATCACAGTAATTTCCCTCACCCACGCTGCAAAAGCAAGACCAGCACCACATATAGAGGTATGTTCTTTTAGCATGTATTAGTATTAAAAACCATTAACCTTAACTCTGCTCTTTTCTGGAAAAAGGGAAAAATAACCTGGTATGTATTTGAGAAGCAAGTTTAGCAAATCACCAATCAACATGACCCATAAGCATGTCAGTGAATGCAGTTGTATATATTCTTATATTGTCCTGAGCATATCTGAAACTTCCTCCATTTGTATTAATGACTGCTACAGCTGAAACAAGGACACTACTAAAAAAGTAATAATCAATAACCATATCCTGCTGCTTCAGGACTCAAACACTCAACAACAGCCTTCAGTTCTTTTAGCTCAATTCCAAGCCAGTACAATTCACCTGTTCTGGAAAACCTTGATTTTGTTCATTTACAGCCTTGCAATTTCATGATCAGGAGCAGCAGGAGGCCAGTAAGCCCCAGTTCTTGAAACATGGGCACAATTCTCTTCTCTTACCCGTTTGCAAATGCAACATGCAAATGAGATTATGAAAATCAATATCTAGGATGCATTACATCTAGTGCTCTGGAAGTTATTTGGGGTCTTTTTTTTAATGTAAGGGTGGCTGCTCTATGATGTAAGTACAATGCTTGTTGATGAAACCTGACTTATTTATATATGATTTTTATAGGAAATTCTTTTTCTTTGTATAGAATATTGAAAGATAGTATGTTATTGTATTAAGCTCATACAAGATACACATTTTACATCACTATTATCTTAAATACCTGATTGTCATTATTTTAACATAAAACTCTTGGGTTTTTTCCACTCAATGAGAATAGGATTCCACTGACATTAAAGTAAAAAACTGTGTGTGTAAGAATATTATAGGCCAGGTTAATTACTCAGTGCTACTATTTCGGTGTTGTAGTTCATCAGTTCTGAAAAGCTATACCTGCTTCTCACTTGCTCTTCTTAACTTATCCATGTGACTTTGAGTATCAGAGTTACAATGTGTAAAGAAGTACTGTGGCTTCTGTATCTGAACACCAAATAATAAAGGCATAATCCTGAAGGTTTTTACCCTAGTAGAGCTTGATACATTTACATGGGGTTTATATGGCCTGGCATGGTCTGGAGAACTGGTCTGAAATCATTCTCAAGAGGTCCATTAAGTTCCCTGTCCGCCAGAACTAAATACACTATAAAGAATTCTAAACTTGCCACTCTTTTTACCTGAAATCAGAAAAAGAGAAGCAGTATGGCTGAAGTTTAAAAGTCAAGGGCAGGAAATAAAAACCTATCATAACCAGTTGAAACAACAATGGAAGTTAATACTGGCAAGTTAGATTTAGCCAAGATGGGTTCTGGTCAGGACACCGTGCTTAACACTCCTGTGCTTTTAAAAAGGTGCTAGGGGCTACAGAATGACATGTGGTCAGAACCTTGGTGCCCCCCTGAAAAAAATACGCTTTAAAACATACGCTGTTCTTCTCACTCACCTTGACACTAACTACTTGACCTTTTCCAAGTGTCAAGCTTGCTGTCACTGAAGCCTGTTGCAGAATGTCTTTAAAAGTCCACTCAGGACACAGGATAGTGTACTTAAACTGTACCCAGTCTAAAAAAACAGTGGAAGTCAGTTATTTAACTTAGTCACAGCATAAGGTCTTCCTTGATTAATTCCCCTTACCAGTGGCTACACTAAGTGAAACTAATTATAGTGAAAATAGAAATGTTGACCAAGTAATACAGAGACAAATGTAGTTACTAAATATTGGAAATTGAGAGAACATTATAGGGAATAAATGTTAGGCATGAGTTCACTCTTCTCAGTTATCTGCAAAGGCCCTTTTCTCAGTACATGCAGTTCTCCTGTTGGCTCCTCTGCAGCCACAGAGATAGCAGTTAATTGCTTCAGTTGATTAGAATTCACAGCTGCATCTGCAGCAAGAAGGCTACTTTAGAAATGAACTGAGCTATCAATCAACAGAATAATTTGCTAGAGTAAAAAGCAAATGGTCAGCCGTACACTTATCAAGGAAAACAGCAGTTTCTCTGGGAAAGCTCCTAACATCCGATAAAATAATCATATGCTCCTCTCCAGCCTTAAACATAAGTCATAAGCTACAGTGATTTAGCTATTCTCACCACCTTTGCCAGCGTTCTTTTCCACGCACCATTATGTTTACTGAAGAAATATTTACAGGCTTCTCTAACTTGTTTTAACATGCAGCATCAACCAAACACAGGGTTTACAGGTGCGTGATCCACCAGTGTGAAACTTTATGAACCCATTTTCCAACTGACTTGGCCCAGTACAAAGTTATCCATGCTGGTAGTCAGACAAACCCACTAAATGTCTCATAGCAGCTACTATTACAGTTCAGCTTCCTAAGAAAGCAAGCATGAAAACTTACCTGCTCCGAATATTTGGGAAGAAACACTTATATGAAACAAATGATTACACTGATAACCTTTTTAAGCCACTGCAACCCATACTGGACTTTGAGATTTTGATATCTTCTGCTAGACACCATACTTAGTCATACTGAAACAAAAATAGCTTTTTTAGAGGAAACTCAAGCCATATGATATTATAAGAAGCATTAAATCTAACTACATAAAGTACGATAGCTCCTTCAGTCTGGCTCACAGCCTTCAAATCTATTTTGATCAGTTTTGCCCAGTTTCCCACAGGGATTTTATCTTTGCTAATTCTCAAATAAACTCATTAAATCAGATAAAAGGCTTTATTTCTACTGTGGTCACTGACAGTCTTTTCTCATCCTTCAACTTTGACAGCAAAAGTCAGTAGAATTCTCTTCTATAGCTAAGTACTTGTTGCTTCTTACATAGTTTTCTGACCTTAATGTCATAAGAACAATTTCAGTAACATTTGTTATGCTTGTGTTTCTGCTCATCCTCTAAAGTACAATCTTGTCGTGGCTGTTGTTCTCTAGATTTTGTTCAGCAAGTAAGTGTTTAATTGTGTCCACCTTCCCAAAAAACTCCGTCTGTGCAAAGTAGCAGTAAAGTGGGTTGATTCAACCTACTTCCCACAGCCTAAACATGAGGTCAGCTTTAACTGCTGAATGCCTCATGACTGCAGCAAGGCATACACAACTAAACATGCTCAAATGCGTCTCTTCTGCAGGTGAGACATTAAAAGGTACGATTCATCACATAGTGGAGATGCAGGAGCATGCATTTCACATTTCACCCACACACAGATCAGCTGGCTTGTACACAAAGATCCTTAGAAAGTGATGTCTGAAGCCTGTTTTAAGTGACAAATTATTCTGAAAGTTTCTCAAGCTCACAAAAGCAAGAAATACAGTAGAATCCATGCTGAAAGCTCTTCCCTCTCATCCTCTGGTATTGCATTTAGAGCTTTACTATCAGTTGAAATCTTAAACAGTTTTTAGTCAAATACTTATAAATAGTTAACTGTCAGTATTCATTTATAAAAATAAAAGACTTAAATTTTTTCAAATGGTTTTTTTTTTCCTAGTTTTATACCACTTCTTTGTGTGATTACTAATGTTAATTTTCTTTTTATGCATTTCAAAATGTATTCAAAACTACATAGGAATAAATGCTGATATTAAAGCATCTTGTAAGGACTGAGCTGTACAGTTTGGTAATACGTGAAGAATTCCTCCATGTACAACTGCATAAACATCAAGTTAAAGGTTTTGTAAAATTTATCCCCAATAGAGAAGGCAGCATCACAAATACTGTGTCAGTATTTATCAGAAGATCTAGAAGAGGACTCATTGGAATATAGACTTGTCTTTGAATGTCTAAGGTTCAATGTTTAGATGGTTTATTAATGAAGGTTATTAAATAGAAATGTAAATCTCTTTGACAGTAAGACCAGCATCAAGTTAACTCCTGATGACTGACTATATATCATCTCACAGTTACGTATTTCAGCAGTAACTGCTTGAATGGGTTGGGGACCCCAAAATTCTGTTGAATCAGAGCAGGAGTTTGTTTAATGCGATGTAGTGACCCTTTAGTGTCCTGTATGTGGTTGGCAAGAGGACAGATATGTCAGATGAAATTCCTACAATAGAGAAACAAAGTTTTTGCTGCTGGATGGGCTTTTACCTAACTCTCAGGAGCTAGAGTTTCAGCTACAACTGAAAAAGCAAGAACATTGTTGCTGTTCAAACTTTGAGAAGTGCAGGAATCTTATTAACTGCAATTAGAAGATAGTTAAGCTAGAGATTAGTACATTATAAACCTCTCAAGGGTCTTTAGGTAAAGAAATTAGATATTTTTACATCTTCATCACATCTTATACATTCTTTCTTAAAGTCATACAGCCCTTCCTGCCCACACAAAGGAACAGAGTCATAATGAGTATTCTTGTTACAAGTTACCATTAAGAATGAAAGATCAGTCATGAGATTAATTTGTTTCAGTAATTATAACTTTTGGTATATTAGAAGCTGTTTACTACAGCAGTGGTGTTTCTTCAGGAGCTTCATGATGGAATTTAGAAGTCACAGGAAACCCATTGCTAGAGTGCTTAAATGCTGACATGATATGTTTTGAGGAAATAGGCAAATGGAAGTATAATTTCCTTTTAATGAAAGATCAACAACATACTCCCAACAGCTGGGTGGTGGGACACGTTGTAGTCAAATTTCAGTGTTATCAGCTGATTCTAACTGCAATAAAACGGAACTACATTAAATAGGTTTAAGGTGAAGAAAGTCAGCCTCATAGTTAAGGTTATCAAGAAGCAGAACCAATCAAAGAAAAAACATCAGCTTAGTCTACTTTAATATCCGTATGTTTCAAAGCAAGTCAATTAGTTCTTCTAAATCAAGTCACTGGATGATGTTATGAAATATGAAGTTGTTTCAAATTTTAGCTGTTTAAATTGCCTTTCAATGTGTCTTTCCTGCCACAGGACAAAAGGTTTGGGTGCTACTATTCTTCTAAAACAATAACATTTTTCCATTTAAGTAGACTTAAAAAACTTAATGGAAGGCAGATATTCTAATTAGACAGCTGCATCTCCATAGGCCCACATGTTTTAGGACTGAAAATATACACCTTAAATCCTCTCAACATATTTTTTTGTCTGAGGTAAAAGAACCTAAAGAAATAAACGCGTTCTTTACAGGGCAAGCCTAGCAACAGTAAACAAATGTTACTGTTAATGCAAACTGCCTACTGTATGCTTCAATAGTCCTTCTAAAATTAGAGCTATTTCCAAGAAGCTACCTGACAAAGGGGAAAGGCTGATAACAGTTGTGGGCTGACAGGGCAGAAATTACTTCAGATGTTGTGCTATGAACAGACAGCCCACCAGGCTCATTTGCTCTGCTGCATTACTGATACAAATTTTATTCCTCACTATTTCTTAGAATCAGGGCATTTAACTAGCATCAATAACAAGAAGGCATTCAATTAAGGCCCTACTGTTGCTGCCTGTGGCTCTATCTAGATGTTCATCAGATTGAAGGCAGTTGTTTGGAGTTTTAACTCTCATGGAACTGATCTGCTTCATTTTATCCTCCTGTCCCTTCACTAATTAAAAGTTTTAGAAATGGTTTTAGTGACAGCATCTCTGAGTGCAGTACAGCTATGCTTCCTGTATGGGTACCGACCCATAACTGTGAACAGATGTGCTGCTTCGACACAGACAGAGGTTACAGATGTTCTGCTGCCAGAAAAAAAAAAAAAAAAAAAAAAAAAAAAGCTGCTATTTCAGTGAATCAAGAGGAACTCGGAGCACCTTGACCCATCCAAGGAACACCTTACCCTTTGCTTTACTGTTCTGCCAGGTTTTTCTTCTTTTCATATAATGTCATTGGGGAAGCTTTAATGTGTGGGAGACAAGGCTATTGCTGTTTATCAAGCCCTTTGAAATGTCCAAAAGCATTGCCAGAACTGAAAAGCACAAGTTTTATTGAACTGACTCTGCAGTGAACTCTCTACACCAGGGTATTTTTACTTCCCAGACTGCCCTCCCAGCATTCCCCCCCCCACCCCCGAGTTGGTTTTATAATAAAGTGGCAACTGACTCAGCAGATTTGGCCCTGCTCTTTTCCCTATCATTTAAGAAGCTTAGAGAAAGAGGATGGTATCTGAAGAAGCTCTTTCTTTAGTAAACAGAAGTGGTGGCTTCGGAGACAGAATGTTTTAAGAAATAACTTTTTAACTGCTTTGAGTTGCCTTGCTGCTATCTAGTTTCTCCTTCACACAGAGGAGATACTAATAACAGCACAAAGAGGAGCAAAAGGAGGATTAAAGGTTGACCCTTCCAGTTAAGGGCCAATCATTCAGAAGTTACTCATGTTGCTACCATGGCTATTGCTTGTAAATGCCGATTTCTAAGTTTGCACAAATTCTGAATTTGATTCTAGATGAAGAAAGTTTCCAGAAGATTTTTTTTGGAGAGGGTTGGTCTGGTAGAAGCAACCAACCTTGCCAAAAGAAGACATCCATTGGAATGAAACTAAAAATGCTTTTTATGATTCCAAAGCACTTAATCAAGCAACACAAAATTTATTTTAAAGGCAAAATTGGAATCACCTATTTCAAATATAGGTGAGGATTACTGCTTCTATGTCTCTGAAGATGAAAAAGTGCTTAGGCCAAGAAGTTCTGCAAGCAAAGTGGTCTTCTGCCTGTCTAACGTATTTTGGGGTACAGCTGGTAGTCTAAGCAGTTCTTTGTAATTATTTACTGTTAATTTTTACATTTATCTTTACTCACTTTCTGGGAAAATAATTTAATTAAACTATTTTCACAAAGTGGCGCAATAGCTGGCTATTCTAGAAAGAGAGGGATTTCTTTTCCCTTCCAAAGAATACCATGCTAACAACTGTCAGCCTGCATTAAAGCACTGATGTAGGCTGATCTGGTTTCATGATAGATCCCTATAAAATCATTGAAGACCTATGATTAGAACTCTGCCTTTAAAAATAGTTCATAGGACTTCACTACATGTTAGAATCGAGTAAAACATACTTAATGGAGGAAAAGAAATCCTACCTTACAGCTTTGGAAGACTGTTTTACAGAGATTGCAGAACTGCAACTGCATGTGTTATTGCAGGGAGAATCTCACTTCAATACCATGCAACTCATGTTGTTAAGGACTAGAGGTATCTTGAACTGCAGGTGCTGACATATGTATAAATTCACAAACTAGTAAGCTAGACTATCAAGCTTCTTGATAAAGCACTGCAGCTGTACTGCCTCAAATCCTGCCTCCCTTCCTGCCACCAAATATACCACATTCATCAGCTCCCAGACTGCAACCACCTGCAGCAGAGTCCTTAGCCAGTAAACTGGCGCTTTTCCTTCACAGTTCTGTATACAGAGAAGGTATGTTCTGACAAAGCAGAAAGGTCTTAGTAGATGTGACTCTCCCACAACCTGCTTTATTTGTAAAGCATATGTTTGGTGTTACAGCTCTTCAGATTATTATTTCCTACAACTTATGAATGGATTCATATTTACTGCAGAAACCTATTCTCAATCCAGCTCTATTTGCCTGGAAGAACTAGCTTTGCAAATTAGAAAGATATTAAAACAAGGGTATGTCTTCATCTCTGAAATAGTCTTCCAAAGGAGTGAGGGGGGTACTAGGAGTAGCAAAGAGCCTTTTTAGCCTGTAAATTGAAAATGGTATTATTATATGTGCTGACTAGAGGCTGTGGTACTCCTGCTTGCAAATATTACACTAATTTAAGGTATGTGTGCATCGGTGCACTTATAAAATTGAACTCACGTGCCTATGTTAAACATTGCTGATTCCAACTTTATTGTTTAAATTAATACTAATTTATGATATGTATTATTAATGTTTTATGCATATACCTCATTCAAATTTAATTAAATATAATTACATATTTGCATTAAATATGCAAGTATTATTTGCCCTATATAAAGCAAATACTATTTTGAGTTGTACTTTACTTTGCAAAGTGCATACAGCTATGCGGTGGTTGTATTTCTATCTTTAACCCTGAATCTCAGTTAAGATTCATTTGGGAAACAAAATTTTAACTATTGTTCACATTTCCAGTCAGTTTGGAAAGAAAATCTAAAAGATAGAAAATACAAATATAGAAACCAACTGTAATGAGATGAGGAAAGAAAGTGTGTCAGTGTAACTTTCCAGATGCACCCAGCTGTTGTTAAAAATATTTCCAATTCTGCAGTCAGTGCTGAGACTCATAGAACTAAATGGCTTTCTGAGTGCAGATCTATGAGGTTTGTCTTTGAACTCAGATAGTCCAAGTACATAACAGCTGTTTTTCACAAAGGAACCAGATTTATTGAAAACAATAGCATAAAAAGATCTAATGGTTCCTGGTAACACCACTATTGCCTGCAGTTTCATTAACCAGGTAAAATTGTAAGCAACTAGATAAAATGCTAAGTACTTTATGTGAAAGAAGTAACATTCTAACTGAAGCTGGTTTGTATACTCTTTAACTTGTCTTATTTGAAATCAAAATAATAACATGAGTGGCTAATCATATCACTTTGGATTTACAAAGCATCTTAAGAACAATTCTGCAGCTACAGAGACATATAAGTATTTTTAAACTATGAAGACAGGGACAACTATCAGATGAACACAAAGCAGTTCAGCTCTAAACTGTTAACTGAAAATCTACACACTTATCCCCTTCAAGGTAACCTGTGACCAGTCTGTTATCTCCTAGCACATTACAGGGTCAAATCATAAGTTGGCACTAATTTGTGGTGTAGTGTACTATTGAAGTGTGAGGAATGACAGTGTTTTGTTACTATCATCTAAATCTCCAGCCTTTAAAGGCCCGTGTCCTCATTTATGTATAGAGTAACTGCTTATAAATTTGCTTCCATATGCAAAGTCTAACCTAAATACTAAGTGCTTTGAGACCAAAAAGTGTGTCATGTCCATTAATGTATAATTAGTTAAGTATTATTCTTAATCTTACTTGTTAATTAGTAACAATATACCATTAATACATTTAGCAGCATGTTCTATTCCTATGAATGTAATCACTTGATTTAGAAAAGTGAATGAAAATCTGGTTGTAGATAGAGTTCAGCAGCTCAGTTTAAGCACAGAGCTCTGCCAGCTCAGCTGCCCAGGCTCTCTGAGGCTGGGAAACAAATGCCTTCAGTCATTTTCAAGTCCTGTTATTAGCAAGACTGCCTGACTTACAGCCCAGGTACTGTTTTGTCACATGTAGCCAGGGACATCACCAAGTATCTGCACTAGATTAACTCCTCAGACTCACACAGACCTTGATTTTGGGACTACTCTATCCTTTTTGGGGGCTACTATATCCTATTTTATATATATTATAGTAAACATGGTCAGAAATCAGGGGTGAGAGATGAAGGAAAGTAAGTAAAAGTACTACAGAAGCATCTTTCCCTCTAAGTAGAAAGTATGTAGTTTCTTAATCAGTTACCAGGTAGCGTATTGTCACATCCACCATCCCATCTGTATCCACATTTGAGGTTCACACAGTGAGTTCCTCAGCATGCAGAACCAATGCAGAACCAATGCAGAACCACTCAGGAGTTGCCAACTGTGCCCCCATTCAGGACAGACTTCCTAGATGTCCTAGTAAGAGGAACTGAAAGGCTATCATGGTTATTTCCACGCCCATTAGAATTTAGACTAGTAGCTCATGTAGTCTAGCATCCCCAGCTCAAAAATAAAGCAGTTGTGGAAAAATGCTTTGAAGACTGGGTGCCAATTCACACACACCCTATTTGCATTCTGTTGTGAACTGTCAGCCTCCTTTATCCAACATAAATAGTAAATAATAAGATCAATATACAGCACTGATTTCTCTTTCATAAATTGAAAAATTAAAAACTACAGTATGTCCTTTGTCAAAAGCATATTTAGGCTAAAGCTTTATCTCTTGTGTGATAACTGTCTTAATGCTTTGTTACAGCCTAATAATTTGATAGCCACCTGGCTTAACAGCCTTAAATTTTACTCTGATTTAAGATGGATTTCAATATCTGGATCTATGCTCCTCCAGATCTTCATTACCCCTCTGCCTTCATAATGGTATCAAGTGAGAAATGTTATTTCTTAATTGGATATCTTCAGTTTTATTTTGCAAGGCAGTACATTCGGAATGAGCACACACGTTGTCACCAGTGGTGGCACCCACCCCAAATAACCCTTCCCAGCACAAAGAGTTACAAGTTTTCTGTTAAAACAACTGTAATATAGGTCACTCTCCATTATCCATTGAAATGGGAGCTAGGCTGACTGGATCCAGTCTAGATCCACCAGGGATAATGGTGAGCTGGAGTCAACTAGTCTGGATTTGACATGACTCTTGAAGAGGAAAGAGTCTCTCTGCTCAGCAGTGCTCATTTCTCCTGGTTGTAGAAGGAGCTAGTAGCTGTGTCAGAGCACCAGCTCTTTTGTGGAACTGCCTTATGGACAGGCTTCTTGGGGCCTAGAATACTGGGGAGAGTGCACAGATGCCCAGGCAAGTCTCTCTGGGTGTGTCTCTGGCTTAGCATTAGTTAGTTTGGCTAATGTTACCACAACTTCACTAAAAAAATGAGTCTGATATGTCTCCCATTATCTGTGGAAACCAGCTGCTGGGAAGTGCTGTCCTCACCTGTACATTCCCAAGTTTTACGTGCTAATATCATATCACTGTGCTTCACAGTCCAAAGAAAGAGACTTACAATTCTATGAGAAGTTAAAAAAGTATTTTGTTTAAAAGTACCCAACAAACCAACTGGGTTTAGAATTTACAGCTGTTTCATGTTTCTGTTTATTCTAACCTCAACAGTGTCAGGGGTGTTCTTCAGAATGTTTTTACAGCCTGTTATAAATACCTGTTGTTTGGCACCTGGCTCTATGTGCAACATTTATCTTCTGTGCAGTATCATCACATCAAGTAGACTACACATACACTGCAAGTTTGCTGCTTACCTAAGGACCTCACAGAGATGGAGCCTCTAGGACCTGGTCTTCCTCTCACCAGATACAGTAACAAAACTGACCTGACATCACTGGGCAGAAAGAGAATTTTAAATCCTTAGGCTACTTCTAAAGAGAGTGGCTGACATTGAATGACTTTTTTCTTCTTTACTGACAAAGAAAAGGATAATGCTTATACCCAAAAATATTCCAGAAGTTAGTTTTTGTTTGTGTACACCTGCAAAGCAAGAACCTTCAGCTTAACTGCTTGCGGAGTTCGCTACTGAAGTCTGCAAAGGTTTTGCATTCAGAATAGTTATAGAATTATAGAATTATAGAATTATAGAATCAATGAGGTTGGAAAAGACCTTTAAGATCATCAAGTCCAACCTTCCCCAGCACTGCCAAGTCCACTGCTAAACCATGTCACTGAGGGCCTCATTTACATGGTTTTTGAACACTTCCAGGGACGGTGATTCCAACACTCCCTGGGCAGCCTGTTCCAACACCTGACTGCCCTTTTGGGGAAGAAATTGTTCCTAATACCCAGTCTAAACCTCCTCTGGTGTAGTTTGAGGCCATTTCCTCTTGTCCTATCCCTTGTTATTTAGAAGAGCCCAGCCACCTCCTGGCTCCATCCTCCTTTCAGGTAGCTGTAGAAAGTGGTAAGGTGCCCTCTGAGCCTTCTCTTCTCCAGACTGAAACCCCACCCAGGTCCCTCAGCTGTTCCTCAGTCAACTGGACATTCTCATCACTTTTCCTTCTCTTTGCATCTCATTTCTTTGGTTAGGACCCTGTGTCATGGGGTTCCTAAACCTCCTATGATCTAGTATATGGCACAAACATACATAGTGTAACATATACAGTAAATGTTCTAAATGTCCTCATTTAAAATAAGCTCATTTGTTCCCATGTTTCTTTTCAGTTATTTAGCTATAATTAGAAAACTAGAAGAAAAATGAAATACCGTAGCTGTACTGCATTAGAAATGCTGTCAAGACTGGCTAAAGATTACCCATTCTGCTTCAGTTGGAATTTGTACAAGTAATGTTATCTAAAGAAGAACCATATGAGGGCAAATTGAGAAGCACAGAATGAAAACTATTAAAGCTTAATCTAGCAGCAGAGTACCTAAAAAAAAGATGAGACACTCAGCAATACATCTGAGTACATGAACAACTTGGATACCTAAGGAGCACACCAAGTTCCTGTAATTTCCATTTAAGTAGCAATAGTAAAAGTCATAAAACCTTAAGAGCATCTCATTCAGTTATAGCTCCACAATGAATTCCCCTCCTTTACTAATGCTGAATCTGTTAATTGATAATTCATTAAAGATGTCTGATGCTTAAGAATGAGAGAATGTGTCAATTTTCCCAAGTACAAAGTGGCATATGCAAAAAAAAAAAATCTCGTTATTCGAATAATTAAACCTTATCAAATTACACTATTTTATCACAGCCAGCAATCATATGATACATAACAAAGCTGCTTCTCTGGATACTATTGACGTTAGCAGATGTATGAACAGTTGATTTTGAAACAGAATCAGGCAATAAATCATCTGTACCTGCAAATATTCCATGGTTAGCTCAAAATACCTTTTATTGTGTTTTATTTGCTTGACTGATGAACAGCACTGCTCCTCGTCATTAATATTGTCCACTGTGCAATACTCAACCATATCCCCCAAGACAGAACAAAGAAGGGATGAACTGCTACAGCCTAACATATGGCAGCAACTATTGTGGTAAACTGAAGCAACAGTATAGCAGAAAGATAATATTGGGCAGCTCAGCTAAGAAATTATGGGCCTTGTAGTTAACAGCACAAGTGGAGGAGACAGGAAATCTGGGATTTATTCTGGGATCTGTCACAGATTTCCTGTGTGGCTTTGAGAAACTCCTGTGGGGTTAACTTCAGCCATAAGGCTTTCTTTCCTCCCAGACCAGCTTGTACCCATATCTCAACAAGGCCTCTTCAGTGTGAAGCTAATTAACATAAAAGGTAAGATGTTACCAGTGCAACTTGTATGCATGAGCAACAGCAAAGTCAGGCTCTAATACAGGTGAAACAATATGATCAAAAGCAGGCTAGGCAATAAAAGCACAGACACATAATGCAGGCAACATACCCCTTCCCAGGAGCTAGCAGGGAGGGAATAAAAAGAACATGCACTCCAGCCATCGACTGGTGCAGTTCTTACACAGGTGGAATAAGGAAGCAGTAACTTATTTTCACTGGAAACCAACACTTCATTTTCTCCTGCTTCCTTTCAAGAAGAAAACTAAAGGGAAAATATGGGGCTTGTGATTTCTTACACTATATTTCATTTGCTGTTTTCACACACGGCACATTTTCCTCATGAAATCTACCCTCCAGTGGGGGGAATCTGAAGTACTCTTCTTCTGTACGGTATCTTGACATACAAAATAAGCAGAATTTTCCATTACAGTAAGTATTACAGTAATTTCAACAGGTCAGTTTTATTTCTCAGGACTGGGTGGCTTAATGCCTTCGATTTGAGCAAAACAGAATAAATCCCACATGTTCCTGTGGTGCGCTCACACCCTTTTGGGTTCCTCTGGCTGGAGGGAGTGTTCCACCCATTCTCCCTGGACCAGCCCAGCATTAAAAAAAACTAACCCACAACAATAGACCATCTTGTGTTTTAGGTCACTTGCCTAGCACTCTCAAAGGTTCCATTTTTATCCCGTGTGTTCTGAGCTATTTTCTTTTTTACTCAATGTTGCTACCTACAAGGGAAACAAAACCTCCAGAAGGCAGCTCAGCGCTGTTCTCAACTTCTGTGGAACATATCTGGAACAAGGAGTTACTCAGTTGAATCTCCTACCCACTATCCAATATTGTTATTAAATCACAGCTGGTATTTGCACTTGTTTCAGTGATGCTAACAGATACTTGGATGGTAACAGAGCACTTGATGCATTTATGACTTTTGGTTATTCAGTCATTAAACAAATAAATCCCAATATTTTGGCCAAAAAAATGCAGTCTAGAGAAACCTTATTTTGAATTTGATCTGTGTGAAGAAGAATGTACAAAACAGCTGAGGTGATTTGTTTTAGTCTGTGCATCAAATCCTATAACGAAGAATGACTTGCTCAAGGCTTTCATTTTCAGACAAAGAGAAGCTAGGCTCATAATATAATACTCTATCCCAATCTTGTAAAAATAATGAAAGATGTGATAACATATGGTTATGTCCACGTAACCCTAAATCACAACTTTGGTTAACGAACTGTATTTATATACTATGATGAAATTTTTTGGTGACCTGGGTCCATGTTTAACCACTGAAAGTCAGTCACCTGGTTTCTCAGAGTTATCCAACAGCTTTTCCTCCAACACTGCTCCCAGTTTGTCTGCCAGACATTTTGAGAAACCATCAATTTCACTGAAAGTCTGAATTGGAAACAAGTGAATGCTGTTTCCTTTCCAGCCCATAATCAGCACAACTCTAAAAGAAATGGGACACAAGGTAACAGCTTGTGTCTGGAGCTTCAGGCTCAGGATTGAAAGCAGATTTGAATAGAGATGTAAACGCAAATCTTAATATCAAAGCTTTGTAATATAACAGAAAGATCAGGGTAGAGAACTACTGTAAGTCCCCTTTTTCTGGTGTGGAAGCTGCACATCCCTACAAATTTTTTCACTGCATTGCAATGGTTGCATCTGTTAACACTCATCCTCTCCTCCACCTCAACCCCATGTGCAAACCTTACTTCTAAGAGCTCAGACAGCTTCCACGTGGCAGAGGCTAGGAGTAGATTCCAACATCATGCCAAACCAAGGAACCTTCTCCTGATTTGGGCCCAGCATAAAGCCTTCTTCTTCTTAACTAGCTCCTACACATACCTACAGGGACGTTAGCAGTTAGGCCTAATTATCCATCAGAAGACATTAAGGTCTTTCCACTGATCCTAAAGAAGTACAACACTAGACCACACCAATAAAACTGACAATGTGCTTTTCTTTTCCAAAGGCTGCAAAGGCACTAGAACAAAAATGTTCTGGATAAAATTTTTTTCTTTTTTAAATCCGTAATGACTCTAAAGAGAACAACAATAAAGAAATTTCAGAGCCAAGGTATAAACCCAACATCTTCCTGATGTCTCCAGTTGAAGTTCTATTGCTTTTGGACATAGCATGGCTCATGTACATCTCTGTCCCAGTAAAATCTATCTGATTGCCATTTCTTCTTCCAATTATTTTTTCCTCTGGTGTTGTACCAGAATCTGTATCAATCCTCTCACAGAGTTGGAAACTTAAGTTTATGGCAAAAAAATAAATAAAAAATCATAAAAATAAAAAAATCCCTGTTTTGCAGAGTGTATGACACAAGATGATGAAATATTTTTTCTGTATGATATACATTTCTGTAAGTTTTTCTCTTTCTGAGAATTCAAATCCATCCATCTTTACACAAACCTCTCTCATATCTATCCATGTTTCCTAGCACTAGTGCTGCTACTTCTCCCTGTTACCTTATAATCATTGTGTTAAATCTGATTATAACCTACCTGGTGCTGGTCTTCCTGGCCTACAGTAGGATGAATTTACACAGTTTTATACCTTCAGGCTTAGGGATTCCAACTGATGTGGCATACCACAGTGTTATTCCTCAACAGGAAACACTTCCTGTTCACATTCCATTGTCTCCCAGGAATATCAGAACTAGTTTGCAAATACAAAATGAGAAAGACTTTTCATACCTTCATTTAAGAGAAAAAAACAAAAATCTTTTTACCTTATTGTAGCTCCAATAATGACACAAAATTCCTAAGCCAAACTTAGCTTTCAGTACTGTTCTTTTTTAGCTTTGGTAAACCTGATGTCCAAAGCATCTTGGGAAGCCTTCCATACACTGTGCTAATGGGAACCACAGAAGAATCTTTCCATTACAGTAGTGTCAGATTTGCAACATGTCATATTTTACTACATGTCTGCACAACACACAACACAAGGGGCTGCTAATTCTGACACAGTTTTCTGGGAATCCTGTGTAACAAAAAAGAAGTGAGGGTGAAGGTGCCACTGTGGTCATGACTAGGGTATTCTAAACATGGGCATGAAGCTAAACCCATCCAGAACAGATTAGAAGAGCAGATTGTTTACTGTTTAAGACAAAAAATGCAAAGATTTTTAATAAAGATATTTCCATGCTGTTACTGGATTTTGACAACAATATCATTATGTTAAAACATTATAAGAATAGTTTATTATCTCAAAGCATTCCTTAAAAATCTAAACTCGCTGGAGTTCCATCTGAACAGTGTATCCAGTCTGTCCTAGAACCTGGCATCTCAGAAATGAACTACAGTTAACAATCACAAACATTAAAAAAAGTCATCCTCCAAAGCATTCTCTTGCTCTACACACAAATCCGATTTCTGGAATCCTGAGGGCAGCTACTTAGGGGTGCCCATGTCTCAGATGGCATGTTCAGCTCAAAGTCTTGGCTTTTATATTGACTCAGCATGGGTATGGGTACAGAATGATCTTAATATAACAAAATAAGGTCTAATCATAGTGGGGTAAGTTCTGGCCAAATTCTAGTTGGAGTAATTATACTTTGCTTTCCTGAATTATCTTCTCTTAACCTCTGTTTAACATACGATTCCTTAACAAGGTTGTGTGCTTTTCTTAACTTATGAAGTGAGGAAAGCAAATCCTGGAAGTCTACATGCTAAACAGGAGAGAGTTTATATACATTTTGTAGGATATTCTTATATATCACCAGATAAAATCTTAGAATGGTTAGGGTTGGAAAAGACCTGAAGATCATAAAATCATTACACTTATTCTAAAAGAAACAAAATATTCTGATCACAAATCAGCCTACTATTTATTAACAGAAAAGCAAAATTAAAGAAAGCAGCACGAATTGATTTTACTGACATTTAACAAGCACATGTGTGGGTTGGTGCCCCACAATTTAAACATTCTTTCTCTATGACCTGATCTTAGAAGGGTTTTCATCTCTTTAGTGTTCACCTCCACCAGCTCTGCAGAACTTGATACAGAGATGAAACACCATGAAATACCTCACAGCCAGAGCTGAGCTACAGCAAATTTACAAGGATAGGGCTGCCATCCATTCTTTCTGCCTGCAAGCCAGGTCAATAACCAACAGCCACCCTCAGCCACAAGTGCCAACCACAGAGGTTGCTGCTGAAGGGACATGATTTGAACTGCAACTACTTCATTTGAAAGATGACAAGGACAAATTATCTGGAAATGAGTGAAGGATAGAATAAAATAAACTTTTTTTATTTTCTGGTTATCATTTGTGAGTACTTTTAAGCTTCTATGACAATTACTAAAAAATACTCTTTCTTATAAGCATTTACCTTGCATTTAAATGCAGTATGTATTGCCCTTGGCATATTGCTATAATTTACAATTATTCACTGATTTGAACCATTTGTTTGACAAAAAAAAAGCAGTGAGAGCTGAGAAAAGGAAAGCATCAGCTTGATCCTTCAGTTACACAAGCCCAGACACCTGGATGCTCCGTTTGTGTCAGAAGCTGTATTTTGCGGCAGTAACTGACTCAGTGGGCCAGGAAAGCTCAATCCTGGCTTCCTGCCCTTCTGTGGCAAAGAAGCCCAGGCACAGGTAACAAACAGTACCTGAGCTGGAATCAAGGGAGAAGAACACAAATAAAAGCTTCTCAAAAACTGCATCCATGTACCAACAAAAAGTCTTTACCATCTCCTCTAGAAAGGAGAGAAAGCATAATTATCCCCTTTTAATTACTGCACTTTGGCTTCCTCAGAGTACTTATTTAACACTAGCATTTGTTTATATTCACTGACATACTGTTAAGTTGACTCTTGATTTATTTTAATTTTATGTTCCAAGGATATTTTACTGAACACTCTATGTAAGACTTGCAGCTGTGGTCACCCACATCCTGACATGTTCTCTCTACCTGATCCTGCTTTATGCCCTAACAGAGTAAATGTATTTTCCAAAATACATTTCTTCTAACAAAACATACA
Organism: Lathamus discolor; assembly: GCF_037157495.1. Classification (NCBI taxonomy): domain Eukaryota; kingdom Metazoa; phylum Chordata; class Aves; order Psittaciformes; family Psittacidae; genus Lathamus; species Lathamus discolor. Next base: position 57,977,985 of record NC_088886.1, on the reverse strand, counting down.
GATCCCATAGAATTTTGTATGTTATTTTAAAAGGCTCATGTAGCATTGCACAGTGTGTGTGTACACAAGTTTGTGCACATGCTACACCCCGAAGCACATACACAGAGATATTGTTGACAACTTGCATTAAAACTTGGTGGAGAAAGTACATCTGCCCCAGCTCAGGATGTCCTGTTTCTGTGAGGGACTTCGGCTATTGCTGGGCCATTTTGTCATTGAAAACAGAAGTAGAAGACTTGAGAGAAATTAATCTTGCTACTGTTAAAAACAATTAATTTGGAAAGGGCATTTTGAAGGGTTCTTCCCCACCACACAACACAGTTAAGTGTTTGTATGCTGTAGAGGGACTCATCATCAGGGACTGTAGCAATAGGACAAGGGGAAATAAGTTCAAACTAAAACAGGTGAAGTTCAGGTTGGAAGGAAGAGGTTCTTTACTATAAAGGATGGTGAGGCCCTGACACAGGTTGCCCAAAGAAATGGTAAATGCTCCATCCCTGGCAGTGCTCAAGGCCAGGTTGGACAGACCCTTGGGTGACATGGCTTAGTGTGAGGGGGTCCCTGCCCATCACAGGGGGTTGAAACTACATGATCTTAAGGTCCTTTCCAACGCAAACCATTCTCTGTTCTGGTGTTGTCAATGGGAAGGACAAGGGAAAAAAATATAAAAAAAATCATTCCACAAGGATGGGATACACACTGGTCATTGAGGCAATTTTGAAATAAAACTGTTGTTCCCAAGCAATGTCTGTGTCCTGGTTATCTTTCAATCCAAAGCATAAAGCAGCCTAGCCAGGCCCTGTGTACTCCTGGCAGTTGTGTTCCAGCAGAGAGGGTAGGCCTGGAGTTCCTCCCCTGACTTGCCTGGCTGCAGAAAGCAGCAGTGTTTCTGAGTGACCTGGTGCCTCAGAGCAGTTGGGCCTCATCATCCACTAACCCAGCAAGGGATATGCATGCTCCTCCCCTGTCAAGGAAAGAAACAGAGGCTTCTGAAGTACTGGGGACAGAATTTGGTGTTAGGATCTGTTTATGGTGTATGTTCCCTTGTTTTAGGTGACTAGTTGCTTTGTAAGAGGATGAACGCAGGTCCATGGCTAGTCTGGATTCTGATTTAATTTCGAATTATTGAAAAAAAAAACCACCACACCAATAAATTCAAACCTCAGGAAAATTCTTTCTTGATTGATTGGTGCTCTTTGTTTTACTTCAATGCTGCTCTCCAGAATGTTCAGTTTTCATTGTACAATTAATCAGTCTGCAAACTGCAGTAAGTCCCAAATCTCATTTCCACTGAGCAAGGGCTTTCCTTTTTATGTTCCTCATTTGGAAATAAAGGATTGTAGCCACCTGAGGTAACAATTTACACTTACACACAGTGGTTATGAGTACCAAAAAACCAAATGTTTTTGGTGGGAACTAGCATCAGACCCAACCAACCAAAATTAAATGCAACAGCAGTATGTCCTTGCCAGAAGAGGAGGGAAATAAACAAAGGGTAGGGAAAAAGGATGTACAAGAGGAGTCAAAATGTCAAAATAAATTACTAGTAGAGAATGTGGAGCAGAGAGACCAACAGCAAAGAAGAAAGTATGAGTGGAGAAGGGTCATTAATAAAGGCACTAAGCATCTTATTTCCCATGCAGGCCTCTTTTCCCCCCCTTATTCTTCCCCACTCAGTTAGCCATGTTTCCAAAATGGGAAACTGCATGTGTTTATCAGAAGGCCAGTACTGGATGCTGCAGTAGGACTGTAAAGACAATGGGAAGGAGCTGGAAATAAAATGGCTGCTCCATGCTATGCCTCTCCTTTTCGGTATAGAAAGCAGCATTACCTACAGTAAGAGAGAAAGAATAAGACAGCAGTATGTTCATCCTACCATCACCAATGATCCAACAGAAACTACAGGCCACAGATAGTCCTTCAATTAGTTTCATTGGAGCAGAACATAAAATAGCCTGCTAATCCCTCTGTCCTAAGAGACATACAGAGCCTTCCTGTCCTACTGAGAATACAGCAGCTGGCAAAGGAGGTGTAACATTCTGTTATGTCTTAGGCAGTGTCCATCTGTAATACTCTTCATGGGTCCCTACCATTAATAATCTCCCTCTCGTTGGTACAGCAATAATACACTAAATGCAAAATTGTACAGAGGCACAGTGAAGTCATATCATAGTCTTACCTTCTAAAAATTGTTTCTGCCTCCGTTTCTGCAGAGTGAGATAATTACTTTGACAAACAGGACAGAAGGGGACTTGCTGCATAAACAAGGAGCATCTTCAAGTATAGGTTTGTTTGAAAATAATTACGAAGGTATTGCACAGGTAATGCAAAATTCTACTAGAAGTTAAATAATCCCTGGTCCAAAGCCCTTAAATTTACATGGCAGCTACTCATGAAACACGAAGGTTTGTTTTTTTTTCAATTTAATATATTTCTCTGTATCCAACTGAAATGAAAGTAGGAATACATACAGTAATACTTCTTTGTAACTACTCATCCAATCAATCTGTATGTTAAAGATGGGGGATTAAAAATACTAAATAGCAAAGTGACTGACCCAGAGTCACCAAGAAGTCTGTGGCAGTTATCAACAGCTCTCAGCTAGGAATTGTGACCCACACAGAGTGGGGAAGAGAAAGACCAAAGCAGTGAAACAGAGGTAGTATATGATCAGTAACAACACACTAGATGTGATTTAACTATGTTACTTAACCACAGTATTAAAGACCCTATGCAGTATATGATCAGTAATAATACACTAGATGTTATTAACTATGTTACTTAACCACAGTATTAAAAACCCTATGCAGGACTGGGCCCCTCTGACTGACACATTAGCTGTGTAAGATCAGTGATTTTGAAACCACTTCCTTTGAAATCATCCAAACCCAATCAAATACTGACAAAGTAACAACTGTTGCACTGGTTGTCTTCAAGATGACTCTAGAGCTCAAAGTACTGTTGCTACCTAACCATTTTGCTTTTACTTAATTTTTAAGGTGTCCATTCTCCTTCAAACCAGGGCACTCAATAAAAGGTTATTTGAGGAGATAGAAAAGGGCAACACCCCAGCTGTTATTCCTTCCTTCTTGTTCTACAGTAAGGAGTATGCTGATGATAATTAGAAAATGAAAATTCTCTTTTGGTAGACAATCAATCGGAGAGCTTTACAGTAGACCAAAAAGTAAGCAAATGTACTTGCCACTCTAACTCATTAAGAAATGTTCCCCATGTAATCATAATGCAGGGAAACAAAGGTTTGCAATGCTTTTAGAGTGTAAAAATCGAGCATTTACAAGTTTTAATTGTTTTCATAATAAAAAGGAAATATTACAAATATTTTTGAAAGACGAAGATTCTTTCATGTGTTGAGAGACTTGTGCTACTGTCGTTTGCATGTACGACAAGCAGCCACACAGTGACATCTAGTGTTCCGTAGCCGCACAGATAATAATGTTGGGAACTTTGAAAGGACAGTCCAAATGATTTCACACTGAAAAGCACAGATTAGTTTTGTTTTTCAGAAATACAGTGATAAAACAATCACATCTAATACTTAACAAGGAAGATACTTTTTTTTTTTTTAGTAGCACTAGGGAAATTATTAAGAGAAGGCAAAAGAATGATAAGCAAAATCTAACTTGCATCAGTAGGAGATACAATATTTAGAGCATACAGTATTTTGCACAGAATCACATTATACCAGCATTTAGAATTTTGATTTGGCATACCATAAAAAATATAATAAAAACAAGTGAACAACTGTATAAAATTATGGCCCCTTAGGGCTGAAATATGTACAGCAAATGCACAGTTCATTTCAGACACAGTCAGGCAAATTGTACAATACTGATCTCTCTTGCTCACAGGATCACAACTCATTTTTTGCTGCCCCAGCACTCAAATTGTCAGTTTAGTTTTTAGATCTAAATTAAAGCCCTTCGAGTAATAACCTACTTAATTTGTAAGTATCAACCAAAAATTCCACTGCCTACTTACAAAGTAAATGTTACTTTCTTTGCAAGTAATTCTGCTGCACTGGAGTACACAGGAAAAATGAAGTGATCTCAGTGCTGCAAAATTCTGCTGTAAAATGTTATGTGGATTGGCTGCATCTCAATAATACCTTGTGAGGTTTGAGAAATCTTTGTGCTGTTGCAGAGCAAAGGGGACAGTATCTGATTTGCTGTTCCATGGAACACATAGTCTCAGGGTCACATCCTAAATTTGTATGTGGCCTGAACTGTTGTGCTTTTAAAAAAAAAGAAGACAGAAGAAAAATCACTGACTCTGTTTATTGACTGTCAGGTAGACCAAAATTTTTCCAACAAGCAAAACAGCTCAAAGGAGGGCTTGAACGCAGAGAACAAGTTTTGGCCTTGAGGCTCTAGTTACCTGAAAGCTGTGACACAATCTGGAGGCTTGCTGCAAGTGAAATAAGAAGATTCTGCTTCCATTCTTTTCCTCTCAGAGGCTCTGTCACTCATTAGACCCCTCTGTGACTTGATTCAGCTCAACAACCTAAAAGAAAATCATTCATTGTTTCCACTTGGATAATAAACTAAGACTGTTTATGAAAATATATGATGTGTGTGTGTGTGGAGTGGGTGTAAGGGAAGCAATCAGAAGCAGGCAGCCCAGAATAGGGTGAATAAATGGGAGGACCAAGACATTCCCCTTTCGCTGTGAAGTCGCTAAAAAATGAAATATAACCAGATACATACACTTGGGCTTCTAGCACTTTCCTTTAGCTTTCCATCTTCATTTTCATTCTACTTGCTGCTGCAAGGTTGTTTTTTCATCCCCTTCCCAAAGAAGGAAGGCATTCCACACTTTAAATTCGTGGCTCACTCATCCCTCTGACAAATGGGGACACAGTGCATACAATGTATGGGGCAGAGTCAGACCTGTGTTTTTGATGTTTCTGTCACTAATATTTCTCCTGGCATGCTGGGCCATCTGCTGGGTTTCTCCCCTTGAAACATTTTATAAAACCACTACTAGATGTCTCCAGCTGCCCAGCTATGTTATTTATTTAGGTATGTAATATGCGCCTTCATAAAGATCCAAGCACTTATCCTAGTCCAAATGTACAAGCATTGACATATGTTAATGATCATATCATGTACTGCAAAATGGCGTGGCTAAGCATACAGAGATTATGGGTACACATACACATACTCTTTCTTACAAGATAAAGAGCTGTGGTAACACAGTGCACAAATTTCTACTCACATACATACTCTCTTAAAATTCAAAGAAGCATAAACACAATTACTCATTCAGTGCACAGTTTCACAGCAGTTTGTAAACAATCCACATGTATATTTTGCCCCAGATTAAGCAGGTATAGCACCAGCTGAATCACTTTTGTCCATGCTGTTCTGCAAGTCATCTAGTGACATCTCGTATTCTACTCAGACAGTTTGTCCAAAACTGGATGGGAGTCTTCCTATTAACTCTGGTGGGCAACCTAATAAATATCAAGAGGTTTACTTGGAAATAAATGGGGAAAACAATCTGATGACTCTTTGACCAAACTAACTCCATGTCTGGCTTTGGTTTTAGCCTTTTCTTTATGGGCTTGGATAGAAACAAAGTAGCAAGAATAAACAAGAATAAATAAGAGCAAACACAACTGGAAACTTGAGATAGATGCTCTTCACTGAAGAGCTGAATAACCATTTCATCTTGGACTTAAAATCAACCTTCATTTCTAACAGGTCAAAAGAATTGTTTGGCTAGCACATCAAAATGCTTTTGCTTAAAACAAATGAAGAAATGCTAGCTTTTAACTGCCTAACAGAAATGGCTGAGATTTAGACTGTCACTGAATTCTCTTAACTCTTCTTCTGGGGGATAAAAATATCTTTTACTTTGTGAGCCTTTTCTTTCACTTACTTGATCATGAAGAGAAGATACTGCAGATTTATGCGTTGTTTGTACTGGAGCACACAGCTGTTTTAGCTTTTCTGTCAGACCCCCAGGATCCTGTCTTTATAATGACTTTTTTAAATGCACAGTGGGTTTGCCTAAGCAAATTTAATTTGTGTTACACTCTGGATCCAAAGGAATCCAAAGAAGGGGGGGTGGGGGGGAGAGAAAGAAAGCAGAAAAAAAAAAAACCAGAACAAACTATCCCTACCCCACATGCAGCTCCACCTTTAGAAGAGAGGGGATTTTATATAAAACAGTATAAAAACTTTAGTATGGTCTGGGTAAGGAATAGGTTAAAAAAACTGACCCTGACATGTAGGCTATTTAAACACAAAACAGCAAGCCAAAGGTAACCATTGCCCTTATCAACAGCAACAACTAAGTAAGTAAAAAAAACCACAGGCTGTTAAATAGCAAACTACAGGAGCTTTTATGCATGAAAATAAATTTGGGGAAAGAAGGAAGAGAAATCAAGGTGGCAAAACAAAGCAAAAAAAATTCAGATGATTTCAAAGTAATACAAGATGAAAACAGAGAGGCTTAGGTGCAATGTGAAATAAAACTGGGAGATTTAAAGAAAAATAATTACATAGACGAGAAGTGAACTTGTGAAAGAATCCCAGAAACAGATGGAGTATCAGAAGCAAAAAGCATATGAAAAGGGAATGGCATGCAATTAAGAGTGGTTTCTTGTTATCACTAAGTCACAAGATAACTAGTTGTGAGGTACATGTTCTTTAGACTGGAAAAAATAAGCAAAAGGAAACTATGAGACCAAACCAGGTCTGGGAAAAAATAATCTATTTAACCATAACAAGCCATCAGCAGAATAATACATATACCTACTTGTGAAAGAACTGAAGGATGAAGTGGTTCATCGACTCAGCTCTTATGAGAAAAGGCTGGAATAAACAAAATTCTGCAGTTCCCATTGAATAAGTGTTAGTTTATAACTAGGAGAATATGCTTCTGTGTCAGGTAAATGCATTGATAAATTAAGTGAAAAACCATAGCGTGATACAACAGTCTTGGTGAAGCTTGAATTAAAAAAAAAAAAAAAATAAGAAAAAAAGGCAGGAAAATCATTATCTCCAGGCTTCTTTGGGAGAATGACAAAATGTGATACAGTGCAACTAGTAGACACACGTGATTTGGATTTTTCCGAAGCCTTTGCCAATAGGCCAGACAAAGCACATCATCCCCATCTAGGTTTAATCTGGACAAGGCATGTTTCAGAATATTCTGTTAGGTTTCAGTGACAAACACAATTATGAGAGAAAGGCACTGACCACTCTTTTTAGCAACAGAAGAGAAAAAAAATCTAATTAACCTTAGATTTGGAAGATGTTTTCTCCTCCAAGCATTCTCATCCCAAATATGAAAGAAACCAACAAATCCACCAGGACTCCTGCTCTGTCCTTCTACTTAGGAAATAAAGATATCAGGTAGGTCCCATCCTGCCTGCATGGAACAGTCTTTGCTGGACACCAGATTTAGTTCACAATGCCCTGGCAAGTGCTTGGATTCAGACGGACAAGATTTTAAATAGCGATGGAATGAGAGGGAGGTAAAAAGAGGATCAAGAATGGGGAAAACAACAATTACTTTAATTCTACCCTACTTTGAATAATATAAAATAGTTACTATTTTTTTGCTGACAGCTCATTTTCAAAGGATAATTATTACAAGGGCAGGAAGGAAGAATAAAGTTTATTTGAAAAATATGGACTCTTAATTCAGAGCTTGCTGAAGTCAGGGAAGGACTTCCAATGGCTTTAATGGGCTTTGGCTCAAGCTGTTTGAGTGCGGCAAAGAAAACAATATAAACTGAAGTGGGATTTATATCCCTACTATAAATAATGTATGTAATCTCAACTGCTGGAGACAGTACTTGTATCTATCTAATTTATCATTATTAAAGTGAGATTATGGCAGCTTTATGTGAGACAGAGGCAAATCCGGGTCATTAATGAAGAGAGTTCATTTACATTATCCACTGTAACTCCTCAGGCACATTCATTCTTTACTTTTAAAACCTCAATCTTGCCCCCCTGTGGCCCATGATAATATAGCACATGTGCGTAGTATAAACTCCCCCCGAAATGAGGCCGGATATTTAAAATAAAGAGCATGTATAATCTGTTTTGGTTTGTCATTTTTTTCTTCAGATTTGAAATAAAAATGTCAAATAGTCAAGGCACAATTTGTTGTTCAACCTATGTTTACTACTAGTACTTCCTAAAACTGCCAGCACCAAAGAAGCAAACTTGGGAGATTTCTGCATGATGTTTCCCTCTCATTCCCTCTCACTAAGGATAATTCCATAGGCAACAGGAGGCAGCAGATGATAGAGGATGATAATGGCTACAGATGAGTTCACCATTCAGTTCCAGCATGCATCTCTTATTATTTTGGAAAATAGGCTTTGTTCTGCAGAACAACCCCTAGCTCTGCCCCAGGAGGTAGGTTTGGCTCAGGACAGTTCTGCAGCCACACAGACATGTCACTGCAGTCAAGTATCACAATGGAATTTGAAACTAAAACAGCTTCAGATATCTATATGGTCTTTAAGACAGAAAATACCCACTCTGATGTGTTAGCAAAGGCTCATGCATCACCACCATCACCATCATCATCATCAAAACAGCTAGGAGGGCTGTGGATGGCAATGAAATCCATGGCTACAGACCTTAAAGGCAATTCCTGAGAAAATAATAATCTCCCTCCAACAAAAGAAACTAGCAAATAAGGTGCTTGCAGGTAACATGCCTGAAAAGAGGTGACTAATTCAAATGACCGCCCCAACTATTTCAGAAAAAAAAAAAAAATACCCCACTCCATCTATGGACACAGGGAGACAAAACCAAGCATATGTAATATATTAAATCCTTTAAATGTTCCTTTAAAAGCCTTTATTTTAAAATAAATATGAATAAATACTAAATGATATAATAAGCATTGTGTCATCTGTCCTACTTCAGCATTCTCTCTGCCTTCTCTGTGAAAAAATAATTACTCTTCAGACTAACCCTGCGGGTTTAGTAAAAAGAGCTTCCAACCTGGTCCATTACGTGCCCCAGAAAAAACGTTCCACAGGATTGTCAGGTTCTTTCTTACCAGGAGCAAGAGAACCAACCATTAATTTTAAAAAGGTCATGTCATCAACTGTGGACACGTACAAAGCCTGCCTTGAGTGCACCCTCTTCTTACAGCCTCTGGCTGCACACTTACCAAAACATATTTGGTATTTTACCCTGTATTATTTCCTAACAAAGAACCCTTCCTTCCTAACAACTTCTTACTACTAATTTTACACATTTATTATTCAGAAAGTCTGCCAAACTACCACCCCTTATTTTATCAATTAAATAGGCAAAGCAACAATAAAGCTCCTAAACTCCCAGTTTGCTTTCTCTTCCCCCAAGATGTTAACCAAACTGATTCACTCTCAGCAGCCATCTGATCCTTTTGCTCTCCTGAAACGACCAACACAAAGGAAATTAATGCCAACTGTGGAGGTAATTTTGTATTGACACTTTTCCAATAGAATCCAGACTTAGACCACCAGTGTCTTTCACAGGGGACATCCACCCACCATCAGATGGTTGTAATTTTCCAACAGCAACTGTCCTGGGATGCATTCAGAATACTACCAAAAGCTGAGAAAGACTCTTTATTTCATTATCAGTTTTTTACACCACTAATTCTTCAAGGTGGCGTTTTATTTTTAAGTCTACCAATATAAAACATCCTGTTTAAAACTTCAGTACAGATATAAATAATACATAAAATATAACCAACCTATTCAATATAAGGTGATTTTATTTTACAAATTATGTTAACCTGCTATACTTCCATCTACAGTATAATTAGTTAATATTTCCTTTCATCCCACCAGCCAAAAGGCTAATCCTCACAGCAGCTGTTACTACTCCAGTACAGAATGACTGTGAATTTAACCTCTCCTGGATATAGCCCAATAAATTTTGTTGTTTTTCTAAGGACTTTTGTGAATTTAAATGGACGTTAGCTTGCCATCCAAATTCAGGAACAGGTCTGAAGTGGCTTTTAGGCAAGTCGCCAAATAACTTCCCAATTCCCTTATAGGGTATAGCTCTCACCCTAGAGATCTTCCAAGCAAGAACTGAAAAACAACACGTTCTTCATTTCCTCAAAATTATTTTTTTCATTTTCTAGCACTATTTAAACAAATTATGCACAAAATCGCATTAAAATAATATTAAGGGCTCATTTGCACTCATAAATTCTCAGCTATTTCAACCTAATAGTACCAATACAAATATGAGAAGAATATGCCCTCCTGCAACCTTTCTGAGAGTGCAAAGGCCAGGATATTGAAAAGCTTGAACATAAAATTCAACCCAGCACATGTGTTTGAATACAGAGTAAGACAGAGGAGGACAGCAATACTCCCTAGGATAATGAAGGTCTGTTATTAGAGACAAATATATTTTTCACCTGATGCTTAACTTCATGCTAATGAAGACCAACATATGTTATAAAACCTTCCTTTTCTCCAAGACTTCAATCTCCATTTTCGAAAATAACATAATTTAGTTTTTGATTTGGCAAAGCAATAAACTATACCTTTAAACCAATTAGAAATCTGCAGAATTTAAGCACATTACTTGTGCTTCCAAATATCCTCTCCTGGAGATGAAATATTTCCTGTTTGGACAGGAAGTCATCAGCCAGACTGCATCAAAGTGTGGCTTTAGGCATTGTAAAATTCGAAGCATTCAGGGCCCCTGTACAAACACCTGCCTGCTGATAATAGGTTTTCTTTCTGTTTCACACATCCTAACAACAGCCTGTAAGGCTGACAATTGCAATAGAAGATACAGGCCAGCTAGAGAAAACAAACTTTCAATCCCTAAAGCAGACTCATTTATAAGAAAACAGTTATAGTTGTAATGAAGTAACATAACCATTTCAACTGCATACCCGCTCTTCACAGACATTAGATCTGATCTGCTGTGCCTATTGGATATAAACATAAAATTTGGTTTTATGCTTCAATGCAGCTATTTATAATATTATATACAGTTATTTATATATATATACACACACACACATTTATACATCAGCACAGGTTTCCCAGAGAAGCCATGGCTGCCCCATCCCTGGCAGTGTTCAAGGCCAGGTTGGATGGGGCTTGGAGCAACCTACGCTAGTGGAAGGTGTCCCTGCCTGTGCAGGGGTTAGAACTGGACAAGCTTTAAGGTCCCTTCCAACAGAAACGAGGCTGTGACTCTACAATTTGCCCTCATTAACAAAAATGTCAAAGCTCCCTCAACACAAGAAGACTAAACTCACCACCTGCAGAGACAGGGACTGAGGGAGGCAGCCCATGATACAGACACACCTCAGGAGGTTAAGTACTTCCAGGCATGACTACTTGTGGCACCTGGCAACTAGACTGTCCCTTCAATCACAATGCAAGTGCCAAATCAGCAGATACACTAGAGCCACACGTGGTTTTAAATTTGACAGAATTTACCACCATATTTCTCCCTCTCAGGCAGGCAGCCCTTGCCCTGCTGACTGACCAACCAGAGAGACACCAGGCCCAGCAGCTGCTAATAAAGTTACAGAATCAGCCAGGTTGGAAAAGACTTTGAAGATCATCAAGTCCGACCACTCCCCAGCACTACCAAGGCCACCACTAACCCATATCACTGAGGACCTCATCTACAGTTTGTAAACGCTTCCAGGGACAGTGACTGCAGCACTTCCCTGGGCAGCCTGTCCCAATGCTGAGCACCCTTTGGGGAAGGAATTGTTCCTAATATCCAGTCTAAACCTCCCCTGGCACAGCTTGAGGACATTTCCTCTTGTCCTTCCCTTGTTAATTTGGAAAAAAGACCAGTCACTTCCTCACACGACCCTCCTGAAAGGCATCTCTCCAGATGAGCCTCAGCCCCACCCCCCCGGTCCCTCAGCCATTCCTCACCAGGCTTATACTCCACACCCTTCACCAGCTCCGTTACTCCTCTAAAGAAATGAACCCACTTATCACCTCACACCCTTCCTAGTCCCTGAGCAGTTACTGTTTACCAGTGGTTTAATTGCGGCAAATGTGCACGCTGGCTTCAATTCCTCCTTTTCCCAAGAAGCAAGGAGACCTGCCAACCTAGACCTCTGCTCCATCCGCTTCCCACCTGAGAAAGAGGACAGCCCCCTCTGCTCCACGCCCTGCTCCCGCTACTTGCTCTAGCAGAACGAATTCCCACCCTAACCTGTCCTCACCTCCGCCTCGGCAACGTTTTAATCACACAAACGCACTGGAAGCGATTTCTCGGTTTAAAAACGCGCGGGGCGGGGAGGGGCCGCGCCTATTCGCCCCTGAGGTGAGCTCCCCCCTGCGGCCCCGCTATGACAGGACGCTGAGCTGAACGGCGCCTCCATTTCCCGGCGCGCCTCGGGGCGGCAGGAAGGGAAGAAGGGAAGGGGCGGGTGTGTAAGATGGCGGCGCTCAGCGCATGGGTCCCCGCACGGCTGCCGCGCGCGGCGCGGGCTCTGTGGGGGTGCCGCGCGCGGCGGGGGCTCGGGCAGGACGCGGCGGCTGCGGGCGGTACGTGAGGGGAGAAGGGATGCGAACAGGGACCCCCCCCCCCACCGGGCCCTCTCTCATTGCAAGTGCCCTTCATGGTGATCTGGGGAGGGCGGGAGGAGGAGTGTGGGGCTGTTCTGGGTCTTTAGTGGGAGGGGGTGGCATGGCCGCGGCTTCCTGCCGGCTGGGTTAACGGAGTGTGAAATCCTGCAGGAGAAAAAGCCGCCAAGCCTGCCTTCACGGATGAAGCGGTTCAGAATCTGCTGTACAAAATGACAGGGCTCAATCTGCAGAAGGTGTTTAGGCCGGTGAAGAAGGAGCTTAAGCCACCCACATACAAGCTGATGACAGAAGCTCAGCTGGAAGAGGTAGTCTGCTCCGCGTCGTGTTGATAAAAGCTTTGCGTTTAGCAAAAAGCTCGCAGTGGCCCTGTAACAGTTTGTGTTTCTGCTTCCTTTAGTGCTGCTGTTGATAACATTCAGGTTTCGTTACTTGTTTCCTAGAATTGTAGAATCGACCAGGTTGGAAAAGATCCTTAAGATCATCAAGTCCAACCACTCCCCAGCACTGCCAAAGCCACCACTAACCCATGGCGCTGAGGCCTCATCTCCATGGTGCATGCACACTTGCAGGGGCCATGACTGCAGCACTGCCCTGGGCAGCCTGTTCCACTGCCTGAGCACCCTCTGGGAAGGAATTGTGCCTCAGCTCCATCTAAACCTCCCCTGGTGCAGCTTGAGGCCGTTTCCTTTTGTCCCATCCCTTGTTCCTTGGGAGCAGAGCCCAGCCCCCTCCTGGCTCCATCCTCCTGTCAGGCAGTTGTAGGGAGCGATAAGGTCCCCCCTGAGCCTTCTCCAGACTGAACCCCCCCAGGTCCCTCAGCCGTTCCCCACCACACTTGTGCTCCAGGCCCTGCGTCAGCTCCATTGCTCTTCTCCAGCCCTGCTCCAGCTCCTCAATGTCTCTCTTGTAGTGAGGGGCCCAGAGCTGAGCACAGGGTTCGAGGTGCGGCCTCACCAGTGCCCAGCACAGGGGCTGATCACTGCCCTGGCCCTGCTGCCGCACCGGTGCTGATACAGGCCAGGATGCTGGTGGCATCTTGGCTACCCAGGCATAAGCTGCTCATTTTCAGCTCTGTCAGTCAGCACCTTCAGGTCCTTTTCCGTGAGTCTGGAGTGGCCTCCAGCCACTTTTCCCTAAGCCTGGAGCATTTAGGTTTTGTGTAAATCTCCACTTTAAATAGTCAAGATTTATTTATACAGATTTTCTTGATTTATTATGGAATATGAAAGGAAATCAGATGCTTTTTTGTTTTCTTGAGTAACAGGTTTTCTTAATTATCCTCTTTACCTAAACTGTTGACTGTGGTTTATGCTTTGGTGGAAATTTGCCATGATAAAATAACTGAAATAAACTTGGCGTTTGCAGTAGTATATATAGATTTTTGCTTAGGAACTTCCTCCACCAGTTTGCCCGAGCTACAGTAGTGGTATATTGTTCAGTTGTGATTCATCTACCTGCAGACTGAATTAGTGTCTCACTTCTTATGTTTGTCCAAAAATTGTATGTTAGCTTTTTTCTTAATTGTAAAATTTAACTGGTTTTTTCCTTTTCCAAGGCCACAAGAAAAGCCATTGAGGAAGCTAAAGAAAGACTAATCATGCCCCCTGTTTTGGATGAAAGAGAGCCAATTGATGATGTGTTAGCAGAAGACAAATTACTTGAAGGAACTGAAACCACAAAATATGTCTTTACAGATATAAGTTACTCTGTTCCACATCGTGTAAGTAACAGTGTACTCTTTTAAGACCTTATCATTCTTAATTTCAAATTAACCTTTAGGTTTGAATAAAGTATAGTTATGTTAGTTTGTAAAAAGTCTGAGGAGTTGCAAGTTCAGTCTGGTACAAGGGAATACAGAGAAATGCATTTCTAAATGTTTATGACTGATAGTGACTGACATTCCAGTACTCAAAAGCAGTCTTGGTGGGGGCTGTGGGGTGGTTGGTTAATTATTTCAAACGCAGATGCTTGTGATATGCTAGGTGTGCTCCTCCACACTTCATAGAATCTTTCTGTGGAACTGGATTACTTACTACTGGGCATAGATGGAGTTACTTCACAGTGGCAAAGGAAAGCTGAGTAAGTGATAAAGTAAATTATCAGGAAAGCTGTGAAGAAACAGTTGTCAAATAGAATTATGGAGCATAGGGGTAAAGATTGCTTTGTTTAATGAACCTCCAGATTGTCTTAGGTGCCAGTAGTAAGAGACAGGAAAATTTCTTAACAAGTATTATGATTCTCAGAAGTCTCCATGGTTCAAACATGCATATGGTGATAATACTGTGAAATGAATTGCCCAGTCTCCCAGGCTGGAGAAAGGAAAACTTCCCCCTGGTCATAGAGGGTTGGGTTAGGAATAGGCTAGTCAGACTTAACACCCATAAATCCACTGGCCCTGATGATGGCCTACACCCATGGGTAGTGAGGGAGCTGGCAGATGTTGTTGCTCTGCTGCTTTCCATCATCTTTGAAAGATCATGGAGAACAGGAGAGGTGCCTGATGACTGGAGGAGGGCCAGTGTTACTCCCATCTTCAAAAAGGGCAAGAAAGGAGGACCCAGGAAACTGCCGGCCAGTCAGCCTCGCCTCCATCCCTGGAAGGGAGATGGAACAGGTCATTCTGGGGGTCATCACCAAGCATCTAGAACAAAAGAAGGTCATCAGGAGTAGTCAGCATGGATTCACCAAGGGTAAATCTTGCTTGACTAACCTTAATAGCCTTTTATGATGACATGGCAAGATGTCAGCATGACAGAGGAGAGCAGTGTGTTATATCTACCTCAACTTCAGCAAGGTTTTTGACACCATTTCTTGTAACATCCTCATAGGTAAGCTTTGGAAATGTGGGTTACTTGAATGGACAGTGAGGTGGATTGAGAACTGGGTGAATGGCAGAGTTGGAAGGGTCATGATCAGGAGAGTAGAATTCAGTTAAAGGCCTGTAGTCAGCTGAACTAGATGAACTCCAGAGATCCTTTCCAACCCTAAAGAGTTGTGTGATTCTGATCTACTACACCATCTGAGAACTCTCTCCAAGTACCTGCTGTTTATTCTTCTGCCTCAGTGTATTGAAAACTTCCTCGTTCCAACGGACTTTCCTGTGTGCTGCCTAAATCAAATATGCTTGTGAAGAGATACAAGTGTGGGGTTTTTTACTTGTATTTTTTGTTTTTGCACTTGCTGTTACTTGATTCTAGCACCTACCTCTGAAACAGTTGAAAAAGTCCAAGACTCTTCCCTTCTTGGCTCAGTATGTGTTATTAAATACATCAGTCAGGCTGGCGACAACACTAACTCCTTTCTCTCGCCATTAGTTAGGTTCTCTATGTAAACTTCACAGACTTGTAGCTCTCAGTGTGGGTGCATGCAGTTGTGTAACAGTAAAATTAAGGTGAAAATGTAGCACTTGATGACCAGGTATCAAGGGAGAAACGATGCATCTAGCACATAGCATCAATCAACTAGAAACGGGTGTTTTTAGTGTGAGTTTAGGTAGAGAAGGACTTTGGCAAAATAAGATCTTTTTGCAATGGTTCTGGCTACAGAGAGAGCAGACTTTGGGAGACGATGCTTTTTTTACCTTGTTTTCAGGAACGTTTCATTGTTGTTAGAGAACCAAATGGTGTGTTACGCAAAGCAACTTGGGACGAGCGAGACAGAATGATACAGATATTCTTCCCACAAGAAGGGCGCAGAGTTATTCCCCCAGTGCTATTCAAGGATGAACACCTTGGGGTAAGATCTTTGGGTCTGGAAACTGATCATTTTTACTTAACTGTGCTTGGACAGTGAAGCTGTGCTAGATGGACAGAGTAACTCTGAGTAAACCAGTCTGCTGTTAGGTTTTAAGCTGCTTCAATTCTCTTTTGAACAATTGCTCATCATTGAAACTTTGTTAAAATACTTGCAATGAAGTTTCAGGTTAGGGCAAGGTAAATCCTGGGTAGGTGCAAATATTCTGTCATACCAGAAATCCACATCTAATTTGTTCTGCTTTGATGAAATCACACACTTAATCTGAAAAATTCAGGGGAAGAGAAATCAAAGAAACATTAATACAGTGCCATTAAAGCAGTTCCTATAGTCTTATTCATTTTGTTTCCTGATTAAGGGGGGTGCTCAGTATAATTGTTGCCTAGAACAGAAATGTTGTGGCTGCTGTTTTGATTTTGGAGCATTGGAATAGTGTGATTCAGAATCTAGTCCTGAATTTGAACTGTTGTTTTAGACCGTATTTCAGCAAGACCGTCATGAGGATGTCCTCAACATGTGCATTGCTCAGTTTGAACCAGATTCAGCTGACTATATCAGAGTGAGTTCATTTAGCTTTTTTCTAGTATAAGTAGCACTAATGAATAACTTAAGGGTTTGTTCTATAACCATGTCCTGGTTTCCCACAGCAGTAACCATCAGCATTATCTGGGCATCAAAGGTGCTGTTCGCATGTTCTTTCTCCGCTGTATAGATTACCTCTTATCTTCTTTATTTTTTTCTTGTAGAAAAGTAACCCAGATTCTGTTTAAGTAAGTAATTTCCACAGTATACAAAGAACTACAGATGCATAAAAATAGCCTGTACATAAGGGGTTTGGTATCAAACCAGAAGTTATGATAATGCCTGTAAGTGACCCCAACCAGAGCTGTGCTCACTCAAGTCATGCTGACTGCTGCAGTGGGATTTGAAAGAACAGGATAGATAATGGATGAAAGTGCACCCGAGAGCACTGTATTATTTTTGACAAAGACCAGGTACAAAAAATACAATTCTAGCAGAAATCTAGCTACTGGTAAATAGGTTAATCTATACTTGCCTTTAAAGTGTTTATTTCTCTTTGAATTGTAGTAATTTCTCAAGGCCCTGAGAATGTAACTTCTGTTACATGTATTTAGCTTTCTCTTAACATAAAGATGTCTACACCTAAGTAGCAAGAACTTAGCTTATCCCAGTGTTACCTTGAATTATAACATGTATTAAGCTTTAGTGTTGCATGGCTCAGCCTGTGGCTTACTCCTGCATATTAGGGAGAAACTCAGAGATGGAGAGGGGAGAAACTGTCACCCAGCTCCAGTTACACTGATGAGACTGAAATTCTGTGTATAGGTTCATCATCGGGCTTATGATGACATTGAGAAACATGCCAAATACGACCTGCTCCGTTCAACAAGACACTTTGGAGGCATGGTATGGTATCTAGTCAACAGAAAGAAAACGGATGGCTTACTAATAGATATGATCAACAGAGACTTGTAAGTGGTGTCTGTCACTTATTAATTCTGGTTATCTAAACAGAAAACAAGTTCCAGTGTTTGAAAATACAGTATTTTTTTTAAGATGTAATAAGTTTTCATTTGCATTATATCATAGGCTAGCTGTAACTTTTAGTTAAATAGGTGCTGAATGGAAGCACCATACCAGCCCTGGCCAGTGCTGATCTTAAAGCCTGACAGCCTTTTTGGCTTTTAAGATTGGCACACCCTTTTCTTCCTTTTTTAACCCCACTGTTGAAGTTAGAAGCTTTCAGCAGCTGGTCTGATTTTACTTTTAAACTCAAGGAGAAGAAGCAATACAGAAAAGTTCCAGTTTTGGAATCAAATTGTTAAAGGAAAAATTGAAATGTCTGAACAATTAACATTACTGGAGTTTGGAGCATCTTTACCTACCACACACCTTTGGCTAATGCTTGCATTTATGTAAAGCATCTGTTCAAGTTCTAAATGCAGCTGAGGGCTGAGGTGTCAACAAGATTTCTAATGCTACATCTGTAAAACATGCTGGTTACTGCAGTCCGTGTTAACAAGTTTCTGCAGTTGTTCTGCTAAATACTTGTTACTGGGTAATTAATTGTATTTCACAGAGAGATTTCAGCTTAATTAAGCATCAGGCTTAAACTGCAGTATGGCTACATGTAAGTGCCTTACCTGGTGCTTGTTGGTGTTTGCATGCTTCTGGTCTGCCTTCTCCTGAACAGGTTGCCTTTGCAATAGATTGGATGCCTGTTGAGCTAGGTGACCCAATTAGCATATAGCCAGTGAAAGCAGTTAAAGAACACGTGTGGTGTGCAAAGTACACTTTCTTTAAGTCCTCTTAAATATTGAGAGAAAGCTATTACTACAAATGAGCCTTTATTGGTTTAGGCTGGATGATGCTACAAGTTTAATTACCCTGTATCACATGCTTCATCCTGAATGTCCATCAGCAAAAGAAGCTAAAGAAGGGAAGCTTCAAGGAGTTGATCTGATCAAGGTATGCTTTTACACTTTAAGGTTATGTAACTAGATAAAGCTTCTAAACAGCAGAAGTCGAGTTAGTAGGCTAATTTCTCCTTAAGAAGTGGGTACTTGTACTGTGTTGGGGGCTTTGTGCCATTTTTTAAACTATATATAGCTGCTCTAGGATTTGGGTTGTCACTGGCTGATGTACCACTGGAATGATGAAATACCATTATTCAGGGATGCTTTTGTACATTAATGTCTCTCCTGTCATGGTTGCAGGCATTTGCAAAAACTGAATCACAGAGAGAAGGCTATATAGAATTGGCCCTCCAAGCTTATGAAGAAGCAATGGCTACTTCTACAGCTTCATGAAATCAACCTATCTTCCTCACAAGTTTTAAGTCTGTTTATAAACATTCTCTGTACAGGATTCCACAATAAACACTTCAAACAACTCACTGTTCTAGCACTTTTTTTACTGAAGTATGTATGTAAGAATCACTAGAGCAACTTGTATTTGCAGAAGTTCAGTAAATGAACTTAGAGCAGTCATCATGACTTTAGCTTTGAAGTGATGATATTATACCCTGTGTGTTTAATTCCTCTATGTGAATGTAAATTGACTCGAAGCTGAAGAATTGCCCACAAGTAATTTTAATTGTTGATGTTTAGGGTCTGGAGAAGTTGCTTCAGGGAGGTGTTAAACACCACATCTGTGCCTTAAGCCAGGTTACCACTGTGGTATACAGTTTAGCTAAAAGTGTCTGCAATCGTAATTGAGCTACTGTTGGTAACAGACAAACTAAGAAGCACACTGAAGAAGTAGCAGAGTGTAAATATTAAGTGAGGTTAAAATAGTAATGATTGGCTACAATGCTCCTATTAGAAATATTTGCAACACAAAGTACTGAAGGTCGGTTATGAATAGCGGAATTGATAATAATGAGAGAACTCAGGAACAAGATAGGTAAAAGGGTTTTATTGAACTGCTTAATAAGTGATTTTTCAGTATGCACTAGAACAGGCCTACATCTTTCAACATACTGGAAGCTGATTCTTTTTTTAGAATTCCTGGGTCCACCCTTCTTTCTACATGTACATGGTCCATTGGCAGTATAAAAATCAAATTAACTTGGAGCACACAACCCTCAGATCTTCATTTCCTTGTTTGGAGTAATGGATTTGGTCATTTAAATAGTATATTCACTCATCTAAGATCTCTTCATCCAGATTGATGTCTGTGGTATCAATATCTTCCAGGTCCAAGTTATCCAGGTCATCTTCCAAGTCAAGGAGCGTCTAGGAAAACAGAAGTCTAGATTAAGTGGATGCTAATATGGTTACATGTACTCCAGCTTGTACCATGTATTCACACATTCTGCAGAATACCAAACTGAGGCAGTTGGGTGGAATAGAGATGTCAGAATAAGCTGCAGAGGAAAGCTACCTTCTTGATAAGAAAGCACCTCAGAGATGTAACTTTCTGCCATGTTCTGACCAACTGTTATGAGCTGCTCTGAGTTACTGTGTACAGCTTCTGCATACAACAGGAAAGGATTATACACGATACTCATCCCAAGCTGTCTGGGTCTATTAATGTAGAGAGTGACATTTTCCAGTAGCTTGGTGTAATCACATTATCAGCTGGAGTGTTTTATGTAAAATGAGTTTAGTGCTTGCTCATGAAAATAGATCTTGGTACCTTTTGGTCTTTTGTTGGAAGTAGATCAGAACTCTGTAAAACTGTCTTCATTGCATCTTGTTTAGGGGATGGAGCTGGTTCTTCAGGCTTCCTCTAATGAAAAAGATTCCTTAAGTTCTTTTAACAAAAGCAAGACAACAGCAGACTTATAACCTCCCCTGCCCCTGTGGTTCTTTTTCAGAGATTCCCACAGTAATTCTTGACCCAGTTCTTCACAGCCCTTAGGCATTCTAGTCCTCACTGCAGTAGACTCTACTGCAGTTGATGATGGGACTGATACTATGAAAACAACCTACACAAACCATCAGTTAAATTACAAATACTGAAGTGTTGTTAGAAAGCAAAGTGATTTTCAAGGTCCTCAGCAGGAAAGAGACAAGGCTATTTGAGACTGTCACAGCAGTTCTAGCAAAGGCAGTCAGTCTTGGTACTGTGGCTGAGCTTTGTGTTCCATGCCCTGTAGTGCTTTAACACTTACCCTTCTCTCTTCACTGCTGCACATGTTTTATCTTAATATAAGTGATCCACAATAGTCGTATTCAGTTAGCTGTATTTAAGGTTCATTAACTCCCACAAAGCTTCCTATATTCAGCCTCAGCTGTAAGAGACACCTCCTGTTTTAAGGACTTTCATGCAATCATTAGTTGAATGCAAGATATTCAGATATCAGTGGTCTTGTTTTCAGCTTCTAATGCAAACTAGCTCCAATCTGCTTTAGACAACTTGTGCAATGCTATTTCTGTATGTTCTTTAACAAATGTGCACACAAGTTTGATTGTGCTGTAGTGATACTTCTTGTGATACACAAACATAGTCACTAAAGGCAAGTTAAATTCTAACTACGCTTAGCTAAAGTAAGCTAACTTCTCTGAAGTGTCACTCAAGTTTTGTAGCCCATCTCCTATGAGGAAAAAAATGGAGACAGAATGGAGAGTTGTGACTTCCTGTTTCTCCCTGTTTCCACTGCAGTTCTTTTAGAAGTTTATAGCCCCAAAGAGCTGTGCCAACACCGGTGTCTTTAACAAGCTCGCACATTCTGATTTTCATGTTCAAATGTAAAGTATATTTGAGAAGACATTCCTAAGCAGTTAGATATGGAACAGTCTTATTCCATAACCACACACACTAGCAAATACAATTAAACAATTTTAATTCCTGTAATATGCAAGAGTGCCCAGGTTCCAACTACTGAGCTTTTAGAAAGCTAGCAGCAGGGGAAGCAGTATTTGAATGTGCAGCTGAAACTGGTTTTCTGCAGGATAAATTCAGTGGTAAGACACTGTGATTACACACACTAACAAAAGACAGCACAAGTAACCACACTAAAGAAAAAACTGCAGTCAAGAAGTCATCAGTAGTTAGAGAAGTAGATTAAGAGCCTGAAACAAAAGAATACGGAACTCAGCTGCAGGGCTTACAGTCAAGCCACTAAGAGAAATGATTTGTTCATTAGTGGCACAATATTCTCCAGGGCACATGTTACCGTACAACAGCAAAATTGCTCGCTCTTTGAATTGATCACTTAGTAATATCACTGACCTCAGATGCCATTACTCCCAAAGGCTGAAATCCTTTTGCTTCTTCAAGTAAGTTTCTTTCTTCATTTGGCTACAAGTAAGAAAACCAAAACACAGGTTCATGGAATGTCTGAGTGGTCACACTGACCTGCTTAAAGCTGATTTTACACAACACCAAGTGTTGCTCTTCTAGAGACAAGAAGAACTCTCATTTCTTACTCACAGTGACAAGAGGATATTCCCTGGCTGGCCGCAAGTCAGCAAGACTTTGTTTAACGTATTCCTCAGCAACAAAAGCTTCCTTTAGTCCAGGGAAAAGATTCTCATACTCTGTAGGATCAGCGAGGGACTCTGCAGCTTTCTGATTGACTTTAGAGAGATTCTCCCGCCACAGTTTAACCACCCTGGAGATGCAAACAGTCGCTGTTACATACAGCTACCTTGGACAATACTCTTCATGCTCTGCATTTGCTTTAGAAGTTACCTTGAAACTTGGCTTGGCAAATATGTCCGTGCAAGAAAAGCAGCTTCTGGGAGACGCCCGGTTTTAATCAGGAGCTCCAAACAGGAGTCGAGCCTAGAAGGTTTTAAAATGTGATTTTAAAGACCTATTTTTTATGTAAGATTGCCTCTTCGTCCCATTAAAGTGCTTGACATTCAGGTTCTTTAAGTAGCAGCCGCCATAAAATAGCATCAGCTTCTCTGTACCTGCTACAATCTTTCTCCATCAAGTTTTCAGTTAGCTGTAGCTAAGAATTTAAAGAACCCGAGGAGGTTCTTTGTACTTGGGAAAGCAGAACACAACTATCTTCAACTCTTGCTTGCTACTTACTTTCCCTGCAGGAAGTAGCTCATAAACGCCACATTATTCTTGCCATCCTTTTCAGCTCCTTCAGCTAACTTATTCACCATGTTAGCATTTCCTGAAGCTGTAGCCAGGAGCAGCAGTCCTCCGTAGTCTTGTGCATGGTGGAGACACTCCTGGGCTAAGCCAAACTGGCATTTGCTAATGGCAAGCTCAGCGAGTTGTTTCCATTTCTGTTCCGACTAACGGTATAAAAAGGGGAGAGGGAGGGCAAGAAAAAGAGAGACAAAAAATAACCCTCACATTTCTGAGCAGCATTTAAAGATTTTTCAGAGCATCCACCATTAAAATGTAAGTTTACTTGTGAAGATGCTATATCCCATTGTTAAAGTCGTCTTCCCTTTCAGATACTATGTTTACTGCAGCTTCACAGCATGATATAGCAAGTTTTATCATTACACAGCTACAACATTACATCAAATAAACAGTTTTTCATTAAACATGGAGGGAGGAGGTAGGAATAAATTAGGCAATTTAAACAGTAACAACTCCTAAATTAAGCTTCAGAATATAAGAAAGGCATTTGTGTCTGTAACTAAGTTAACATGCTTTATCACTTCATTGTTTTACAACACAAACTGAGAGATCAACTCTCTGAATAAGAGCTATGGGACAAATCTCTGCCTGTCAGCCTTGCCAGTCTTTCAGTCTAAGTCTGCCAAGGCTGGAACAAAAGCCAAGAGGCTTTCAGTCCTGTCACCTCTCCTCTCACTGTTAAATACTGGAGATTAACGCCTGGTTCATGTTTTGTTTTCTCCAGAAGTTCCTGTAGTTTTCTGAGCAAACAACATTTCTTCTGCGCCTCCATTGCACAGCCCAGATGGCTCTGATTTACAGACAGAAGAGCTCCATTGAGGAAGCTGGAGGCATTTATACAGTGTTCAAGGAGTAGTACTGCATCCCCACATATATTTGACTCTTATTACAAGGCCTCTTCAGATTCGTAATACTCAGAACTAGTATGAATCACCAAATCCAGGATGTTTACCTCTGCTTCCATTGCAAGCTGATAGGCTATTTTTAATTCTCCAAGTTGAAGAGCAAGTTCAAAACGATGCTCTGGATCTGTGGATACTGCAAGAGCTTGTTGCTTGAAGCCCTAAAACCAAAAATTAGACAGTAAGGCTCAAACAGGTGTTTTAACAAAACCCCCCTAACAGAAGGTTACAGTATTCTCAAACATATCATTAACCAAAGTTTATGCTTACAGCTAACATAACTGGGATTTGCTTAACAAACTCAATTACAAATGTGAATAAACCTATTTATTAAGTTTTTGATAACGAAGTAGTAGTTTTCTTGCCTGTTTTTCAAGAAAATGTGCAACTCTGGTTCTCTGTTCTTTTGGAATGGTGGGAAGGACTTTGTCAGCCATACTGAAATCTCTTCTCATCACAGCCGTTTGATACTCAAGCACTGAGACCAGCAAAGAGTAGCTAACAATGTTTAGCTCTTTATCACCCAAATAAAGTCGGTTGTCCTTAGGGATATACCCCAAAAGATACATTGTTCTGAAACAAAACAAAGCATATTCACCTTCAATAGATCCACTACCAAACAGTCTATAGAAAAAATACAGTAGCTCTTTGATACCAAGAATACTCACATGAAAAGGTTCACTTTTACTATACATATACTTCCACCTAACACTGCTGCTTCCCTCCACAATCCCATTACCACCACACATTAGCATGATACATAAGAAAGAGTATTAAGGCACAACACAGGTGACAACCTTCACCGAACTTTGTTGAGAGAACCTTTAACAACTGCTTACAACCCAAAGCAGCAACTCACCTGTCTAAATGGGCAATGGTGACAATTTCTCCTCCAACATAGTAGTTGAGTCTGTTCACAGAACTGGTGTAAATAAAGCAGTCACCTACCCACAAGCCCGTTTTCACAATCTCCTGGATCTCACCAAGAACCTGCAAATTAAGTTTGATTTAATTAGATATATAAAAAGGGACTTTTAGACAGCAGTAAGACTATTGCATTTTCAAATTGAATTTAATACTTTATACCTAGTAGTTGCAAAAGTAAGTTTAGATACAGATTAGAAGTATATAAATGCTTTTAGTTTTACACAAATATTGTAAACGTAAGAGATTTCTACCTTAATTCATAACTTAATTCATAAGCCAATTATAAATCTAGGAAACAAGCACCAACTTAAGCATTAAGCAACATAAAGACAATTTTCCTTCTGAAATGTTCTGCTGACATTTCACAGCATGGTGTTTGTTTTTCCTTCACTTCTCAAATTTCAGTAACATTTCAAAATGTGAAAATTGCAGAGAAAGTTTAAGCTACAGAAACATGGTACCCAAACGTGTTGTAAAAATAACCTTTATAACTCTGTGAGAAGAGTAAACAGATGTCTAACAAGAAATGCAGGCACAAAGGTCTGTCATACTGGTATTCAAACAGGGATGCTCTCACCAAGGAACCAAAGTTAAATGATTAACAGTGTTCCTCAGGCACAGGTGTACCATGTGGTACTTGGCGTTCTAGAAACTAAAATTTATTAGGACTACAGTAAGGACTAAATTTGCTTCCATGACAGAATCACAGACTGGTTTGGGCTGGAAATGACCTGAAGATCATCTACTTCCAACCCCCTGCCCTGGGCAGGGACACCTTCCACTAGACCAAGCTCCTCCAAGTCCTGTCCAACCTGAACACTGCCACAGATGGAGCATTCACCACTTCTCTGGGATGCCTCTGCCAGTGCCTCACCACCCTCGCCGTAAAGAACTTCTTCCTTTCATCTAACCTGAACTTCCTCTGTTTAAGTTTAAACGCATTACTCCTTGTCCTATTACTATAGTCCCTGATGAAGAGTCTTTCTCCAGCATCCCTGTAGGCCCCCTTCAGATACTCGAAGGCTGCTCTAATCCTATTCCTTTTTTTTTTTAAATAGAAGGTACCTCAAAAGCATCTTCAATTCCATCCTCAGTGACACCTTCATGTGTTTCTTGGGCTGCTGCAACTTTTTCTGATAGGTATTTCAGAATGAAGAATGACTCTTCTGTAGCAATGCAGACAAGCTCACCCGAGTCAGACCAGAAAATCTGCATCATCAGAATCAACAACAGCACTGGTTTAGAGCTCCAGGTTAAGAAAGGAGGAAGTATGAATAAAAACATACTACCTCTAACAAATGCTTTACAACCCGAGAAGTCAACACACACAGGGATTATTTTCCCTTTCTGCTACATGACCAAGAAACTGAAGTTATTACTTCATCACTAGCTTGGCTTCAATCAAGAAAATGAGCAACCTAGTAAAAAACAAAGCAATCAGTAAACACAGAGAGGAGAATATCTTGAAGTCACATCTAGAAACTCACGTGTTTGGGCTGAATTTCAATCCTGCGAATCAATTCTGTGTTTTCCCAATCATAGAATGCCAAACCATTAACAGATCTGACCCCCAACAGGAAGCCACCGTAGATGCCTGCAAGAAAATAAAGGTGGAAGAAATCCACACCGTGCAAAAAAATGCACCAACATATCTATATTTAAAGGTAAATTCTTACCTTCTGCTCCAAAATCAGGTTTGAATGACTTCTTCTCTTTGAAATTTTTAAATATCTTTACAACACTGTTACTCTCCCTGATTGCGTACCTAAAGAGAGATTACATTGTAAAAGAAACAAACAAAACCAGGAAACCCCAGGCACTGTTCAGCTTCCAAAGCAGCAAATGGCTACAATCGTAAGCTGCTACAAAACAACTGCATTTAATTTATCTTCAATAATTAGCAGAGCACTGGAAATAAGAAATTTTAAAGTAGGAAAGGTACTGAGAGTTCATTATCCACACAGGTTTTAGTCTTCAGGCCAGTGTGGTTCATACAACCGAAATACTAGCACCAGCAAGTTAAGGTAATACAAAGATGAGCATCTGCACCACTTACTCTGAAGAATCATGTGCCCACACAAACTCCTGTGCAGAACCAAAGCTCTTGTTTCTCAAAGCCATCGCTGTGTATATGATGTATTCGCCGTCACCACACACCACTACAAACCTAGAGCACAAGACAGATGCATTTGTCAGATATCTGTGTTCAGTTCAACAGCCATAATCAAGTAGATAAATGATTTTAAAAGTCAAAGGCCCCTAGCCCAACATAATCACTGCTCATGCAGACACAATAAAAGAGCTTTGTATACTGCAAAAACAACACAGAACTGGATTTTGCTTTGCAGCGTATTTCTAGCTACTTGCTATTCCCTCTCCTTTGTCTCCACTGAGCAGTTCTTGTACCTTGGATCCCTTTAGCTTTTCTTTTCATTTATCTGTTAACAAAAGACAATTCAGGATAAATGAGAAAAGGATGTGGTTTGCTGCTATTACCTCATACATTTTGTTTGCATGCTTTTTCGTCTACCTACAGTGTCCAACTTGTCTGTTCAAGTGGTGAGCTCTTACAGGTAAAGCACATTATCCTGATGTTACAGTGCCTGGGACTGACACACCTCTTTCACCAGCCACCAGCACACGTGCAACTATTATCTTTCATTCAAAAGGTTTCCAATATGAAAGAACAACAACAACAAAAAAAGGAATCATAAATGTCAAAAGTATTTTGTTCTTAAATCTATTACCGTCCATTGGGGTTGTGCTGAATTGTCTGAGGATAGATTTCACAGCTCCCCATGTCCTTTACAGCCAGTGGCAATCTTTCTCCATCTTTGATTTCAGCATCGCCCATAGCTTTCAAGTTGGCCTGTTGGACTTCTGAATGTTTAGCCCAAATAATTTTTCCATTTGCGTCCATGGACATGGCAGGTTCTTCACGACCAAGCTAGGAAGTGTAGCATAACAACTGAGCAGATGGAGAAAATACATTGAGCTTCTTTTCAGCTGAACACATGTACACAGAACGGTTTGGGTTGGAAGCGACCTTAAGATCATCTAGTTCCAAGCCCCCGCCAAGGACTTCTCACCCTAGACCATGTCACCCAGTCTACTGAAATGATGTGCCTCTGAAAATGCAAACTAAAATGCCACATTTTCAGTGTTTTACACATCACCAAAACAGAAATCCCTTGCTCTATACACAGGACAGTGATGAATCACCATTTCTCATTTCTAATCATTAACTGTACCTTAACAATAATGCTGCCTTCGTCATACCCCAATGCCACATTATTGGATCCTCTTAAACTGGCCACACACCACACTCTCTCCATGCCATAGTTGAGGGTACTTTCCAGGCGATAAGTGCTTGAATGCCAAATGCGTACAGTTCCTAGAGGAAAAGGAAACATGCCTTTTATCACCCAGTGCGAGGGCAGGAGGTGTGCAGCCACACCACAAGGAGAGCCCTCCCTTAAGTTCCTCCCCTATCCTTTATGTATCAGAAAACAAAATTACCGTCTTCTGAGCCTGTGATAATGATAGGCAATTCGGGATGAAAGCTGACACACGACACATTCTGAGCATGTCCTTCGAGTGTCTGCACACAGGTTTTATTCTGGAAAAATAAGAATAGCAAGCATAGGTAAAGATTGTTGCTACATTTTTACCTTCCATTTCTCAAAGTAAAGAATCCAAAGTTCACCTGAAAACATATTTCTCTAGATCTCTTCCAATAACATTTATTTCCAAGATGCTCAAACAATAGCATGAATATATTAAAAACTATGATTGTATTGAGTTAATTTCTCCTCCCCAGAAGATACTAACTTCCCTTGGCACAGCTATTTTCCTCTATTTTCAGATGTGTTTCTTCCTAGAAGATATGCTTTCTCAGAGCTACACAGCACAACAGATTAAGTAGAAAGCTGAGTTTACTGCCAAAAAAACCATCAGGGCAAAACATCTATCTGAATCTAACTACAGGTGAAGACACATCTAATACTGTCTTTTCTGAGACTATTTATTCACACTGTTGTGAAAGGAAGGCCTATTCTACTTGAGACAACTCAGATTAGACAACATGATATCTACAACTGTACATGGTGGCAAAATTGAAGCATCATTACGCAACAGTCATTACTGTACTGCATACTCGAACAGCAGTAGCTTTACCTTCCAAACTTGGGTTTACTCTAAGGCAACATGCTTTAACAGCCAGAAAGTACTACTAACAAACTTTCTCTTGCTGTTCTGGCCCTTCATGCACTTATGCACAGGAAGAACTTAAGAGTTCTAGGTTCCAGCAACAGAACTGAATATCCTTGAATCCAATCTCCTTTTCTTGTAAGGCACTCAAACAAATTACCTCATGACCCCTGCAAACTGTCAATGTACATGCATGTCTCTGCATGCACCTATGTGCCTATGGAAATGTGCATAGGATGAAAAAGGAGAGGGAAGGGAACAAAGAAAAAGGAGGAAAAACAAGGATGGAAAGAGTTGATACATTAACAAAATTTACATCTGAATATGGAAGAGGAGCAATTTAACCCACCAAAGAGAAAAGTTCAAAAGGCATAATTAATTACATTAGAATAAAAATCCCTAATGTTAATAATGGCAAGCTTATTTCAAATTTAATTCTTCATATTAACTTTGAGGTTATTTAAATGCCCAGCAGCTTTTCTCAAGAGTTTTTTTTTTTTTTATTTACAGACAAGTAATTAAAAATTTCATTCCCACTTCCTTCTTTCCAAGGAAAAATGAGGGAAAAACTGTTTGTGTATTCAAGTCCTTTCCCTCTTTTTCTATTTCTTCACTATTGGTTTTGCTTTGGCAGTCTGCATGACAGTTTATGAAGGGTTGAAGACATACCTGGTAGTCCCAGATTTTAACCAACCGGTCATCTGCGCCTGAAATGAGGTACGGCTTGTCTCCTCCACTGTAATAGTCAATGCAGTTCACTCCTTTCTCATGGCCTTCCAAGGTAAAGTTGGGTGAAGAAGAGCCAAGCTGCCAGACCTGCCCAGAAAAAAAAGTGCATGTAGTTCTTAAAGCTTTTGCATTCAGGCCAACCTTGCCAAACACAGCAGGTATTCAGATGTACTTTACAATTCCAAAGACACAGTTGTTTTCCTAAGTGAGGAACCCAAGCAACTGGTTATCAAATGACCAATCCTTCTCCCACCATAGACAGAAAAATATGCTGATCAAAACAAGATAAAATCATATAAGACACTGCTTGTTAGAAGTAGTATCTATTTATGAAATTGACTAATAGACATAGAAAAAGCAATTAACAATTTGTGCGTACACAGGTTGCCCCCAACTGTGTCCTGAATTGTGTTCTTTCCAGTTACATTAAATCAATGACAAATCTCATGCTAAACAAGGACTCAATCAATCAAGTCCAGTTGTAGATACACTTCCCCACAATTATCACATCAAATCAACATTTACAAACACCTCATCTCAGCATGTGAGAATATATGAAATGATACCTGGCCATACTGGGAATTTCTAGGGAAAGTAAGGAAGTCTCACTGCTCAGACATCTCTAAACCTATAGTTTCAGATACTCAAATACAGTTTCACAGCAAGTGAGACTCATCAGGGTCTACCATGAGAAGGCTAAATACACCTTTGTAAACAATTCAATAAACAGACCAAAGCATGAAAGTAATGGGAGAAACACCTTTTACGTAGCAGTTAAGATGCTTTACTGAATTACTTAGTAGGTGCATAGAAACCTGACCAACATTCAGGTCTTTGTTCAGGAAAAATTCTATTATTCAACCTTCTTTTAAGAATTCTGACCCATTGTCCATACATTATTGTTGTTTTGTGGGCTCTGATATTTACTTACTGATAAAAAAGAAAACCCCAAAACCAAAAGCCAAGTTACAGTTTCTCTACCTTGATTGTCCTGTCCAAAGAGGCACTGGCAAACTGATTATTGTCTTTTGGGTTTATGACAATCTGCATGACATAATGGGTGTGTCCTTCAAACACCTGAGAACAAGACCATTTTTTATCCCAGTCCCAGAGTTTAATGAGCATGTCATCTGAAAAAGAGATAAAAACCAACAGCCAAGCTTCAGTTAGTTTAATGTATTCCAATACTTACCTTCTTCAGCTAGAGAATCCTTAATACATTAAAAGGCTCACTCATCCCTGCCTCCTTGAAAGGAGGCGTTACTAATACCCAATGTATTTTTCACCTGTAAGATTACCAGTCCCTTCTTGCAGGAGTGCCACAGGGAGTACAAGTTTCTCAAATAAATTGCCCAGTAAAATAATGATAAAACTAAGTAAGCAATACATTTATCTTAAAAAGGGGAGATTAAGAAAGGATATTTAGTTATTGAATTATTAATCTTAAAATACTGGGTAGATATTCAGGAATTCAACCTGTGCTTTGCTGTGCAGCACCTACTCTGATGAGCACTAAGGAATAGGAAGCAGAGACAAACAAGCTTCCTAGTACCTTCATTTGAAGTGTAAATATATTAGCTTCAACAGTGAAACACAGTGATACATGGTGCTTCTGATTCACAAGGTTCTCTGCATTCTTGCAGGGTTCTGACTGTATTAATAATATTTCCAGGAATGAAAAGGCCCGAGTCACATGATGCAGATGTTCTTGGGCAAGATTTATTGGGATACTGTGATCTTCCCATCATGCATCATACCAATCACCTCAAATAAGATAGCTCAGTAGTTCTTGGGGAATAAAGATGCAAGTTATCTGCTGCTACAAGTCAGAAGGCCAGCTGAAAACACAATCCAAACCTTTATGTAATTTCTTTTTTAAGCAGAACTTCAGTGCAGCAAACTCTCAAATAATTAGCACAGATATTAAGCAATAGGGTTCTTCAGTCTTCCCTGACAACAACATAAGCTATTACATTTTAAGTTCTAAGTACGGATGATATCCCATTAAAAAAACACTAATGCATCTGGCAAACAAATAACATGAAGTGACAACTGCCACATTTTCTACTTGCTCAAGGATTCTTGTTTCAGCAGAAAGAGGAAAAAACATGCAACCCCCTCACTAGACAGATAACAAACACCTAAATATAGCTGGTTAATAGATAAACAAATATATCAAAGAACTCTTACCACTGCTTGTCAATATGAAAGGCTGCGTGGGATGCACCGCAATGCAACGAATGTAATCTGAATGGGCCTCAAACATGTGAACTCTTTCCAAGGTGTTATAATTAAAAACTCTGATTTGCATGTCATCCTGTGAAAAGGAAGAAAAACCACCTTTAAATAGGAGTCTCTGTAATACACCTTATGTTAATTTTGTGTCTAATACAGTATTATTACAAGCAGTATTCCTAAACCTTAAAAATAAAATTGGAGAACAATCTGACAAGGAATAAAATACCAGGTAAAACTTCTTTTTTGCCACGTGACCATGACTTACAAGGCCATTGGAGTAAATGCAACTTTGTGATAAACTCTATGTTAGTTGTTTTATCCAAAGCATTTACTTTTCCTCTTTAACACACATGCCTGTTTAAGGAGCAACACCTACAGAAAACACTCATCAGAACAGCCGAAAAGAAAATTATGTTCTCTTGAGACCAGCCTGTCAGTATAACAAACATGGAACACACAGAACAATGACTGATGTCACCATTTCACAGTCACTAAGACACAGCCAGCCCTGTTGCTGAGAGCAGCTGTCTTGCCCTTTCCTTACCACTTCTTGTTACAGCAGTGAAGGCTCCCTTCGGAAAGCAAGGATAAATACAGCTGCACACTGAATCAGATCAAGAACCTGATCCCGGTGAAATTAACTGATTAAATATAAAAATGGAGACCAAATGACACCAGTTGCTAATCCAGTTCCCATGCAGATATTTGAACTTATGTGATGCCAAAGAGGCAGCGTTGTACTTCTTGGGAAGCAGTGCTAACTTATGCATGCCTGAAGTAACTGCAGCACAGCAGCATAAGACAATGAAATGACAGCAATTTTTTTTACTCTGCGTCTAAGGCAGAAGACTAGAAACAAATTAGGGATGAAAATGTTAGGTATTACCTCAATTTAGACAAAACCCACTCATTCCATCAAGGAAAATGCGTTACTAAGATTAGAATCAAACAATTCCACTCAAGGTAGACTCATGGAATAAAAGCACAGGATTTTTCTAGGGGTAAGTAAAACTAAAAAAAAAAATAATATTTTTTTATACCACCAAGAACAAAGGTAGAAAGAAACTTCTATGTCGTCTTATCCAGGATAGTCAATAGTTTCATCTTAGTTGAAGTAGCGCTAATAAAGTCAAAATTGGGTACTGAGTGTGCTTCAGTAACAGTTAGGTCTAGATCTAACTTGTACTACCTGCAGAATTAGCAAACAAAAAAGGCTGCCCTCCTTTCAAACAAAAATTTTAAGTTTCTAAGCTTACTTCAAGAGCAAAATTTTTGGGAAAGCGTAGCAAAACACTCCTTTCTTTTCTACAAATTCCTATCAAATTGTATTATTATGTGGTCTACAAAGGAACAGCATGAAAATAAACTGAAGCAAGTACAACTCCATATGGAAATCGGAAGACAGCAATAGCTTACAGCTCCTGTAACAACCCAGTTCTTCCTTGCCACGAATTTGGCAGCTCTCACTGGTAGGTCACACACTTCAAAGGTCTTCACCAGAGTCTAAAAATAAACAGAACAAGTTCATAGCACTGGGGAAAATATCAGGTTTGATATGTTTGCGTTTTTTACTATGTTTTATTATGTTGCCTCTTCTGTTCTTTTAACAGCTTTATGCTCTCCATTCATTCTTAACCCAAACCCACCTCTGAATGGTTCTGGAGCTGCTGCTCAATTTCAACTATACTTGATAGACAGTAAACGTCTAACAGTTACTACAACCTTCACAAATACAGATGGCAGGGACAAGCCAGAGACACCTAACCCTTCAGCAGGAAAGGAATTCATTTGCAAGGAATCCACAAAGGAGATAAATCTTGACAAATAAATTTTTAGGACAGAAAAAATCATTAAAGTCACAGCTAAAGATATTCCTTGTCTATTATTACAGTCACTTTTGCAGTAAGACACTGGAGACTGTAGTCAATTAGCAACAGCTATTTAAGAATTTGTGGAAGCAAGGACAGGCGGCCTGGGTAGAGTACAGGGATGTTGTCTGGGAAGCTAGAGACCAGGTTAGGAAGGCTAAGGCCCAGTTAGAATTAAACCTAGCCAGGGATGTTAAGAATAACAGGAAGGGATTCTACAGGTACATAGCAAACAAAAAACAGACTAGGGACAAAATAGGCCCCCTGAGGAAGCTTTCGGGAGAACTGGCTACACAGGATTTGGAGAAGGCTGAGGTTCTGAATGACTTCTTTGCCTCGGTATTCACTGGCAAAGGCTCTGACCGCACCACCCAGGCCTTAGAAGGTAGACGCAAGGACTGTGAGAATGAAGACCTTGGGCCCACTGTAGGAGAGGATCTGGTTCGAGACCATCTTAAAAATCTGAATGTGCACAAGTCCGTGGGACCTGATGGAATCCATCCGCGGGTCCTGAAGGAGCTGGCGAATGAAGTTGCTAAGCCACTGGGCATCATATTTGAAAAACCATGGCAGTCAGGTGAAGTTCCCGACGACTGGAAAAAGGGAAATGTAACCCCCATTTTCAAGAAGGCGAAAATGGAAGACCCGGGGAATTACAGACCAGTCAGTCTCACCTCTGTGCCTGGTAAAATCTTGGAGCACATTCTCCTGGAAGGCATGCTAAGGCACATGAAAAACAACAAGGTGCTTGGTGACAGCCAGCATGGCTTCACTAAGGGGAAATCCTGCCTGACCAATTTGGTGGCCTTCTATGATGGGGCTACAGAACTGATGGACAAGGATAAAGCAGTTGATGTCATCTACCTGGACTTGTGCAAAGCGTTTGACACTGTCCCACACGACATCCTTCTCTCTAAATTGGAGAGATATCAATTTGATGGATGGACCACTCGGTGGATAAAGAACTGGCTGGACGGCCGCACACAGAGTTGTGGTCAGTGGCTCAATGTCTAGCTGGAGACCGGTAACGAGTGGTGTCCCTCAGGGATCGGTGCTGCAACCGGTCTTGTTTAACATCTTCATCGCTGACATGGGCAGTGGGATTGAGTGCGCCCTCAGCAAGTTTGCCGATGACACCAAGCTGTGTGGTCCGGTTGATATGCTGGAGGGAAAGGATGCCATCCAGAGGGACCTCGACACACTTGTGAGGTGGGCTGATGCCAACCTTATGAAGTTCAACCACGACAAGTGCAAGGTCCTACACCAGGGTCAGAGCAATCCCAACAGCTACAGACTGGGCAAAGAAGAGATTCAGAGCGGCCCTGCAGAGAAGGACTTGGGGTTCTGGTCAATGAGAAAATGAACATGAGCCGGCTTCAGTGTGCACTCGCAGCCCAGAAAGCCAACTGTATCCTGGGCTGCATCAAAAGGAGCGTGACCAGCAGGTCGAAGGAGGTGATCCTGCCCCTCTACTCTGCTCTTGTGAGACCTCACCTGGAGTATTGTGTGCAGTTCTGGTGTCCTCAACATAAAAAGGACATGGAACTGCTGGAACAAGTCCAGAGGAGGGCCACGAGGATGATCAGGGGACTGGAGCACCTCCCGTATGAAGACAGGCTGAGGAAGTTGGGGCTGTTCAGCCTGGAGAAGAGAAGGCCGCATGGAGACCTCATAGCAGCCTTCCAGTACCTGAAGGGGGCCTATAGGGATGCTGGGGAGGGACTCTTTGTCAGGGACTCTAGTGACAGGACAAGGGGTAACAGGTTAAAACTTAAACAGGGGAAGTTTAAATTGGATATAAGGAGGAAATTCTTTCCTGTTAGGGTGGTGAGACACTGGAATGGGTTGCCCAGGGAGGTTGTGAGTGCTCCATCCCTGGCAGTGTTCAAGGCCAGGTTGGATGAAGCCTTGTGTGGGATGGTTTAGTGTGAGGTGTCCCTGTCCATGGCAGGGGGGTTGGAACTAGATGATCTTGAGGTCCTTTCCAACCCTAACTATTCTATTCTATTCTATGATTCTATGATTTTATGAAGAATCTTCTTGTGTATCTAGATTGAAAATAGAATTGATACATCTGTCAGTTACGAAGACTTCATAATATGGAATAAACAAAATCATCACCTGTGTTTCATGGTTCCAAACACAGACACTGCCATTGTAAAGGCTAGCCAACATCCATGGTTCTGTGGGATGCAAGTCTACACTCTTCACCCGGTCAGACCGAGCTGTTAGCTTCCGTTTTATATCAAGTCGGAGAGGCTAGCGGGGAGAAAAATTAAGAATACCAGGTTATCCCACACAAAACTGGAAGAGAAATATAATGGAGGAAGGAAAGCTGAAGTTAAACCTTAAAATAAAAGGACTCGATCCTCCTTTTCAAGCAGACAGATTTTCTATCCATCTGCTTCTTTGTTTTTTGTAGGGGTTTCTGGAACATCACATCCCCACCAACAGCAATGGGTCAATTTAATTAACTTTTGTGAAAATCAGAATTTTTTCATATTGTATAAAGTATCTTCATCACAGCCAAAACAGAAGAATGCCCTGCACATCTTCTCTGTGTCCCTCAAGTACCAAAGCAAAGAGAATTCGCTTCTAATACAACCAACAGCAAATCAATCTTTCTCCTACTTCACCTGAAAAACAGGTGGAAAAGCCACTTATCACAAGCTAACACAACACCTGCCCCTCATAAATTTATTCCTATGATTCCAATATTAAGTTTCAGAATACAACACTACATTGTAAACACCGCAGAAGTGAAAGTTTTAAGCCTTCCCCTTATAAAGAAGGATTTCACCTTCATCATTGGCAATGTAAAGCTGTAGTATTTTAAAGACATGAAGTACAGCAAAGTGATTTTCTAAAATATTTGAGGCATTACGGATTCATTTAAACACTCAAAGACTATTGAGCTCACTTTATGCTGCTGGCATTTTAGCTCAGAGAACTTAATGGGCAGCATCTGACCAGAGTGCTGTGCATTTTTAGTGGTGGAATAAACTTAATAAAAACTGCAGTTATGTATGTTAGACACTGAAAGGAGAAAAAGATACCTAATTGTCATGTACCATCTGTAATTTATGAACATGACATCTGAAATCTGAACCGTTGACAAGGTCTTGTAGTGACAGGACAAGGGGAATGGCTTTAAAATGACAGAAGAGAGACTGAGATCAGACAGTAGGAAGACTTTCTTCCCTGTGAAGGTGCTGAGGCGCTGGCACAGGGTGCCCAGAGAAGCTGTGGCTGCCCCATCCCTGGCAGTGTTCAAGGCCAGGTTGGACACAGGGGCTTGGAGCAAACTGCTCTAGTGGAAGGTGTCCCTACCTGTGGCAGGGGTTGGAGCTTTAAGGTCCCTTCCAACCAAAATCATTCTTGGCAATAAAGAATGAACTTGGGGTTTACTTCTCCTGCCATACATACTAGAAAAGGAGGCAAGCTAATCACACATGATTCCGTGCTTATCCTTGACACCTACTACTAAGGACCACACAACTGCTGACCTAAGAGGTTAACTGCAACACGTACTCAAAGCACTTTTACACCCGTTAGGACCGCTTGATGAATACCACACTAGTAACACAACCCAAGCGATTTGCTCTGCGAGTTCAACCGTAGGGATATTAGAGGACTTTCAAATACTTTCTTCTTATTGAGTCGTATAACTTAAATCACAGAATAGCACCACAGGTTCTTCAGGTACTATGTGAAAAGGGAAGCCTGTGTCAAAGGGCCTGTCCTGCCCAGAGCCAAGCCCAGCTCCCCCAGGCAGGGCCCCGACACCTCCAGGCCCGGCTCGCCACCGGCCCTGGCATCCTCCGAAGCCTCCTCACTTCCCTCCCATTCCCCTCACGGGCCTGGCTCCGTGGCCGCCTTCCGCCTCTCCTCATGGTCCCGCACTCACCATGGCCCCGCGCCCGCGCCGCCCGCCGAGGTGTCGCTGCGGACCGGGAAGGCTCCAACCCGACGACGTGGAGCTTCCGGGCTCGCCGCTATCGCGAGAGCCACGCCAGGAGCCCCAGGTCCTCGCGAGAGAAAAGCGGCCCCGCAGGATGCCGGGTTATGTAGTCCACGGCTGCCCCCTTGGCTGTGTTTGCAGGGCATGCTGGGAGTTGTAGTTTTGGCGCGTGGGAGGGGTGAGGGGTCTGTGAGGAATGCTGTGGGGTGGCCTTTGCTGTGCCTATGAATGGAGTTTGGTGCGACCTCAGGCCTCCCGTTTGGGTAATTAATGGTGGTGATGTGGTAATTAATGGTGATGGTGATGAGGATGAGCGGCCCTGCGCAGTTGTGAGTGACCAAAGGAAGAGACGGGCCCTCGGACAGCCCTTGCCTGCACAGTGTGGTGTTGCAGTGTGCACCATGATGGCCGCATTGGTGAGAGGGGTCAGGCCTTCAGTGGAGAGCGTGACAGGGCCCTGAAGCAAACCCCAGGAAGAAGCCTGGCTTGCCTCTCACTCAGTCGAAAAGACACGAGCCTGAAGGTTATGTGGATGTGGAAGGCTGTGTGGATGTGGAAGGCTGTGCTTCCCTCTCAATCTACCTGTCAGCCAAAGTGAGAGGTCCTGTGACCTCAAACATGATGTATCAAAGTCGTTGTGAAACCAGGTTTTCCCAACACTGAGGATATGAGGGTTTTGGAAGCATCAAAACACAACTACTGCTGAGAAAATTTCACCTAGCCCTGCTGCCAGATTGAATTATAAATTGGAACCTGCTCATTTCATTGCAAGAAGGAGAGGAACAACACGAAGGATATTCAAATTCATTGGGGTTAGGCTAAAGAAAATACTCCTTTTGATACAAGTGTTCACCTGGAGATTAGGAGCCCCTAGTGCTCCATCCTACAACACACTAGGAAGGATTAGATTGCCCTGGAGTGTTTAGAAGGGACATAAACGAACAAAAGGGTGACAGAGAGATTACTTCAGCTCCTGTTTCACTCCAGAGAAGTAAAGACAGTAAAGACAGATACTTAAGATTTGAAACAACTCAAACCCATGAAGATAAGTGAGAAGAGAAATGCCTGAAGCAAGAAAAGGGGCGCAGTGTTGTCAACTGTTATGGGTGAGTTAAGACTTTCAGCTTACCTTAAGGCTTTCTTTTCACTTTGAATTCATTATATTAATGATTGCAGAATAATACTAGAAACATTTTAGTACAGAATTTCAAGATCTACAGTCTGGATAAGATTGTTTGAAAGTTATGATTTTAGTAAAATTCATAACTCGTGATTTTTAAGACAGCTGAGGTGGAACACTGAACAAGAGGTGGGAACACTGAAAGAAGAGCTGTAGGGAAAGGATATCCATGTTAGAGAATGTAGGTAGTGGGGAATGAACAGCAGACATGGTATATTTTTCCTTGAAAACTTCAGTAAGGTCCTGTCCAGAGAGAGATAAGGGTGTTCCAGGGGAATCAAAGACAGCAAGGAAGGTAAGTGAAAGATGAAGGGATAGAGCTTGTCAGCCAAGAAAATAACAGCAGGGAAAGGAAGAAATTCCTTTGCTGTTAGCTTCTCCTGGGAAGTTGTCATAATAGAAAAAGTCAAGTGCAGAGAAGCCCAGGGCATAAGCCAAGACTGACCTTATGGTAGGAGGGAGACAATGAAATGAAGAAATAAAATGAGGAGTATCTTTCGTAGCTGTTAGATTTGAGGGTGCCAGTTCTGAGCCAAAAAAAACATGATCCACAAATTGCTACAAAGTAAATAGGTGTATAGAGGAAATGTTATTATGTATTTGTTTTCCTTTGGTATCTCCATGTTCTGAACTAGCCACTGTTTCACCAGGGGTTATATACAAAGTAGCTGGAACCATGCAGAGTCTCTAAGGCGTCTTTCAATACAGACATTACAGATCAAAATCTCTACTTTGTTTTGGGTTTTGGGTGTTTTTTATGTGACCCCACAGCTATTCTTATACCTCTTTACAGAAAAATATTTTTCAGGTAGAAAAAAGAGAACACCAACACAATGTTTTTTTTCTCAGGTAGTGCAGCACAGTGCAACCACAGGCCTTGCTTCCATTAGAAACTAGAATAAAGCTGTAGAGAATATTTACTGTGTATAACTGCCTTGTTGTTAGAAACACAAACAGCATTTCCATAAAGTGTGGATATGTGTTTGTAATGACGTGCATCATAAAGGAGCTGGTAATCCAGTGTTGCAGGATACATTTCCTGTAGGTGCAAAGCTACTCTTAAATCTCTTGAAAGTTCTCTATGCAAAGCATAAAAAAGGACCTTTTTCTATTACCAAAAAAAAAAAAAAAAAGGATGTTCTAAATAACTGGCCAGCTACGTGCTGGTAGTTGAAGCAGCTTCATTCTGACACATTAAAATATGTAAACTTAAAAAATGCACTGGACCCCTGTAATAAAGGAATTCTGCACATTTTTATTGTTGATGATTTAGTTAGAAACACAGCAGCTATAATGGGATTGCAACAAGAGATACAACAGTTATAAGGAGGGAGTCACTATAGTACTGTTTCAGCCTATGGGTAATTTCTTCTTTATAAGGCACCTCAGCATAGCAAATCCATTCAACATTGCTTTCCTGAAATTTCAGCTTAGATCCTTTTGGCTATGAAATTATTGTCAGTTTTTGAATTTGTATGTCAATAGAAAGTTTTCTGGAAGCAAGACAGAGCATTTTAAGGAAAAAAAAAAAAACCAAAACAAAAAACTAACAACCCACACCAGTATAATATGGTTCTTACAAAGAAAGATGTTAGTTTGGGTTACCAGTCACAAGCACCTCTAGTTTATCCTCAGTGTGCCAAACGAGAAGATAAAAAACACCAGTCCGCTTTCTTTTTCTCTGAGGTAAGGACTAGAAGTCTAGAAATAAGGGCTATATCCAAATGACTCATTCCATATGCTTGGAAATTCACATTCAGGCAAAAATCTAACAGACACTCTTAGCAAGATCCATACCTGCTGTATTAAATGTACTGTGTGCTGCAGTTGGCAGCTCGGTCCTTAGGATCCAATATTTCTTTGCCTTGACTGTTCTACCAAGGATGCCACCCTTCCTATGTAAATTCTTTGTTTCACCAGACTTCAGCCATTGCTCATTTTGTTTATGGGGCTATGTGGCACCTCCCAGCATCACTGCATTTCACTTTACAGTTCCGTTTGCCAGCATCTGTGAGCTTGACTATTATCTCAAGGTAGTATAATGGACAGCTTGCTAATTTCCTAAGTATTCTCTGAGTGATCTTGTAATCTGAATTATTATTCTCATTTAGAGCCTTTCTTTCAGAATATATAGAGGCTTTTATATATTTAGGTCAACTCTACAGTATTATAAAGTATTTATTTCATATGCAAAATTAATGTGAACTGTCAGGAGTTAATACTTGCAGTGCAGTGAACTGTAGTAAAACTCATAGCAGCCTTAGCTTGGAAGATAGTAAAGACTAATGGAAAACAGTGGGTTTAGAGAGAAGGTGTTATTAACATGTAGATGACAGACCTGTGAGACAAACCTCACTGTAAATCTGATTAAAAGCTCCCTTGAAAAGATCATATTTCACTTTGTTGCAGATCACAGATACAGCAGTGTTGTGGAACGCAGTTTGTCTCTTTCAGTCTGGGGTGCCTAATCTTTGTTCTTGCTCTCCTGGAAACATGCTAGCCTTAGATACAAAGACTCATACAGAGATCAGAGTATTACAGTCATTAGGATAATGATGAATTAAAATATTAGTAAAGAGAGGAAAAATTTTAGCAGAACTGTCAAAACTGTAGAGTTCCTATTAGGAAAAAAAATAATCTTGTTCTCTCCAAACCCTGCATCCTGCCGGTAACAGCCTGATGGTACATAAACTGATAGTTTTAAACAAAATGGTAGTTGCTTCAAATACAACCATATATGTGGTGCATACAGAGAAAATAGACACTGCAGTGCATAAAAAAGGATTGAAAGTTTTATGTTTGAAGTCACCTAAAATAACATCGCCTGACACTTGCACAGAATCACAGAATCCCAAGGGTTGGAAGGGACCTCAAAAGATCATCTAGTCCAACCCCCCCACAAGAGCAGGGTAACCTACAGTACATCACACAGGAACTTGTCCAGGCGGGCCTTGAATATCTCCAGTGTAGGAGACTCCACAACCCCCCTGGGCAACCTGTTCCAGTGCTCTGTCACTCTTACAGTAAAGAAGTTCTTCCTGATGTTAACGTGGAACTTCCTATGTTCCAGTTTACACCCATTGCCCCTTGTCCTATCACTGGGTATCACTGAAAAAAGCCTAGCTCCATCATCCTGACACCTACCCTTCACATATTTGTAAACATTGATGAGGTCACCCCTCAGTCTCCTCTTCTCCAAGCTAAAGAGACCCAGCTCCCTCAGCCTCTCCTCATAAGGGAGATGTTCCACTCCCTTAATCATCTTTGTGGCTCTGCGCTGGACTCCTTCAAGCAATTCCCTGTCCTTCTTGAACAGAGGGGCCCAGAACTGGACGCAATATTCCAGATGCGGCCTCACCAAGGCTGAGTAGAGGGGGAGGAGAACCTCTCTTGACCTACTAACCACTCCCTTTCTAATGCACCCTAAGATGCCATTTGCCTTCTTGGCCGCAAGAGCACATTGCTGGCTCATGGTCATCCTCCTATCCACCAGGACCCCCAGGTCCCTTTCCCCTTCACTACTTTCCAGCAGGTCAACCCCCAACCTGTACTGGTACATGGGGTTGTTCTTCCCCAGATGCAAGACTCTACACTTGCCCTTGTTAAATTTCATCAAGTTTCTCCCCGCCCAACTCTCCAGCCTGTCCAGGTCTTGCTGAATGGCAGCACAGTCCTCTGGTGTGTCAGCCACTCCTCCCAGTTTTGTGTCATCAGCGAACTTGCTGAGGGTGCACTCAGTTCCCTCATCCAGGTCATTGATGAAAATATTAAACAGCACCGGTCCCAGCACCGACCCCTGAGGAACTCCACTAGTCACAGACCTCCAGCTAGATTCTGTGCCATTGACCACAACTCTCTGCCTTCTTCCTTTCAACCAGTTCTCGATCCACCTCACTACTTGATCGTCAAGCCCACACTTCTTTAGCTTATCTATGAGGATGCTGTGGGAGACAGTATCAAATGCCTTACTGAAATCGAGAAAAACTACATCTACCGCTCTACCATCATCCCTCCACCTAGTCACTTCCTCATAGAAGGCTATAAGGTTGGTCATACATGACTTCCCCCTCATAAAACCATGTTGGCTGTTCTTAATGACCTCCTCATCCTTGATATGCCTAGTGATGGAGTCAAGAATAA
Organism: Lathamus discolor; assembly: GCF_037157495.1. Lineage (NCBI taxonomy): Eukaryota > Metazoa > Chordata > Aves > Psittaciformes > Psittacidae > Lathamus > Lathamus discolor. The sequence goes on along the minus strand of NC_088886.1, from coordinate 57,934,925 downwards.
GTTGTTCCATCACCTTTCCAGGGATGGAGGTAAGGCTGACCGGTCTATAATTACCCGGGTCCTCCTTCTTGCCCTTCTTATAGATTGGTGTGACCTTTGCCATCCGCCAATCCTCAGGCACCTCGCCCGTTTCCCACGACTTACCAAAGATGATGGAAAGTGGCCTAGCAATGACCTCCGCCAGCTCCCTCAGCACCCGTGGGTGCATTCCATCTGGACCCATCGATTTACAGATGTCCAGTTTGCATAGCTGATCCCTAACCCAATCCTCATCTACCAAAGCAAACTCCTCCTTTGTCCTGACTCCGTCTGGGGCTATAGAAATCAAGGGCCCTCGGAGAGAGTCTGCAGGAGTAAAGACAGAGGCAAAGAAGGCATTCAGCACCTCTGCCTTCTTTATATCCTCTGTCTCCAGGGTACCCACTTCGTTCAGCAGTGGGCCTATATTGCCTCTTGTGTTAGTTTTATTTGCTATGTATTTGAAGAAGCCCTTTCTATTGTCTTTAACCCGACTAGCAAGATTGAGTTCCAAGGAGGCCTTAGCTGTCCTAATTGCCTCCCTACATCCTCTAACAACTGTCCTATATTCCTCCCAAGCGGCCAGCCCCTCCTTCCATAATCCATAGATTCTCCTTTTCCACTTGAGTTTGCCCAGCAGCTCCTTGTTTAACCACGCCGGTCTCCTAGATCCCTTACTTGACTTCCTACTCATTGGGACGCTCCGATCCTGAGCTTGGAAGAAGCGGTCCTTGAATGCTAACCAACTATCTTGAGCCCCTTTACCGCCTAGTACACTTTCCCATGAGACTTCCCTTAGCAGTTGACTGAAGAGGCCAAAGTTGGCCCTTCGGAAATCCAGAACTGTGGCTTTGCTAGGTATTCTATTCCTCCCACACAGGATCCTAAACTCCACCATCTCATGGTCACTGCAGCCAAGGCTGCCATTGACCGTCACCACTTCGACCAAACCCTCCTTGTTGGCGAGTACTAAATCTAGCAGCGCTGCTCCCCTAGTTGGTACGTCCACCATTTGCATTAAGAAATTATCATCAATGCACTCGAGGAACCTCCTAGGCTGTGAATGACTGGCTGTGTGAGTCTTCCAGCAAATATCGGGGTAGTTAAAGTCCCCCACGACGACTAAGGCATGTAGTCGCGAGGCTACTTCCAGTTGCCTGTAGAAAGCCTCATCAACTCCTTCGTCCTGATCAGGAGGTCTGTAATAGACCCCCACAACTGTATCACCCGTGCCAGTCTGCCCCTTGATTCGTACCCACAGACATTCCACTTGCTCCTCATCTGACCCCGGACAGAACTCAATACATTCTAGTTGCTCTCTCACGTAAAGAGCAACTCCACCACCTCGCTTCGCTGACCTATCTTTCCTAAAAAGGACATAGCCATCCATGACCACATTCCAGTCATGTGAACTGTCCCACCATGTCTCTGTAATTGCCACTAGATCATAACCTTTAGCCTGCACACAGACTTCTAACTCCTCCTGTTTATTCCCCATGCTGCGTGCATTGGTGTACAGGCATTTCAGGGAGCCAGTCCTAGTACCCTTTTTCCCCTGCGGGACAGGGTCTAAAAAGCTATCCTTTCCCACAAGTGAAACAAGAGATTGATAGTCCTCCTTAGCCCGCCATCCTTCAATCCCTAGCATGTTCCTCTTGGGCTTGTCCCCAACAGGCCCAGTTAAATCCCCCAACTGGCAATCCTGCCAAACTTCAGCTCTGTGGATTTAGATTTGTTTTGCATTAGATGTCTTCATCTGAACAAGGAACCTGTGTCAGCTTGATCTTTCTAGTTTCAGTGGAAAAATTTAGTCATTTTTGGAAAGGTATTAAGGGAGTATAAAAAAAAGCTTCCTTAAAATCAGCAACAGGATGATCAACAATATTTTTAGCAGTATCTGATATGGACTTAATTTAAGCAGAAAATATAACAGAAAGTATTAATCGTATTAGCAGAGTAAGTTACCTTCATGCTAATAATGAAGAGATGTCCATAAATGGGGAACTCTGCCAAACTGTGTTATCAGCGAGAGTGAATGAAGTGTTGTACATAATAGAGACTCCGGTTCTTACCCTCTTGCGCTTCTTTGAGTGCATTTGATTCATTAGATAAATGTTATCTTTATGCCATTTTTGTAATCGCTTAGCAGGAATTACCCTGATTGACCTGCTAGTGCTTCTGATTTATTAACACTTACTTCCTTGTATTTTATTATTTGGAAGCCAAAGTCACAATTTTGGCATGATTCCATTTCCATTAAGATTGGTGGCAAAAGGGCAGGCCTTGGAGCCACACAAGTAGTTTGAAATGCAGCAGTATATCCTCCCAGGTATTCCAAGTTTAGAGCATAAAATTTCTTTTTATCAGATTTACAATGCATTCCACTGCAGCAAAATGTTGGTATTAATGTTCTTTTATTGAGTTTTGAGGCCTCAGATAAACTTACTCCATTTTCTCTGCTCTTCTTTAAATCTGTCAAACTGATTCAGCAGGCAGTTTAGTGTGCCCTGAATATGATCTTGAGATAACATGAACCAGAAAACCTATGAAATGATGACTTCTTGTCTGAGGAATATCAGTCCCATAGCTACCTAAAAATTCCTATGGCAATATCCGTGATTTCATCACAAAACTATAGATTGATTTTCACTTTTAATTGCTATTATATATTATTACCTTATCATGCTGACCACAGGGATGGAGTGTGCTTGGGAAATGATTCAGCACAGAGCTTTCCATAAGCTTGCAAAAAAATTTTATGGGATGGTATTACCAGTCATCAGAAGGATTTGTTGCCAGAGCTCTGGAAAGCTGAAACTGCTGTGTGTGTTTTCTACTAATGTTAGACAAGATTGACATAACAAGAGTTATTTTTTATCCAGATAAAGAGCAGTAATAAAAGGAAGTTTGAGAACAACACTATGGACACTTACTCAATGTGAAAGGTTAGTGGACAGACTTAGATAATTGACTACGGCTTGTGAATGAACAAAGTTGTTTGTTTCTTCTTGGTCATGCAGTTTTGAGTTTTCCAGATGCAAAGATATAACATCCGCTTTTACAGTGTACATAACAGAATCAAACCATCAGAACATGTCGATTTAGTTAAAATGAACCAAACAGTATAAATATCTAAACATTCCACGTAAGGATTTGTTTCAAAGGAATGGTGATGATGTTAAAACTACTTTTATGGGACTGGGATGATATAAGACAGTATCTCAGCAAACGGAAGGAAATTGAGGCTAAAGAATAGCTGTCATTCTTGTTACCGATATCCTATTGTTTAGGCACTCATCCTGCATGACTTAATGCTCTGCTACGATCAGTCTTTTGTTTTATAGTTTAATAGCAGCTGTTTCACCACAGGCACAAGTGCAGGTCAGGCTTGCGGTGTGCTAGGCACATAAAACCAAGCCCCTGCTACCTGGTTTGTTTTCAGGTAAGGCTAATTTACACAGGGTGTCAGCAGAAGCTCTTAGAGACTCCAAATATGACCATAATCCAGAACCATTCTCTCATGATATGCCTGCCAAATGGAAAGTGTCAAGAGGTTTTGGGCTTTTTAAAATTTTATTCCTATTTCTCTAATTTGTTTTTAGTAATTGTAATATGTAGGGTTCTTTTAGGAAAGTTTAAGACCATTCTGTCTTTGTGATTTGAGCTGCATAGTTACATGGTCTCCCTGGGAAGTGGTGGAACCACCATCCCTGGAAATGTTCAAAAACCATGTAGATGAGGCCCTTAGTGGACATGGTTTAGTGGTAGAAGCTCGAGGAATGGTTGGACTTGATGATCTTAAAGGTCTTTTCCAACCTAGTTGATTCTGTGATTCTATGACTATTCTATGATCTCTCAGTTTGCTTTGTACATCAAACAATTAGCACTTACACAATTGTATGGCATTTCTGTAGCACTGAATGTATGTCTTTGTTTTTGAAGCTGCATCTTCACAATGACACAGTAACAAGCTATTTATGTAGGAGAGCAGGCAGTAATGAAAGCTGTATTATATTTTATCCTTGCTTTTTATAATAATCACATATAAATAATGTATTGCCAGAGGCAAATGTAACAATGTATTTATATATACAAGCTGTATACAAGCTGTTTCTTTTGTTTTCCCATTTTTAGTAGAATCTGAATCATTAAAATTTTCAAAGATAGTCATATGCGTAATTCAACAGTAACAGTGTGTGCTGTGTAGCCTCTTCATCTAGTCTGAAGACTGCAAGTTATCACAACTATGACTGTCTAACACCTGAATTTTTAAACTCAGACTGTAGCAGTTAGTGCTTTAAACTTTGAATGACTTTTTCAGTCCTTTGTCAAAATACTACACAAGTGAAACCTGACACAGGATTTGTAGCATTCAGATCATCTGGACAAATTCATTCTCAGAAGTGAAATATATAATCTGTTGATGAGTGAGAATTAATATAGGGTCTTAGCTCAAGCTAAAAATGTTTAGGCTTTTAATCCCAGATGTTTCTGGTTCAATTCCTCTTATGCTGCTATTCTTGAAAATGCCGCCATTCTCTTATTATACAGTCAACTTCCCCCCTCCTTCCAATTAGTAATAATGGCTATCACCTACATACGGTTTTCTTTCCTTTCTGAAGAGGCACATCTAATTCTTCTATGAAGAACTGATATCTACTATTTTTATTGGCTATCCAGATTAAACCTGATGACTGTAATATGTACCTAGTATGTAGCTGGAATTTAACCCCCTCAAAGTAAAAGCACTTGTAAAGTTGTGATGTGTTTTAGACTACAGACATTGTCTCAATAATTGTCTTGTTAAAATAAAATCATATAAATTTTATTAAATTTACTCTGGAGGTATAAAAATTACAATAGTGACAGTATTTTTTGTTTTGAGTCTGTGGAGAGGCAGGAAACTCGGATAACATCAGATTCCACCCTGACCATGTGTTGGAAAGATTTGCCACTAGATGACGCCTTGATTCTGTTAATTTCTTTCTTTTTTCCTGACTGATAGCTGTACCTGAGATCCTGAAACTATTTCTTTAGTAAATCCACCTGGGAAAGAATGCTTTTCACGTATTTTTAAGTGATAATTTTTAAAGCCTTCTGTTGAATTAATTACAATTATTGCTAGTTTTAACTCCAGCCTGTTTTGATCATCAGTTTTCTTGTTTGTTATACTGATAATTTTTCTGTCTTGGACAAAACTGTTTTTAAAAACAGTTTTTCTGAGTACATGTTTTTCATGTTTCTCTGCTTCACAGCTGTAACTTACAAGTAGAAGCAGATCAGGACATTGTCCTTTATACCACCTACAAACAGCCATTTAGCATGTCTGGATAAAGGCTTGTATAAATATGTTTCATTTAGTGCACACTTTTCCTTACCAGGAGAGTGGAGAGTGTGAGGGGAACAAACTATACTTCTGTAAAGCATTTTAATACTGGCATAATTCTGCATCTTATGATACATGCTCATAAAAACTGTCACTGATCCTGGTACTAACAAGTAAATAATTCCTGTGTGGACCAGGCCAGAGAGAGACTGAAATTTTCTGTTTAACCGCAGAATAAGGCAAGTGTTGTAGTTCCTATTCCTCATTCATTAGTCTCTGCACTGAAGAACTTCAGGTCTGTAGTCTGTGATACACAGCAGGTAACGATAGTAGAACAAATGAACATGGACCAGGTGTTCCACAGTAAAATACATGCTTGTTTCTGCCCAGTAGTTTCTTGTCATTAGTATAAGGAAAATCACAACAGCCTCCTGTTCAATGAAAGAGAGGGAATTTCTTCATTTTTGCTTAAGCAGTACCTCAGTGTAGACATCTGCAGGTGGACAGTTGCATCCAAGCAGCTCCTGGCACCAAGTTGACCAACAGGAACTACTTCCTTTGTGATAATTTTTGTACGTGTCAGAAGGCTGCACTAGGCCATCCTTTACAAAAAAGTCACTATAACAGATCTTGTATGGTAGGACACTGCTATGTTCCTATGCATACTTGTTTGTTTTGCTGACAAAATACAGCCTCAATAGGTGGGTTTGTAACTGGAAGAGACCCTATTATCCACTCTCTGAAGATTTTACAATATTTAAAAACACACTTTAATGAAAATGCTATCTGATTTTTTTATGTGAACTATTTCATGACAACTGATTAATATTGTTACGTTAAATGTAATCGAAATCAGTGCTGGAGTTACTTGCAGGGCTTCTCAGAGATGAGACTAGGAAGACTGTCTCTGACTGGAGTTAGAAGCTGGGAGCTTGTATAAAATAACCCTGGGAGCCAGTATTATTTTGTCAGCAGTACTTTTTGTGACTGTATATTGGCTAAGATAATTCTGTTGTTCATGAAAGTGATTTGACTTGAACAAAAAAAATGGGCTTTCCTAGCTTACATCAGATTTGTATTTATACTTATAGTGACAAAAGGAGGCTTCTGGCAATAAGCCTTTGCAGCATTTACCAGACTTTTCAGGATTTTTTTCTGTGTGGAAGGTGATAGTGTAAAAAAAAAAAAAAAGATTATACTTATTGTATTACTCATTTTATTTAAAATATGATTATTTACTTTCTCTTCTTAAAAAATAATCACTACATTAAAACATTTGTCTTCAGAGAAGATGGTGCAAATTCTTCTATGGCTTCAAGTAACTTCATAAAGGGCCATAGAACACGTTAGCATTAAGTATTTAAGAAAGCTTACCTGTATCGTGCATTAGATAGGACAGGCCCACTGTACTTTGCAGCTCATTTCATCATACAGTGATGTGGTTACAATCTTACACATTAAGAAGAGCTACATTAACCAAGATATATTTTTTTCCACTCTCTAATTACTACTGCCATATAATAAGACCCAACATTGAACTAGCTATTGAAGTTCTCATATTGAATAAAGATGTCCTCTGGCATCTTTTTTTAATACCTAATCATTATAATACAGGGGAGGGAAAGGATGATAAAAGCACTGGGCTACCTTTATGCTCTTCAGGCAGTGGATATTAATTACTGCTGGTGCAGCTGACAGGAAAGGATAGGAGTAGTAATGGTTTTCATTACCAAAACCTAATGGAGTGGTCAGGAAAGAAGGATAAGTTGTAATCTTTTAACAATCTGAGACCAATTGATTGAAATGTTTCCAGATTTTGTTCTTAGTCCAAGTGGAATCCAGAAAATCATCAAAACATGCAGCAAAAAGGCTCTAGTATTGATATAATATCTGAGAAAGTGATTTAGACTGTAAGTGCTTAAGGTGCAACTGACTGTTCTGTGTGAATTCTGTGACTGTAGAACTGCATCCAGTGTATGGTTTTAGGAGTCCTGACTGTTAATATTGTTGGTAATCTAAGCAAAGGACTACAGACATTTTATTTTGCAGGCCCAGATTTTCATACAAGTCGTCGCATTGTTTTAATATCCAACAGGGTGATGCTGATTTATTCTATGAAAGAATTTTATTTTGTGTCTAATCCCCTGAGGAAACAAATTTGCAGTGAGAGGTCAATTATTTGGGCATTTTTTAACCCTATTCCAAGGTGCCAAAACGTGTTTCATTGGAAGATTCCTGACATATTATAGGTCTCATTGCATTTAAGTTACTTGCACTAGGACAGCTACAGAGTTCTTTCATATACTTAATAAATAAAAACACATATCTGAGAAGTTCCTATAGTGTCTTCATGCACAGCCTTGCTTATAGTTTGAGATCTACAGCAAACTGAACATATTTTTATTTATGACTTTGGGAAGGATTGACTTTCTTCTTTGAAACAAAAGACAAAGAGAAACTGTATCAAGAGAACACAGATCTTTTTCTTTTATCTTTGTGAAAAACCTGTAAACCCAAGTCTGATCACAAGGGCCAGAATCTTCATTGCCTTGCACTGCTTGCTGTGTCAATGGCACATCACAAGGTTCGAACTGCTAAAGCATGTTCTGGAATTCCTTTGAGTCAACTTGTTCCACGGTAGAGATTCAGGTAGCTGGTATGAGATCATCTTCTGACAAATATTGCCCTCTCATAGTAGTGCATTGCCCTTATAGAATCTCATAGTACTTGTACGACAAGCTAAGGAGAGTCAGGTAAGAAGAGGTGTAACTAAAACAATATCCCTGTTGCTGTGAGCAGGTGTTGCATCTAGAAGTCCAAATCAGGGCAAGGGCTGGAGCTGTCTAGACTTCCACTGGGGACCACATTGGATCCTGCAGCCCCATGATCAACAGTTAACTCATTTCTACCACTGTGATTTAGTCACAGTCAGCATTGATCTTGCTCTGCTGCAGAATCACTATGCAATTAGCATGGCAGTAGAAAATCTGGTTCTGCTTCCTGGTTTAAATGGCACAAGTTCACTAAATCAGAAATAGTTCAGTTATGATCATACAAAGCCCTTCTCTGGAAAACACTTATTTTCCTTTAGTGACTTCTGATGTGCTAACATTTTAACTGAGTGTTCCTGTTTTCTGTGTATTCAGTTTATGCCATCAAGGAAAGCAATTTGCTGTAATGCTACTCAAGGCACCCATTAGTAGCAAACAGCAATCTGTGTTTTTAGAGAACCAAGGCTGTTATTTCACAAAGGGAGCCATTCAATTCTGCCTTAATCCTCTAACCAGTAAAGCTCATCTTCCAGGTGTTATTCCTGACTATTTTACTGATATTGGTTTCTCAAAAATGTTTAGAAATTTAGAGTCAAATGTCGATTGTTGTTGGTGATTTATTAAGAAAAACACAATATTATGTATATCTGTACCAATAAATGTAAATTCTCAATTATTTGTTTTTGAGTTAACAGAAAAAATTGCCATATGCCACATGGTTTTGGTTTTAGTTGCATATTTTGATCATTAAAGTTGAAAGATAAGTGTTTAACTTAAAACCCCTGTTCCTAATCATTCAGGAAGTTTGTTGCATTCTTTTGTTGTTGAATCTTTGAAGCAGATGTCAATAACAGTAAATAGTGATAAACATTTTCCTGACACTGATACTTTGAATGCATTAAATTCTGCAGCTCCATAGTCTGCGTTATCAGTAGATATGTATGATTTGACTCAGGATCTTATCTGGCTGAATGGAATGACACCACAGAAGTCCTCTGACTTAAGTAGAATATGTACTGTCATCTGTTGTATTGCCATTTCTATTTAATGATGTCTGAAGCACTGCAGTGTGAGATATAATTAAAGCAAGTGTGATATTTAGAGAATAACAGACAAAATTTTTGCAGCCATTGAAAATCTTGTCAGATTAATTTCATTTAAAATCTCATTTTCACACAATGATTTCTTCTGATCTTCACCATCTGCATAAAAAGTGTAATCAGCGAGCTGAAATTAAAATATCTGCAACTCTGCCCTTGAAGTCAATCACAAATGAAACCTGAGAAGAATGTGTTCTGGTGGGGAAAAAAAACTTCTGAAGAAATCCTTTCTATTAATCTCTCCCCACCAAGGCAAAATATTACCCTTGTTTAAAAAAAGTACAAATAAATGTATTTAAACAACTTAATGGTGAAATTCTATTTGTCTTCACCAGATCTTGAAGTCAAAGCTGATTTAGAAACCTCCAACTTTCTTTCACAAGTACCACATCAGCAGAGCACATAGAACATGCATGGCAAACTTGAAAGCCATTCTGTGCAAATATGTAACCCTCCAGAGCTTAACAGAAAGATGGCCTCTTAGGAACTAGCCACAGAACATTGTTGGTGGGAGCATTTACAACGTTATCCTGCAGCATTTCCCCGCAGTGTTGCTTTCTTCTTTTAACAGTTGATAAGAAAATGCTCGTTGACCTGAGGGAGAAAAATTGACTCCATGAAGAGGGTTTTTATAAATTCCACCATAAATATTTCTTACACACGCCTTTGTCCTTGTCTGTTGAAAAGTCCAGTGCCAGGTAATGGTACTGACTCTTTGTCCAGTACCGTAATCACTAGGAAGTGCTTTTGTTACAGTACAGGCTTTTCTGTTGTCTGGATCAGAATGTTGCTGGTAAATTTCCTTCCTGTTAACTGTAGTTGAGTAATATTCTGTATGAGGAGAAGAATCAATGCAAATGGTAATCCTTCAAAACATCTGAGACAGCACTGCGCGCCAGAGGGCTGAAAAACTGTGAGTGAACATCCTCTGATTTACCAGTAAGATCTGTTCCTCCTGTGCAAGTACTTAATCTGCTGACAAGGAGATAAGGGACTTTGTACAGCTTAGAGACCAATCTAACATCACAAATATGACACAAACAAGTATATATATACATGCCTTTGGAAGCAATTGTAATGCAACAAAATTAATATCTCCTCTGTCTCCAGTTCTGTGCATACAGTTGCAAAGGTGCTCTAAGTTCCTACATATCAGTATGTGTGGGAAGAAAATGCTGCTCTGCAATGTAAAAAACCTTGCACATCTGCTCACTCCCTGTTAAAGCGTTAAAGAAAACTGATGACCAAAAGTGGCCAGATCCAGTTTTCTCCTAATCAAAGTCTACTGAAATGCACAGTGGTCTATTTCATGAACTTCCCTACAGTATCCATTAGATAAAACCAGTAAACATAATAAGAAATCAATTGAAGAATGCTTCCTTTCCACCTGCAAACTCATCCACTGTGATTTATTGATAGTTCTTTGTGCTACATGAAAGCTTTTCCTTTGTTTTCTGATTTGGTGTGAAGTTATGAAACCCTGTGTCGTGCAGGCTTACTCCTGCCAAGAACCAGCTATGAGAAATGTCACTGATTAAAAAGTGCACATTTTGTTTCCCAGTGATTACTTTGTTCTGATAACATTTTGAAAGCTTAATGAACTGTGATACTTCCTATGCTAGTAACTAGCAGAGACTTAGAAATAGGAATTAGATATATTTCTAATGAAAAGTCAGGGTGAGGGTTGAATAAATAAAAATAAGGAGTTTATCAACTCCAACTGCAGTTTCTTCTATGTGAACTAACATTAGAGCATTGCTTAGATGAAGTACACGGGAAGTCTGATACCAGTCAATTTCTATCAGGAGAAGCAAAGTCCAATTTATAAAAATATCCCTATATATACACCTATATGTCTATGGCCATGTAAGTATTAGTGACTTATTAATTCGATTTGGGTTTTTGCAGATGTAACCTTGTTCTCAGCTGGGACACTGTCTCACTGCTTTCCTATCAGGAAAGCAGCAAGACAGTGGGAAGGCTAAGAGCAGGTTGGGACAGAGAGAAAGCATATATCCCCGTTTCTGCAAAGTGTTTTTCCACATCCCTTCTCCAGTTCCTTACCACAGATCTGTTTAGCGAATTGCCACTCCTCCCATACCAAACAGAAGATGGGGGCCTGTGGACAATATGAAATTGAAATGCTGATAAAGTTTATGCGAAAATTTATATATCTGCAAGGCAAAGTTGTAGGAAAGACAGAATATTTTATTAAAATAATTCATATGGTTGGGAAAAACCAGATGAGCCTTTGGGCATACAAGCCCTTCTTCAGTTCTGTGGAACGTGTGCATTTTGTTGAATAACTTCTATTTACTGAAGTAGTGCTCAACATCCATGGTTAACTTAAACTTGCCTTTAGCAAAGTACATGAATTCCTTTGAAAAACCTGAAATAAAACTTAGAAGAGTTGTATGGAAATTACTTTCCTTTTTAAAGTCTCTGAAAGGGAGGTAGAAGGTGGAGATTGCAGCTGGGTGGGTACTCTTTATGCACAGGGTACAGGCAGTCTGCGTGTCCTCTGCAGTTCTTCTCCTACAGCCATAAGTATGCCTTAGTTTGCACAACATGGAGCAACTTTTGAATATAAAGTTTGCTTCAAACAGTAGATTTCTCCACTGGGATAATTAGTAGGATGCCAGTTCTAGCTGGTGTTTAGCAGCATTGTCAATGATTCACTTTAGGAATGCATTAAGGAGCTACCGCATTTCACATTGGCAAGGAAACATGATCAGGTGGTAACCACTAGCAGCTATAGACCTGAGCCAAAATCAAATCAATCACCTGAATGCGAAAGGCCACATATCATATTCAGTCAGCCATTCTGTTGCCTGAAAGTGTGGACTTTGTGATCTGGAACTAAATTAAACAAAAACAGTCCAACCAATGCCCAGTTTTACTCAGTCATCCAAACATATTAGAATATTACAGATATTATAGAGAGATACGCTGTGGTCGAGATCATTGTAACTGTTTTCAGACTTGTCACTGTAAGACATTCCTCTGGAAATGATTAAAAATACGTAGGAAAGCATGATTTGAAAGACAATTATTTTTATTTAACTCCAGACTGAAATACAAAGGAATTTATGATGTTTGTAACTGTTTGATGTTGTTTCTATAAAATGTGTTTGTTTCCATAGACAGGCATAAAATACATTCCGGAGGTGGCGTTGATGAATTATTGCAAAGCTGGCTTGGTTCTTCTCTTAAGACAAAACATAACAGCATAATGGTGCAGCTTTCTGATCAGTTTTATTTTTTCTTCTTATATACCTGATGGCACACCTGGTCTTCGCATGTCAGTTCCTACAGTATTGAAACAATTAGTTAGTATATAGTGGTATAAGTTGTATTTTGCATAGGCAGGAGATCCTGCCAGAAATCACTACAACTGAGCCACTGCAATAAAAAGATGTGTTTATGAAGAAGAGAACAAAAAGAATAGTGTATTATATGTAACCAAACAGCAGGCATGCACCACATGTTGTAGTAATTAGATTTTGACAGCTAAACTGAGTTTTAAGAAGAATAAACATAAAAAATGCATAAAAATTGCTCTTTAATGCAAGGCTTTCTCATGCTCTATTGTTAAAGCAGTATACTCTAATAGTTAATTATTCACGTTACTTCATAATTATAAGAAGCTGTGAAACAAGGAATTAAATAAAAAAAAAAGAGAATGTTTTGAACAGATGAAGACATTTGCTTCAGAGACATGCCCAAACCACCTTTCAGGGACCAGAACAACACAACATTTTTGCCCAGTGTTGCAACTGACCCCTTAAAGGTTGGCACACGTGCACATTGCAATGCAGTCAGTTTGGGTAGTCTTCTCATTAGCCTGTGCCAAGTCAGACTTTGAAGTGAGCTGCAGCTGGCTTTTTGTCCAGCAATACTGTTTCTGAAGACTTGTACAAATCTACTTGGTCTCTCTGTTTTCTCCAGTCTTAGCCTGAATCCTGGTGCCAGCATGTAGAACTTTTGTTAAGTCAGGTTTTGAATATGTGTTAAAATAGCATTGAAAAGGTGTACTGAACAATTGGCTTTCAGTTAAGTGGCAGACAGTGTTCTTCCATTCATTGCTTTGACCTTCCAAGCATGGAGACTTGAGGCAGTGTACCTGTCCATACCAATTACCTGTAGGGCACACTTGTGAAAGAGTAGGTATCTAGAGGTAAATCTTGAGAAAGATCAATGAAATCTGCTCCATAAGCTTTCTCCACCCAGCTATTGCAGCATTCAACATTATCATGGCCATTTCTTGATTGCTTTCCCAAGAAACTCTGAAATCATTATCCTATGTATCTAGATTTTTGAAATCTTTCTGGACTTCACTCCTTATTTCCTGCACAGGCTCTTCTGGCCTATCTTGGACTCACCTCATTTAGCATTGGGCTCCAGCTTATTAACTCAGATGTATGAATGTTTCGACTTTTTTCTTGTACTAGAACACAATAATTGCAGTGTAGCTTGTTTGCAGGATCCTCTTGCATACCAAGCAGTTTTTGATCTGTATTACACCACTGTATGCTAAAATCGCATAGTGCTTCTTCCAGAACAAAAATGGCATTTTTCTTGCAATCTGTCCCATCCAGTTTGGGGTTTTTTTGGGTTTTGGTTTGTTGGGTTAATTTTTCCTACCACCGATGATATAAGAATGAGCTGATGTTAGAGGTGTAATGTAACAAGAAGGGTTAATAGCTGAAGGGCAGTGGACTGGAGAAAAAAAAGCCTCTGAAGGGTTACGACTTAACTGGAAGCAAATGGAAAGAAATTGAGCATTCCTGAGTTGTAGCAGAAGGGGAATTTCCCCAGAGCTCAGTGACAGGAGCTGTCTAAATAAAGACCATTCAAACTAGAACAAGTAACAAACCCCTTGAAATGGAAAACCATACTTTGTTGCAGTGTCAGTTATGTACTACGAAATTTGTGTAGCAGCCCTTACCAGATGCAGTAGGTCTCCTTCAATCCAGTGCTTCCAGCCCCTGTTTTTCTTTTCACCTTTCTGAACACACACTAGTTTGTCACCATCCCAGGTCACTAGCGTCTGCATGAATCAGATAATTAACTCAGATATGTTATCAAGAAGTTTATCAATACATGAAAATAAGCTCAATCAAACAATTAGAAGACACAATTCCTTACCATTCCTCACCTTCTTCCTAAACCCCCCTAAAGCAGACATTCAACCAAACCCGGATGCATTCAAGATGACAACAGGATTTTGATGTGAAGCTTCTACAGTGCTTTGCTGTCATTTCCATTAATATCTTCACATACATGAATATAAAGTGTTCATACTAACTAGTGACTTGCTGGGTGAATTAACACTTGTGCCATGAATGCAAATTTTCTTTTTATTTTCTTGCCATTTAAAGCCATTAATAAAAAGATTAGAAGGCTTGATGTGAAGATGAGGGGCTTATACCAACTAGTGCAGTGCTAACACCTTTTCTAGCTCTGCATCAGATAAAAAATGGAAGTGTATGTTACTATAATCTCATGCAATAAATCTATTTATATATTGTCGTGCACTTTCACAAATGACCTTTAAAGAGGAACGATCATAAGCTGGACAACATGCTCTAGCTGACCCTGCTTGAGCAGACTAGGTGATGCCAAGCAGTCCCTTCCATCCTCAGCCATTTCATGATCTGGTGTGATTCAGCCTATCACTAATAAACAGGATAGTGGGCATGTTGATTCTTGTCCAGGAGCAGGATGACCATATCTGTAAAAAAAAGCTCTCTTTACAGGCTAAATTATCTACTCAGATAGAGTATAGTCAAAACAACTTTGAGTTGTTCTAGTTTGAACTGTTGTATTGTAGGGAGGCATTTAACCATGTATCACAGGCAAATCCTCATCGGAGACCAGTTACAATGAATGGAAGTTCAGTTATTAAAAAGCTCCCTGAGTATTGGGAGCTTAATTTATTTTCTAGTTCAGCACTGGGAGATTTATTTCTCTTCTGAGGGAGCTTTCTATTAATAACAAGACAAAACTCATTCCATTTCAGTTAACTTCTTTCTTATTTACAGAGTTTTTAAGCTACATGCTCTTTAAATTATCCATGCCCTCTTTACATTTAAATGTTGCCTAGCAGTTTTATTACCTTCATCTACTTTCAATGTGTCTGAGGCATTGTTTTGTTAATAAAATGACCGGAAAATTCTTTTATAGCAGTCCAGAGAATAATGGCATGACTTGCTTCCTTGTGTCCCTCTCCTCTTATTAGAGACAAGTAATGTGATTTGTTTAGGAAAGAGTATTAGGCAAAAATGGTTAAACCAAGTAGGGTTATAAATGTACAAGCTGTGTTCCCATCCTTCCTTCCAAATATCTAATAATGAAGAGGAGAGTCTGCAAATCACAGAATCACAGAATCCCAAGGGTTGGAAGGGACCTCAAAAGATCATCTAGTCCAACCCCCCCACAAGAGCAGGGTAACCTACAGTACATCACACAGGAACTTGTCCAGGCGGGCCTTGAATATCTCCAGTGTAGGAGACTCCACAACCCCCCTGGGCAACCTGTTCCAGTGCTCTGTCACTCTTACAGTAAAGAAGTTCTTCCTGATATTAACGTGGAACTTCTTATGCTCCAGTTTACACCCATTGCCCCTTGTCCTATCACTGGATATCACTGAAAAAAGCCTAGCTCCATCATCCTGACACCTACCCTTTACATATTTGTAAACATTGATGAGGTCACCCCTCAGTCTCCTCTTCTCCAAGCTAAAGAGACCCAGCTCCCTCAGCCTCTCCTCATAAGGGAGATGTTCCACTCCCCTAATCATCTTTGTGGCTCTGCGCTGGACTCCTTCAAGTAATTCCCTGTCCTTCTTGAACAGAGGGGCCCAGAACTGGACGCAATATTCCAGATGCGGCCTCACCAAGGCTGAGTAGAGGGGGAGGAGAACCTCTCTTGACCTACTAACCACTCCCTTTCTAATGCACCCTAAGATGCCATTTGCCTTCTTGGCCACAAGAGCACATTGCTGGCTCATGGTCATCCTCCTATCCACCAGGACCCCCAGGTCCCTTTCCCCTTCGCTACTTTCCAGCAGGTCAACCCCCAACCTGTACTGGTACATGGGGTTGTTCTTCCCCAGATGCAAGACTCTACACTTGCCCTTGTTAAATTTCATCAAGTTTCTCCCCGCCCAACTCTCCAGCCTGTCCAGGTCTCGCTGAATGGCAGCACAGTCCTCTGGTGTGTCAGCCACTCCTCCCAGTTTTGTGTCATCAGCAAACTTGCTGAGGGTGCACTCAGTTCCCTCATCCAGGTCATTGATGAAAATATTAAACAGCACCGGTCCCAGCACCGACCCCTGAGGAACTCCACTAGTCACAGACCTCCAGCTAGATTCTGCGCCATTGACCACAACTCTCTGCCTTCTTCCTTTCAACCAGTTCTCGATCCACCTCACTACTTGATCGTCAAGCCCACACTTCTTTAGCTTATCTATGAGGATGCTGTGGGAGACAGTATCAAATGCCTTACTGAAATCAAGAAAAACTACATCTACCACTCTACCATCATCCCTCCACCTAGTCACTTCCTCATAGAAGGCTATAAGGTTGGTCATACATGACTTCCCCCTCATAAAACCATGTTGGCTGTTCTTAATGACCCCCTCATCCTTGATATGCCTAGAGATGGAGTCAAGAATAAGTTGTTCCATCACCTTTTGCACAGAAAGGCAATAGCTTTGGTAGTGGTGAAGAGCACACTAGTCTAAGGATTTAAGGAGTGGTGCAACTAATGAGTCCTTAGATACTCAGTAATGCCTTCAACTGATCTAAAGAGATGTGAGAGCAATGTTTCAAAGTGTAAGGTCTGTCACAGGAATATGTCCCACCCAGTGGAAAAGAATGGGTCTTACAATTTCGTGGCTTGCAGCACTGTGAATGAGAAGTAATTTGGAAGAAGTAGTAGGAATTACACTGCATCAAGTTTGAGAATGAAAAGTGATCCACAGTGAATAAACAATGTCTTCTGTTTAATTTGTGCCACTCTAGTGAAGCATAATGTGAGTTCAAATGTAAACACGTTCTGTATGCTGCCAATATCCTGTGGCAATTGCCAAAACAAAACAGGTCTTGTTGACAGTGAGCTTTGATACCAGCATTTCAGAGTTTGGCAACAAGTTCCAAAACCTTGTTTATTGAGAAGACTTTGATGGAAAAGGCAGCATATGTTTGGAGCAGAGCAAGAGAGTTGAGCTTAGCAGAAGAATAAAACTGCAGTAATTGTCAGAGGAGTTGATAGGGGTAGATTCAGTGAGTGATGACAAAGACAAGCAGGTGATGCAAAATTAGCAAGACTGATGGGGACAGTCTGTGGAAATTAAAGATCTACTGGCCTTTCTACCTTTGAAAATCCTCTTTAAGTATTTTAGGGGTGACAGGAGAGTAAAACAGAAGCAGTATTGATACAGAAACTTGACTAACACACAGTATGGTCCTTGATCCAAACGTTAATTCTCTGCATGTCTCACTGAAAGGTGTACGAACATATGCCCACAGTTTCCTAAGGGAGTTTTGAGCTAAGGTTACTCCTATAATCCTAAAGATATTAAAGCATGCACTGCTGGGCCTCCTTGCCTGCCTGCCGCTGCCAGTAGGCCTGCCGTCTGTATCAGTGGTAGCTATATGATTCACGTTTTGATCTTGTCCCTTCCCAGAGCTCCATTAAGATTAATAGATGAGAGAAGGTCTATTTTTAACAGTGTCCAACTGTTAAACTGTCCAGCTGAGGCTGAGCAGGCTCACATAGAAAACACAGTGTGAACCTTGCCACTCAGAACTGGAAATTTATACCGAGTCGCAGAAAGTCCTCGATTCAAATGGATGGATTTATGGTTTCAGGAAAGAAGATAAATAGGTCAAAATGCAGTTTTGCTACTTTCTAAATACATAAAGGTGCATCAGAAAAAAGCTGGAAAAATCTCCTACTAGAAATACATGTAATCAATGATTGTCCTCACGTAGCTGAGTAACCATGCTGATTTCCATGTGTAATAAATGCTTACAGCAGGAAAGAAAACTGTCTCAAGATGCAAATTATTTCTGCTTTATAAAAATCCCCTGATGTTTGTAAATATTGTAGGGGCTTTTTCATGTATTCAGCTGATTTTTGGAACTGCTCCCTCCTGGTCCTGGCTGTAGTGTAAACAGATACAAAGCACCAAACTTTTTACCTTTACCACTCGGTTATCCAGGCCTTTGGTGTGCTCTTCAAACTCCACTCCCACAGTGTAATTCAGTTCATAGTTTCTGAAAGTACTGAGTGTTTTTGTTTTGAAGTTATCACCATCCTGAACAATCTCCTTTGTTTGTTTCAAATGTTTTGCAATCTTACGAGTCGCAAAATCAATATCTGCCATAAAACAGAGAAAAGAGTATCGCAATCAAAAGTCCCATATTTGCTACCAAAAATAAAACCCCACAGCACTTACATTCATACATAATAAAAAACGCCAACACATTTGGTGTGGAACAGAGTTCCACAAACGGCACTTTTACCTGCAACATTTTGTAGAGAAAAAGATTGGTCCAAATAAAAATAATTCTGTGTTTGTGTGTAGACATCCAGCTTGAGGATCTTCCACTGATTATAGATTTACTTATTAACAGGATATCTGTGGGAATGCTGTGAGCTGAGTTACAACATACAACCAGTAGTGAATCCCACATCTCCATTTTTTTTTGAGGATGTGCAACAGTTGTTATTAGATGGACTTGCCTTTTTGGCCACAAGAAGCTGTGGGGTGCCAGGAGTGCTATTATCACTTTATGCCTGGGAGCTGTTCTCTTCTCTTCTGTAAGCATGCAGTGTAACTCATGTAGCACCACACATGCGAGGGTGCTGGTGTGTGTCCTGCAGAGTTACAAATGTTGGCCACCCCCAAAAGAAGAATCTTAAAATAATATTCTTTTTCAGAAAATAAGCATGTTAGAATGGGTATGCAACCAAGGGGATTTTGGCATAGAATCATAGAATGGCTGTGGTTGGAAAGGACCTTAAGATCACCTAGTTCCAATCCCCTGCCATGGGCAGGGGCACCTCACACTAAACCATGTTGCCCAAAGCTCTGTCCAACCTGGCCTTGAACACTGCGAGGAATGGCGCATTCACCACTTCTTTAGGCAACCTCTGCCAGTGCCTCACCACCCTCACAGTAAAGAACTTCTTCTTTATATCTAACCTGAAATTCCCCTGTTTTAGTTTGAACCCATTGCCCCTTGCCCTATCTTTGCAGTCCCTGATGATGAGTCCCTCTCCGGTATCCTTGTAAATAACTGTAATTACATTGTAAATGTTACTTTTACTATGAACCTATAGTCTGTGGAACTATATAAGAGGTTAATTAATTTAAAAATATGGATAAAAATAAGCAATGAAATAAAAGTATGACTTATCTGCGATTGGTAGACAGCAGACACAGAGATGAGGTGTAGTTTAGATGTTAAAGGGTGACGAATTAAAAGCCAAGAGTAAAAGAAGTATCTAAGTACAGCATTTGATAGTTCCTATTTAATATTCTGTCATCATTTTATGCAGAACTGATCTCCTTAACATCCTTATTTTGTTCATGAAGAAGACTAACACTAGAATGTAAACAACTGCTTGCAAATGAATGCATTGAAAGTTTCCAAAAGGGGAATATATATTGTTACGATGACAGTTTGCCCCAGACAATCCACCTAATGCCAGCTGCATTACCATCTGCAATAAATATTTCTGACCAGCTGACCGTGAATCTTGTTATGGTGCTATATGCAAATGAAATAATCTCACATGCTTCTGCAAGAGATTGAAAACTGCTTTTGATTTGTTAGCCATCCTTTAGTGGTTTTGCATGCGAGTTTAATCATTGTCAGCTCAGCAATGCCACATACTAATGGAGCCCATTTTTTGGGGGGTAGATTCATTATGCTACTTGTGAAGTACTAATCGAGATGAGTACAAGGATTGGCTTGAAAAAAAAATATTACTTTTTGACATGGGGAATCATATTCTTGTTCAATATTTATATTCAAGACTTCTTGGGTATATTTTATCTGTTGGGGTGGATTAGAGGTATCTCTGGGTCTGATTTATAGCCAGGTATCATGAAATCCTGTTCTCTCTGAGGAAAAAAATTGTCTAGATTTCCAAAGAAATGCTATTTCTGACTAATATGTTAGTCTTGTAGCTCCTGGAGAAAAATAAGGGGAGGTTTTATTAAAGCGTGGCTTTCATAACTGCATTTTGAACAATACAAGCAATAAAAATGATATGTTGTTCTATTCTAGTAGATTAAAATACTTTGTAGCATGCTTATGATATAATCAAAGTTTCTGGCTTAAAGGGCAAAAGTATTCCTTAATTAAAGTATAGAAATGCATCTGCATTAATTAAAAGGATGGATGAATTTCAACAAACCAAAATCACATTGTGCCTTGAACCTGACCACTTTAATGCTTAAAATATCAACCTCATGTATATTGTGAGAAACAGAGCAGAAGAAAATCTTTTCACCCTTTCCATGTAATTTCCTTCCATTCAGCGAATCACCTATAGCCAAATGTATCTCTGCATTGATTCTGGTGGTGGGGTTTTTTTTGCAGTATTTAATTAGTATAACTTACAAAATCTATATGCATGTATACACAAACCCCCCCATCATGTACTTAGGAAGGGTCAGCCCCAGACAACTTCACATGCATGTATAAATCTAACTCCCCTCTTTTTTTGCTGGTTTTGGAGTGCAGCTGTATTACTGCAGTGGTGGAAAGGTGGTAACTGTTCTTCCAGTGTCAATCCAGATTGCACTGAAGAAATTCTTGAGAAATGGTGATGTCTTCTATTATTTCTTCTTTTCAGCAAATCAAAGTCTACATCTTTGCTAACCTAAGTAGAGGAAGGATTTTCTGCATGCTACTTAGATAATCATAATGACTTGAAGCAAAAAACTTATGACTTTATGGGAACAAAAATGCTTAAAAGGCATTTTGTATTGAAAATAATAGGTGCAGCACAAGAAAACATTTCTTTCCTACAATCAGCTCAGTCATTACAAAAATTTAGTCTATCAATCAGTGTGGGGAAAAATAAGTCTACAATCAACAAAAACTTGATTATGAACAGACATGAACTTGCATTCAGTTAACAATATACTAGCATCTACAAGCAATATCCTATACAATGGATACACAAACTGCAGCTCTCAGGCCTCTAATGCTAAAGAGGCTAACAGAGTAGTAATATAAATTGCCTGAAGAGCAGAACGTCTCTTTTTGTATGTATACATACATTGTCATCAATGATGGTCCCAGCCAAATGAAATTAAGCTTAGTTAACCATGCAAACCTGTCTTTCAGAACTCTTGTGACCTAAGCCTCTTTGCTGTGTATGGACTCCCACAGAAGTTGTCAGAAATATCTGCCCATGCATCTTTAATTCTTTTTAAAGGCTTTTTTCACCTTTATCATCCAACTGGTACATAGAATTTCTACTACTTCAAAGCATTAGTTACTAAACACTATCATTGTTAGGGATGTAGAATATCCCATCTTTAACAGAGCTGACTAGGTTGTGATTTGACTGTTACAATAAGTATATACCAGGAGTAAAAAATATTTAAATCTATAATGTCTGTATCTGAAATATCTGAATTGTTTTGTTTTTTTCCCATCTATACCTGGCTTTTCATTCATCTAAATAATGAATAATACATTTGGCTACAACTCTTCTCTTGCTTATATACTTAGATCACTGTAATTATATTATACTTTTCTGAACTTTTAATCTGACTGGCAGAAACCCTCATGTCACAATGCACACAAATAGTCTCATTAATTTTTAGGAGGATTTTACTTATAATTGAAACATTTTCTCTTTATATAGTTAATATTTTTCATTTACCTAAAGCGACCATGTAGCCTTCAAAGTTTTCATTGCTTTCCATTTCCCACGTCCCATTATAATCAGCAGGCATGATGTCAAGAGCTGAAAACCAACTGCAGATCAAAAGGTGAAGCTGGAAACAGGATCAGCTAAGAGGATGTTTTATAAACTTTTTCATATCTTTTATTTTTAATAAGGTTTATGGTTTTGTAGATAATACAGTTTAAGGGTCAGGGTGACAACCCCAGAAAACTTTGCCTCCATTAACAAAGTTCACTTGAACAACTGGAAGATGTGGAACACTCTCTGAAATATGTAGTCATACAGGATATGATTTTACAGTGACCTTTGTAAAGAACCACTAGCTATTATGGGATACCTTTGAAATATAGTGAACAGAGTGGCAAATTATACAACCCAGTTAAAGTTTCCAAGGTGAATTCTCTTTGATTTCCTTTCTGTGTCACATTTCCCTATGAGGAACCAGTCTTACAGAGCTGACACTCCCAGAACTCCCACTGAAAATTAATGGGGGTTTTGAAAGTGCAACAAATGCAAGGCAGGGCAGAAAAACGAATATTTCTGTTGAAAATACCTTAGTTTTCTTCTGATTTTCAAAATATCTGTATATCAATAGCTGCATTTTTGTTTTAATTTATCAACAAGTTTAGCAAATGTTTAGTAAATCAAAATCAGTCATAATTATACTAGTTCTACCCTAAAACAGATATTTTAATTACTCCTAAACATAGCAGTTTGTGTTAGAGAGGTATTTTTCATCCAGCAGCATTACATTGTTGTGCGGAAAAGCAGATTTCAGTTGTGCAAATAAGTACATTTGGAATGTGTCTGAATGGAGAATTTGAACGTGTAGTGGAACTTTATCAGAATTTAAAGTAAGTACTAAAGGCTAATTATTATAAGTTAAGGTTTTAAATTCTTTGGCTTTCATTAGCCAAGACAACTTACAGAAGTGATCAGGAGTCCAAAACTCCCTGATTTTCCTTTCTCTTCTTTCTCTCCTTTTTTTTTTTTTTTTTTAATGGAGATATTATTAAAAACGGAGATATGATTAAGAATTTTACCAGAAAAGTATTAAAATGTAAAATTCCAACTCAGAAATAAGTAAATTGAGTTACTGATCTTATGATATCGTCTTTTTGCTTTCATTAAAGAAAAAAATTCATGTAAAATTCCATAAATGCTGAAAAAAGGGATTAAAAAAAACAAACAACAAACCACTAAAAAAAGTTGAGAGTTTCTGGGAGCTGAGTTCTTCAAATGTCCTTGTGTGATATTTAAGGAGCTAATTTAAGAGAAGGAAAAGAAATATCTTGATCTACACCTATAAGACATATTAAGAGGGCTTTCAATCAGATATGAGATAATAGCTCAAGGAACTGCAGTGACTGTTAAAAGTTGGATTAATTTCTGTGTGATGCACATAGGAAGGTACCTGCATCCTTACCTGTATAGTTTGTCTATAGATCAGGGAAATTGCTGATCACTGAAATCTTTAAATAGGTGGAGGGTTGCTTGCTAAAACATATGCCTTGTTTCAAACACAATTTATTTGGCTGAACACATCTACTTATGTATTTGCTTCCACTATAAGAATTTCTAGGTGGAACACTATGAGTGATATTATGTTGAAAGGGAAATTTGAAAATCTTTGTGCTTAAAACTTTGTTCTGTGGTGGTATTATGCAATACTTATGCAATAAGTTTGATTTTACATATCTTTGTGTACTTTCTTTCTTAGCATCCACATTAATATATACATTCTTACTATTTATACATTTTATGTATATGCTAAAAGATTCTATAAATGACAAAAAAAAAAGATGTTATTGCTCAACTCACAACCACTCAAATTAAGCAGTGTAAGCAACATCACTTCCCTTGGGTACACACATAATAATCCTTAAGTGCACTGGTTTTCCAACTGGAATTTATTTTTTCCGGTGTACTAAAGGGATGATGTCCAGTTTATGAGCAGGTACTCAGTGTTTTACCCTGTATCTTCGAATGCCTAGTGGTAGATTTACGAGGAACAAATCTGATTGACTGTCTACAATCACCTTCTAAAATCAGAACATATGATAGAGGCTCACAGTGAGACATTTTATATGCTCATTGGGTTTAGATCTGAAGTAGTTTGCTTTGTATGTTATGAGTCAATTTGCTGAGATATGGAAGTGACTGAAGCTGTATCTTGTGAGGATCAATAATTAACATCCATTAAGAACTAGAAAAAATAGCTCTATAGCTGTAGATATGTAGAGGTAGGCACATTCAGAGACAATTAATTATGAGATTAGAACATCCTTTATGTATAAGGCCATAATTTACAGCATACACATATAATCATACAGGTTTTCACAATGATGCTTTGTTTATGCCTATCCCTTATTATTTCTTTAAATAGCTGGTTTTTTTTTCAGCATGTGTATTATGTAAACTCCAGATTAGGAGTTCTCTAAGCATAAATTTGTCCATCAGCCTGAAATAGCTCTTTTGAGCCTTTTCAGGGAATTATGCAACTAGGAGGTTTACAGACACTAAATTGAACTAATTCAAAGAACTGGCTAAGTAGGGAATTAATAAAACACGAAATATTGACTTGACAGAGCCCTGAGATGCTTCATGAATGTGTTAGGGTTCATAGAAAGAACTTTCAGTTTAGCAATCAATATTTTGATAAGCAAGTAAAACCTCTGCCACATTCAGGTGCCTGCCTAAATCATATGAAGCCAAGAAACAGTACAGAGGCTGTTAACACAATTTTGTTTTAAAGCCTTATGTGGATAATTGAAGCCTGCAGATCACCAATCCACTGTATTCTCAGCATTCTCTTGGGTCTGTGCCTTGCTAGTTACACTGGCCTGCCCCTTGTCACATTCCAGCTTTAAAATGCAGACTTATTATCCACTTCAAATCTTAGAAATTGTTCCATTTGCTCTGTGTTTATTGTCTGTATACTGCGTACATGGAGACGGTCAAAATGGCAAAGCAGTATTTCCTTTCTATGCCATAAGTTTGGAGAAATGAATAAAAGTGCCCTGTCCTAATCATCATGATTACTTTGTTCTCAGCATCCTTTCCTTGCAAGACCAACAGTAATATCACAAGGGATGCCATGTATAGCATGTGCTGAACCCTGGGAACGGGAGGAAGATTAGTGTTTTCTTCAGGTTTTGCTATATGTGTGTTAAAAGCCAAAGCTCTGAACTCATAATTTGTGTGTGAGGTTTTAATGCAAGGATGAGTTTCATGGCTGGGTAGTAAGAGCTTGGAAATAAAGCAAAGTAATGAAAAAGCTGAAGACTTCAGTTAAAAGCCCAAATAACTTTTTCAATCTTTATTTGTGTGTGAAGAAATAAAGATGCTTTACTTGTCTCTGTCCTACAAATCTCTACTAATTTGTGGCAATTAAAAATAAAAAAATCTCATAGGAAGAGCCGAAACTGACAAGATTGAAAACTGAGTCCCAAATGTTGCTGTGAAATGAGTCAGCAGCCATGGAGGCTACTTCTAACACTTGCCTCCAGTTTTTCTCACTGTGGCTGAGACTTGCCCAGAAGAGCAATCCTTTATGGGCAGCTGAACCAAGTTCAGCCTTGCAATCTGAAATAGCTGGTGCTACACTCTTCTTGGGAAATGTTATGCTGTAAAGCACTGTTAGGAGCACTATATAAAGAACAGCGCTACTGGTCAAACAGAATCTTTTCTGTAAACTTTTGGCGTGGTATTTTAAAGAGATGGTAGCATGCTTCCCACTCTGTCCTCACCTCGTTTGATTTCCCATTTACTTTATCTAATATACATATATAACATAGGAGAAAAATGCCTTGTACTCCCCCGATCAGCCCCTACACTCCTCATGCTTGACAGCTGGGACTTTTGCCTATAGTTATTTGGTTGTTGTTTAACACACAGAAATATGGCAAGCTGCGTAAGTCGTTCTTAGCAACTGAATTCCCCTGCAGGATTCAGACAGAAGCAGCATGGTCACAGACACCTATTATTATTTTTAACTTGTTAGCACATGTGCACTCCTGAGGTTTATTTTTGCTTTTAAGAAAATTAATCACTCAAAATGTATTCAGCGATGGCTGCTACTGCAAAAACAATCAGAGGTGCCATCTCACCAGGCTCAGGGCTCTGTTCTGCGCAAATATGAGTAGTCATATTATGCAACTAAAAGTAAGTTGGAGGAAAACCATCTGCTTCTGGTCAGTGTGTAAGATGACTTGCAGGCCATGGGGGTCCAGCTGGGTGAAGACAGGCATCAGCTATTGTGTAGAGAATTCACTAAGAAGTGGAAGGAGGAGTAGGAGAGACATGTACAGCAGGAGAGCACAGAATGGTTTGGGTTGGGAGGGACCGTAAGATCATCCAGTTCCAAACCCCTGCCATATGCAGGGATACCTTCCACTAGACCAGGTTGCCCAAAGCCCTGTCCGACCTGGCCTTGAACACTGGCACGGATGGGCAACCACTACCAGTGCTTCACCACCCTCGCAGTGAAGAACTTCTTTCTTATACCCAACCTAAATCTCCCCTGTTTAAATCTAAACCCATCACCCCTTGCCCTATCACTACAGTCCCAGATGAAGACTTCTTGGCCAACAAAATTGTAGGCCCCTTTCAGATACTGGAAGCTCCTCTGAGGTCTCCACACAGCTTCTCCAGGCTCTTCTGCAATTTTCCTAGCTTGTCTTCATGCCCCCTTAACATATTCATGGGCTCAGCAAACAGTCTTTGACTCCAGTTGTTACTGGTCGCCCTCCGCAAATATCAAATGGCACTAAACTCCAAAGCCAAAACAGATACCTGCAGGAACAAACTTCACTTTGATACCCAAGAGAAGGGAGAATTCCTCCATTCACTTCTAAGTAGAAGAACACATCTAACATCTTGTTGACAGAACAGCAGGGATAGGTTGCAAAAGCTGTGGTGGTGATGGGATGTAAACAGAGCGTGCACTTAGTGCCAGCTTGACACATTTCGTGTTTACCTTCAGTTTAAGCACAGATGCACAAAAATACATTTTTAGTCATTCTTTTAGAAATAAAATTGTTTGCTTTCTGCCACTGGATCTTTCTACTTTTTTTTTTTTTTTTCCAGTCAATGACTTTCTCCAGCCATTCTAACCTCTTGTTCGACCTACTCTTGGTGATGGAATTGGATGCAGATGTTACACTCTTTATTAAATAGAAGCCTTCCTCCTCCCTAACCAAGGACTTTGGCTTAGCTTTAAGAGTCTTCATAGTGTCACTAGTGATCATGTTACTGAGTTTAATAATAACAAAAAATCCCCCAGCGGATCCTACTGGCTTGAGAACTCAGTTTTATTGAAGTGGCTTGCATTATGAAAAATTATTCTGTAGAGAAATAATAGCCAATAGATAAAGCTGACCTTGATTTTCCAGATAAATGGGCAATTCTGATTATATTTGTCCCTTAATTCTCCTGAGCACTTATTCGATGGTCTTTATCCACAGCCTCTAAGGAAGCAGGTAAAAATCATTAGCCTTTGTAAAATCAGAAAAGCTTAGGGAGCAACATGGTTTCCCGAAGGTCATGAAATAAGCCACTAGTCAGAGCAAGTTAGCAAGTATAGCCCTTTATGTTATCCACTAAAGCATGCTTCCTCCTTGGCTAACATCAATGTAGATTGAAAACCCGAACTCAGTTGAAGAGCTTTTGTCATTGCCATTAAGGCTGCCTAAGTTTTCCCCTCAAAGATTTATTCAGAATCTGAATTTCCTGCATGATCTATGCATTAATATCTGTAACTGTAATCTATAACTTAATTGTATTTATTCTGTGGCAAAGCCTTGTAATTGCAGCTGCCACTTCTTATCTTCATCAGATAAAGGTTGCATTGCTCAGACATTGAACTGGAATACTGATAGATGGCTTTTGAATTAAAAGAATCTATAGAAAGCAGTGTGAGGGTTTTTTTTCTTCCATGACAAGCACAATTTCACTAAGAAAATGTGTATTTCCTTTAGCTTGTTCATGCCTGACCATAAAAGCTGATATATCAGTTTAATGCAAGGTCTCATCCATTAGAATAATGCTGTAAAGATTCAAGCAGAAATAGTCCTTTCACCTCATCTGGAGGTCACTTTATAGAAATACTTTCAAATAGCTCAGTCCTCAAGTTTTCACATACTTCGTAAGTGATATAATCTCATGATAGAAAGATTTTGCTTAAGGTTCTAGAATCCAGATGAAAAGAAAAAGTCATATCAACTGGTGCAATTAGTGCACAATATTGATATCACTGAAGCCATTTAGAAAATGACTGAAATCATTCTTGTGATAACCTTAAAGACGTAAAGCCACTGTCCCAGAGGGACTGCAAATTAAGTCCAGATGTACTGATGAAGCCCCACAATAATATTTTGCCTGTTTGTTTTCTATCACTGTGTTGCTACCAGTGCAGAGCAGTTACAGAACTGTTATCCTACTGTAGCAAAATTCCTAGATAGGTGAGTGCATCTATTTCCTGAATGCTTTCTTTTTTGCCACAAATCAGGTTTACTGCTTCAAGTAGGAAAAAAAGTACTGGCTCAGTAACCCAGAAGCAAAATCTTCCAGGTAACTGAACGCTATCATCCTGTGCTGTTGCATATCTCTTAGAACAGAGGTGTAAGCCTCCTGTTTCCTGTTGATTATGGAATACTCTGTATTGTAAAACTCATAAATTTATTCATCGCACAGTGTGTATGGTTATTCTTTTCTGCCTGCATCTTCAGCTCCACAGCAGCACTCCTGCTGTGGGAAAGCCTCTGGCTTCATTCTGCCATATCCTACTGGAGACACAAAGCCAGTGTTTAATTCTCCAGTGCATCCTGGAACGTAGTAAAAAATAATTTGGTGTAGTAACAGTGGCATTTGGATGTTTGTAGTGAATTTCCAGCTTTAATTTGGCAATTGTTTGATAGAAATAGCAGTGAAGAAGAAGATCTGTAGTCATATTTAAAAAAATGTATTTTGAAAAATCCAAATATCATCTGATGGGTTAAATGAATCGGTATACTCTGTGTTACAAAAATGCAACACACCTGACACTGCAAGATGGCTCTTAAAGCATGTATATAACCAGTACATTGAAGAATCCTTGGTGGTAGACCAGGCAGCATAACTCAGGACACATTGCTGAAGTTAAGATTGTTCCAAGACATTGGAAGGGATAGGCTCTTCATAGCAGTGTTGCCATGTGGCTTCAGGAACTGGATGCACAAGCATGCAAAGTAGGGCGAAGGCTTGTTTATATCTGATTTATTGATGCTGCCACTGGATGTCTAAATTGACCTAGGGAATTGATAAATATGGTCATTTCAGTTTTTGATAAAAAGCACCAACTACATTTAATAGAGAAGAAGATACAGATGAAAACACATTTTCTTAAATTGTATATTTTAGAAGAAAATATATATGTGTAGATGTCAATATTCATATATATGCATACGCATACAGATAGATATACACCTACACATACACATACATGTAACAGGCTGTCTTTCACTAGAAAAATAAAATGAAAAAGAATTGAAATAGGTGATATCGAAGTTAAAAACTTGAGGCCTACATATAATCTCAGATTAGGAAAAGTTTCCCCAGAAATTTGGAATGATGATCATCATGATACATTTCTTTATTTTATATGAAATAGGAAGGAAGGAAGAAAGGAAGGGAGGGAAGGGAAGGGAAAAGGGGATAAGGGGTAAAAATGGAGGGAGGGAGGCAGGCAGGCAAAGAAAGAATCCTTATTGGTGCATATAAAAGCATATTTTTATCTGTAATCCACTGTAAAATTAGTGTAACAGCTTGCCTAGAATGTTGCCAAAAAACCTGAAGGCAGCTGAATGAATAAGGCAGACAAAGCATGTTTACCTCCGCCTTGCTAAAGCTGTTTGGTACATAGTGCAAAAATGAAAGTATCACTCTGGTCTCTAGAGATGTTTCCCACTTGCCCCTTTCAGACTGTATCTGAATTTATAGTTCATAGCTGTTTGGCTTCAATTCGATTGTGTGAGAGTTTACAGATGATCTGAGGTTTGAGCAGAGGGAAAAACAATATGGAAACAAATATCTCCTCTTTATAGACATAGACACAGGCTGTGAGGTGTGTGAAAGCAGTGCAAGCACAGTGTCAGCTTTGGCCCTTGGGATAGCAACAATGAAAATAGAGCTTGAGCTGGGAAGTGTTTCTTCAGTCCTAAGAGCCCTTATGAGAAGTATCCCTTCATGACAGCGGGAAAACGAAATCCTATGCTGAAATATAGGTATCTGAGTAGTTTTCTACTTGCCAAACATAAACAGAAGTCTCTGTAGTAAGCTATATATCTATTAGAACTATGTTTGTCATTGCCTTTGTTGCTAGTAAAAGACCACCCTGTCAGGGGAATGAAAGTATGTTGGTTATCAGGGTATTTTGCTCCATTGCTTCCAAGTTAAAAGATGAACTTTCTAGGGAAAGAATTAGCTGTTACCAAGAGATTGCAACAAATGAGCATTTAAAGGTAGAAAAAACAAGTCTGTTATCACAATATTCATCATGAGAGGGGAAAAAATTAATCCCTTTTCCTCCTTGTTATTAATATAGCTACATCTTCAACCAGCAGTTGTAAGGATTCAAATAGCACCATGTTGTAACAGTGACAGTGGCAAAGTACAACATGGTTGGAAGGTGTGTAAGCCCTGCTAACGGACAGTTGTGAAATTGCTTTATGCCTGCCATTCATTGGAATATGTTCATTGCCTTCGAAGGCTGATTTGCTATCTCTGTTCAACAACATATCCTTCACTTGTGAGTAAAGGTTATATTACTTCGTGGCAATCAGAGATACCTGAAGTTTCAAAGAAGACATCGTATCGTTATTGTAAATGTTTATATGGCGGCTATTAAAAGAACATTCATTAGACCAAGTCTCTAATGGGATGCTCTGAAAGTTCTGATTATCAAAAGCAGCCCAAAACTGTTCTTCCTCCTCTCATTGATACAGTTTTCAAGGCTGAGTAATCTACCTTTTATCTAGCCAGCAAATCTACATCACCTTTTGCTTTCTGTCAGTGGATAGCATTGTGTTTAAACAGTTTTCATATCAATGCAGAGATCGCAGTACCTTGCAGAATCCCATTTCAGCACATTTGCAGTTCTGACAGTTGATTGAGTTTAGATATCTAATTACAGCAAGTAAAAATATCTGCATTGACCTTAAACAGGTAAATACCTACTTCTGAAATCCTTGGTTCAGTTACAGGGAATTTTGCTATTCTTTCAACAAAAAAAAAAAAAAAAAAAAAAAAAGGAACAGAAGAAGTGTTATTTCAGCAGATACTTGGATTATGAAGAGATCATATTAGCAGCAAATAAGCACCATAATCACCCATGGTACAGCTCTACAAGGCTAAATCTCCTAAAAATAAGGAACATTAGCACTAGAAAGGAAAGGAAGGAAGAGAAATCTTCTTGCTTTGTCCAAGCTGTTTCATGAAAACATTTTTTGTCCGATGGAATGCACATTTTGCACAACAGCAATAATGAGCTCCAAAAATGTACTAGCAAGTCCAGGAAGAGCTTTACTTCACAAAGAAATAACTCTCATGATAGATGCCCTTTTCTGTGGATACCTATTACCTGTGGGTTTATTCTTTTTACAGACATTTTTAGGAGGAAGAATTAACAGGCAAGGTAAGAAGTTTGCCACCGTGTATTTAGGCACATGATCCAGTGTCCTGAGGTTTTAAGCTTCAGAGATGAACTGGAGTGAACCTTTGGTCAGTTCTGTTATTGAAAACTGTATTTATTTTGCTATTGATGAGTTTGTTGTGGTAGGGCTTTGTTTTCATTGTGCAAAGGGGACAATTTTGTCTGTTAAAACAATATTGTTTGTTTTAACTGGGGATGTACATTTGCCTTCACTTCACTAAGGTTTAGGCATGCCTGCTTCAAACCTTTAGTGCCTGATGACACAGTCTGATTAATCCAAACTGATCTATTTTATTGTACTGAAAACCATTCACTTATTTTGGGGGAATATGTGACTGAGAGGTCAACTAGATATTCCTGAAGTTACACTGGGCCAGCTTTGCAAAGCATTTATGTGGCTGAAGAGGGAAAAAGGCTTCCCTAAAAACATCTACCTGATGTTCAAGCAAATTAGGTGCTTATTAATTACCTTGTACAGGTAATAAGCTGTTTAAACTAACCTTACCTGTTTTAACTAACAGGTAAGCACCTGGTAGGGTTTTTGAGTGACCTTCAGCAGTTTAAGTGCCTATGCATTTCTTTGCTCACCGAAATACACTTGGAGATACAGTGAAAAAATACATGTGTTCACTCTGGGAGCTGGAAACAGAAATGGAATTTTGTGTAATGTGTTACTTCAAGTGTCTATAAGACACACTTGCCCTGTGTAGAAAATACATCATAAAGGGTTGTACATATGTTGCCAAAAACATTCTCTGAAATAATCCTGAGTATGTTTCTGGGAGACAGTTGCCTTGTGTTCCATTGTGCAAAAGATGACAAGCAAAGTTTTTAATGGATATTTGGGGTGTTTCAGTCCTTATAAAGCTGGAAGCAGATTATTTGAAAACGGAAGCAGATTATTTGAAAACTATTTTGCTATGGAACTCTGATGTTCTGCTTGTTTTCTGTTTTCCTTGGTAGGGACTGAGTCATCTGTTCTGCATCATTCAGGACAATGCGAAATCTAGTTTGCAGTTCTTGTTCGTCTGGCTCCTAAGTCAGTCCCTGTGTCTGAGATCAGTTGAAACTGATCTCGGATGAAATTAGTGTGATGTGTTACCGCTGCAGGGTGTTGTGAAAGTCTGTTCTGTACTTTCTGCTGTTTCTTAGGTCTACTAGGTCCAAGGTATAGGTATACTAATAGATGAAGGTATACTAACAGACTAATAGGTATACCATGTCTATAATAGGTATAATAGGTCTAGAACTCGTTAATTATTTCAGAGTAATCTGTGAGCAGTTTTTAGGAATTGAGAAAAAGACTATGTCTATATCTGAAATAATGGAACATATGTGTTGGAATAAAGTAGTGATGACTTGCTTTCTAGCTAGTGGCATGTTAGAGCATATGTTGCCCTTAAGGATTGTCCTGAGTAATTGAGTGTCTCTGATGAGCACTGGTATCAGCCAGACAACATTACAGTGCTGTACCTAAAAATGAGTGTTTGGAGGAGCTGCTCGGTAGTGTGTTTGAATAAGTTCTTTGCTGCACTGCCTTAACATATTTAAAATGGCACTTTTTTTCTCCTTTTCCTCTCCAAAAATAAACTTGGAAATGTCAGCATCAAGACTGGCGGCATGTTTCTTGACGGGATGAGTGAAAGATCACACAGTCATTTCACAGAAGTACTACTGAAATGTGTTAACTTCTTCTGCATGCCCTTAACATTCCCAGCTGGAGAGAAGTGTTGGAAATTGTAATGGTTATGGATAATAAGTATCAGTGTCTTGGTAGGAAAAGATAAATTGAGTCATGCTGATTTAGAATTAGAGAAGGTGAGCAATGAACTCCTGTGAGTCTTGTTGCACTTGATTGAATGTTAAATTTCAGTGAGCTTGCCCCATATGTTATGGTTCTAAGCCCTTCATTGCATTATAAATACCTCCTTTTTGCAATAAGTGCATTGACTTAGCATTGGAGAAAAGTCAGTGGGAACATCAGGATGGAGGGGGACCTTTCCAGACCCTTAAGTTACCTAAGTGTAACTTCAAATGCCAGTACAATTTTGCATTAATCCTTCACCTTTTCTTGTATATCAACTCTGCACTTCAGTGATGTTGCTTTGTGTGGCTGGAAGTGGAGGGGAAAGAAAGACCAGTCAAGCAGTTACAGAAAAGCTCTTAAAGTGATTCCACTGTTTGATAAAAGAATGACTAAGAACTGCACATCTTTGAAGTTTACTGCTGATAATCATGCTCTGTATTTTTCTGCACATGCAGAAATAAGTTCTAAATGTTAGCTACTCTATAACGCTTATGCCCCCATAACTAACTGATCACGCTTCTGCTCCCATCTTGAACTGTCAAATAGCTGAACATTTCAGTAAAATATTTTAAATTTGAAATGCTTTTGCCGCAATATTGACCTTTTAATTTGCCCAGCATTAGACTACTGTTGAAACATGAAATAAATGGTCTCCTGTTATGTAAATTAACTGTAGAGTCAGTACCCACAGGCCATTTCCCATCTTTCTTTACTCTCTTCCTTTAATAATAATGTGGACCTTGAAAGAGGGAATTTTATTCTGCCTCTGTAGTGTGGAAACTTAATCTTCAGGCAGTCCTATGAAGGGATTGGTGAAGAACTGCAATGCCATTCTGCTTAACTCTTGAGTGTGGATACTTATCATTAGCTATTAATACAGAGAAAGTGTTTGCCCTGATAAGAAAACACACAGTACTGAAGAGACTCTACTTTTGTGTGCACTTTTGCTAGACAGGAGTAAACTACTTTAATAAACATTTGCTTTGAGGTTAAAAAAAACTCCTTAAAATAGAAATAGCAGTACCACATAGATATTATTCCAATACAAATGTGTTACTAACAGAGGGTGAAACGATGAGTAGCCATGAATCTGTTATGCAGCTACAGATGAGATTTTACAAAAAACAATATGACACATACGAGGAAATTTTACTAATGTTGTACCGGAGAACTCTTGCTTTTTGCTGTCCACTTAAATTTAATATAGAAAAGTCAACTGAGTGATAGACATTGATGAAAGTGGATGTATCTAGTGGAGCACATAATTCATGCCATGCCAGTAGAGTATTACTTTCTACTGCTTAGTCCCATAAGAGACTTTTTAGAATCTAATGCACCTTCTTGTTATAAGATATTTTCCATTCAGCCTGCTCATGCTTAATTTACAATAAAACTGTTACATAGATGATACTAAGCAATTCTTTCCCATCTTTCAGAGTTAGACTTGCATAAATGTAGACTGCAACCCTAACTCTTATTTCACTTCTGGTTTCCATGGATTGGATGGTAAGAGTTGCCCTTAGTCCATGTGTTTCCATGGAGTATTTCAATGGTGTGGACTGTGATCTTCTGGTGTTTAAAACAAAAAGCCTCTAGGAATGAAAATAGTTAACTTCATACACTGTTTTCAATGCACTTACTGCGAAAAGGAGGTATTTATCATGCGATAAAGTCACCACTATAATGTGTTAGGGCTTAGAATCATAATATATGGGGTGAGCTCACTGAAATTTAATATTCAATCACCTGCAACAAGACTCACACCAATCCACCGCTCACCTTCTTTAACTCTAAATCAGTCAAGTGACTGACTCAGTCAGTACACTTCTCTCATTGAGATGTGAGGTGTAAAGAAAATCTGAGTGGCGTGGACAAAATAGGGAATGGCTGTTTTGTATCTCTTGCAGTACAAGAATCAGGAGGAACAACAATATCATAGCAGGAAGAAGACTCAAGCAAACAGAAAGAGGTGTTTTTTTCAATAACTGACAGAGGCTGTTGTGTTTGTTAAGAGTTTTATATTGATCCCAAAAGGGACTGGAGAGTTTCATGAAAGAAAAACATGGTGAAGGCTATGAAATACAGAGATGGTCTTCCCTATCTGGAAGTAAAGCAGCTGATCAGGAATACTGGGTTGGTATTGGCAAAGCATAGCTGAAACTCTGTGGAAGATCAATAAAATGAATATTCAGTTTTATTCCCAAGTAGTAAGCAAATCTGGATACTAATTCACTGGGAAGGTCTTGGCTACTAAGTGGCTTTGAAAGTAGTCAGGGAAGCTGATGTTTGTCAAGTAATTGTTGAATGTTATTCATTCAGTAAGCAGCTATTTTATGAAGGAAGTTTTAAAGTACATTTTATGATAACAAGTTGTTAAAGGCTTATGGAAACAGCATGGTTAATTTTATGCACATTATTTGCAGAGCTCCATCATGGAAACAATGAATGAACATAATTTCCTTTTCCAAGAGAAATGGTTGTGGCAGAGATAAGAAGTTACAATTATAATGACAAGCAATTGAGATTATTTGAGGAGAATATATTCAGATTTACATATTCCTGACGTTTCTGCACTTTACAATGTGAACTACAGAAGTACTTTCTGAGTTTGCCTTTCCTCCATAATCAGAAGGAGGCTACACTGCTTCTGCTTGCTAAGCCATTAGATATTAGTACAGTGCTAAATTTGCCCTTGTCCCAGATAACCCAAAGGGAAAAAGCTGTCTGTCTGATTGCAATAATAATAGCTTTTAACAATCGGATTTACTTAACTAGATGTTAATGGATCCTCTTACAACCTTCTGCAACAAGAGTTTGTGAATGTTACACAAGACTGCAGGGAGCTGCAGGCAAAAATTAGAGGACATCTGGTGAATTAAGGGTTATGAACTGCCAAGTTCTATTGAAGGAAAACTACATTGCAAAAAAGGTCTCAGTCAGTGCTGAACATGAAAAAGAATTATGTAAAGCTTAATTGTGGATAATGGTGTGAACCACCTTGTTATTGTGTAGTTTCGGTTTTCATATCAGAAGGAAAATAGAGGTGATCTGAAAAAAATAGGATTGATTATAAATGAGAAGTTGGAGTTCATTCCTTATTTTCCATTGTTCTTGTTTTACTTTGGGCAGAAATGTAGAAAGGAGTGTGAAGGCTGTGCATGGTTATGAAATCTGTCATTCAGAAACTTGATCGAGTTTCTCTATACAATAATCATTCAAGAAAAGCAAATGACTGATGTACTGAAATTGGGCAGCTGGGATACCTCCAACCTTGTGCAAGGTGATAAACAGCACTTTAAATAGACAGCTATTTCCAATTTCACTTAAGCAGAGCAGTATTTTGACCCCAGATACACAGGTTTCTGATCCTTTTCCCTCACCCACAACCTTTCTATCCTATTTAACTGCAACCAGTTTTGAACTGTCCCACTCCAAGCACAAGAAAACTTTATCACCATTAACTGCAGGTCTGTTTATCAGTCAGGAGGGATACCCATATGGAAACATAGCTAGATGGCTAACACGCTCTTCCCTGAGAAAAAAACAGCTTCTGGTTGACTAGGTTCAAGTATAATTCCCAGAGTCTTCCTTAGGCAGGAGATTTATGCATTGCCAAGAAGAAAACTATAAGGGAACTGAAGTAAACAATTGCACTGCATATGTGTGTAATTGTAAGCTGTATGACTGACCTACAGCTGTTGCAATAGCAACGCAAGAATTTACATGGAGAGGGAGCATTTTTCCCATGTTTATCACACATGGATGCTTATGTCTTCACTGATAATATTTTCTGGTATTTTTTTATGCATAGTAAAAACTAAAACTTTACAAATTTGAATTAGATTTTCATTAGAGTACATCTGGTGCTACACTCACAATACGTATAGCACAGTTAAAATACTAGAGGTCAGAAAGTCCCTGCTGTACTAACTCTACAGTTTACAGTGACTGTTTCTGAATCTCCATTTCTTCGTATTAGAGCATGCTGACAGCTTTTCTAAACAGCCTTCATAATAACACATATTCATAGAATCACAGAATCATAGATCCACAAAATCATAGAACAGTTTGATGGTGCTAATTGTAGATCAGGTATATCGATAGACTCAAAATACAATGTTTCAGTTTGCAAATTACTATTACTATAGCTACCAATTAAATCAGAGTTGGAAACTGCCAGGCCAATGCTTTGTTATATTCAGTCTGCATGAGAACCTGAGGAATATGATGTGTCGTAAAACATTCTGTAAATGATACAATACAAAGCAATGCTAGTTGTATCTTCTGTGTGCTATGTGTACAACTATATACAGCTTCTAGCAGTGACCTTACTATTAGTTTCTCCAGAGTAAGACAAAAAG
This sequence comes from Lathamus discolor, assembly GCF_037157495.1. Classification (NCBI taxonomy): domain Eukaryota; kingdom Metazoa; phylum Chordata; class Aves; order Psittaciformes; family Psittacidae; genus Lathamus; species Lathamus discolor. Next base: position 57,896,912 of record NC_088886.1, on the reverse strand, counting down.
AAATGAGCGGGCAGATATCAGCTGAAGTGTTTAGAAAAGAACTGCCCCTTGGCTATGCTTCTATAAGCACTGTCCTTCCAGACTACTGATCCATTCCTTTACTATATAGTTTCATATATTTTCAGTGAAGCACTGTTCCATTGGAGATGATGGTAAAATTCTCACCCTCTTCAGTGAAATCAAGATTTAAGTGTATGCCACATACTACAGCTTCACTACAACTACAATTCAACACGTGAAAACAAGATTACCTGGAAGCCCCTTGCTAAGGCTAAGGGTGTTTTCTGTTCTAAGTAAAAAATTACCTTAAAAGGTCTTAAACTCCAATATCTTATTTTTTACCAAACAGTCCTATTTTGGTGTACTTAGGAATTACCGGACACACACATTTATGGTGTTTAGTATCTTTAATGGGCATTTCTAAAAATAGTTTTATTTGCAGTTATGTATTCCTTTTAAATGATTTGATAAAAAATATTTTATTCTAACTACAGTTCAAATGTGATCTTCATTTCTGTATTTGCTCTTGTGAGGGATGATGTTCATTACTAGCATTTAGAGATTTGGTGGTAAGCGTAAATTCTACTGTTCTTCACTTCTGTATCAGCAGTAGGCTCACTGCACCTTCTTAAAGACCTGCTTACACTTGACTCCACACACTCTTATTTCCTAGGAAGAGAAGATAATTAAAAAATACAAGTTAGGGCACACACATTATACATTCACAGAATCATAGAATGGTTTGGGTTGGAAGAGGCCTTAAAGATCATTATTCTCTTCTCCAGGCTGAACCAGCCCGGCTCTCTCAGCCACGCTCCAGAGCAGAGCTGCTCCAGCCCTCACAGCATCTCCATAGCCTCCTCTGGGCTCGCTCCAACAGCTCCACATCCCTCTTGTGCTGCTGCCTCAGAGCTGGATGCAGGACTGCAGGGGGGGTCTCCCCAGAGTGCAGCAGAGGGGGAGAATTGCCTCCTTTGACCTGCTGCTCACTCTCTGGGGATGCAACCCAGCACACGGGTGGTTCCTGGGCTGTGAGCACACACTGCCAGGTTATGGGGAGCTTCTTATCATGAGCACCCCCAAGTCCTCCTCCTCAGGGCTGCTCTCCATCCATTCTCTGCCCAGCCTGTAATTGTGCTTGGGATTGCCTTGACCTAGGTGCGGGACCTTTCCTCACTCCTGAGCTTGCAGAAAGTGATCCTGGGAAGTTGTGCACATTTTCTTATGGGAACTTTGATAAAATGACATATTGAAAAAAACCTGACACTAAAGCAATAACCTTATTGGCATATGTTACTAGTTCCTAGTGAGAGAAGGTGTTTCATGATGAATTGACGAAACAAAGACTGATACAGTGATTTTAGTCAGGACCTGTATATGGGTAACCTGAAAGAAGGAGTATGCAATAAGGGTGAAGAGATCTGCTGACAGTGACAAAAAACTACAAAGCAGAAGCAATCAGTACAATAGAAAAGGGCAATAAAACTCAAAAGGAAGTGGAGAATGGTCAAATAAGTCATTCACATAAAATAGAATCTAAGGACGAAAAAGAACTACAAAGTACAGACCATAGATGAAATGGAGAAAATAGGAAGCAATAAACTACTAAGAGATGTGATACTACTTGCTACAGAGCTGTGGAAAGAATTAAATTAACACTTGGCTCATTGCGTAAAGTTCAATAGGATCATAAAGCTATCGAAGTATCAATTTTTTAGAGGTAACTACCCGTTGTAACAAAGGGCTCTCAGGAGTACAGGACCTAGTAATCTTAGCTGCTCAAAACCCAGATAGTAAATGGGACCCCTGTACTCTATGTTTAATGGAGAAAGTTACATTAGTAAGGATCCAGAGAAATAAAAAAGACATCTTTTGAAGTTCATGAAATGCAAAAAGTGATCACACTGAAATATTGGGGACTGGTCTCTAAAATACTTGGTTACTTCCTTTGCATGAAGTAATTTTGCACTAACTTTTGTATACATGAAAGACAGACTGTGATAAACTGTACAAGTGCCAATGAGTGCATGGATGCCTGCATGAGCTGGCAGGTATAATACAGAACTTTCCACAGCCTTCTGAAAAAGCAGCCTCAGAGCAGTCAGGTTACCCTCAAGTGGCACTAGATACATGTTTGAGCAACTGAATCTGATTTTATGAGTTCTACAACCAAACTTTTGACAGGGTCAGGTATAAAGAGCGGTCTGGCCGGCAGGTCGGTGGCTAGGTCTCATGACTAGAGCATCATTCACTGATAAGACTGTTACATAGAAAAATCACAGAATCCCAAGGGTTGGAAGGGACCTAAAAAGATCATCTAGTCCAACCCCCCTGCAAGAGCAGGGTAACCTACAGTACATCACACAGGATCATTGTAAGGATAGCAGCCATCAGAGCTAAATAAGGTTTTGGGCACAGTAAATGGGTAGAGATGATGACTGTGGAGCTGGCAAGTGACAGAAACCAGGATGCCAATACAGATAAATCCAACAGCAACTCATGCTGTTGCTTCATATATGTGCAGATGAGCACACACATGTATGAGTGCAGCAAGGTCTAAGTTAAACTTCTAGGTTGGATACGGTTGGATAGGTTGCCATTGGCTAATGGCAAGCTGTTTGCCAGCAGAGAATCTGAAAAGCTTGTATTTGGTGTCATGGCGCCAACTGTTATGAAGCTGGGAGGCAGTGTGGCAATACTGTATTATGTTTGTGTAGAGACAGAGGGAATACGTGTACAAAGGGCATTCTGGAGTCTCCTTTGCATTGCTCTCCCCCTACTTTCAGTGAGCCCATGACAGCTGTATGTGGTCCCTACACCATTTATCTACACAGTGATGCCCTCCCTACCTGCATTATATAAAGTATGTAGTTTAGCTGGCAAGATCTGTCATATACATTCTTTTCCCAAACTGGTTTCTGGGATTTCCAGTACTATCTGAAAATTGTATTTAGTAGTAACAGGTCTGGGGTACTTTGCAAAGATTTCATAACTCTGTTGCCAATTTGAATATTTACAGAACATCCATTTATGCTAATAATACTGAACAGTGGACAGAAATAAAGGTTGCATTTTATTATATCAGCAGGAAGACTGCCTTTTACCCACAATGATGAGTGAGGATGCTATAAACAGCTATGTGAGAAAAGAATAGGAATCTTCTTTCAGGTCCTATTAACTTAGGCAGAAATTATGATCTAAAAGAAGATGGCATTTAAAAAACTTAATTGCTGCTTTAGTTCCCTAGGCACTAATGTGATCTGGCCTGTAATTATTGTAGAGGAACAATGGTGCATTTTCACCTTATGGCTTATTGTCGGATGCATAATTTCATCAGCTCCCATACTGCATAATTCACAGATTGTATAAAGGACATGCTGTTAAATGTCTTCTTCAGAATAAACATTTCAAACTGGTTTGTCTGGACAGGCAGTTAACACAGAGTACTGCTTTGAAATCATGCAGTCTTTGTACAGGACATAAAACCATAATGGCTCCAAATTAAATTGTTGCCTAAGAAACAAGTCAAATGCCACACCAATACACAATTATGTCAGTGTAAGCCAAGATAACATAGCACACAACCTGCATTACATCTATTTTAATAGTGGCATTTAAAACCTGTCCTATGATCTTACCAGGTGCATTTCATCTCCTTCAATCCACTGCGTCCAACCACGACCTTCTTTTTCTCCATTCTGTACACAAAGAAGCTTATCTCCATCCCAAGACACAGTGGTCTAACAAAACAGACAAGTTCAGTGTTACTACAGTGTTCTCTGGTATTATGATTAGCTTCCTTAAAGCAGAACTTTAATATAATAAATTATTAACATTTATCTCATAAGAAGAATAATTGTAGAGTGTCGTAACACTTAGGATAAATACAAAAGAAATTAGCTTAAAGAGAAAGCTGCTGCCCAGCTGCCTGTCAAAAACCTGGAAGGATGAGATAAAGCTGTTTAAAGGCAAGAAAAATATGGTAAAGCTAATTGTACTCTTCCTTCCCTTCTGACACTTAAGAGCAGCAGAAAGGAGGTGCAGCCTAACACTGTATCTGCAAAAGGAGCTGAAAACTTGAGATTCAGTTTGGTTTTTCCACTGTAAGGATTCCCCAGCTGCTCTACTTGAAAGAGTACCACCTCCTGGCAGCTACAGATGAGCAAGGCTTTTGAATCCTGTGCTGTTCTTTCCCCATGTCTTAATCTGCTTTCTGCCATCGAGCGGAGCGGTTTGGAAGCATCAGCAAATGGGTAACTTGCCAGCATCCTGCTTTGTGTAAGAACAGCAGGAGAGCTACTTGAGCCAGGACTAGCAGAATAAGAGTGAGAGTACAGCGTTGCAGGGTTTGACATAGCACTGCTGTGAATGCTGGTGCTGTCCTGAGTAGTTCAGTAGAATTTGATTCAGAAAACTACTTAAATGTTTACTGACACTTTGCCTTCCACCTCTCCCTAAGATAAAGAGAAGCAATACTCAGTAAAATCTTTAAACAGGGAAAGTGAAAAGCAGCAACAATTTGTGCTCCAGGAGGACAGTTTAACATCAATATTACCACATGGCTTTTAAACCAGCCACTGCCTGTATGAGCAGTCAAATGTGGAGAGAAAATAAATTCTGATCTATCAATAAAGGAAAACTTAATGGATCCATCCTGTATAGTTTCTAAGAAGTCAGCCTACATTTGTCATTCTGGGAACTAAACCCAGTTCAACACTGAAGAACTATGCAGCCCTATTTATTTCATTTCTGTATGTCACAAACTATTAATTCTTAGATGATAACCATGATAGCCACTATCTTTAAATGGGTATAGCTAGCAGTCTCCTCCCCTGGGAAGCTTTAGGCTAAACAAGCATGGAAAATTAATTACTAGAAAGAGTTCCAGCACAGATAATCATAGGCAAGGCATTGTTGTCGATCCCATATAGTCTGTTTGCACCATTTGGGGTTGCTGAAAAACAAACTCTTGTGCCCTTGCTAAAAATCTCTACAATTTGGAAAATGCATTTACAAATTTCTTCTGTTCACTCTTGTAAAATGACATATTTAAACCAGGTAGTAGGTAATATTTTTAAAAGCCATATCCTTATAATGTATAAAATGCTAATGCAGGAAGGAACATTTGGGTAAAGCTACTTAACGTACATAGTTAATGTGGTCATCATAGTTTAAGCCCTCTTCTATGTCTGATTTGAATCTGTAGACATCCAGTTGGAGATACAAGATAAAAAGTAATGCTAGTCAAAGTGAAACCTGTTTAATTTGTACGTTAACCTATCAAAGAAATAATGATGATTCTAAAAAATCAATATATCAGAAAATAAACATTATTTCTACTGATGACTTGTAGATGTGAGGAATACTGGGAATGAAGCATTTGTATTTACAACTTTGTTTAGTAACAGCACTCATTTTTATCCATTGAGTATTAGTTCAGAATAGTTTAACCATTAAGCTAGCTTAATAGTTAAATTTAGTGGGTTTGTATGTGAATTCAATGGCAATATACTGTGAAAAAGTAAGATCCAACTTTATTAGTACTATTAATGCTCTAAGTCAGTTGTGGAAGTCATTAGTCTTGATAATGCTCATTAGCTTATTACACTTGGGGCAATTGAGAAATATTTGTATCATTGCAACAAGATGTTAACTTTTTCAACCTCCAAGGGTGATGGAAATTGTTTAATCTCAGAAAACAACATACTTGTGTTTCCAGTCAAGATTACATACTGCTTTTGGCAATTTGGTGATAACCACAAAGAGTGTAATCCCACAGACCATTAACCGAGGTGTTTTATCAGCCAATATTCTCAGTTACCACCCTCCGTCTTCCCTTTGAGAAATATAAACACTGAAGGGATATGAGTAAATCATACAGTTTCTGATTTTTGTATATAGTTGGTTTCCTATGAAAGTTATACAGGAGAGAATATATTGCAGGAGAACACAATGTCCTCTTCTTTGTTAGCACAAACAACCACTTGATGACAGGAAGATTAATCAATAGTGTTTTTATCTTCCTTTCTTTAGGTCAAACTGTAATGTCTCATCCAACATAAGACACAAGTAATACAGAAAAAGGAAACTTCTCTTTTAACTTAGATTGAAATAAGTTCTTCCATTCTAAATATCTCTTGGAGACACACACTGAGCATTAGTTTGGGTTGGAGTTCCTGTGGCTGTTATACACTGGCTGCTTCTAATAGTCCACCCTTTACCAACAGTAAAATACTTGCCTCAGAACATTTCCAAATATTTGGGTCAGAACAATAACAAAAATATTTAAAAAATAATTGTAGGGCAAATGTTAGTAAATACAATCTCTTTTGTGGTATGTAAGAGCAAAGATTCAATTTTTAAGATCGGATCAGGATACTGCCGTTGCATACTTAAGAGTCAGGCACTTGGCTGACCAGTAAGGCAGCTCTGTATGAACCTTTAGCTGCTGTTGTTTTTCTCTCCCAGCACACACATATTATCAAGATAAAGAAATGCTTTCTATGTAAAGCAGCTTTTCTTAGAAAAGTAGGCTTTTATAATAAACTTCCTTTGCCACCATTTCAATAATAGCATTACCTAAGGTTTGCTTGATTACAGAGCCTGAGCTACTGTCCTCTATCTGGGACAACTGAAAATCTTTGCCAGAGTTTGGTGTCCACAGCATCCCAGGCACACAGTTCCTATTCTTCATCTTCCTCCACAAGCAAGAGGAGGAGAAATAGATAAACTGAGGACATTGGAAAGCTGCAGTTTCCTCATGGCAACAGAACCAACTAGATGAAAATGCAGTTTTTCTCTAATACTGAAGGCTCCTACCTTGTACTACTTGTACGAAAAATGGAAGACTTCATTTATTCTTTTCAATTAAGCAGTATATAATCTAGTTTGTCATAAGCAAGTTAAAGTTTTGCTTACTTACTATCTAATCATACAAATACTTCTTGGGTCAAATGCATATAATTCTGTAGGAAACTTCAAAAGAAAAGACTGATAAATGTGATTAGTCAATAGTGTGACTAAAAATACTGAAGGAGCACAAGAAAACTTAATGGAGAAATAAATAAGAGTGAGTCTTGCCTCAATTTAACTTTTGTCAAAAACTGTAACCATTAATATTGCACATCTTTTGGATTATATACCGTTTATTCTTGCTGTGTAACAATAGAGAATGGAGCTCCTCTGGGAGGTGAAGCCTTTGAAGCCTAATAACACCAAAAATGTCTACATTTTCTTCAGTTACATGATATGATTTCCATAGTCTTACACTTTTGTGTATTTAGATATTTTCCCCTTATTACTTTGCCATTTACATACTTCTCTTAGCGATTTAATCTTTGTGTTATGAAGATTCAAACACATGTGCATAGCAACACCACCTTCCTGAAAACCAGAGCTCGAAGAAATGATGAAGTATTCTCATTACTGTTTTCAGTTTCGAGACAAGGCAGATTTATTAAATGAACTATTAAGTAAAACCAAACCAAATCTACTGACTATGTATTTGCACTTTCTCTAGGTAGCAGTAACAGTAATAAAGTCTTGCAGAATTACAACAGGTATTAGTTCCAGCTTCTAGCAGCAAGTCAGACTGCCCCCAGCCAGAGATGCTGGCTTTTATGATTTACTGAAAGAATCATCAACCTATTTTATCAGAGAACTTTGCATTTCCCAGTGAGGTCTAAGTGCAAAAACATTTGATGCTGGCTCTGAGCAATCTTTCTCATTCCCATGCTGGCTATTCCTAGCATGCAGTTGAAGATATATAATGTATTTTACAGGTGAATGAAATGACATTTTTTAAGTAGCCCACAAAGATTTTTTGTTAATGCTACATAGATTTGACACATTGCATTTACAAACATGAATTGCAGCTACCACCTTTCATCAAAAATATGTTATTGATTTCCCATCTGTAGGAGAAATATATCATGTATCAGTACCAGTTCTGTTCTTCTGCTTCCCTTCAGTGTGTTCTCTATATTGTGCTGCAGCAAATGACTGCGATGCTCTAAACCAGCAATGACGCACTCTGTGCTCCATGTCAATCCAGTAATTCTCCGTTTATGAGCATGACCAGTCATTTTACAACTGTACTTACAATTTAAGAAGGATTAAACAATGGAAAGGAACGGTTTAAGTCAGATGACACAGTCAAATCCAGCTTGAGCTGTACCCTGTATTGTATTTACAAAAAACACCAAAGAAAATAGTCTAAAATTTTTGGTCAATCATGCCAACTTACCCAACAAGATATTTAACAACTTCTCAAGATACAGCATTTTCATCTGTACCAAGTATCAAAGTGATTTAAAAAACCTCTTTAAGCCAAGCAGTCTGCAGGGGAAATTTTCATTAAATGAAGTCCTAATGGAATAAACTGATGTTGATATTACAGGCAAAATCAAATGTAACTATGAAGGGGCATTCTGTAATGTTGTAGTCACAACCTATGACCTGTGTGCACTGCTAACAGCAGGGATACAACCATGTTCAGGGTTTGTCATCTCTCCATCCTATAACTTCTTTTATCTCATCAAATCTCCATCTGGCATGTTGGTGACAGCCAGATAAACACTGAGAAAACAACAACAAAGCCAATAGAAAAAACAGTGGTAGTATTCCTGGACTTTATCTATGTATATTGCTAGAAAAAGACTTTACAAATGTAGCAATCCTTTAGTTAGGTTGAATGATACAATCTATACCAACCTTTCTATCCCTTACTAACTTGAGTTCACTCCCGTGGAAGCACTTAGAAATCTAACCTCCCATTTCATCACTCCTGTTTTTAGCCATGCAACACTAGGACTCCCAAAGGTAACTCACAGAAGACAGTTGGGTGTACAGTACAACTGATCTCACGACTTGTGGCGCTGGTAGATGTGATGTCTCATAGTAGCTATCTATAGCTAGAGGACTCTGAAATGTGTTCATGCCATTACAAGCTTGCTCAGATTGTTATGGAAAGACAAGCTGGTTATAATCCGGGGATTCTGCACCCTGTTGAGAAAACTTCTGAAGTTCACAGTAGTCAAAAGCTGAAGCACTTCTAGAAGCAGTATTTCACTTCTATGATTGCCAGCATCTCCATTGCTAGCAAAGAGAATTAGGACTGGATTGACAAATTTAAGATCCAAGGGTAAGCTGCTGTCAGATAGGATCAGATTCTAAATGTTCAAATTCCTTACTTTGAATCCTTGTTCAAAACAGCAATGAAGACAAGCAATAACTAGAGACATGTTCCAGGAATGGAAATTTGCCAAAACTCCAGGCTATGCAGGTGACAAAATATGGGAGGAGAAGAATCAATGTTTTGGACAGTGCAGAATATTTTATTTATTAGGAATGGTGGATTATTTTACTGAAACAAAATTGTATACAAATAATACAAAAACAGGAAGACTTATGTATATCCTATGCCAGGAAAGAAGTACAAAACAGCATATCCAATTAGTGCAAGGATCAGAATTGATTTTAAGACACTCCCTTTTTAAACTAATGTATATAATTGATTTATCTCCTGTATAATTTTAGCAAGATGCAATTGTGGATAACACTAATGTTTTGTCATTCAAAATTCGATTTACTAAATCTGGTTCTCAGGTTTTCAGCTGATCCTTTCTGACTGCACTTTCTGCATTCATAATTCTCAGAGCTTTTTAGGATTCAGAGAGAGCTGAAAATCCCATCCCAAACCACCTCACCTACAAGACTTCAACGTGTTAGCAGAGGTTTTGTGAATAACTAGCTCAAAGCTTGTGATTGCTCTCGGGTTTTAGACATGAATCCAGCACTGTAAAATGTGAATTTAATGACATCTTAAATTATATGGCAAAAGACTGAAGAGATCTCATTTGATATCACCACACAAATGTGCTGAGCTTATCACTTACGGTAATAAGCAGGAAGGCCAAAAGAGCATGCAGTGTGAAACAAGGCAGAAAAAAGGAAACAGCTCCTCTTTACTGAGGCACAGAGGCTGAATGAACTAGAGTATTGCAGACCCTGAGACAGCTCCAAGTAGGTATCTCTATTCGCTGGAGCCCCAGAAGGGCTGACTGGAGGACTGCTCTTCATCACTTGTGGACAACAGTTTATAAGAGGTCAGAAGTATCAACAGAAAATGACATGAAGACTACCTCCTTTGAAGTAAAACCCCTCCAAAGTCAGAGATTATTCCAATGAGGAGTTGGGGAATCTATGGTACTGCAAAGGGAGGGCAGTGGATTTGAGAGGAGACTAGTATATACACACAGTCAATACCATAAACCCACCTCCCAGGAACAGTAATTCTACAACAGTCCTTGTTCCAACAAAGTGTATGAGAAAATACAAGCCAAAAAGAAAAGGAGAGCATTGGAAGAGGTTAGGAAACAAAACAACTGAGTCAGAAGGATCAAGTTAAGACACACTGCCGATCTCGCATCTTACTAGACAGAAGCTAAATATTTTGAGTCTTCTCACCCTGGGAGGGATCCCTACTAAAAACCCAAGTACTGGAACGTTGTTTGTTGTTTTTCTGGCAGCAAAGTCTTCACTCCAATACCTACTCTAGTCTAACTTAACAGCTGTGAATTCCATTTATGGAACAGAGGAACCCCTGCTTAAATAGTTAATAACCTCCATAAGCCATGCAATTTTGTAACAGGGCTTTATTCTGACCTGGCAGCAGTAGAAATCAAACTATGCTGAGAACAACTAAACTTCATTGCATTGCTCCTGAATACAAACTACAGAGGAATGGTTTTCACATTAGGAATGTTTGTTATTTAAAACAGAGCCATGATCAGTTTCAAACACCTTGCCCTGTCACATGTGACAGAAGGATTGGCCTGATGCCCGTGAAAAATCCTTATGTAGCTTAATCATTAAACGCCTATATATTCAGGGAGATATTTCATATGGTAAGATATATGATAGATGTGATGAGTGAATTCTACAACTCCCAAACCCACCTCCCCACCCCACAAAGTCTTAACTATGACTAAAAATTATATTAGTTCCAATAATGGCACCCATGTGATAACATATGTTAAATGGTTATATTCTGCTTGTGTTCTGTTTGCTTAACTAAATGGTTAACATGTACAAATTCCCACCTTCAGTTTCAATTTCTTGCTGGTGTAGCTGTTTACTAGTTCCCATTGTCATTTCCTCTCCTTCTTCAATGTAAGAAAATCACCATGCCAAAGAGCACAAGGCTCCACATTATCAAAGCATCCTTCACCTGCTTAGCCAAATGCTCAATTCTAATGCAACTAATGCTGTTTTCAGTTATCCAAGACATCCTGCTGTTCTGCTATTTAGAACATAGCATCTCCCTTGTTTTTTTTAACACATTGCTTGCTCTTAGTCTCTTTCAAAAGACAGCTTCATTCTGGATAGTGTGAACTAAAGCAATTTGGTTTCATTCAAATGCTTAAATAGCAGAGAAAAATTATAATGCAAAAACTTTCTCTGACTTTAGCAGCAAAATGATTAGAGAAGTAAAAAATTTAGGGAAGTAATTTTTGCATCTCAGTCTGCCTTGATTCATTGGGTGCAAAGACCTGGAACATGGAACTCCAGCCTTTAAGTTTTTTTAGTTAACTTTTTAATCAACTTTTGGCTGTCATACTAAGCAAATACATTGTGAAGGTACATAAAGCTAACTCTGGTGTCAGAACCTGCCCTGTTCTTCTGTTTAGTGCTACATATTTTACATTATGGATGCTTCCTCAGCTTCACTGCTTAGTACCAATGGTGAAAAAGGAGGCAAAATTATCTGGTGATGAATAAGACCTACTTCTGGAGACAGTTTTAAATGAATTGTTTTAAGAAGGTCTTGCCTCTTTTGTGCACAGTAAATATTCTCCACAGTAAAGTTTATGCGCAGGAAACAAGGCTTTACACTTAGTGGAATACCCAAAACACTAAATTAATCTCACCTAGAGATTACAGAAGTTATCTTTAAAATTGAGGAAATTTCGTGAAGAAACTGAACAATGAGGATAGCAGGATAAAATACTCAGTTCAGGCAATACCCAAGTTAGCAGTTTAACTTTAAATGTCTGTCTTAATACACTATTCCTCTGCTACATGTGACCAACTAAAACCACAAACAAATTCATCAAATTATCTTTATCATCAAAGAAACTTTATCACAAGGTTTGATTCAAATGTCAGGTTACATGAGAAATAATACAATATTAATGTTCTAAATATCTTTCTACAACATCTAATGTGCACCTTGAAACGTTTGCAAGGAATAACAAATGTTTCTGTATATGTAAAAGTTTCATTTTACCTTTGTATCTCAAACTGACAAGGTTTCAACAACCCTAAATATGAAATATGAACAAACTTGCAGAAACACATCTTTCATGAAATTGCCAAAAGAGAAACTCTTATTTAACTTTTATCTTGGAGGTAAAATGGCCGGCGAAAGACTCCAGGAGAAGCATGACAACATTATGGAGCTATGTGAATGAATTTCATAATAGAGCAGGTTATGGGGCAGCTTGCTCCAGACACTGCTTCAGTATTTCTTAGAACGCATTATCAGCTGTCTCCTTGCACTGTGATTAGTGATCTCTCATGTGTCCACACATCTGTGTGGCCAACCATCCTCATCTTTGGTTTTACAGAACAGAGAAATTACATCTTTAACTAAATTAGCAGGGCTTATGAGTTGCTTATGAGTTTCTTAAGATTCCAAAGGAACAATTTCTCACTTCCCAACAGAAACAAAATCATAAAGGAACTGCTGTCACCAGCCATTGTTACCTATATCCCTTAAGAAAACAGAATCACCTAAAGACATGTGCATACAAGAAAGCAAGTTAAAGGTCAAAATAAGCACAAACTGAAACTGCTAAGGTTTATCCAGCTCAATTAACTCAACCTTCCAGAGAGTTTAGACAGGCTTCCAGGTGTGACTAGCCACAGAAATGAAAAAACCATAACTGCACTGTAGGAGGGGGCATACACCATCACAGAAGTACCAGTTCCTAATGTCAAACCTTCAACTTACTTTTAAACCAAGTATCAGCAAAACATTTTAGTCTTCAGTTACCAGAGACAGTACTCATGTGGAATAACTGTAGTTACACTCTACCCTGACTGACCCAAAGACATGTTTTACAACTGAGAGGTGAAGACAATTTCAGTGAATTAAACACAAGACGCAACCTGTTCACCCCTCTATTATTTTTACTGATATGTTAACTCTGGATAGATGATACATTCTTCATTAAAAGAAAAAAATGATCTATACCTCTTGGATGAATTACTTCTAGGCTTATTTTTGCTAGTCTCATGATGATTGCTCTCCTATATAGATTAATGTTTAATGTGTAATTTGTCTTATCCATGTTACTTTGTACTTCTCATACATTGAGCTACTTGGATAAAATGTGCCCAGTGGTCTGCCCAGTCCACAATATCAATAGCGATAATTGATTCATAATCTCTCCCATTGCACAGGTTGACTATTAATGATTAAGCCATTTATGGCATGCAGTTTCACAAGCTATAGATGAAAAAAGGAAACACCAGAAATTATATTCAACCTTTGCTTTCATGGTGGTTTTCTTCGTAGGACATTTAGGGAGTGGTTCAGTATCTCTTATATTACCTTCACAACCCTTCTCTCACAAGACTCTTCACAGAATCACAGAATCCCAAGGGTTGGAAGGGACCTCAAAAGATCATCTAGTCCAACCCCCCTGCAAGAGCAGGGTAACTCCTGGGCTGTTAGGAGTTATTTAGCTGCTTAACAACTGCAAGTTTTGCCTGACATTATGGTTGTCAGATTTGGGCTGAAGTGCCTTCCTAAAGACAGCTTCTTGTACTACTTTGCCTTTGAGAAAGCTAAGGTCTCATGTAGAAAAGAAACCTTTAAAAAGAAAATTGAGCTATAAAGTATGACATACTGCTACAATGCAAATCAAGACCAGTGATTAGTGACCTTAACTGTACAGCTGGTATCTGTTGCTGCAGACCATAAAGGGACATGGAACACTTCTGGAAGCTTTTGTGGAGTCATATGCCTGTCGTTCTTAAACATTCAGGATTAGTGACTCCACTTGGGGTTTGGGATTTTTTTGGAAAAGGCAAGAAGATGCTGGTACCTTCTGCTTCCAAGGCTGGGTAAGCATTTTGTACTAAACAACCAACAAAATGCGTAAGCAACGCTTGGGAGTAGGGTGAACTAAAGTTCCACTCCCAACCAAATAGCTGTTGTAGTGACTAGAATCATCTTTCACTGATTTCTTCTTTCTGGTTCGACATTTCGAATTCTTCCCAATCATTCAATTTGGCAAAAGAGGGTAGAGAATTTCCCTGTTACAAATAATGAAATATTTAGGGTATTTGTCAGGAATAAGAGTTGCGTGTTAAAACTATTCAGCATTTCCAAAGCAGGACTAAGCCAGGGCCACGCTCCCATCTCCTGAATCCGATTTTTCAGCACAGTGGCTGTCTGACACATTTTGTCACAACTCACTGCATGTACACGCTAGACAGCCTCAGAGCACAAACACTTCTTTCTGTCATGTAGAGGATGTCTTTGTCTTCTTTTACATGGAGTTTAATGATATTTTATGTATAGATAATGCTTAGATGGAGACAGTTCTGTACATACACAACCAGTACTTCACTGCCTCAGACACTGAGGACTTCAGACATCTTGACCACTTGAGCAGATGCTCTGAACATTGCTCTCTTTGATAGTAATTTTGTCGCCTGAGTCCATGTCTTTCTTTGTGATCATAACTGTTCCATGGATCTTGACCTCATTATCCTGATTAAGAGCCTTCCAGCAGCCAGACATGCATTATGACATTGGGACATTTTCCTATATGCATCGCTTTTCCCTTTTCTATTCTGCACTTGATCATGCTTTCTGCCCTCTGTACAAGGGATACAGAAGAATTAGTTGAGGCACTCATTAGCTAGCCATTCTTTTTTCCTGATCTTAACCATCTTTCCTTTTTCTACCATCACCAGGGCAAAAGTAAACTTGCATATCCTAGTGTTAGAGAATCGGTTCTAAATGGCACTGTCATTCTAAGAATGGAAACCTACTAATTCTCTTTTAGATAATTTCTGCTCTATATGGTAATTTCTTCTCCTTATCAGTTTCTTCACTGTAGGGTATCGCAGGTTTCATACTTTCAAACTAACAGAAAAGAACCTGAGATTCTCAGTTTTTCCTCTGTTAATGGTATCTACCAGACTTAAGTTGGAAAACATCATCTCTCTGGCAAGCAAAAAGAGTTCATAAGGCAATCCTCAGAGTTTGCTTATTGACAGTAGTAAGATTTGTTCTCATAGACTAATAAACACATCTGCTCTGATAAACATACCCAGGAAGAAGCACAGCAATAAGAACAAGATTTATAAGCAGTTTATAAGCACTTGGCCATTCTTACACATGGGGAATAGTGTCTGACCCTGCAATCAGCAAATTTCTTTACTGTAAAACATTACTCAGTGCAAAGATTCTGAAAGTCTAACTTAAATGTCTTCTTGACGGAGAAACATCCCAGTATAATCCTGTAGCATTTCACTGGAGATAGTATTCATTCATTGATGAAATTGGTTTGTGCTCCTGATTGAAATTAGCATTTCTTTCATGCAAAGGCACGCTAATAACCGTGTTCCAGCAAGCTGAGAAGTAAAGAACTCATTTTAGGAGTAGCCACACAAAATTGTTTACTGATGTCATCTACAAAAGGCCCCAGGTCATTAATATTCCTCTTTTTTTGGTCTGTTGTTAGTGTTCTAATTCTTACCATGCATTTGCGATCATCCACCCCAGCTAAATCCTCCTCAAACTCCTTTCCTACATCAAATTCCATGATGTAGTTTCTAAAAGTGCTTAGCGTTTTAATGATCATATGATCCCCATTCTGAATGATTTCTTTGTCAGGTTTAAGCAAGTTTGCTATTTTTCTTACAGCAACATTTACATCTGAAAAAGAAAAAGAATTATTTTAATCCAGAAAAGTCTACCACAAAAAGAAACTTGTAGCTCTTGGGACAATTCAAATGGGAAAGGTAAGTAAATGTCCAGATCTCTCAGGCCAGGTTTATCATCAGGAAAAAGCCCATAACCTAATGGTTTTAACTTAAATAAGTTAATGTTTTAATTTGCTGATTATGTGGAATCCTAAAACCCACCATTTGTATTTGAAAGTCAGTAAGGCCTTCGCTATTTCTATAGAAATGCTAGCGCTTTACATGCAATGCAAACACAAAACTGCAGTAAGTACATCACTGTCACATAACAAACATTTACTCTTTTTCAATTTATGGTTGTTTTTAAAATTTGAAGTCTGCCACTTACCTCTTCAAGCTCTGATGTTTAATCTCTGTTAACGTAAGCTTCAAGATGGAAAAAAGTAGAGGCTGCTTAAGACAAAACAACTTTGCATAAGGCAATTCTTAAAGTGCACTCCTGAAAAATACTTCTCAAATGTTTATGACTGTACAAGAAAAAATAGATTCACATAAAGACCAAGACGGGCCACATTTATTGATTATTAAATATAAACAGAACCTTACCCAGGGCTTTCAGATACTCCTCAAAATTGTCATTGCTGACCATTTTCCAGTAACCATTGAAATCTGCAGGCATCCCTGCTTAGGTGACTGTCAAAATCAAACACAGTGTGTTGATTCTGCACCACGCAGCTCACTGCCTTTCTTTGTGGCAAGCTTGAACTCTGGTTTCCTTTATCTCTTTTTTAGCCTACGTAGCTATGCAAGTTCTTCTAATCCGATTATTGTTGCAAGTGTTGCTTTTAAATCCTTCCACAAGGCTTGACTGCCGAGATTTCCAACGACAGCAGGATGGCTTGATTTAAACAGAAGGAAACATTTCACCTTTCACGCAACTTCTGTAAGGGTACTGATTATCTGGATAACCATTTGAACTGTATTGCTCTTCATTTTTCCATAGTACTTGGAAGAAAACCCCTGGTAAATACCTTTAGCTTAGGATATTAGCCAAAGCTATAGAAGTGCTTACCTTGTGTGGTTTTCACAAATTCCATCTCCCTTGAGTATGCTCCAGCTACCCTATGCCACCTTCTTTTCAGAAAACAGTCACACAGACTCTTTCAGTGAAAGCAGTTAGTGTCTGGCATTAGTTTAACTTGCTCAAAAGCTCCATAATTCTAGAGAAATTCTACCAGTGGAAGCTGTTTGCCCATCTGAGGGCTCAAAAAGGGCCACTTAGGTGGAAACTAAGGAGGAATGGTTAATTCTGTATATTGGTAAATCTTACATCACTACCGAATGCATGCTTGCAGTTCATTTAAGCAACATTGAAACACAAAACTAGCACTTTATAGAGATTCTATATTCTTTGAAGGGGTTTTCTGTCAAAAAATGAGATGGAGTGAATGAGCAGAACAAGCAATCAACGTAAGAGAAAGGATTTTTCTGGCTAATGTTAGGGCTCAAATACTGATAGCCTTTTAGCTATTTTCATGTTTCCCACAGTGTATTTTCAAATAGTACAGCTGAAGATCCTCTTGGATATGTCATTCAATCCAGGGCTTTGGCAATTACTCTTACAGAAGACTCTGGATCAGAGAAGCAAAGAAACCCACTCGAAATCTGGGGATGAGGAGTGTCTGTCATTTGTAAATCTGGAGGCTTAAAAGTGACATGAGTGGTGCATGCATTTTAAAGTGCAGACATCAAAGATTTATTCCCATCTCTTGTCTAAGCTGTCAAAACACGAAAGTTATTCAGGGTCCTAAAAAGTCAAAGTTTAACAGTAATATATATTTAAATATATATATATATATATACACACACAAAGATAAGCTACAGTTCATGTATTTTGCTGCTTCAGAACAGCATCTTTATCATAAAGCTGTCTGTAGGATTACAGAAGTACAATTCAGGAAAGTGCTATGTTTGGCCCCTTACATATTGCTGGAGATTAATACTTATTGTTCAGATCTTACTTCTTTTATTTTCACAAGGAAGCTGGTTTTTATGTATTTTAAGCTATGCAGCTGAGCATCCCAATTTCCTGCGCACTACCACAAACCAACCCATGAATTTAAAACACCACACAAATTCAAGAGGGTTTGGACTGACTCATTTTCTCTTCATTAACAAGAATCAAGCTTCCTCAAGAACTTTACAGGAAAAAACTCTAAGTCTGTCCACTTGACACACTAAAGAAATCAGTCATTGAGTGGATTTACTGGTGTGCTATGCAGCTTCAGAGGCTGAAGCAAGTCACCTTCATTCTTCCGCTCACTCTCTTCTGTGTAGATATTATGGTGTGCAATGTAGGCTATAACAGAATCAGGAATGAGATACTTTACACTTAACCCTCTGCGCAAGGCATAGCGTATCTGTGTTGCACTGATTTCATTCTGAATCCATTCTTTCACCAGAAAGATATTGTGCTGAAATTTAGTTAAAAGTTCTGATTCTTTGATATGCTGAGCAGGATCAGAGCCAGCACGACTAACACAGACCAGACCAAACTTTTCCACTACTTCAGTGATGTGTTCTTCCTTCCAGAGATTGGGTGTCTTAAATGTCTGTAGAAAATCAGCCCCACAGAGCAGCTTTAATTCTGGTAGAACTGGAAAGACAAAAACAAAGGAGAGATTTCTATACTTGCTTGGTTTTCTAGGAAGGTTATACTTAGAATTGGTTTCAATTCACTCTTTTTTCTTTAATCATTTACCTTTACTCCAGTTTTCTTCCAAAAGGTTGCAAGAAAAATTCAGATTGTATTTTATGTGTCTGGTCACAATTACTTTATCACCTACTTTATCATAACTCACAGCATATTAAATGTTATCTATACAACATTAAAGCAAAATTATTCCTCCACTAAAGCAAGCCGAGAAAGAAGAAATAAAGAGAATTATTTTGGCATGAAGACTAGACTTGGATGAACATGGCCACTACATACCAGCCTGCACAATCTGTCTGTGATCCCTGTGGGGATCAGGGCTACAAGAGTGTGAAACTCTGGAAGACTGCCCCAGATACTTCTGAGAGCTGATGAATGAAGAGACACCAAGAATCCTGGGATTCAAACCACACTGTAAGCTCTCTAGTGACAAAGCCCATCTTTTCTGCTTCATCCCTTCCGAGCTGTCCTTTGCCCATCTATTTCCTCATGCAAGTTCTGATCTTGTCTTCCCATTCCGAGAGTCTACTCTTCCTTTCCAGTTCCCTGTCCTCAGTTCTATGTTAAGGCTTGTTTTCAGTCTCCTGCTTTCCAGAGTCTTACCTGGGGTTTACGTCACAGCTTGCTTTTTAACTAAGAGCAACCTCCACAATTAAACAGTACTCTGTCCCACACTGTATTAGAGCTAATCTGATGCCAGAGCTTTTATAGTGTTGATGGGCTTTCCCTGAATGTACATGCATTACAGTTCTACGGTACTAGAAGCTAAATTAAGAGATTATAGGCTTTACAAAAAGTCTGTCAATTTTATAGATACGTCTCCATATATCCCCACATCTCACATGCCCATGAGAAAAATGAGTCTTTGGCCTTTTCAAGGGCACTTTGCTAAATGATGACTGCAGTTTGCACTACAGATAATTATATAAAACCCCAAAATCAAGGAGGGATGGCAAGTTCTTGGACACTGAGAGAAAGGATTTTGTAGCCTTATTGTTCTCATCTTCATCCTGAGTGACCAGCACTAATAAGCTATTCTAAATGTGTAACAACTGCAATAATTTGTCCATACCTGTCCTCAATGAACCTTTTTATTTGTAATATATATTAAAGTGACCTGATTACTTCATGTGGAACAAAATCATGAGGCTCAGTATCTCACAGCACAGAAGTCTTACAGTTTAGTAGGCAGATATTTCATAGACAAATAGTATATTACAGAAGTCTGCCAATGCTAAATTCAGCCATCAAGCTGATCTTTGTGAAAGCTTCACTTAAGTGAGTTAGCCTTTATACAAACTTCACAGAAAACCCCAATTCAACAGATATCGTTGTTGGCAGGGTTTTTTTGGGGAGGAGGAATTAGGGAGCAGTTGCGTGCCTTTGAAAGTTTGTGCTAACCAACATCTATTTTTGCATCATAAAATACCAGGTTGGAAGGAACCTGTCTTGGCAAAGCATAACCTAGACAAGATGTCCCAGAGGCCCGTCTAGCTGAGGCCTAAAAGTGCCCAGTGCTGGGGAACCTACCACTTCCCTGGGGAAATTATTCCAATGGCTGGCTGTTTTCACTGTTAAAAAGGAGGAGGAGAAAGGAGAAAAAGGGGAGAAAATTTGTTCTGCTCTGGAGTTCTCAGTAGTTCTTGATCATTCTCCATGTCATGCTAGTGAACAAAGGAAGCGGGAAGAAACCATTCTGCTCCTCTTGGTGGGCCACATACGTGTTTAATATAGCCAAATCCATACCTCTGCCCAGTTGGTAAAAGCAGTGAAGACAGAAGAAGTAAGTAAAAACAAGATGACAGCTTTCCTCCATTCAAACTAATAGATGGTTCTTCGCAGAGAGCTGCCAGATAGAGTTAAAAATTTAAAAACCACCACCACCAATAATAATAATATCTAAAATCCAGCTACTATGTACTAGACAGAAAAACCTATCTCTTGCCTGCCCTCCTCACCCACGTTCAGTTTTGCTGTGCTTTCTGGTTTTGACTGTAGATGTGTCTGTCCTGTGATGATGACTGATGAATTCTAAACAGAGAATATTTAATGGGAAATAAAGACTTGGTTTAGCATTTGTTTTCTTGACCATTTTTACATAAAATGCTATGGAGCATGAAAAAAAACCCTACAGCAAATAATAGCCAAAATTAAAACAGTTTTTACTACATTCTCACTAGTTTTCCTTAATGTGGCAATGTGGAAGAATCTGACTTGCTCACAGTCTTTAACCCCATCAGACACAAGATTCTACTGCAGGCCAAATGCCTTGAAGCTTTTTTTCCTCCACCATCTATAGAGATACAATTCATCATTTGGAAACTTTTTTATAACCATGAACAAATTAAATGTATTATTCATGTTCAAGGACTGCTGCAATACTACAGAGTGTAATGTATCAAAAATCTAGCAGCATCCTACCTAGTCATAAGGCTAAAACAGGAAACCCAAACCTGACAGTGTTTCCAGAAACTGCCATACTTCCAAAGTCAACAAAAGCTATTCTGTCCAGAAATGCAGTAAACATCAGTGCATCAGCAGCACTGGTGTGATACTCATCTACTTCATCCATTGTTTTACACTAAATTACAATTCTAAGTAATCCCTATACTTTCTGATATTTCTTATTCATATATCCTATGCTTTGCAAAACCAGCAGGGCCACAACACTCATAGCTGACACAGCCAAAGAGATGCTTATAAACCCAAGAATTAATACAATTCCAAAGCAAATCTCCCATCTATGTGGGAATAACTGCAAGTCATGCTGGCATTTGCCATGTCTTGTTTTTGGCAGGCAGCTCCAACCCTCTGAACTTACCAGCTACTATGTTCGAGTTCTCCATCAATTAGTCTAGTCTGGTACAGCCGTGTGATTTTTAATGCTAAACCAAGAGTCATGTTTACAGTTATGAACCAACCTGAGTGCTGGTAAGAAAGGGAATCTTCTGTAGCTCTTTCTATGGGCCATTTGTTTTTCATGAACTCCTTAGGCTGGAGCAATCTGAGTGATTCGTTGTAATGGTGCCTGCATTTAAAAATAAAGGCTTCTGTGTGAGGTAATCCTCTCAGACATGCACAAAGCGATTACCTGGCACTTTCACATTCAAGAACACAGTCTGCTTTCATGCACCTTGAATACAGTTTGGTAAGAATTTAGCATATTCCTTCTGCCATGAGATCAGTAGCCATGCAGTTCACATTTTGCAGAATTCACAAGCAATCTCTGTAACGGCATTCGGGTTTTCAAATGCCTTTTTGAAATTCTGCCATTATGGCAATTTTACTATAACACTGCATTTGAAACATTGTGGAGTTTTTTGCTTGGAATAAGATTAAATCACACTTCATTCACTAGATTTAATTTCTGGATAAAATACAACCCCTTATAGCGATGTTTCCATAGTGTGCGCTCAACTTTCAGGAGGAGACATTCTTGTTTTCTCTCATCCTCTTCTCCATAAAATGTGTTCCCCAAGTTCTCACCTTGTGGTTTTAGCTTTCATAGAATCCCAGACTGGTTTGGGTTGGAAGGGACCTTAAAGCTTATCCAGTTCCAACCCCCTGCCACAGGCAGGGACACCCTCCACTAGACCAGGTTGCCCCAAGCCCTGTCCAACCTGGCCTCTAATTAAAAGAATCACAATTCTGAGAAATTCAAAACAGGCAATTCTCGTAAGATTTCTGACATCTGTCGTGCTTCTAATTTTACCGAGTTGAGATCTGTGAAAGCAGGCAAGGATCCTTTTGTCAGTTTTTCCAGGTTTCTATTACTTTCTTCTTTTGCTACTCCTGATCACTGGTGGCCCACTGCAGTACTGGTACTATGACTTTTCAGTGACAGCAACATCTAAACACCTAAATCCCTTCCTTTCAAATCAACATGGGCTTGCCTGACTACAATACTCTGCGACTTGCACCATCCTGAACCACGCTTAGGCACTGCTCATACTGACGAGTCAAAATCATTTCAGGAATCATATTCATGGTTAAACAGAACAGGCAGGCACAAACTCAAGGTCCCATCTCTGCCTGTTAAATGTACAGCCAAAGTGACCATTAGGTCTTATATAACTGTATCTAAGCAAAGATCATGAGTTAAAACGTACAGTTCGAATTCAATATGTGTACAAAGCCATAGATAACCCTGTGAATGTCTGGCGTAATGAATGAATTTATAGTTCAATGATGTAAATGTACAGTCTTCAAATCATGCAAATACTTTCAGCCACAGGAACAAGCTGCCCAAGTGTCAAGAACCTACACTTAGACAGGCTGCAGAACAATCTCCAACAGTATTTGATGCTCAGGCAGTGGCTAAAGAAACTGCATAGACACGAGGCAAGGGACATATGGGAGTAGAAAGCAGACAGCAGTAGCTTGGCCTGTGCTTTCCTATATTTCTATTTTGAATCCTGCCTTGTTGTAAACAGGCTGATGCTATGTATAGCCAAGCACACTAACTTTGCATCACGGACTGACATTCTTGGTCCATGATTCAAAAATAACTCTTGGCAAAGGGCTCACTGCAGGACTAACGTTACAAGGCCTGCAAAATCTTAACTGTCAGAAGGTCTGTTCAGCAGGCAGCACTTCAAGTGTCGGGGCAGTGAGGGTTCTGTTAAAGACACACCAAGAAGGACAAACCAATCTGTCAGCTTATCAAACATTTCCTGAACCGTGTGTGAAGCTTTGAGTAACTGTGTAATTAAATCACAAGGACAATTCAACCATAGTTGGGTAAGAGAGATCTTTGCCAATTCTAAATTAATGCACAGTCTGTCTGAACCACAATCAAATCTACATTACAAGAGGAATTAATGTAGTACTTTGGTTATTGACAATACTGTTTTCTTGTCTAGGAAGAATAGTCACAAACAGCAGCTAAGAGGGAAACAGTACTATCCTGGTTCCTCTCTAAAAAAGCCTTGGGATAGTGTCCAAAATTTCCATACTCACGTGATGTAACAGGCATCTAATAGCACCACCACAAGTGGGATATGAGCTTTGCTGTTTAAAATGCCATAGCTATTTGGGAGCCTCTGCAAAATCCACTGACTTTGATTAAATATGACATTTTCATCACGTTAAGGTAAAAGCGGCACTGCAGGAAAAGGCCATTCATGTGTCTCGGACACAATGTTCTACTGCAGTTCAGTGTACAATTCAAAATACTGATAGGAAGAGACATTAGGTACAATAGCAAAATCTGTCTATTGGTACTAATGTTTCCTACCTGAGAGAGTTTATAGTGAAGGCAAAAATTGGGTCTTCATTCTTTGACCAGGGAATAATCTATTAATACCCAACACTTGTGAAGGGGCTCAACTCTACAATAAACCACTGTCTGTTTAGACGTGGTCTAAACAGGGTCTACCCCTAAAGCCACCTCCTTTTTTAATACTCACATGTGATGGTTAAAATACGATATAAAGCCAAAACACCTACATGTGCTCTTTCATCAGGAGGCTGCTTCCCCATTCCAGGGAGAGGATTCAGCATGAGATTAATACAGCTCATCTCTCAGTAGCAAGCATCCATTTAATTTATTTATAAAACTAGAGGTTCAATTCCTAGGCAGACAGGAAGCTTGGCTGTTCATACCACATTGATACTAACTTCCGTGAGCAGAAATTGATACACAGGTTTTACTTACTGAACCTCTTATCCTAAAGGATGCTGAAGTGGATTTAAAAGGTACAAACCTGATCTTGCAAGTAGCATTCGCTTCATTTGGAGCTGTGCAAAATCAAATGCTTTTTAAGCAGGATCACCTTATCTTTAACATTTGTGGCTGTTTCTTCAGAGGAATATAGTTTTACAAAACTGAAATTTAGGGACAAAACCCCATACAGAACCAATGCTGAAGGATAGACCTTTTGGTGATTTCTCACCCTGGAATACAATTGTGGTAAGAGAAAAGAACAGAAGCAACTAGCATTGCTTAGTCTTCCTCCTGCCCAGATCCTATTCAGCTGGCTGGAGAGAAGGGGCAAAAGAATTAACTGGATGTCTACATTCACAGTGAAGCAAATAAGAGCAGAATTAAAAGCCTCCACTAGTTCTTTTGTAAGTATGTAGGGTATTCTCACATATGCTGTTGTAAAGTTAAAGGCCTGGCTTTGAATTGGCTTCACAGGGAGTCACAAGAACTTTCTGGGCTGTTATTGGAAGGCACATTTTAGAGCCTTAAAGCTATCCAAGCAACCGCTTCCAGTTAGGAAGTATACTAGGAAATGTCGATAGAAATGAAGGATCATTGACAGTTCTTGCCTTCTTTAAGTCTTTCACTTTAACAGTATCTGCTGACTTCTGTAGCATCTACATTTCCAAAAAGTGGCTAGCACAAGAAGTCTGTGCTCTCATACCTTGCCCCATAATGCATTTACTAGCAAGACCAACCATACAGGCAAAAGGCAAATTTCAAGGTCCTTGCATCAAGTTAACAGGTTTTGGACAAATCGTGCAGTTTTTTTTCTCCTTTTGCACAAAACCATATCAAATTCAGTGATTTTGAAGAAAACAGCAGCAGTTTCGTGCTTGGGTTTAACTTTCCATTAGACTTAATATGAAAACTTCTCAAGGATGTGTGACTAGATAAACCTGCAGGCATAATAATGCTAACACAGCTTATCTGGAAAGGGGATGCTCCTGAAGAATAGGTTGTAAACTCTCTTACTGACTGATTAAGATCTCTGTATTACCTGCTTAGAGATTTAAAAACAAGAGAAATAAGAGCCAAAACCTTATCTGCAGAATTCTTTCAGTAACTATAATTCTGCAAGATCTTTTCTTGGCAGAGACTTCCCACTTGCATCTAACTACTGAAATGGCACAAGTACAGTACTGTAGAGTCTTGCATAGGTCTGGAGAAAGCCTTTTGGCTTTGCACTAGGAAAGCAGAGACTCCAGATAGGAAATGCTGATGACACAGCCTTTTTGAAGCAAAGTGATGTGAATTTTCATTGCATATAATACTCTCATAGCAGATGATGCCATAAACAGATATATTCTGCTTTGCTTGGGTTTTGCTATTAGAAGCGAGGTCTGTGAATTAACCTGGTAGCCTGACAGATTTTTGGCAATCAGTAACTTCATAAAGGGAAAAACAATGTAATTACCTTAATACTTTTACTGTCTCTATCCATGTCTCCTGCTCACTCTCCCACGGATCAACTCTAATCCAGTCAGATGTCTCCAGGGCTAGTTTAGCCATTGCTACCCGGTGCCTTGCTGAAACCAAGCCTTTCTTTCCGTAGCCATCATTAACAGGAGATATTATGCCTTCCATCACCTGATACCCTCCTTTTGAAGAAAGGACAAAGAATAAAAGAAAAATAAGTCATCTTCACAGATCTTGAAAATTTAGGGTGGAGAAGACCTTGACAGCACATCTAGCCCAACCTCCTCAAAGCATGGTTAGCTTCAAATTAATAAGAGGCTATAAAAGCTTATCTAGGCATTATTTTCCATACAGAAACAGCAATTTACATTAAAAAGCAGCCTTCTTATCCCTGTGTGAACTGCTCGCAATTACTATCAATACGTTTATCCTATTAGATGACTGAAAAGGAAAGCTGGATGAACATACAATTTTCAAGCAAGTAGAGATGTTTATAATTTATGA